>NC_139682.1:1564461-2230661 GCF_964106915.1 Podarcis gaigeae | reverse complement strand
AGAGCATGCCAGGCACCCCTGTCTTCCACTGCCTCCCGCAGTTTGGTCAAACTCATGCTGGTAGCTTCGAGAACACTGTCCCACCATTTCATCCTCTGTCGTCCCCTTCTCCTTGTGCCCTCCATCTTTCCCAACATCAGGGTCTTTCCCAGGGAGTCTTCTCTTCTCATGAGGTGGACAAAGTCTTGGAGCCTCAGCTTCAGGAACTGTTCTTCCACTTAAATAGCATCTGTATTGACAATATATTTGGCCCAGGAGGTCTATCTTACACAGACATTGCTGGTGAAATGAGGCTCCTGCGACCATGTCTCCTGGGATGGTTCTCACTATCCCAGAAAGAGCTGGTGATAGGGTGGGGTTTAGGACCTGGGAGACCAGGGTTCAAATCCCCATGCAGCCATGAATTGCTGGGTGGCCTGGCTCCACTCCCTGCCTCTCAGCCCAACCTACCCCACAGGGTTGTTCTGGGGATTGAAGGATAAGCAGGAGAACAATGTAGGCCACCTTGAGCTCCTTGGGAAGAGAAGGTGGGCTATAAATGTAATATATAAATAACGGGGATCTTCTTGGTGCAGGCAGTGATTCTGGCAAAGGTGGTCTCCTCGGTGGTCTTGGAGGCGGCCTGCTCGGTGCTGTCGGAGGAGGAGCAGTAGATGGAATACTTGGAGCTGTTGGTGGTGGAGGCGACAGCAAAGGCGGCGGCGGCGGCTTGCTTGGAGCTGTGGGTGGTGGTGGAGGAGAAGGTGGAGGTGGTCTCCTTGGTGCTGTTGGAGGTGGCGATGGAGGTGGCCTGCTTGGCGCTGTTGGAGGTGGTGATGGAGGTGGCCTGCTTGGTGCTGTTGGAGGTGGTGATGGAGGTGGCCTGCTTGGCGCTGTTGCTGGAGGAGATGGCCTGCTCGGTGGTGGAGCAGGCCTTCTTGGCAACACCACCGGAGGTCTACTTGGTGGTGGTGGTGAATCTGGAGGTGGCGGTCTGCTCGGTGGTGCTCTGGGCGGCGATCTCCTTGGCAAAAATGGCCTCCTGGGTGGTGATCTTCTTGGTGGAGAGAACGGCCTTCTTGGTGGAAACCTACTTGGTCTGGGAGGTCTCCTCGGCGGTGGAGGATCCAAGGAGCCGTTCCAATGGTGAGTTGGTGTGGGCAAGGGAGCAGCCATTGCAGTTGACAGACCACGTCCCCATCCAGAATGAGGGGCTGTAGGTCCATCACCATCCCTAATTCTGGACCTGGTTGCACTACAGGCCAATTCTGCTGTCATTCTCTTTCCTTCTACCACTAAGAAGGGAATTGATAAGCTGGAAGGGGTGCAGAGGAGGGTGACCAAGGTGACCAAGGGTCTGGAAACCAAGTCTTGTGAGGAATCGTTGAGAGAGTTGGGCATGTTTAGCCTGGAAAAGAGGAGACTGAGAAGAGATATGACAGCCAACTTCAAATACCTAAAGGGCTGCCACATGGAAGTGGGAACAAGCTTGTTTTCTCCTGCTCTGGAGGATAGGACATGAACCAGTAGATTCAAGTTACAAGAAGGGAGATTTCGACTAAACATTAGGAAGACCATCCTGAGGGTAACAGCCATTTGTCAGAGGGATGGATTCCCTCAGAAGATGGTGGGCTCTCCTTCATTTGAAGTTTTTAAGCAGAGATTGGATGGCCATCTGTCATGGATGCTTTAGTTGAGATTCCTGCATTGTAGGGTGTTGGAATAGATGATCATTGGGATCTCTTCCAACTCTACAATTCTATGATTCTAAGAGTATATTATTAGGCAAAATCTATCATCTTGTTGGGGTTGAACCACATCAGTGCCATTAGGAGGAGAGAGTGGGATGGATACATGACTTCGCAATGTGTGCCGACCATTCTGGGGTCTCCATGCATCTTCTCCCTTCTGTTATGTTGCTCAATTTGCAGGTTTAATGCTGTGAACCTTGAGGTTATTGGAGGGTCCTGGAAGGTCATCCGTGGAAATGAGCTACAGCTCAACCTACATGCAACCATCACTACTAATTTGCCAGGGTGAGTCATGAGAGGGAGAGCTGCTTCCTTCACATTCAACTTGTTCTGAAATTAACATGAGCAGGAAAGGGCAAAAGTCCAGTAGCAGAAGACATATTTTGCACTTCTATGCATCCTTCCCCAACCTTCTCTTTTCCTAGATGTTGCCAGACTACATCTCCCATCAGCCCCGGCATCATATATCTGTGCTGATGGGAGTTATAGTGCAAAAGACAGGGAGAGCACCAGGTCAGTTGAAGGCTAGTCCCTAACATCTCCAGTGGAAGGAATTCCAATAAGCCGGAGGGCTAGGAAGGATCTCTGCCTGAGATTTTGCAGAGATGCTTCCATACCAAGTCGAGGTGGCCAAAAAGGATGGGCCGGTTGCCTGGTTTCTTCCAAGGCAGCTCCTTCCCACCACAAAAACCTTAATGAGGATTTGTTGACTTGGTCAGTGTCTCTCCTTGTCCAAATGCCTCTGAGTTCCCCCAGGTTCTCCTTCACTGTCCTGCTCAGCTGCCCTAACCAGCTCTTGTTGTTGTTTAGTCATTTAGTCGTATCCCACTCTTCGTGATGGACTAGAGCACTCCAGGGACTGCCTCCTGCAGTTTGGTCAAACTCATGCTGGTAGCTTCGAGAACACTGTCCCACCATCTCGTCCTCTGTCGTCCCCTTCTCCTTCTGCCCTCCATCTTTCCCAACATCAGGGTCTTTTCCAGGGAGTCTTCTCTTCACATGAGGTGGCCAAAGTCTTGGAGCCTCAGCTTCAGGATCTGTCCTTCCAGTGAGCACGCAGGGCTGATTTCCTTCAGAATGGATCAATTTGATCTTCTTGCAGTCCATGGGACTCTCAAGAGTCACCTCCAGCACCATAACCAGCTCTAGGCAGCCCCAAAGCTCTGCAGTTAAACCAATGTCAACCAGAAGGGCTGAGATTTAGTGCTATGGAATAGAGGTCTTCAAACAATGAGCCAGGTGTTTTCCAAAAGCTGGTTGACAAGAGAGGCAGCTTGCCTGCCACTGCGGTTTTTCTTTTGCGATGGACAACTGCAAGAGAGCATTGAGCATGTTCTGGGTCATGTTCTGAGCACCTCTGCAAGGCCCTTCAGCCTTTGGCCATTCCTCACATGAGCTGATGACACATCCCAGAACACTCTCTGGCCCCTGCAGGTCCCTTCTCAATACTCAAAGCCCAGCACCCTTGTCTGACTTTGTCTCCCAGGGTGCTCAGTTTTCTCAGCGGAACTTCCGTGGTGATGGACATCAGCCCTCACCTGGCGTTAACCCAAGACAAACCAGGAGATCTCAAGCTGGTTCTTAAGAACTGCCAGGATATGGTCGCTGGCTTCAGCATCAAGCTGCCAAGCAGGTGGGCATTAAAGGTTTTGGGGGCTTATCTGGGTGGTTTCCTTATCATTTTGGGAAGTGTAAATAAATAAGACTAAAATTAAATTTTCTCCCAGTTTCTCCTCTATCCTTACCTGTTCTGACTTCACCTCATCACCTCTGCCTCTCTGAGAATTACTGAGGTGTCACTCAGGTGGCACCTCTCATTCCATTAGCGCAAGTATTTCTGCTTCCACAGTAGAACTCCCCACTATGTACATCCTGTGTCCTCCCCAGATCTTCTCCAACGGGTTGGATGAACCCCCAGATCAGATTTAGGGGGAGTGTGGGGACAGAGGAGCAAGGAGGAACGTTCATTTGTGGAAGCAGAAGTCCTTGTGCTAATGGAATCAGTAAACCAGATTGGCCAACCAGGTCTTATTGCTCGCACTCAAAGCTTATCCGCACTTTGCTTTCCTCCACTCTTTCAAGGCAAAGTTTTAAACTTCATGCTCCATGCCCCAGGAACTTTTATGAGGCCTGGAAACGATGCCCTATGAGGAACGGCTAAGGGAGCTGGGCATGTTTAGCCTGGAGAAGAGGAGGTTAAGGGGTGATATGATAGCCATGTTCAAATATATAAAAGGATGTCACATAGAGGAGGGAGAAAGGTTGTTTCCTGCTGCTCCAGAGAAGCGGACACGGAGCAATGGATCCAAACTACAAGAAAGAAGATTCCACCTAAACATTAGGAAGAACTTCCTGACAGTAAGAGCGGTTTGACAGTGGAATTTGCTGCCAAGGAGTGTGGTGGAGTCTCCTTCTTTGGAGGTCTTTATGCAGAGGCTTGACACCCATATGTCAGGAGTGCTCTGATGGGGTTTCCTGCTTGGCAGGGGGTTGGACTCGATGGCCCTTGTGGTCTCTTCCAACTCTAGGATTCTATGATTTTTCTTTTGCTATGAAGTTTTCGCTGCAAAAAATCTATTCTTTAAAGCTCAATTAGAACAAATTTCAATACATGGAAAACCCGAACAGACGTTCATTCCGTTTCAGCTTTTCGTGGGGAAAGCTCAGGGCAGAAACAAAACACACACAAAAAAGAAAACAAAACAATTCTCATCCATGGACCAGATCTCTACCTGGAATGAGTTGAGCAAAGTGTGGATAAGCCCCCAGAGTTCAGTGGGACTAACTTCATTCCGTTTCCATTTTGAATCCTTGCCATTTCCCCCCCCCTTCATTTCTTGTCTTGTTCAGAATTATAGCGCTTGTTCCAATATTCTAACAGTATGCAAGGGGGCAGAGAAATCCTCTCACTGTTAGGAAAAGGGGAAATTGCAGATTTATTGCTGCACCACCCTCCTAGTGGTGCAGCAATTGAACTGTTAGTACATTTGCAGAGCTAGGCAGGGTCCAGTATGGGTTCAAATTGGATGGGGGACCACGTGTTGAGATTCCTGCATTGCAGGGGGTTGGACTAGATGTCCCTCAGGGTCCCTTCCAACTCTACAATTCTACGGTTCTTATTGGCTACCAGACACCTGCATCTTTATAATGTCCACTGCACAACCTACTCCTGGATCAAGGCCAAAGTAGCCCTAAGCAACCATCATAATCGAAAGTCAAATCCCTATAAGGTCACCTTCCCTGGTGATAAGAGCAGGAGACACTTTGTGGCATTGTGGGATCCAGCCCTGAAATCTGACTGGGGTTGTTTTGTCTCTTTCTCTTGTCTCTTATGGCCTAGGACCCTCATACCTACGGGACCACCTCTCCTGGTATGTCCCACGGAGGACCTTACGGTCTTCAAACAAAAACATCTTGGAGGTCCCAGGCCACAGGGAGGTTAGGCTGGCCTCAACCAGAGCCAGGGCTTTTTCGGCTGTGGCCCCAACTTGGTGGAACGCTCTGTCACAAGAGACCAGGGCCCTACAGGACTTGACATTTTTCTGCAGGGCCTGCAAGACGGAGCTCTTCCACCAGGCCTTTGGCCAAGACACAGCCTGACCCCCTTCTTTGGCAATCATCACAGAACTCTAGCCCAATGGTTGCCATGAATTTGATTCTGAATTGATTATAAAATGAATTGATTTTAGAATGTTGTGTTGGGGAGGGTGGGATATAAATAAAATGTATTATTATTATTAATGTTATAATTTCCTCCTTAGCTTGCTTGCAAACCTGTTGAGTGGCGTCATCAATTCTGGCCTCCGTACCCTCCTGCCTTCAGTGGTGAGTAGCCCATTGTCTACATGTATTGGGGCAAAATGCTGACAAATGGAAGAATGGAAACTGGAGAGCAAGTAGTTGGGAAAGATCCATGGCTCAGTGGCAGAGCATCTGACATTATTTCCATGTTAATAATGAGGATGATGATAGGGACCCAAAGGGTCATCTAGTCCAGTGTTCTTCAAACTTGGGTCCCCAGATGTTCTTGGACTACGTCCCATCATCCCTATTGGCAAAGATGACTGGGAACCCAAGGTTGAAGAACTCTGATCTTGTGATATCTCAGAAGTTGGCATTGTTCTTCTTTGCAGATGTGCCCAGTGTTCCAACTCTGGTTCAATGTTGTCAACATGCAACTCCAAGCTCTCAACAGTAAGCTTCCTTTCTAAAACTTCCTCTTGTTTGCAAGCTTGTGGGGAGCTGCTGATGGCATAATCCTGCCCCAACCCAGCTTCCAATGGACTCTCTCGTGGTCCGCCTGCCCTCACTCCTGCCTCTCTCCCCTCCCTGTTCAGAATACGCCTCCTTTGGGCTCCTTGGGAAACTCCAGACAGCTCTCTCCAGCGTGCCAATTTCAACGGGACAGTTTTCTGAAATGGACTTGAAGGTGTGTTCTCCACATGTATTGGCTTTCTTCCACCTCCTGCTCCACCTGGGGTGCTTCCGTGTTCTAAGGACTTCTTCTGCCCAAGCTTCTCTTGGACAAAGCTCTCCTCCCCAGGGACCTCAAGCTTTTACGATTAGCCTTAAATGGAGAGAAATATGGATCACAGCTTCAACTTCCGTAGACACCCAGGGGTGCATTTCTCACAATCTTGGGGTCTTTGCCTGTCTTCCTATCTCTGCCTCCTCTTTTATAAAAGTGACCTCATGTGGGGTGTGGAGATGCACGAGATTCAGCCCAAGAACAGAATGAGTCACACAATTGGCCCAGCTAGTTATATTGTCGACACCAGTGGTTTCCAACCTTTTTGAGTCCACGGCTGCCTTGATCCATTACATTAGGTGGAGATTCCCCACTTCCGCCAAGCCCCTTTTGGTGCCACTTTTTGCATGCGTGTAAGTGGGAGCACGGATGGTGCTGTGGGTTAAACCACAGAGCCTAGGACTTGCCAATCAGAAGGTCGGCGGTTCAAATCCCCGCGACGGGGTGAGCTCCCGTTGCTCGGTCCCTGTTCCTGCAAACCTAGCAGTTCGAAAGCACGTCAAAGTGCAAGTAGATAAATAGGTACCGCTCCGGCGGGAAGGTAAATGGTGTTTCTGTGTGCTACTCTGGTTCACCAGAAGCGGCTTAGTCATGCTGGCCACATGACCTGGAAGCTGTACGCCGGCTCCCTTGGCCAATAAACCCCAGAGTCCGCCACGACTGGACCTAATGGTCATGGGTCCCTTTACCTTTAAGTGGGAGCACCTGTCTTGACAGGAACCCAAGCAATGCCACCGCTTTGCAGGGCCAAGCTGACGCCACCCCCCTTTCCTGAAATTAGTGTGCCCAAGGGGGCTGGAGAGGGCAAAACAAGATTGAGACCAGAAGCAGAAATATTTTGTTATTGTGGGGAAGGAAAAAGAGAAGCACACAGCAGAGGGAACACATGCAGACATGGTTCTTCCGTGATCCAGCAGGCTATTTTTGCATCCTTATGAAGAAAGCAGAACTTTCTTCATGGAGTGATCTCTCCCAGTCCCTGGAGAAGTGTGTCATTTTTTTATCTGATTCTCTTTCTTCCCCTCTCGTAGGACAAGCCTTTTCCGGGAGCCTTCCTCAAGTGGCTACTCGACTGTAAGTTTCCCCTCCTTCCCACCATCCCTACAGGTTGTGATTCTTAAGAATCATGATGTTTCCTTTTGTTGGGTTCTGGCGCCTGTCTGGGCCAAGGGCCAAACCAGACAGGATGGGGGCAACCCCATTTATTCATGGACATATCTGCCTTATTCACATGAGAGGTGAAAGGTCCAGGCTTATTTTTGCAGCAAAAGGTGTACACACAGGTGTGGTGTGCTGAACCCTCTGCTTGGAACCACCTTACCTGGCCGTGCCCAATACCTGCTTCAGGCACTTCCTGTTTCAGATCTGAGCTGGGAGAAAAGGGTTTGCATTAGGGAAGAGAGGAGGGTAATTCTCCACTCACCCATTAAGACTTTTGCATCTGTTTGTGGGTTAAAAAAGAAAAAAAAGGCTTTGGACGTCAACAGGGGAAGGAAACATAGCTGCTCCACATTGCAACTAGCTTGACTGCACTTATTTACCGGTAGTTATTTTATAAAAATGTGTTCACCATTTGATTATAAAACAAAACCTCCAAGCGTTTTACAAAAGAGATAAAACCACAAAATCATCAGTGGGATGAATAAACAAGAATAACTTAAGTTAAAATAGCAACGGACTGCAAACAGATTAAAACTTGCATTGGCTTTCTAAAGATCCGGGTGGTTCATCTAAACAAAAAATGTTTTTAGCATGCCCCAAAAGCGAAGGCGCTGATGACAACAGGCAGGAAGATCCAAAGTGTAGGTGCTGCCCTTAACTTTATAAAGGGAGCACCCAATGTTAAGGATGCTGTTGAGGCTGCAAGGGTGATCACCTATGGACACAACACACCCTTTGATGTCCCAGGAATCAGGCCAGCCCCAGCCATGCGAGGTCAAATGGGTGGGGGCGGAAGGCAAAGGTTGCGCTGCCCAGTTGGGAATCAATAACCAGCTTGCTTCTCTGCAGTTTCCCGTTCTTTTGGTGGACACAAGACTCGCTGACGGGCTTCTGCAAACATCCGGTGAGTAAAGATCCCCAAGACCTTCTGCTCTCCCGAAACTCTCATGGCCTCCATTCCCCGCTGTGGCTTCATGGCTGCATGGTGGTTTCACAAGGAACCATAGATGGTCACTGCCATCCATGCACCTGTGCACGGATTTTCTGTGCAACCTCAGTGAAGGACTTCCCTTTGCTGCAGGGGCTGCCAGCAACCCACTCCCAGTCTTTAAGCCCCCCATGAAAGGTGGCAGTGTGGGCTATCAGCCCCTGAAAACAGCCGGTGTGATAGAACAGGGTCCCATCAGCCTGTCCCACGATGCGATTGGCAGTTCACTCGCTGAACCTGCGACAGGAGGCCCCGCCCCTAACATGGATCTCCATTCTGCAGAAAAAGCTGTTCATTCGCTGCTGGCCAGTGGGGGTGAGAGGGTCGGACTAATAATAATAATAATTTATTATTTGTACCCCGCCCATCTGGCTGGGTTTCCCCAGCCACTCTGGGCAGCTTCCAACAAAGATTAAAAATACATCAAAATATTAAAAACTTCCCTGAACAGGGCTATCTTCAGATGTCTTCTGAATGTCAGGTAGTTGTTTATCTCTTTGACATCTGGTGGGAGGGCGTTCCACAGGGCGGGCGCCACTACCAAGAAGGCCCTCTGCCTGGATCCCTGTAACCTCACTTCTCATAGCGAGGGAACCACCAGAAAGCCCTCGGAGCTGGACCTCAGTGTCCAGGCTGAACGATGGGGGTGGAGACGCTCCTTCAGGGATACAGGACTGAGGCCGTTTAGGGCTTTAAAGGTCAGGACCAACACTTTGAATTGTGCTTGGAAACGTACTGGGAGCCAATGCAGATCTCTCAGGACTGGTGTTATGTGGTCTCGGCGGCCACTCCCAAACACCAGTCTAGCTGCTGCTTTCGGGATTAGTTGTAGTTTCTGGGTCACCTTCAAAGGTAGTCCTACGTAGAGCGCATTGCAGTAGCTCAAGCGGGAGATAACCAGAGCATGCACCACTCTGGCGAGACAGTCCGTGGGCAGGTAGGTCTCAGCCTGCGTACCAGATGGAGCTGGTAGACAGCTGCCCTGGACACAGAATTGACCTGCGCCTCCATGGACAGCTGTGAGTCCAAAATGATTCCCAGGCTGCGCACTTGGTCCTTCAGGGGCACAGTCACCCCATTCAGGACCAGGGAGTCCCCCACACCCGCCCACCTCCTGTCCCTCCAAAGCAATACTAGGGCCTGACAGAGACCAGGGTTCAAATCCCCACTCATCATGAAGTGCATTGGCTGACCTTGGAAATCAGTTGCTGCCTCTCAGCCTAACCTGCCTCACAGGGTTGTTGTGGGCATTAAATGTGGAGGGGGAGGAGAACCACACAGGCCCCCTTGGAGAGAAAAAAGGTGGGATCTAAGTGCCATAAATAAGCAATAAATAAACCCTGGTCTTCGTGGAGGAGTCTCTTGTTAGTTCCTAAAGCTGGACGCATTCCTGATGAATTAACGTTCCTCAGGTTTCAGTCCCCTCCCTGTAATTCAAACCCGCCACTTCACCTGGTGTGCCACTTCACTGAAAGGTGTGCTAATGTTCCCTCTTCTAATTACCTTTTAAAGCATGCAGATGCTCGGCCGCACCTTTGATCTTGTGTTTTCTTTAGGATGAAGCTTGCCAGCAGCTCCTTCGGCTTCTCGGCTCACGACCTGCCTCACAGACCTTTCATTGTCTTCGCAAGGTGCCTCTGGACAAAATCCAGTTTGTGAACAGCACCCTCCTTGGCAGATGGAGCTGAATTGAGGGGTGAATCCTTAACTCATCTCTCCTCATCTTCTCCATGCTGCTGATGGATGATGTTCCTCAACCAATCTAGAGTAGCTCCCAAAATGCCAGGAGACCATATTCTCCCTTGAACTTGCATATACCTTGGCCAGCTTTCCCCAACCTGGTGCTCTCAAGATATTTAGGATATTTACAACTTTCAGTCCCAGCCAGTGCAGGTGTGCTGGGAATTTTAGTCAGAAGGTCCTTAGCTCAGCACCTGCCTTGCAAGCAGCAGGTTCCAGGGTCTACCCCAGACAGCAGCTCTAGGCAGGCTTGGAAGAGACTTCTTCCTGAAATCCTGGAAAGCTACTGAGCTACTTGGCTGGTGGCCTGAGTCTGCATAAGGCAGTTTCCTACGTTCCTATGTAGTCCAAAACATACTGAGGGCACCAGGTGGAGAAAGACTTGGATAGACCAGAGCGATTTGGTCAAACACCCAGAGTGAGAGTACAGGTCCATTCCAAACCCATAAGATTTGGCTAAAGGTCCCAATTTGTCCACAAACCCTCTGTGTGGTCTTGAGCAAGTCCTTGCTCTCGGCCTCAGTTATTCAGTCTGCAGCATGGGGAGAATCAAAGCCTACAGGGCTGGTGTGAGGATGAAGGAGACCAGCTGGTGTTGCTGGCTGGCCTGTACGGTGACCAGACACAAAGCAAACGAAATGTGAACCAGTAGCTCGTGCCCTTAGATATGGGGTCACAAACATCCAGCAAGGCGTCGTTGCTTATTCTGGAGAGTTGCAGAAGACCCTGGCCTCTGAATCAGACCCAAGGGGGTCCAGTGGGTTTCTTCAATAAACATACAGTACCATGGTGATCTTTACTTGGTCAGAACAACAGTTGCTGATGGGAAACCCACAAAAATGGAGTCCGTGACCCTATCAATTACACAGCCTTGCATTAGCTCCACACATGCATCGAAATTGAGTCACGTTCTCTGAGACAAAGCATGCCTACCTTCTCAGAGCCTGATGCCCAATTCAGCAACACAAGGCCAGGTTTTCCCTGCACAAACTTCCATAATACGGTCTCAGCAAGCAGATTCTCCTAACAGCATCTTTTCACAAACTCTTTGTTCTACATCTCTTCACATGTAGGCCCTATCAAGGCATGTACTAGAATTCCCGCTGCAGGGAATTCTAGTCCATCTCTCGTGTATCTCAGTGGGCTGCCAGGGTGCCTTCCCTGGAAGGTGGACAAGTTGGCCATGATATCCTAGACCACTCTCTCTTCATATGTGGGTTTCAACTTTCTCATGGGACAGCTCCCTAGATGTGGACCAGGGAAGCTTTACGTCTGCCCCAGTTATCAGGTGGGTGTCTTACTTGCTGGGGGCAAACAGATTTGAAAGAATATCTACTGCAGCTAATTATTGTTATTAATAGAATTTCTATACTGCCCTTCATCTGAGAATCACGGGGCAGCTTACAATATAAAAACATAGGCTTGTTTTCATTTCCTTGAGGTCTATCAGCACAAACAGAACAGATAAGAGCAAGGATGTGAATAAGGTACCTTTTCAATTATAACATTAGTTCAGTTCTGCAAGGGACACAAATTACTCGCATAAAAATTGCCGGTGTGAGGAGACAACATCTCCTACTTAGACAAAAACCAGAACTTCCCTAGAGAGAAAGAAAACCGTTGCTTTAGGGGCCCGGAACAATTAATTGATTGGAAGGGTTGACAGGTAATCAATTTGTAGCCTGAATGAGGAACAGTAAAACCTAGACCTGTAGAAATGCTTGCTCAGTTGTCCGTTTGATCATGCAAGTATTCAGACGTTTTCTAATTTAAGAATTAAAAATGTGCAATCATTAAAATTCAGCAGTGCATAAAAATCTATTAATTTCGCACTGAACTCATCCATATCTAACCTTAAAAATCCAATTTAAGAAGTCCTCCAGTTAGCTGAATATTGGGTTTTTGGGATGAATACTAAGAAGACAGAATCCCATAGGCTTACCCCCTTCTGCATTGCCTTCATATCTCTCTTTCTCTCTGGGGGGCTCAAATCCTGTCCATGGGGTTCCAAGGAGCCCAGACACTGATCTGCTTAGCTTCAACGTGGTCACCCCATCATGTGCCTTTGGACTATGTGTGCTATTCAGTGTTCCTCATGCTCAGAGTAGAACAACTGAAATCAGTCGCACCCATTGATTTCCATGGACCTACATGACTGTGGCTTACACCCACACACATGCCTACTTGGAAGTTTGAACAACTTAAATGTTCAATAGACTTGGGGCTGATCCGGACTTCCTTCTGCACCGCACTTCCCAGGCACAGATCTGTGTTTTCCAGGTCTGTATCTTCCACCACCACTTTCCCCAGGAAAACTGGCTGCTTACTGCTGAAACAGAACGAACATCAGTCGGATTTTCTGTGGATTGCCATTTGTTCTGATTCAGCAGGTTTTCCAGGATGAAAACTGGAAGACAAAAAAAATATATGCTTGGATACAGACCTGGAACTGAGGGACGTGGGTGGTGCTGTGGGTTAAACCACAGAACCTAGAACTTGCTGATCAGAAGGTCGGTGGTTCGAATCCCTGCGAAGGGATGAGCTCCCGTTGCTCGGTCCCTGCTCCTGCCAACCTAGCAGTTCGAAAGCATGTCAAAGTGCAAGTAGATAAATAGGTACCGCTCTGGCGGGAAGGTAAACGGCGTTTCCATGCGCTGCTCTGGTTCGCCAGAAGCGGCTTAGTCATGCTGGCCACATGACCCGGAAGCTGTATGTCGGCTCCCTCGGCCAGTAAAGCGAGATGAGCGCTGCAACCCCAGAGTCGGCCACGACTGGACCTAATGGTCAGGGGTCCCTTTACCTTACAGACCTAGAAAGCATAGAGCTGTGTCTGGAAAGTGTGGCACAAAAGGAATCTGGATGAGTCCTTGCTCTTGGGGAAATGTGTAGAGGATTGCAGCCTTAACCAACATTAAGGAATGAACAGCGGAAGACTTGCTTTGGACAAAGAACTTCCCAGATCTGATCTTTGGCATAACTAGTTAGGGAGACGAAAGACCTCTTTCTGGTGCCCTGGAGAGCTTCTGCCTACTTTTGCCAAGGTGTTGCCCTCCAGATGTTTTGCATCACAACTCCCGTCAGCCCCTGAAAACACACCTTCATCGTCCTTTTCTTGCAAAGTTAAGTCGTTTTCCTTTTTTTATGTTCCCAAGCTTTTCGATTTGCAGTTGGATCCTGCTGCTGGTTTTATGCTGCCTTTTGTCATTTTTGCTTCTGCTGTTTTATTTTGTCCTTATATTTTTTATTATTTTCAGCTTCCATGAACTGCCTCGAGGATATGATTGATCAGGCTAGAACCTAGAGCAAAACACTTTCCTTGCTTCATGTTTAAAGTTTTAGTGCTCTTATCACTTTCAAAGCTATTTCCTTTGGTCATGTTTCTACTTACGATTCTGTGTTGCCATGAGTCACAAGAGAGCCAATTATTCGTAATAGGTCTTGATTTTCCTTTAAATTAGTTGCAGTACAACTGTAACAGGTGTAGGTTTGTTTTGTAAGGAGCTATATATAAATACTTTATGCTATTAATTTCCTACTATGTGTTCATTAGTAAGAATGTATATAAAAAAAATTCCCCCTAGATCCATCATTTTTCTGGCATTAATTAAATAGTTTGAAATGGAATTTGGAATAAATGCACAATTAATTCCTACTGTTTTGAATGTCATCATGCGATTATCCCCCTTAGTGGGTCATGCAAACCACTGTTCTGAATAATGCCTTTCGTAGGGTAGAGGGCACAAGGGGTCAGAGTCGTCAAAAAAGTTTGGGAAATACTGTCTTAGATGTATATAATAAATAAATAAGCTGGACCTGAGTTGCAATAAGCAGTTTCCTATGTTCTTAATTGTCTCCCCAATTCAAGAAGGCAGTTTCTTGCTCCTTCTACAATTTGAATGAAGTTATGCAATTGCATGTGTCCCACCAGAGGCCTCCTTTGTGAGTCTTCTCTCTCAGCAGCTTGACGCGCCACGACTGTATCCTCGTCACAGTGTAAACCGAGACGCGAGCCAAGGGGCCGATTGAGTTACCCGTTTTTGTGGCTAGACAATAACGGCTGGCGATAATCTGCAAAGGGCGTGAGAAGGACCTGGCACCTCCAAAGGGCAAAAGCATTTCCGTCTTGGGAGCCTGACCACTATCTAATGACTGCAACGCAGGGAAACGGCACTCCCAGAAGGAGGGGGTTTTGTATTTGGGGCCACCCTGTGTTTGCGTAGATTGAAGGAGAAAAGCCAAGGTCATGGTTTAGTGCCTTTAAATATTTGTTGTTCTGAGAAAACCCTCTGCAGCCTTCTATTATGGGGAAAGATGAGTATCTCTAGGGCGACTGCAGGATAAAGAAAAACCAAAAGCAAACAGATTTCATTTCAGTGGAGAAGAAAGGAAGAAAGGTTTTTTGAGTTGAAGAGAGAGGCCAGCTTCAGATGTTCATGATGGAGACCTCAGTGCTCTTGCCACTGATACATATCACTGCACAGAATCACAACATTGTTGAGCTGGAAGGGACATGGAAACATTTCGTGGGGAGGCTGCTGTGGCTCAATGATGGAGTGGTGTTTTTGAGGCTGGAATTCATAGCTGTCAACTTTTCCCTTTTCTTGCGAGGAATCCTATTCGGAATAAGGGAATTTCCCTTTTTAAAAAAGGGAAACGTTGACAGCTATGCTGGATGAAATATACTCGGAGTTGAGAGTGGATTTCATGCTCTTTATTCAGCTCATAGTGGTGAGGAGGAATGGAAGTTCCCCCAGAATGTCTGCTTTATGTACATTATTTACACAATGGGCCCCACGTGATTGGCTACTTCAGGGATTCTCCTGTAGGCCAATCAGGTTGCGGATTCACTTCCACCTGGAGCTGGATTGGGTGGGTCCTGTGGACCATTCAGACTGCTGCATTCTGGATCCTATTGTTCTAGGACCAATCAGACTGCTGTATTCTGAATCCTATTGTTCTAGGACCAATCAAACTGCTGCATTCTGGATCCTATTGTTCTAGGACCAATCAGACTGCTGCATTCTGGATCCTATTGTTCTAGGACCAATCAGACTGCTGTATTCTGAATCGTATTGTTCTAGGACCAATCATACTGCTGCATTCTGAATCCTATTGTTCTAGGCCCAATCAGACTGCTGCATTCTGAATCCTATTGTTTTAGGACATGTCAGACTGCTGCATTCTGGATCCTATTGTTCTAGGACCAATCAGACTGCTGCATTTTGGATCCTATTGTTCTAGGCCCAATCATACTGCTGCATTCTGAATCCTATTGTTCTAGGCCCAATCAGACTGCTGCATTCTGAATCCTATTGTTCTAGGACCCATCAGACTGCTGCATTCTGAATCCTATTGTTTTAGGACATGTCAGACTGCTGCATTCTGGATCCTATTGTTCTAGGACCAATCAGACTGCTGCATTCTGGATCCTATTGTTCTAGGACCCGTCAGACTGCTGCATTCTGGATCCTATTGTTCTAGGACCAATCATACTGCTGCATTCTGAATCCTATTGTTCTAGGCCCAATCAGACTGCTGCATTCTGAATCCTATTGTTCTAGGACATGTCAGACTGCTGCATTCTGGATCCTATTGTTCTAGGACCAATCAGACTGCTGCATTTTGGATCCTATTGTTCTAGGACCAATCAGACTGCTGCATTCTGGATCCTATTGTTCTAGGACCAATCAGACTGCTGCATTTTGGATCCTATTGTTCTAGGACCAATCAGACTCCTGCATTCTGGATCCTATTGTTCTAGGACCCGTCAGACTGCTGCATTCTGGACCCTATTGTTCTAGGACCAATCAGACTGCTGCATTCTGGATCCTATTGTTCTAGGACCCGTCAGACTGCTGCATTCTGGATCCTATTGTTCTAGGACCAATCATACTGCTGCATTCTGAATCATATTGTTCTAGGACCCGTCAGACTGCTGCATTCTGAATCCTATTGTTCTAGGACCAATCAGACTGCTGCATTCTGGATCCTATTGTTCTAGGACCAATCAGACTGCTGCATTTTGGATCCTATTGTTCTAGGACCAATCAGACTGCTGCATTCTGGATCCTATTGTTCTAGGACCAATCAGACTGCTGCATTCTGGATCCTATTGTTCTAGGACCCATCAGACTGCTGCATTCTGAATCCTATTGTTCTAGGCCCAATCAGACTGCTGCATTCTGAATCCTATTGTTCTAGGACCAATCAGACTGCTGCATTCTGGATCCTATTGTTCTAGGACCAATCAGACTGCTGCATTTTGGATCCTATTGTTCTAGGACCAATCAGACTGCTGCATTCTGGATCCTATTGTTCTAGGACCAATCAGACTGCTGCATTCTGAATCCTATTGTTTTAGGACATGTCAGACTGCTGCATTCTGGATCCTATTGTTCTAGGACCAATCAGACTGCTGCATTTTGGATCCTATTGTTCTAGGCCCAATCAGACTGCTGCATTCTGAATCCTATTGTTCTAGGACCAATCATACTGCTGCATTCTGAATCCTATTGTTCTAGGCCCAATCAGACTGCTGCATTCTGAATCCTATTGTTCTAGGACCAATCATACTGCTGCATTCTGAATCCTATTGTTCTAGGCCCAATCAGACTGCTGCATTCTGAATCCTATTGTTCTAGGACATGTCAGACTGCTGCATTCTGGATCCTATTGTTCAAGGACCAATCAGACTGCTGCATTTTGGATCCTATTGTTCTAGGACCAATCAGACTGCTGCATTCTGGATCCTATTGTTCTAGGACCAATCAGACTGCTGCATTCTGAATCCTATTGTTCTAGGACCAATCAGACTGCTGCATTCTGAATCCTATTGTTCTAGGACCAATCAGACTGCTGCATTCTGAATCCTATTGTTCTAGGACCAATCAGACTGCTGCATTCTGGACCCTATTGTTCTAGGACCAATCAGACTGCTGCATTCTGAATCCTATTGTTCTAGGACCAATCAGACTGGTGCATTCTGAATCCTATTGTTCTAGGACCCGTCAGACTGCTGCATTTTGGATCCTATTGTTCTAGGACCAATCAGACTGCTGCATTCTGGATCCTATTGTTCTAGGACCCGTCAGACTGCTGCATTCTGGACCCTATTGTTCTAGGACCAATCAGACTGCTGCATTCTGAATCCTATTGTTCTAGGACCAATCAGACTGCTGCATTCTGGATCCTATTGTTCTAGGACCAGTCAGACTGCTGCATTCTGGATTCTATTGTTCTAGGACCAATCAGACTGCTGCATTCTGGATCCTATTGTTCTAGGACCCGTCAGACTGCTGCATTCTGGATCCTATTGTTCTAGGACCAATCAGACTGCTGCATTCTGGATCCTATTGTTCTAGGAGCAATCAGACTGCTGCATTCTGGATCCTATTGTTCTAGGACCCGTCAGACTGCTGCATTCTGGACCCTATTGTTCTAGGACCAATCAGACTGCTGCATTCTGAATCCTATTGTTCTAGGACCCATCAGACTGCTGCATTCTGGATCCTATTGTTCTAGGACCCATCAGACTGCTGCATTTTGGATCCTATTCAACTCAGTGCATAACACTGGAAGTTCATGTTATTCTAAAGCAGCAATGCTGCAGCGAGCAAAGGCTCTAGCAGCTCAGTCTGCTGCTTGTGGCTGGAAAGCCAAACAGGAAGTATGTGACTGTTGCCATGAAAATGAAGGGGCAGTCCATTCTCCTTATTGAGCACAGGATGTGAGCTCAGGATGTGTCATATGACCTGTACAGGATGTACATGGGTGGAGTTTGGAGTTTCTCTCTGTTTGTTGAAGAGAGCAGACATCTTTTACTGTATGACTGCTAAAGACAGGAATAAAAGCATGTAGTTACATTTTTGTCTGTGTCTGATTCCCCTCCCTGGGGATATGCAGGGAGGAGGAAGGAGGAGAAGCAGTTGGTGTGTTTTTTCTCACAGCCTGAGGAAAATCGCCAGAACGGACCTCGTATGTTTTTCCTGCCAGGAGTCGCCGGAGGGAGGTCTAAGGAATTCAGCCGGTGCCTGAATAGATAGGCACATACCTCTGACCGGGCTAGAATTCCAACAGTTCAATTAGTCCCCAACTTCGGCAGTTGAATCTCAGCATTGTAGAGTTGGCGCTGAGCTTTAGGGGGGCTCCACAGGATGTCATAATGATGACAAGGTGAATTGAGCAGAATGGAAAGCGAGGGGCATCAGATTTTGGCCTCACACAGGATCCTGCTGAAATGTGAAAGACCAAAGACTGCCCCTGTCTATCTCCAGGGTCAGAGGCAGCAGTGCTTCTAAAGAACCATTGCAGAAAACTGTGGGATTGGAGAGTGCTGTCCTGCTAGCAGGAGAGTTTTCCGCGAGCATCTGGGTGGCCACTGGGGGAAGAGGATACTGGTCTAGGTAGGCTGTGGGCCTGATGCAGCAGGCACTTCTTATGTTCTTAGCATGATCCAAGCATGAAGGAGTGTCTCCACCACCATCGTCCAGTCCGAACGCTGAGGTCCAGCTCTGAGGGCCTTCTGGCGGTTCCCTTGCTGTGAGAAGCCAAGTTACAGGGAACCAGGCAGAGGGCCTTCTCGGTGGTGGCACCCGCCCTGTGGAACACCCTCCCAGCATATGTCAAAGAGAACAACAACTACCAGACTTTTAGAAGACATCTGAAGGCAGCCATGTTTAGGGAAGTTTTTAATATTTAATGCTGTATTGTTTTTAACACTCGATTGGGAGCCGCCCAGAGTGGCTGGGGAAACTCAGCCAGATGGGTGGGGTATAAATAAATTATCATTATCATCATCATCACGTTTTGGACACATGATCCAAGATCATGCCCCACAACTCTCTCTGACAGCCCAGGGGTCCTTTTGGGCCACATGCCAAGAGAGACTCTTAGAGTTTGCATCAGCCTTGGTTTAGCAAAACACCCTGGGCAGCCTTTGCCCTGTTGGCATATCAGATTCTTCCTGGTCTCTGCGATTAGTTTCAGTCAACGATTGAGGACAAAAGGCTATGCAATGGGAAGAGCGTTCAAGGGAGGTCGCGGCCAGTGTGCGCAACCATCACGCCACTTTAAAAATGTTCTTCTGCTTGCCAGATATTAACAAAAGAGGGGAAAGGGGAAAAGAAAACCACAAAGAAGGTTATTTGATACTGAGCCAATTGCGTTCTTGGAAGGAAGTGTCAGTGATGTGTTTGACAGCAGGAGATAATTTCTGCTGGGGTGCCAAAAAGGTCTTTTTAACGCTAACATTTCTATCAGGATCAGTTAATGGAACTGTCCGTTGCGGAAATAAGGGCTCCTTGGTCAATACAAGAATGGTTCTACTAGACCGCACACCAAACTTAGTCTAGCCCAACACTCTCACCCCACATGCATCAAGGGAGGCTGCAAGCAGTTGCCAGGGTCTGCAGGGGGAAAATTCACAGATTTTCTGCCCCTGAACATGGAGGTCCCTGAAGTGTATGTGGCTTCTCACAAGGCAAGACACAGCGATCACAGCCAGAACCTTTACTGAACTAAATAATAATAATAATAATAATAATAATAATAATAATAATAATTCTTATTTATATCCTGCCCTCCTCAGCCAAAGCCGGGCTCAGGGCGGCTAACAACAATAAAATAATACATTCTAAAATCATTTCATTATAAAATTAATTCAAATCAAATTAATGGCAACCATTGGGCTAAGGAGGGAGTCAGGCTGTGCCCTGGCCAAAGGCCTGGTGGAACAGCTCTGTCTTGCAGGCCCTGCGGAAAGATGTCAAGTCCTGCAGGGCCCTAGTCTCTGGTGACAGAGCGTTCCACCAGATTGGGGCCACAGCCAAAAAGGCCCTGGCTCTGGTTGAGGCCAGCCTAACCTCCCTGTGGCCTGGGACCTCCAAGATGTTTTTGTTTGAAGACTATAAGTTCCTCTGTGGGGCATACCGGGAGAGGCGGTCCCGTGGGTACAAGGGTCCTAAACCAGCACCTTAAACCTGACCCTGTGCAGTGCAGTTGGTAAAGCACTGGATGAATGTAAGGAGTCTCGCCGTGGCATTCTGCACCCGCTGGAGTTTCTGGGTCAGTCTCAAGGGCAGCCCCACGTACAGCAAGTTACAATAATCCAGTCTGGAGGTGACCGTCGCGTGGATCACAGTGGATCATAACTGGGAAACAGGGGCAAAGCAACTGCTTATATGCATTCCTGAAAGTCTGGGCCACTCCCACTGCCAACGTGATTGGCTGTCTAAACTTCCAAGCTGCGAATCATGACTCAGAGATTAAGGGCCAATGGCAGAGACCCAAATCCTGAAATGTTCTGTGACTGCACATCATGTCTCAAATCAGAACACAGGAGCTCAGAATCCTTGGCCCAGACTCAAGCTCAGGCAAACACAAACCACTGGATACATAACAGTTCCATTCATGGTTCACCAACACATCAATTATCTAAGCTTCTGGCCATGGAAGGACCTTGTGGTGGTGGTAGTAGTAGTAGTAGTAGTAATAATAATAATAATAATAATAATAATAATAATAATAATAATAATAATAATAATTTATACCCTGTCCATCTGGCTGGGTTTCCCCAGCCACTCTGGGCAGCTTTCAACAAAGTATGAAAATACAGTGGTCTGTTAAACATTAAAAGCTTCCCTAAACAGGGCTGCCTTCAGATGTCTTCTAAAAGTCTGGTGGTTTTTCTCTTTGACATCTGGTGGGAGGGCGTTCCACAGGGCGGGTGCCACCAACAAGAAGGCCCTCTGCCTGGTTCCCTGTAACTTGGCTTCTCGCAGGGAGGGAACCGCCAGAAGGCCCTCGGAGCTGGACCTCAGGGTCCAGGCTGAATGATCGGGGTGGAGACGCTCCTTCAGGTATACTGGACCGAGGACGTTTAGGGCCTTAAAGGACAGCACCAACACTTTGAATTGTGCTCAGAAATGTACTTTTTAATGAGATCGCCTCCTAAATTTGTTGGCCCAGAGATAGAAAGAAGATAAAGCCCCTACCAAAGAAGAATGGCAGATCAAGTTGATGGATTATGCCGAAACGGCTATAAAATGACCGGAAGAATCAGAAATAATAATAATAATAATAATAATAATAATAATAATAATAATAATACCTTTATTGTCAATGTACAACCTGTGTACAATGAAACGGTAAGACCAGGAATCAGGAAGAACAAAATTTTAATAAGGAATGGGGAAAATTTATAACTTGTCTTAAATACCATTGTAAACAGTTAAAATCATTAGTAGGAATATCACTTGTAGTTTAATGGTGAATTTTGCACACAATAGAGAGGTAAAAGATTTGGGTTGTCATAAAAGATGCAGGAAGAAGTGATTAACAACAGGACCCACAAAGGGCAGGAGGGAAGTCCAAGAGAAAAAGTTTGGGAACCACTGATCTAAACAAAAGTCCATCCACATTTTTAAAAAACTCAGACCCTTCTCCCTAAGTGTCCAGGGGTGTTTGAATACGAAGGTTTTCCCAGTAGTGATGTATGGAAGTGAGAGCTGGACCATAAAGAAGGCTGATAGCCGAAGAATTGATGCTTTTGAATTATGGTGCTGGAGGAGACTCTTGAGAGTCCCATGGACTGCAAGAAGATCAAACCTCTCCATTCTGAAAGAAATCAGCCCTGAGTGCTCTCTGGAAGGACAGATCCTGAAGCTGAGGCTCCAAGACTTTGGCCAGCTCATGAGAAGAGAAGACTCCCTGGAAAAGACCCTGATGTAGGGAAAGATGGAGGGCACAATGAGAAGGGGACGACAGAGGACAAGATGGGGGGACAGTGCTCTCGAAGCTGCCAGCATGAGTTTGACCAAACTGCGGGAAGCAGTGGAAGACAGGAGTGCCTGGCGTGCTCTGGTCCAGGGGGTCACGAAGAGTCGGACATGACTAAGCAACTAAACAACAACAAATGGACAGGCACATTTTTCTAAATTCCAAGTACATACATCTTTGGCAAATGTAGAAAGAGATTTGAATGGCCGCTTACCTCTGGGTGAATGCATGAAGCATAATGGACCCAGAGGTCAGCTTACTGAATCCAGTTCCATTTGAAGTTGAGGATATATTAACACCCCAATTAACACCCCTTTTCTTCATTAGGAAACCGTTGGCAGAATATCGACAGACCCAACACAGCATGTGAGTACCAGAAAGCGAAGGAGGCACAAATCAGGGGCAGAAGAAATGAAGAAGCCATCCAGACTCACAACTCATTTGATCCCTTGTGGGCAAACTAGGCCAGCTGGGACTCCCAATTCCCAAAGGTACACAAATTTGGGCCACTGGGTACCCAGTTTCTTATTCATGATGTTTTTAAGGAGAGATTTGATGGCCATCTGTTCTGGATAATTTAGCTGAGATTCCTCCATTGCAGCAAATGGGGCTGGAGGGTCTTTTCCAACTCTGCGATCTATGATTCTATGAGATTTCAGCTAAGCCATAACCAGAAGCTTTGTCTTGCCAGAAATCCCCAAGCACAGTCCTGGTTCGGGACTTGCTTTTGAACTTGACACCTGCTTGCCGGGATGATCAATATTTGTTTATTTGGGAGGATTCAACCTATAGACAAATATTTGGTGATTGGTAACAGCGGAATCCATTGCATGGGCCCTCGCTTTTCCTCCTTGGTGGGGTATATAAATGCCACCCGTTTTTCGTGAGACAGACGGAGGAGAAAGTGAGGGAGACGAGACTTTCTACGCAATCTAGGTAGGAAACGTCCGCGTGCACAAAAAGTGGCAGATTGTCACTCAGGAAAATATTCCTCAGTCGTGCTAAGTAGAAGAATTCCACTTGCTTAATTGTGTTACTTTGGTATGGCATTGGAAGGGGGGGGGGAATTCCAGATAATACAAAGATACGGGACACCAGGGGTCATCTAGTCTGACCCGCTCTGGAACAGCAGAAAGCAAGCCTGCCTCTCCTCCTCCTCCTCCCTCTCTCTTCTGTTTCTTATCACACCGACGCCATCCTTTTCAACAGGTCCAAGGACAGAGGATGTTTCCGGTTTTGGCCCTCGCCATCTTCTGCGGCCTCCTGGCCCAGAACACCCAAGGATATGCCAGCCCTCAGGCCGTTGTCAATCTTGGACCAGAAATGCTTCAGCGCTGTAAGTCAAGGGTTTGCGCAAGGGACTCTAGGGGGCTCTTCCCTGACCTTGCCTGGCACTGCTTCCCTTTGCTGCATTGATCCAGACGGCACATGGATGCTCTGCACATTGCAATCCAACACCCGTTTTCTCTCCTCATGAACAAGCCTCAGCCGATAGAAGTCTGCGCCCCTTAACCCTCAGCTTCCAAGCAGGAACTAAGAAGGGCCTGAGCCACTGCCTCCATTCATATTCAGGAATTGGCTGCATTTATTAGGAAAAGGAGGGACGCGGGTGGCGCTGTGGGTTAAACCACAGAGCCTAGGACTTGCTGATCAGAAGGTTGGCGGTTCAAATCCCCGCGACGGGGTGAGCTTCCGTTGCTCGGTCCCTGCTCCTGCTTACCTAGCAGTTTGAAAGCACAAAGTGCAAGTAGATAAATAGGTACCACTCCGGCGGGAAGGTAAACGGCATTTCTGTGCGCTGCTCTGGTTCGCCAGAAGCGGCTTATTCATGCTGGCCACATGACCCGGAAGCTGTACGCTGGCTCCCCTGGCCAACAAAACGAGATGAGCGCCGCAACCCCAGAGTATGGCCACAAATGGACCTAATGGTCAGGGGTCCCTTTACCTTTTCACCGTTATTAGGAAAAGGACTTCCTTCTTTTGTGTTGTATACCTGACTCTTGGCTGTAGACATAATTTTCATTTGAGCAACGATGGTTAAAATGTCCCTTCCCTCTCCTTTTTAAACTGCTTGGTCTACACAAGAGGGCGGCGTTCCCCTCCCTAAAAAGTTTGGGAACTGCCGCTCTGGGTTCTCAAGCCCACAAGCAGAATAGTCCCTCTGACCCATCAATCTCTAACTTGCCCTTTTCACATTGGCTTGCAGTGATTTCCCACCGATTGGACAGCCAGGCTCTGGTCGGCCGTCTCCAGAATTTGCCCCTCCAGAGCATCCTGCAAGGCGGTTCCGGCGGATTGCTGGGCCTGGGAAACCTCCCCGTCCTCGGAGGCCTGGTGGACGGGCTTCTGGGCAACATCTTGGGGTGAGTTGTGGGGTGTGACAGCCGGAATCTGGAGTGCGCCACCAAAAAAAGACAACTTAAAATGTCGCGCCTTCTCTGCAAGGTCCAGAGTTTGGCAACAGGAGAGCAGCCTTTATTGTGGTGGCTCCCCATCTGTGGGATGCTCTGCCCAGAGAAACTTGCCTGGCACCGTCCTTGAGGCACCAGGCAAAAGCATAATTCTTTACCCAGGGCTTCAACCATTAAATAATCTATGGTCTGTTAAAGCTGGGGACACGGGGGACCGGTGTTATGATTTTATTATTATGCCGTCTGTTATTACGCTGTTTATTAGGCTTTATTTCTGTGCTCCATAAAATGTCTTCTAAATGTTGTGCCCTTCCCATTCTGAGCAGGGTGAAGATCAGAAACATAGAGCTTCTCCGACTCGACATCCGTTTGGATGAGGTAGCAAAGCACATTATTGTGACCGTCCCAGCAGATGTGGAGATTGAAATAAATCTGTGAGTGCTTCCCCAGGGTTCTTTAAGGGTGGCTGGGTGGAACAGGACACAGGCGGACCGATAGGGGAGCCTGGGTTTTTCAAAGAAGAAGATCAGTGCATTCCAACACAGAAAGATTTGTGGATTCCGTCCCTTGTTGTTGCTGTTGTTTAGTCATTTAGTCGTTTAGTCGTGTCCGCCTCTTCGTGACCCCCTGGACCAGAACTCACCTGAACTCACTGCCGGCACATCTCAGATGGGCACCATTGCCATTGATTTGTAAATTGGACCAGCTGTGGGGCCCCGGTCCCACCTAAACCACTATGCATAAAGCATATTATATGATTAATATACAATCAATAAAGCATTCGCCATCTATAAAACAGTACTAAATAAATAGCAATTAAAAATAAGCTAAACCGCTATTATGTTTGTAGACATACAAACGTTGTTGTTTAGTCGTTTAGTCATGTCCGACTCTTCGTGACCGCCTGGACCAGAGCACGCCAGGCACTCCTGTCTTCCACTGCCTCCCGCAGTTTGGTCAAACTCATGCTGGTAGCTTCAGGAACACTGTCCAACCATCTCCTCCTCTGTCGTCCCCTTCTCCTTGTGCCCTCCATCTTTCCCAACATCAGGGTCTTTTCCAGGGAGTCTTCTCTTCTCATGAGCTGGCCAAAGTCTTGGAGCCTCAGCTTCAGGATCTGTCCTTCCAGTGAGCACTCAAGGGCTGATAGGTTTGATCTTCTTGCAGTCCATGGGACTCTCCAGAGTCTCCTCCAGCACCAGAATTCAAAAGCATCCATTCTTCGGCAATCAGCCTTCTTTATGGTCTAGCTCTCACTTCTCACTTCCATACATCACTAATTCCATCCCTAAAACCTTGTAAAGCTGCCATGTACCATTGACCCATCTATCTTAGTATTGTCTACACTGACTGGCAGCAGCAATAGTTCTCCAGGTTACAGACAGCGGCTGCCTCCCAGCCCTACCTGGATTGAGCCTTCTGTATGCAGAGCAGGTGTTCCACCATGGAACTACCCTTTGGGTCACAAGCCAAAAGAAGCAAACCAAGTTTGCTCTGGAGGACACAGTTATACCACGTGAAGGTCTCCCAGTTGTGCTGCAAGGGAAACGGTGTGCTTTGTCAAATGTCTAGATTTTAGAGAATCTTCGTAGAGTTGGGAGGGACTCCAAGGGTCATCTAGTCCAACCCCCACAAAGCAGGAATTGCAACAAGAGCATTCCTGACAGATGGCCATCGGAGGTGATGTCTTACCTAAAGTATGTCTTAACGCCCCTTTCCTTCTCCGTTTTTAGGCCACTCAATCTAGGCAGGCTCCTTCACGTGAAGCTGTACCTGGACATCCAGGTTGCAGTTCGAATCCTGACAGACCCAGTGAGCGGCCATGTGAAACTGGTCGTCGGAAATTGCCACAATAACCCTGGCCACCTTAGAATCACCCTCCTCAACAAGTGAGTATGGAGTCATAGAACTGGATAGATGCCAATCCTTTTGGATAAAGAAGGAGACTGGGAGGAAAGGCGGTGGCCTTCAAGATCACAAAAATGTCGAGCTGGAAGGGCCCTCTCGTTCAGCCCCCTGCAACGCAGGAATCGAGGACTCCTCTGTTCCTTTCTGCATCAGTTGCCTTAGATCATGGGTAGGCAAACTAAGGCCTGGTGGCCGGATCCCGCCCAATCGCCTTCTCAATCCACCCTGTGGATGGTCCAGGCATCAGTGTGTTTTTACATGAGTAGAATGTGCCCTTTTATTTAAAATGCATCTCTGGGTTATTTGCGGGGCATAGGAATTCGTTCTTCTTCTTTTTTCCAAAATATAGTCTGGCCCCTCACAAGGTCTGGGGGACAGTGGACTGGCCTCCTGCTGAAGAAGTTTGCTGACCCCTGCCTTAGATAGCCACTCCTCTCTGCCTAACAGTAGAGACGGCACTGTTCTGTCCGCACTGTCCCTCACTTATTGCAGGGCAAATATGACCATGGGGGGGTCCCTGCTGAACTCACACACTGGCTCCTTGGGCAGTGCAGAATCACGACCACACAGGCTCCCTCCTGCAGATGTTTGCAGAGGGCTGTGGGGACTGACCCCCTGATGGGACAGAGGGGTCAGAGCAGCGCACATGTCCCTGCCCTGACACGTTCTCCCTTCGTTCCAGCAAAGCACCTCTTCTCCAGACCGTCAATAACCTCCTGCGAGCAGTGACCGACATTCTGGAGAAGACGGTTCCCCATCTGCTGCAGAAAGAGGTGAGTCGTGTGCGGCTTCCTTCTGGTCCGCTTGCGGGGCACAAAGGCCAGTGGTCCTCCTGGGGTCTGGGTTGCTGAGATGCTCCTGAACTGCGCATGAGAGCAACGCGCATGCAGACACACTCCATTGTGAGCCCCTGAGAATGGCTGCTCTCCCTTGTCAATCACCTGAGTGGTTTTCTCCTCTCCCCCCCCCCTTTTCTTTTTTTGGCAGCTCTGCCCACTTGTCAACATGCTGCTAGAAGATGTGCTGAATTTGCTGCAAGGTGAGAATCTTCCCCAGGGTTCCTCTGCATTTGTCTCCTCTGTCTCCCTTTTCCTTATCCCCAAGCACTTCAGCGGGAAAGTGTTGTGGAAGACAGAGGCCACAGCCACATAATAATAATAATAATAATAATAATAATAATAATAATAATAATAATAATTTATACCCCTCCCATCTGGTCGGGCACCCCCCAGCCACTCTGGGAGGCTGCCAACAAAATATTAAAATACAATAGTCTATTAAACATTAAAAGCTTCCCTAAACAGAGCTGCCTTCAGATGTCTTCTAAAAGTCTGGTGGTAGTTCTTCTCTTTGACATCTTGCAAGAGGGCGCTCCACAGGGCGGGAGCCACCACCGAGAAGGCCCTCTGCCTGCTTCCCTGTAACTTGGCTTCGGTCCAGTATACCTGAAGAAGCGTCTCCACCCCCATCATTCAGCCCGGACACTGAGGTCCAGCGCCGAGGGCCTTCTGGTGGTTCCCTCGCTGCGAGATACAAAGCTACAGAGAACCAGGCAGAGGGCCTTCTCAGTGGTGGGTCCTGCTCTGTGGAACGCTGACCAATCAGACGTCAAGGAAATAAGCAGTCATCTTATCTTTAAAAGACATCTGAAGGCAGCTCTGTTTAGAGAAGCTTTTAATACAGTGGTACCTCGGGTTAAGTACTTAATTCATTCTGGAGGTCCGTTCTTAACCTGAAACTGTTCTTAACCTGAAGCACCACTTTAGCTAATGGGGCTTCCCGCTGCTTCCACACCACTGGAGTATGATTTTTGTTCTCATCCTGAAGCAAAGTTTTTAACCCAAGGTACTATTTCTGGGTTAGCGGAGTCTGTAACCTGAAGCATCTGTAACCCAAGGTACCACTGTATTTAATGCTGTATTGTTTTTTACACTTGATTGGGAGCCGCCCAGAGTGGCTGGGGAAACTCAGCCAGATGGGTTGGGTATAAATAATAAATTATTATTATTATTATTATTATTATTATTATTATTATTATTATTGAACAACAGAGCAGGCAGCAACAAAGAAACTCTGGACTCCACCCACACACTGCAAAATTGGTTCACTTCCACCAGCCTTGCCTGCATTGTATCCCAGCCAGCCTCTCCCCTGGGTTGACAATTTCTCCCTCTGCCCTTCTCCCCCAGGCTCCTCGTCATCCTATGTGCATGGAGACATGATCCAGCTGCGACCCTCGTCCACCTCTCTCCGCAATGGAGTCATGCAAATTGGCTATGAAGTAAATCAGGGATGGTTACTGCCGGGGGCGGGGAGGCCAGGAGCGTCTCGCCAGGAGGGGTTAAGGATGTGGCCCTCGGGACCTTTATGTTTTCCTCCACGTTGCTTTGCTAATCTATATCTTTTGAATCATTAAAAAATGTCATGCAACATGGGGATTTGAGCCCTGGTCTCCTTGGCCCATGTTCAACGGAGGATGTGGGTTATGCTGGCCTCAATCTAACAAGTTGTAGCTGTCACTCAACCACTTTGATTGGCAGAACTGGCACTGTTAGAGGTGCTGCGTAAGACCCTTTCCACATGGGTAAGAACTCAATTTTTTAGAGTAGCTGCACCTACACTTTGGACTCCCTGCCTATTGACGCCAGACAGGCACTTTCACTGTACTTTTTTGGGTGCCTGCTAAAAACATTCTTGGGGACAAGGGTGGCACTGCGGGTTAAACCACAGAGCCTAGGGCTTGACGATCAGAAGGTTGGCGGTTCGAATCCCTGTGATGGGGTGAGCTCCCGTTGCTCGGTCCCTGCTCCTGCCAACCTAGCAGTTCCAAAGCACGTCAAAGTGCAAGTAGATAAATAGGGACCACTCCAGCGGGAAGATAAACGACGTTTCCGTGTGCTGTTCTGGTTCGCCAGAAGCGGCTTAGCACTGCTGGCCACATGACCCGGAAGCTGTACGCCGGCTCCCTCGGCCAATAAAGCGAGATGAGTGCCACAACCCCAGAGTCGGCCACGACTGGACCTAATGGTCAGGGGTCCCTTTACCTTTACCTAAAAACATTCTTGTTTAGACAAACCTGCTCAGAAAGGCAAGCTTAAGTCTACTGTTGATTTAACTGTCCAAAGACCTTAAATTATCATTGTTCATTTTCTTATTGTTTCACTTTTTCTGCAGTCAAACAGTGCGTAATTTTTTAATGAAAAAAATTATTTTTTATTTTTTAATGAAATGAATGCATAAAATAAACCTCTCTGCCCTGACTCCTCTGTTGGAGGAAGTGTGCCTCTCAATGCCCATTGTGCGAATCACAAGTGGGGAGAGTCTGGCTGTTGCACTAAGAACCTAAGAAGTGCTGGCTGCAGGATCAGGCCCAGGATCCTGTTCTCACAGTGGCCAACCAGATGCCTCAAAGGGAAATCCACAAGCAGGATCTGTGCGTAAGAGTAGCGCTCTCCCTGTCCTGAGGTTTCCAACACCTGCTATTCAGTAGCATTCCTGGAAAGCTTGCATTGCTGCAAAAGTTGGGGTCCCCTCCACACCTGCTGGCAACTTATAACCATGTATAGAATGCCCAAATTCATGTGTCAGGGTTAGACCCAAATTAGGCTGGGCTCAGATAGATCCTGTTTGCTCTTCTGGCTTGTCTTTCCTTTCTAGGGCACCATCCGCCTGCCTGGAGGGCAGAACTACATCGTCCCCTCTGGCACTGCCCCCCTTCCCCATGCGCCCCTGGGCGACGCTCCCATGAACATGCTCCTCAGCGACCACCTGCTGAGCGCGATGCTCAGAGCTTTCTTGACTCCAAGGGCTATAAACATCCACAGTCCACAGGAGGTACTGTGCTGAGTTCATTTTAGCATTTCAACCTTTTTAATGCATTACAGTCGTACCTTGGAAGTCAGTGGAATCCGTTCCCGAAGTCCGTTTGACTTCCAAAACGTTTGCTTGGCTTTTTCAGCCAGACAGGTTATAGCGAGTAATTGTGAAATATACTGGGAATCGAGAGTGGATTTCATGCTTTTTGTTCAGTTCATAGTGGTGAGGAGGAATGGATGTTCCCCCAGAATGTCTGCTTTATATACATTATTTACACAATGGGCCCCACGTGATTGGCTAATTCCGGGATCCACCTGTAGGCCAATCAGGTTGCGGATTCACTTCCACCTGGAGCTGGATTGGGTGGCTCCTGTGGACCAATCAGACTACTGCATTCTGGATCCTATTGTTCTAGGACCAATCAGACTGCTGCATTCTGAATCTTATTGTGCTAGGACCAATAAGACTGCTGCCTTTTGGATCCTATTCAACTCAGTACATAACAAATTGGAAAAATGCAAAAGAGCTAGGGGTGAACCAATGGAGGACAAAACTGAATAATATTATAATTTTAGAATACCCTAACTGTGAAGATACATAGAATGAAAGGGCTTAAGGTCAGTGAGAAAGAGGAGGATTGGTTAGAGAAGATATTGAATAATTTGGGTAGGTCTGAACAATTTGGGGCAATTAAAATGTTAAAAGTTAAATAAACCTTGTGGAGGGAGAAGTGTTAAGATATACAGAAGTGTACATATGGTTGATTTGAATATGTTATTATTGAATATGTATATTATTGAAGATGTATACCCAGTGTATCAGCCGCCTGGTGGGTTTCACTGCTTGTGTTTTGGTGGTTGGTAAAAAATAAAAAACAATTTTTAAAAAGTTTGAAAACCAAATCACGGCTTCTGATTGGCTGCAGGAAGCTCTTCCCATCCCCCAAAATAAAAATGAGTCCCCTGGTTCTAATTAATGATGACGTTCAGAGTTCCTCTTTTGCTGCTTTGAGCACTTTGCAGCAGCGAAGCTGTTTCTCACACAGCCCTCTGTGGAAAGATAAGTGGGGTAGTATGCCCCCCCACCCAATGTTTTCCCCACCACAAGTGAAAAACAGTAGAGAGAGAGAGCGAAGGAGTCTGGGTTAACCTTTGCTTTGAGGGAGAAAAACCAAGAATATAAACTCTTTCTTCTTCTTTCTGTTTCTTCAAAGATTACTGCATTCAGTCAACAGATGGCAGCTCTGTCTGGTTTTAAGGTCAGTATTTTTAAAGATCCATCATTTCTAGCCTCCCTATGCCAAATACGTATGTATGCATGTATATGCATATTATTACTTCTACTGTGGCAGGACCTTTGGAACTCCCCGCCTATTGACACCAATCAGGTGTCTTTTGTGGGTTTTTTTGCAATGCCTATCCAGATGGAAAGCGGCAAGGATTTTCATCTGTATGTAGTTTATTTGCATCTTAATTATTTGCAATCTTAATTATTATTTGCATGTTATAAATAGCTGCTTTTAATCATTTCACAGGTCCTTTTACTGCTTTGTTGTTTTCCGCAAACTGCTTTGAGGATATTCTTTGCAACCAAGTGGTATAAAAATGTTATTAATCAATCAATCAATCAATCAATCAATCAATCAATCAATCAAGGCTTGATGCATAGTCGTAATATCTATGGAGCAAAGTGCTAAGTGAGAGTCTCTTCGAAGCCTAATTGTGCTCAGGGGTCTCCTCTTCATGTTTTGGATCTTTGCAGGGCGCAATACGGGCCTTGCAGGTCTCCTACGGGGCTCCTGTCCTCGCCCTGACCGTAGGAAGGATCGAGGTGAAGCAGAATATCGACGTCAAGGTGTTCAGCAGCCGGCATCTCTTCACTGTTCGTGCTGTAAGTAGCTGGGACACCAAAATATAATGATGATGATGATGATGATGATGACAATAATAAATTTTATTTATACCCTGCCCTCCCTGACCAGAGCCGGGCTCAGGGCAGCTAACACCAATAAAATCACAGTAAAAACATAATAGGGGAAGGGGGGCGGAAACGTCTGCAACCCTACCTCCTCCATAGGGCGGAAGTGGCATTGTGAAAAGCCCACCTGGATCAGACCAAAGGGACTGTGTAGCTAAGCATCCTGTCTCTCCCAGAGGCCAGAGAGATGCTCCCATGAAACCCTGAAGCAGAGCATTCCAGGAATTCCCCTTTTCCCCAAGGTTCAGTTCAGAATGCAGCAGCATTTCAAGTTAACAGCAAATCTTCTTTTCAATCACAGACGGTGACTTCGCTTGGGGCCGTTTCTGTGGCCGGAGGGAGCCTGAGACTCACTCTTCACCTTGAAGGGTAAAGAAAAAACACCAATTTATTTGGCACCACAGGAACGTAAAAAGAGCCTGCGCTGGGGAAGGCAGCTCAGATCAGTCGCATTACCGTGCGATATTGGGGATGCCTTGAAATCAGCAGGCCTTCTCTCTCGCACGCAAAGAGCAATATATTGCTGTGTATTGCCGGGTCAAAATCGTTACAGTGGTACCTCTGGTTGCGAACTGGATCCGTTCTGGAGCCCCGTTCACAACATGAGCAGAACGCAACCTGCCTCTGCGCGTGTGTGGGTCGCGATTCACCGCTTCTGCGCATGTGCGCAACGTCATTTTGAGCGTCTGTTCATGCGCGAATAGCGAAACCCAGAAGTAACCTGAAAATGCTCAACCGGAAGCAAAAGCAACACAAGGTATGACTATATTGCATTATGTGATTTCAAAAGTGATTTTGGCCAATGTATTGAAAAACGGAACAGCGCTAAAACAGACCATACAATTTGTGATATTACCATGCCAAAATTGGGGGTGGGAATAGTTGGGGGGAGGCAAGGGATTGGGCTGCAGACCCCAGTTGGGAACCACTGCTCCAAAGCAACATGAGAGGCTAGAAGGGGAATGGGACTTGGGGGGCGGAAATCCACTCTGACTGCTGCAGGAGCCGCCAGAAGGAATTGTTGGGATGCGTCCAAGGGAACGGGGGCAATTGGCAGGCCTCCAGCTGTCTCCAGCCCACCAGCCGGCAGCCGGGCGATAGCCGGTCCTTGGAGCAACATGTAAACTGCGACTCGAGCCTCAGAAACCTCCAGAGGCTGAGCACACAAGCCAGCAGAGAAAATAACTCTTTGCAACAGAAGGGCAGAGAGAGGCTGTGTAAAGCATATTTACAGGCATTCAGCATCAGGACAAAAGGGAAAACATGTCTTCTCCCCTTTGTGTCCAAGCAAAGGGGCATAAGAAAAAGCTATACACAAGACGGAAGTTTCCAGCAAGCTGTGCTGGAGTGTAAACAGGCATGTGACATCTGTTTTGAGGTGGAACGGAACATCAGTATCCTAACCGGAATTTCATCAGATCATAGAATTGTATAGTTGGTTTAAAGACAACATTTCAGGTTGTTGCTCAGATGCAACAAAGCCATTCCTTAGCAAAGAGAAACTTTTAGCCAAAACACATTTTATTATTATTATTTTTTATAGAAAAATAATAATTCCTGTTTTATTGTTTCTTTTCAGGATTGACAATCTCTCCTTGATCAACTCTTCTGTTGGGAACTTTGATGTAAGTAGCATATCCCAAGAATGCAGAGGCTAAGCCTGTAACCCAGGAAAGTCCCCCGTTCAAATCTTACCTCAGCCGCAAGCTTAATAATGTGATTGACTAATTCCGGGGCTGTCCTGTTGGCCAATTGGTTGCGGATTCACTTCCACCTGGAGCTGGATTGGGTGGCTCCTGTGGACCAATCAGACTGCTGCCTTTTGGATCCTATTGTTCTAGGACCAATCAGATTGCTGCATTCTGGATCCTATTGTTCTAGGACCAATCAGACTGCTGCATTCTGAATCTTATTGTTCTAGGACCAATCAGTCTGCTGCAATTTGGATCCTATTCAACTCAGTACATAACACATTCCTTCCTTCATTTGTGTTTCAGGTGCAGCACCTGACGGGCGCAATTTCACACCTGGTGTCTGCCTTCCTTTTACCACATCAGAACCGTAAGGATGAGCGGTGGCAGGTTGGAGGGGTGGGAGGCAATATATACTGCACAGGGTCCAGTGATCATCTTCTCTGCCTTGCTGCTGGGGCCCGGCCACCCGGGGGGGTCAATCACTGGACTGCTGCATGATGTCCACAGCCATGGAAAACATGAAGTCACTTTGATTCCTATGCACAAAGACAGCTGTGCACATCAGTCCAACGCTGTTAGGTGAAAAGTCTCCTAAACAGGGCAGGGAAATGCAGCTGTTTTCTAGAAGGGCTTTCGGAATTGCATTGTATGAACTTGCCTGATCCAACACTTCTGGACTCAAGTGCAGGTTGGAACCCGCTCTTTACTGCCAAATTAGAGCAAACATCAGTCAGTTTTTCTGTGCATTGATGTTTGTTCCGATTCAGTGCTAAAGAGTGGGTTTTGCCAGGAAAGTGGATGGGCGAAGGCAACACCGCTCAGAAAAGTGCTTGGCCTCCTGCTTTCTAGGCAAGGGACTAGCAGAAGTGAGGAGAAGCCCTTAGTTAGTCTCCAGATTCGGCACTAACTGAATGTTGCGCTGCAATTCCTGGCTCAAAATGTGCTTGAAATGCATCCAGAAATACGTACATTGCCAGAAAATATTTTTGCAGACTTAAATTATTATTTTTTTGCAGATTAATGCACAGACATAATAGTCTTATGAAGGAACACACATGAATATAAATATATATCTAACAAATTAATATAATTAATATAAAAATGGCACAGAGGAGTAATGGATTGGTTTGCCCCTTCCCCCAATCTTCCTCCTCCTCTCTCTTTCCTTGGGGCGTTGACTTTTTGATCAGGTTGCCTGTTAAATCATTCTGATTAAAAATAATAATTCTCACAGTGCCCCTGGCTGTTCAGTCACATTATTTGGCTGATCTGTGTCACAGGTGCCACAAGTGGCCCTGCTAGCAAAGCTTTATTTATTTCGTGAAATTTGAACATTGCTTGATAATACCAAAACAGACAGACAGACAGCTCACCCTGTGTCCAATGCCATGTGTGAAAAGGGCGATTGCATCTGTTCTTTTTCGTGTCCCCAGCACTCATGAGATTTTTCTCTTTCAGATTTGCTGGCAGAAGGCTTCCCGTTGCCTCTGGTGCAACAGCTGGGCATTGACCATCTCAATGCTGCCCCTGGCCAGGTAAGAATGGTCTAGTCCAGTGGTCCCCAAGCTTTTCCACCCCCTCGGTTCCATAAACGCCTCCCCTGTGACCCCCCCACCCTGTAAAAAGCATTATTCAGAACAGCGGTTTGCACAACCCACTAAGGAAGATAATAACAGAAGAAAATTTGAAACGGCAACGATTATCCATTGACACACACTATATTCAAAATCCAATGGTTCTACTAATTCCCCAAAAAATGATGAATCGAGTGATGCCAGCTTCTCAAAGTCTGCTAGTCATTTAAACATTTCTCTTTTTTAAAGGGAAATTTCCTTATTCCGAATAGGATTCCTCACAAGAAAAGTTGACAGCTATGCATTTAAATCTCCAGAGCCTTGTGGAGCAAAATGGCTGTGAGCGGCTCTTGGGAGCCCACACGCCATAGCCAAGAAGAAAACAGTAATATCCAAGGCAACACGATGACCAAATGCAATGATACGATATCAATATATACCCTTTATATAATATGAGATATATGAAATCACATAAACAGAAAACTTGTGAATCTCTGAAAGTCACAAAATATGCACTCTTAATGCAATGTATCAGATTCTTAACTCGTGATAAAGCTTTGTTTATGGAGTCCAACGCCGCTGAAGTAGTTTGCAAACAGACGTTGTGAACAGTGATTCCTGATATACCCACTGATACATTGCTTCTTTCAGAGACTTGCATAGTCTTCAAAGACTTTCAGAAACTTATAAGACTTAGGATGATTTGGTTTTATGTTTTCAAAATAATCCATTAAGAGGGCATATTTTGTGACTTTCAGAGATTCACAAGTTTTCTGTTTATGTGATTTCATATATTTCATATTATATAAAGAGTGTGCAGTGGTACCTCGGGTTACATACGCTTCAGGTTACAGACTCCGCTAACCCAGAAATAGTACCTCGGGTTAAGAACTTTGCTTCAGGATGAGAACAGAAATCGTGCAGCGGCGGCGTAGCAGCAGCGGGAGGCCCCATTAGCTAAAGTGGTTCTTCAGGTTAAGAACAGTTTCAGGTTAAGTACGGACCACCGGAATGAATTAAGTACTTAACCCAAGGTACCACTGTATATTGATATCTTATCATTGTATTTGGTCATCGTGTTGCCTTGGATATTACTGGCTATTGTTTGCAAAACTAGGGTTAAATTGTTTGGTTACTTGAAATGATGGCCAGCATTAACACGACTGTCTTCCTTCTCACAGAACGCTCTTCTGCTCTTCGCTCCCCCCTTGGCTTCCTGAATGTGGGGGTCATCAGACGGAAAGATCCTGGAACAAGATGTGTAACGCTGCTGCTGCTTCCCTTCCCCCTTTACGCCTCTGCTTTCGTAGGATTGTAGAATGGGAAGAGACCCCGAGGGTCATCTAGTCCACCCCCTGCAATGCACGGGTCACAACTGAAGCACCCCTGACAGGCAGAGCTTTGGACCTCTGGAGCCTGTGACATCCCTTGGCTCTCTGCTTCAGGGGCTCAAAAGCAGCAATGGATCCTTTGCAACGTGATTTCCGGAGCTAATTTGCCTCCTGCCATTTGGGAATGGCACAAATGTCAAAGCTAAAAGTGTTGGCACCTGAGTCTTGAGACCACGGGAAATCCCATAAGGCTGGCGTCAAATCCTGCTCTTGGAAAACCTTGCCTTGAATGTCTGTTGTTTGAAAGCAGTGGAGTGTTTGCCCCAGAGTCCTTTTGCAGGGTTCCCTCTGTGAATTGCTAAGATGTTCTGCTTGCTTATCTTGCCTTGATAATAAAACATTTCTCTTCACAACACCAAGAAGGTCTCAGAGTCTGCTCTTTTCACACATCTAGGGCAAAAACCTTCTCCCCTCTTGTGCCAAAGGCAAGACTCCCGAGCTCAGATTTTGAAGCAGCGGGGTCTTCTCTTAATAATGGCTTAGGCCCAGAACCATGTCTGGAACTCACAAAACATGTGGGGCAATGCAGAAAAGGGGATTAGGATACAGTGCCTTTGCTTCAACCGTCAGTGGGCTTAGCTGGGTGGAAGGACAGGTGCTTTGAATGTAGAAGGTCCCAAAAGGTTGGGTCTCCAGCACTTCCAGCTAAACGGCTCTCAGGCGAAAGGGCTTGAGGAGACCTCTCTGACCGAGGTCTTGGAGAGTCGCTGCCACACAGAGGGGACGGTGTTGGCTGAGATCAGCCTTTCACAAGTGCTTATTTCCAAAAAAGTGTGTTTTGCACCAGGGCAGCAGGAAAAAAACCACATTTTCTTCAGGGTATTGGGACTATCCTGTGACTTAAGTGACTTTAAAATGCAAAACTTCAAATAGGCTCCTTGGGAAGGGGGGATATAAATGGAAATCATAATCATTATCAGGGCTGGCAGACTTGCTTCTTTGTCACAAATGGATGTGATTGTATCCCGCCACACACACCCCCACACACAAACACACACCCCTTATTCAATTACACTATGAACAATTGGAACATGGGTGGCACTGTGGGTTAAACCACAGAGCCTAGGGCTTGCTGATCAGAAGGTTGGCGGTTCGAATCCCCGCGACGGGGTGAGCTCCCGTTGCTCGGTCCCTGCTCCTGCCCACCTAGCAGTTTGAAAGCACGTCAAGTGCAAGTAGATAAATAGGTTCCGCTCCGGCGAGAAGGTAAACGGCGTTTCCATGCTCTGCTCTGGTTTGCCAGAAGCGGCTTAGTCCTGCTGGCCACATGACTCGGAAGCTGTACGCCGGCTCCCTCGGCCAGCAAAGCGAGATTTAAGTGGCAGCTACATTGTGATTCTATTCTGAGATTTTATTTATTTTTATTTTTACAAATGGAGCTGGAAAGTGTCTTTGATAAGAAGCTGATTAAGACCGATTGCTGAAATCAAAGACGGATCAGGGAGACAAAGGGAGAAGTGTTTTTGGCCTCCGTTGCCCAATCTCCCTGCTTTATTATCAAAGCACATTGCTCTGTGTTTCTTAGATTTGTCTGTGTTGTTTTATGTTGAATTATGTGGGGGACGGGAAGCACATAAACAACGCATATATACACACAAAGTTGCATGTTGTATGCGTGACATTCCACAATGCACTCACAAATTTCCATGGAGAAGGTGAAAGGGCTTGTGTTGTTTTTGCAACTGCTAAAGTGTCATCATGTATGCATATTGCAAGGAACACTCACAAAGGAGGCTGCTAAAATGTTTCAGACCAGTTCCTTTCTCTCTTCCCCCCCCCCCACTACCACAAATTATGCAGTCGAGTTTCCCGCATTTGGGGAAATCGCAGGGGTCAGCACACCCGCAGTGCAATGGATGAGCCCCACCCTGGGAAAACCTCCTTCATGATCGAGGTGTCTCCCCTGCCAGGTAAGTATGAGACCAGTTCCTTTCTGAAATCAATCAGCCTTAGTGAATGTGAGCATCACACTCATATAATATTCTAATTGTTCGTAAAGGTAAAGGGACCCCTGACCATTAGGTCCAGTCATGACCGACTCTGGGGTTGCGGCGCTCATCTCGCTGTACTGGCCGAGGGAGCCGGTCTTTTGTAATGATAAATACTTAGTTCCTGAGCCAGGTCACAGGCTCACACCCTATTCATATCTTAAATGTGCTCTTAAGACAGGATTTGTGAAGGAAAAGACAATGGGGAGGTTTCCCACTTTGACCTTGCAGAGAAATATTTGAGGCCAATTTGTTCAGGACTTTTTTCTGTGGGGTTTCAGACATGTGGTTTATATATTTATGTACGTGTTTGCTTGGTACATTTATGAACATTTATTATATATCTAAGAAGTTAAAATTCTTATAACACCACCCTCATTGTTCAGCCCAGACACAGAGGTCCAGCTCTGAGGGCCTTCTGGCGGTTCCCTCCCTGTGAGAAGTGAGGATACAGGGAATCAATTAGAGGGTCTTCTCGGTGGAACACCATCCCTTCAGATGTCAAGGAGATAAAGAACTACACAACTTTTAGAAGACCTCTGAAGGCAGTCCTGTATAGGGAAGTCTTTTAACGTGTACAGTGGTACCTCGGGTTAAGTACTTAATTTGTTCCGGAGGTCCATTCTTAACCTGAAACTGTTCTTAACCTGAAGCACCACTTTAGCTAATGGGGCCTCCCTCCTGCTGCTGCCATGCCGCCGGAGCACAATTTCTGTTCTCATCCTGAAGCAAAATTCTTAACCTGAAGCAGTATTTCTGGGTTAGCAGAGTCTGTAACCTGAAGCGTCTGTAACCTGAAGCGTATGTAACCCGAGGTACCACTGTAATGCTTTCCTATGTTTTTATATATGTTGGAAGCTTTTTCACCCTGTTCCCTTCCAGCAGCAAAACCCAGCAATAGCTGAAGTTGGGGCTCAGGTGTGAGAGCAGATTGCTTGCAAGTACACAGCTGCATCCCTGGGGAGTGAGGTTACCTGAACATTGGTGTCCAGGGACTTCTGGTGCCAGCAGCAGCAGAGCAGGATCAGTCCTCTCTCTCAGCCTGGTCTGGTGGAGACTCCCAAAAGCAAAAGGGCTTCATCTTTGCAGAATTGCATCTGACGCCAAGAGGTGAGCAGCAAATGACTAACTTAGCTGCATGGCCGGCTCTGGTCTCTTGCCTGTGGTGGCAAAGTCCTGGGGGGAGGGGGGAAGTGGGGGCGGGACTTGCACATGGGGAGGGATTTCTGGAGCACCCAGGATCAGGGGTCAAGCAGCAACCCGAAACCTGTGGTTGAAGGTATACCTTGTAGTCCATGATTGGGGATAGATTAATATGCAATGTCAGTTTCTCACTTTTCAGTGTTACGGATTAATAGATTAATATGCAATGTCAGTTTCTCACTTTTCAGTGTTACGGTCAGTTCTCTACATTTTCTGTATCCTTTTGGGATTTTTTCAAGTCAACATTAAAATGTCCTTTCAGAGACACTTTTCTAAATGTGATTTTGCCTAATGCGCACATTTTTGCAAAGCAGTTTTCCTTGATAAGATGCATGTTTATGGGTTATATCTCCAAAAATGTACATTTGCATGGAGACTTGACCCCAGTGCATTTTGGTGCACATTAATTGACTGGAGAACTGCATTGCAAAATTCAGAGAATTGTGAATTTCAAAGGATAGCAGAGTTTCACTTCATGTTTTGTTTTGGAACATGTGAATTAAATGCAAACAGAATCAAATTTATTTCTCTCCCCCCCCCCCATGCTACACTGATAATCATCCACACAGTTGCCAACTTTTTCCTGGAAAGTACTCCTCTACTAGTCCCCTCTCTCTATGAATTAGATATTTGACGCTGGACTGAACCCTCCTGAATATTTCTCTATCATCTCTAACCGGCACTTCTAGGTTTCTGGCACCCTTCCTGTGAACTTCATGCTAGAAAGTTCTGCAATAAGAGGAGAAGATGGTCCGAACATGGAGACTTCTCTTCTTCTGTGGTTTCCTGAGCCTGACTCTGGGGCACGAGGGCCGGGGGGTCTTTCTGAGGATCAAGAAGAAATACCCGGAAGAAAGTAAGTGTCACACTGACACCTCCCTGACTTGGGGAAGCCACACAATCACAGCTGCCTCGGGGAGGATCGTGAGAAATGAAAACATTCCCATTTTCTGTTTCAGATAGTGTAGGCAGATCCACCTTGCCGAGCAGTTGGCACAAGAGGTGGATGGGCAGGGGATTTTGGAAACGGGAGGCACTGCCAGCCTGGTGAGTGGATCTCCTTTCCCCAGGCAGAGGACACTGAGTTCCTTTAACAGGAGATGCTAGGAAATGAGCCCAGAGTCTTCTGCCGGCAAAACATGGGCTTGACCACCACCACCACACGTCTCTTCCTCCTCTGGGGACAGGAATTGTTCTATCCACTACACCTTTCACAGCTACCTTGGCGTATTCTGAAGTCTGCAACTGTTGTACTTGCTCCTCTGGCCCAGAATCAGAATCTGAGGAGAAGGCGTGGTGTTGTCAGGGACTGGGCAGAGGAGGAACGGTGGAGAATGCTTCCCCATCCTGACCCTTCCAGGGAGGAGGAAGAGGAAGACAGTATAGATTCACAACAGGGGTTTGAGGGAAGTCACAGCTTAGAAGTGGGACGCGGGTGGCACTGTGGGTTAAACCACAGAGCCTAGGGCTTGCCGATCAGAAGGTCGTGGTTTGAATCCCTGCAATGGGGTGAGCTCTCATTGCTCGGTCCCTGCTCTTGCCAACCTAGCAGTTCAAAAGCACATCAAAGTGCAAGTAGATAAATAGGTACTGCTCCAGCAGGAAGGTAAACGGTGTTTCCATGTGCTGCTCTGGTTCTCCAGAAGCAGCTTAGTCCTGCTAGCCACATGACCCGGAAGGTGTACGCCGGCTCCCTCGGCCAGTAAAGCAAGATGAGCGCCGCAACCCCAGAGTCGTCTGCAACTGGACCTAACGGTCAGGGGTCCCTTTGCCTGTACCTTACAGCTCAGAGGCAGATGAGGGGGAAAGCTGGGAAATCATGGGAGAGCCAGAGCAACAACGCCTGGCTGACACGTTGCCATTAGAAAGCATTCCAGACCCTCCATTTCCCAGAACCTGGTGAGCCTTAGAAGTAGGAGAGCAAAGAGCTCAGAGACAGAAGGCACGTAGCAGCACCCCTAGAGGATAGGATGAGAATGATGAACAAGGAAGTGGGGGAGATGACGGGTGGAGACTCACTCGGGACAACGCCATCATCCAAGAGGCTGGGTTCTATAGCCTCTCTCTGTAAAGATTGGAATAAAAAAGGATGCTTTCCCTTGTCTTTTCCTGGGAGCCACTGACAGCATCCTGACAGGTGTCAATTTTGCAGTTGCAGTGACACAACATGGTTTCTGACAGTCCTGCTTCTTGGCGTCACGGTCCTCCAGGTGTTCAACTCTTGCAGTGAACAATATTCCTCCTTCTTAAGGTCACCCCATGGCTCCAAAACAGTCCACTCTGCTCTGTTGAGAAATTCCTCCTCTCGCCCAGTAGCTCCCAGTTGCTCTACCTTCCCTTCCAGCAAGGCAACCAGCTTGCACTTTGTGCTGTTCCCAGGGGGAAGGTTACTGTTGGCGTAGTCAAAGTCCGGTCCTGGGTCACCAGCCTGGAAACAGTCCACAAGGAGCGGGGCGAGGTCCAAAGCAAGAAGCCAGGTGGGGACAGGAACACTGGAGGGTCAGGTCTGGGTCCGGGCAGGAAGAGGTACTCTACAACGACGTTGCTCCCGCAACCTGGGACCGGGCTGACTGGCCTTTATCTTCTCTGAGGCCAGGGGCGGTCCCGGCCCCCAGGAGACCCACCTCTCCTGGCCTTAAGGCGAGCACTCCTCCTGGGAGAAACCAGTTCCCTTCGCCTCTCTGCCCTGAGCCTCTGCAGTTCAGGAGAGGCTGAAGGGTTACTGGGCCCAGGGGGAGACTCACCTGTAGGCACTGAGTCCTCAACCACCTCCGGAGCCAGAGTGGATTCACCTGGTGCCTGCTCCTGAGGATCCAGCACAGGTGCAGGCGCTTCAGAATCAAGGCCCTGCCCCAGTTCAGCCGGCCCTGGAGGCGGGGACTCCTGTGCAGGCTGGGAGTCCTCCGGTTCAGCCTCTGAATCGGATTCCCAGGCCATCACACACTTGCTGAAGGTGCACTTTTGCACCTTCTCAGGCAGGAAGATAAACATGGCGCAGGTGTTGCAAGCCACCGCAGCAGCTCCCTCGCCATCCATGTCTCTTGGTCCTACATACACTGTGAGAAAGCATCCTGGGCCACCCCTCTATATGTCCTTGCAACCCCCCACCTCTGCTATTTCCAAGCCACAAGCTCCCAGAAGCTGCAGTCAGCTAAGCAGAGCTGCTGCTGGCTGCTAACTCCTCCCTTAACTCCCTTTCTCGTTCATCCTGGCTTTCTCTTTGCAGGAGCTCATCCTCCTCAGGCCATGCGCTCTAGCAGAGCACACGGCTATGCGCACAGTCAAACTTACAATTATAACGGGCTTGCATTTCTTTCAGGGCTTGCAAAGTACCTGGTCGAGTCCAACCTGGGAGACGAACTAACCCATTTGATTTCGGCCCGCAACCCAGAGCCATGGCAGGGCGCTGGAAGGTTCTACTTCAGCTACTTCGAAAATCTATCACCCAGGTAGGGCCTGTACTGGTGTGAAGAGTGGTTGGCACAGCTGAGGGTACAGCTTTTCATGGGATCACCAGATATGGGCAGCTAAACCCTGGTTGGATTTAAAAATAAAGGTAAAGGGACCCCTGACAGTTAAGTCCAGTCGCAAACGACTCTGGGGTTGCGGCACTCATCTCGCTTTACAGGCCGAGGGAGCCGACGTTTGTCTGCAGACAGTTTTTCCGGGTTATGTGGTCAGCATGACTAAGCCGCTTCTGGCGAAACCAGAGCAGTGCACGGAAACACTTTTTACCTTCCTGCCAGAGCGGTACCTATTTATCTACTTGCACTTGGACGTGCTTTTGAACTGATAGGTTAGCAGGAGCTGGGACCGAGCAACAGGAGCTCACTCTGTTGCGGTGATTCGAACCTCCAACCTTTTGATCAGCAAACCCAAGGCTCAGTGGTTTAGACCACAGCGCCACCCACGTCCCTTTACAGGGTTCTTAAATAATGCTAAGAAAAGAATGTTACATAGCTCTCGATGTAAATTTCTATAGACTGCTGTAATACGCCCCTGGTGTCACATTTTTATAATGCATTTTTAACGTTATAATTGACCTGTGTAGCTGAGTCCCCACTTTGGAATGGGAACTCTGTAAGAGAACAATAATATTGCTACCCACCACTCTGAGCAGTGAGAGACCCTGGGGCTTGCAGGCTCTTACCCGGGTCCTGTTTCCTTGGGATGAAGGTCAGCAGACGGCGGTGTCTTTAGGATGATTTGGTCTTATTTACACATATATACACCCTGAGCATAGGAGGGAGGGGTTCACAGCACCGACAGCCCAACAAATCTTACTTTTTCATTAGTCATAGCTTTGGAGCCAGCACAGAGCAAGCTGGTCTCTGTCTCCAGCTTCCAGCCTGCTTTCTGCTCAGCTCACACCCCAAAATCCTTAGCAGCTAGGTGAGTGTGGGGAATGCCCATCCATTAGCCTGGAGAGCCCCATCACTTAGCAACAGCTCTTGCAGCTTGGCTCATTCTTTTGGGATGCTCATGAGGCTCAGGTAAGGCCATTGTCTTACACAGAAAATTTCCTGACCTGTTCAGCAACAGAGTCCTCTATTAGATTCTAAGTCTCACTGGGTCCAGGACCCCAAGAATTGGAAGAAGCAGTGGGGAGGAGGGGAGGGTTAGGTTGAATTTGGGAAATAAAATAATATATGGGACAGCAAAGGATATAATAGATTCTTATAGAATAGTAATATATTGTAACCTGAACAGAAGTTCAAAAGGGGAAGTAAATGTATTTTTAGTATTTTCATTATTGTAATAGTTATTATTATTTCTTATTGGTAGAAGGCAATGTTAACTTAGACCTCTTTGTTTTGCTGGCTTTATAATTTTCCTAAGTCAATAATAAAAAAAAAGAATTGGAAGAACTCAGGGCACCATCCAGACAGAGCCCCAAACCTACAACAATATTATATGTGGCTCCCATTCAGTGTCCCAATGGATTGCGCTTTTATCCTCGGGGCAGAAGGCAGGTAAAACCCGAAGTTTCAGGCATCTTCCCACTTGGTGCTCGAAATATACTCAGAGTCGCAAAGTGATTTCATGCTCTTTATTCAGCTCATAGTGGTGAGGAGGAATGGAAGTGCCCTCAAAGTATCTGCTTTATATACATTATTTACACAATGGGCTGCACGTGATTGGCTAATTCTGGACTTCTCCTGTAGGCCAATCAGGTTGTGGATTCACTTCTATCTGGAGCTGGATTGGGTGGCTCCTGCCGACCAATCATACTGCTGCATTGTTCTAGGACCAATCAGACTGCTGCATTCTGAATCCTATTGTTCTAGGACCAATCAGACTGCTGCCTTTTGGATCCTATTGTTCTAGGACCAATCAGACTGCTGCAGTTTGGATCCTATTCAACTAAGTACATAACAGCGCTCCTCGCATAGACTGGGCCCCTATCTGAGTTTGTTCTCTTTGCAGGCTGAAGGTGGAGACCCCGTATCTCCCAGCTGTCGAAATAGCCATGCGATCCAATGATTCCTTCAACATCCGTCTCAGCGTGCAATTCGGGATCTACTTTGAATAGTGAGTTCCTTGTTAGCATCTTCATTTTGGGAAACAGCCTCAAGGAACAAGAGTATAGAAACTCTCTGTAAGTCTGTGGAATTTGGGAGAAGGAGGAGCCCAACAATCTGTTCCTTAAGGATGCAGGATTCCATCCTCTCAGCTCAAAGGGGCTCCAAACAGTCCGAGCAACTCTGAATGCCTTGCCATTGATCTCTGCAAACTAATCTAGGAACCTTTGTTTGCTGAACACTGAGGTAGAAATATTTCAAATTAATATGTAAGTGTAGGGACATTCATTTCTAGCTCCCACCCCCTCAGGCACAGTATGTTTGTAAGTTAGGCTAATATTACATTGTGCTACTTCACCAGCGATAAGTTCCAACTGGTGTCTTATGCAAAATGATTAATGCAAGGTTGTCTTTTGGTTTATAGTAATGTTCCATTGGAATTTGATTTGAACAAACAAAAAAGTTTTTAAAATCACTAAATTAGAAAAATAATAATCAAGCATTCTCCCCTTTTGTAAGATTTTTGTCTTGGAATATATATATATAAGTGCAATACAGCCATCTTCTCAGGAAAACTCTTCACAAAGTTCAAGAGGTCAAGACACAAAGACTTTAGCAACTAATCCACACCTAATGACCCACCTAAGTGGTACTCAGGATATCACTCAAGAAATCACTCAAGGTATCTCTCAAGTAATTAAGGAACAAAAGAAGAAAAGGCACACTAGCCTGGGAACTTCCTCTCTGCCCAGAACATTGGAGGCTAGACACCACACCCCCTCTACAGTATTTATAGGAACTCAAACATTGAGATCCCGCTCTGTTCCAGTAACAAGAAGCCGAAAGCACCAGCCTGAAGATGACGAGTGAGACCTCGTCGAAACGTCGCCTAGACACCCCAACTTTTACACGGGAAGACACCCGAGGACACCAAAACCTGCATATATATATCAATATATATATATATATCACCTATGCTTTACTGGGTTGCTTATCTTGCCCAGACCTTAGAGACAGTGGCTTCTCCATCTTATATTATTTCTCCTAATGAACTAAGTGCAATAAATGAGAAATCTAATATATAAAAAGCAAGTGAGATTCCTTGCCATTTGGATGGAAACCTCCAAGATGCAGACTAAAATCAATGGAAAACTAAGACAAGCATGATGTTTTATTGCGCTTTTAATTCTGTTGGGAGCCACCCAGAGTGGCTGGGGAAACCCAGCCAAATGGGTGGGATATAAATAAATCATCATCATCATCAAGTATTGAGTGGAACATTATCGCCAGCTTCAAGAAAAGGGTGCCTTTTGGCCCAGACTCTTGGAGTGCTGGGCTTGGGTTGGGAAAGTTCAAATCCCTAATTGGCCCTGAAGTTCAAGATGATGGACAGCCATCCATCAGGGATGCTGTCCCTGCATTACAGTGTTGGATCACAGGACCCTTGGGTTTCCTTCTCAGTTCTATGATTCCTACATTCCTACATTTTGTCTCCCAGGCTATGCTCACCAGGCTTCTGCGAGTGTAAAACTATTATTACTCCGAGTCTCCAAGTTGCGATAAATTATCTCTTTCCTTTCCCCCGGATGCCTTCAGCAAAGACGTTGAGATTCAAGTGACAAAGAACTTCTCCGCTGTTGCTAATGGAAGCAGCAATGGATTCCGCCTCCAGAGCTGCCACTCCGGTGCTGGGATATCGCACATCAAAACCTGGTACAAGTAAATATCCATTTGAGAGCATGGTCCAGCTTCTGGGGCAGGGAAAGGAGGGAGACAGACAAATTGGTCACTTGGGACACAGCATGGCAGGTAAAGGCACAAAACGGGAGTCTTCTCCAGGCATTTTGCTGAAGGGTTAGTCTGCAAACATTATGTCTCAAGGCAGCTTGAATCTGCACTCTGCTGAGGTTTTCCTGGGTATAGCATAGCCTTGCCAGTAAATCCTACCCAATTTCCCATGGGAAATGGAGGGCCATTGCAACCAGTTCAACCAGTGCCGGATTTACATATAAACTAAACAAGCTATAGCTTGGGACGCGGGTGGCGCTGTGGGTTAAACCACAAAGCCTAGGACTTGCCGATCAGAAGGTCGGGGGTTCGAATCCCCGTGACGGGGTGAGCTCCTGTTGCTTGGTCCCAGCTCTTGCCAACCTAGCAGTTCGAAAGCAGTTCGAAAGCACGTCAAAGTGCAAGTAGATAAAGAGGTACTGCTCTGGCGGGCAGGTAAACAGCGTTTCCGTGCGCTGCTCTGGTTCGCCAAAAGCGGCTTAGTCATGCTGGCCACATGATCTGGAAGCTGTACGCCGGCTCCCTCGGCCAGTAAAGCAAAATGATTGCTGCAACCCCAGAGTCGGCCATGACTGGACCTAATGGTCAGGAGTCCCTTTACCTTTAAACAAGCTGTAGCTTAGGGTCCCACTCTCTCAGGGCCCAAAAAAAGTTAAAGGGAAAAAAACCTGGATGTACATTTCCAAGATAGAAAACAAATAAAATAAAACCTCCCTACAGCAACAGTCTTTTGTGTTGTGTCAGCTCCTATAATGTAAGTAATGGGCCCCGCCTGCTAGCCTGCTCCCTAAAAACAGTGACAGTTTGTTGCTGACAAAGGACAGCTGGACATATAAAGGGCCCCATTACCTTCAGTGGCTTAGGGCTTCATCAAACCTAAATCCAGTCCTGAGTTCAACTGTAATGACTGGATGCAGAATGACTCCAACAGCTGAAACCCCTAAATACTTGCTAATACTTGGTGCCACTGAGAATAATATCTAGAATAACAGAATTATATAATTGCAGAGTCCAAAACCCACCTTATGCTTTTAAGCTGCAGCCTCAGACCCATCCTTGTTGTTGTTGAGTCGTTTAGTCGTGTCTGCCTCTTCGTGACCCCCTGGACCAGAGCACGCCAGGCACTCCTGTCTTCCATTGCCTCCCGCAGTTTGGTCAAACTCATGTTTGTAGTTTCAAGAACACTGTCCCACCATCTCGTCCTCTGTCGTCCCCTTCTCCTTGTGCCCTCCATCTTTCCCAGCATCAGGGTCTTTTCCAGGGACTCTTGTCTTCTCCTGAGGTGGCCAAAGTATTGGAGTCTCAGCTTCAGGATCTGTCCTTCCAGTGAGCACTCAGGGCTGATTTCCTTCAGAATGGAGAGGTTTGATCTTCTTGCAGTCCATGGGACTCTCAAGAGTCTCCTCCAACGCCTGGCAAGCCACTGCAGTATCCCTGCCAAGAAAACTCCATGGACAAAGACAACAGGCCCATCCTAAGAACCATCCTAAGAACTCACAAAAGGCAATTTGTCACACACACCCCACTTTCGCTCATTGCATTTCACCCTCAGACTACGTTGCTTCTCCTTCATCTGTGGCCCTTGGCCCTTCTGCTGGGATTGACTGGTCCTGTTCATTTGATTTGCAGACAACTGCTCTATTATCATTTATTTTTATTTACATACTGCTCTATCACCGCAGGTCTCAGGTCGGTTCACAAGATAAAATCACAATATAAAAGCAAGAAATACACATTCAAAATAAAAACAAAAGCAATAACCCAATAACCCGCTCCCAACACATTTAAAAAAAGGCATTGGATGTTAATCAGTCAAAGACCTGGTCAAAGAGGAACTTGATCTTCACCCAACTTTTCTCATTTTTGCTACTGCCTTTATTTCCCTTCAGAACTGTCAAAGCATTGAAGGAAGGCGTCACGCCGTTGGTGAAAAAGTCCCTGGATAGAAATCTAGTTCCTGTTTTGGATGCAAACGTAGGTCTTACCTAGAGTATTCTTGGGTGGGGTTGTATTCGAAGTATGGGATGCAGGTGGCGCTGTGATCTAAACCACTGAGCCTCTTGGGCTTGCTAGTCAGAAGACTGGTGGTTCAAATCCACAGAACAGGGTGAGCTCCTGTTGCTCTGTCCCAGTTTCTGCCAACCTAGCAGTTCGAAAGCATGCCAGTGCAAGTAAATAAATAGGTACCACTGTGGCAGGAAGGTAAACGGCATTTCTTCATGCTCTGGTTTCCGTCACGGTGTCCTGTTGTGCCAGAAGCAGTTTAGTCCTGCTGGCCACATGACCCAGTGGACAAACGCTGGCTCCCTCGGCCTGAAAGCGAGATGAGCGCCACAACCCCATAGTCGCCTTTGACTGGACTTAACCTTCCAGGGGTCCTTTACCTGTATTTGAAGTATTGGCTCAGAAGATCCTTTGTTGGCGCAACTCCTTGTGGCACAAGGGCTGGCACACATGGGGCACAAAGAGAGATGAGGAATAACCGCTCCCCGCTTAAAACGGGGGGCGCCCTTTGCGTGGACGCGTGCAGCCCCTAGGTCTGGAGCGGCTCCAACAGCATAGGCTAGGCTTTGCCTTCCCTCAGGTGGGATACCTGGAGGTCTCCGCCTACCTCAGTCAGTTGTCCAATCCCACCTGGGGGAAGAGTTGCCAAGGAGACCAGGCCAGGTAGGGGAGGGATTACCTGCCCACACAAAGGAGGGAGGATCTTACCTGGGAATTCTCACTTGGCTCCAGAGCTTCTCCCACCCTACCCACCCTCAGTCAATGTCTTATGTTGCAGGTTAATTTTCCTCACAGGTTTTGCAGGTTAACTTTTCTTCACAGGTATGCGGGCGCTGCTACGTTAAGGTCGCTGTTAAAGGGCCGGAAAGGAATTTCCCTGCATTGGCAGGTTTCGCCTTTCCCGTAGCAAAATGTCACAACTTTGGCGGTATCAGGCCTTGGGCGGAATCCTTTTGTCCATCTTCCTCTTTGCGGCGGCGATACCAGGGTTCCCCGTTAAAGGGGTTTTCTGAAGGGAGGCTTTGACTGTACGCCGGAAGGTCGTCATTGCTCTCCCCTGCGGCGGCATCGTTACGGGAGCGGCTATCTCTGCTTGAACATATGTTCTCCAGAGCCGGCCCATCCCCCCCACACACACTGGATAACCCTGATGCTCCCTAGGTCCCCGGCTGGGGACTGGGGAGGGAGAACGCCCAATGCCTGAGCCAAGGTCTACCCACATTTGAAATTTAATGAAGTTGTGGCCAATTTAATCCCATAGCATGTTGTCTTGAGTCGTTATTCCACATGACGGGGGGACCGCGCAGGATCTGGGGACTCCGCCTGTCCACGCAAATCTGGCAGCTCTGGTGTGAAGGAGTCTCATTGTTGTAAGCCAGAAAATAGCACATCTCCTGAGTTTACGCCAATAAAACTCAGAAACATGAGGAATTAGGAGTCCAGCGTTGTTTATTGCAAAGCAATAGGTTGCAGTCGGATCGTGCCGCAAAACTGCAACCCTGCCCAGTGGTCCATGGTATTTCTAAAATTTCAAACAAAGCATTTCAATTTCCACCAATCCTATACATCATTACCTCATTTCATGTTTAATACACATGCGCAATAAGCACTGGAAATTTCTGCTGATTAAGTTCTGATTCCCACCATGTTCTGTTACATTGTGTTAGTGTGCATGTTGGGGACCTGTGATACGTGTAGCCATTTGCACCATGTAGCAACTTATGTGTATCTTTGTGATTCACATATTAGTTGTATTTCTGCCCCAGTGGGTGGGCGGCGACTTGCAAAAATCATCAGTTTGATAAAGTAGAAAGGCTACTATAACTTCTCTACTAGAAGCACCCTCAAGGATTTACAGGGGTACACATTACCACATTTATTGTGGCCCTCCGGCCACTGCCACATCATGACTCGTTAGCAGGCATTAATTGCACTGCTAATTGCAAAGACCACCCAAGACACCCCAACAGCCTGCAGCTCCGATGACAGCAGCCTCCCCTTGCTCTGCGGCTTTTGTCTTGCAGGCCTGTGACCTCTTGCTGTCGTCCCTTTCTGACTCCGATGGTTTCTTGCTGAGCCTCCAGGACCTGGGTGAGTCCCTTCCTTTCTCCCTCAAGACTTTTTCTTCCAAAACAGAGAAGCGTCGAGTGGTTGCTCCTTGCCTCCACCTCGCAGGCCCCATGCTAGAAGATGCAGCGTTAGAAGGCTAATAAAAGAACCATGAACGAAGGAAGGGAAATTGGTGGCAAATGGATGGTTTGCATTTGGTTAAATGTCCAATCTTCAAAATTGAAAGTGATAAATAATTTGAAACAAAACAAAATAAACATGGAGATTCATGCTGGGGTGTTTTTCACAATGGGCATCTGCAAAGAAAATCAGGGAAATTCAGGGAAATCTGCCTCATGGTGGTTTGGTTGAAGAAAAACAAATGAAACATTATTTTTTTACCCTAATTTATCCACATTCCATTCCACTATTGTAGATTTTGGAAAAGCCATCACTGTATCAAAAGGGCGTGTGCTTTTATTTTTATTGTTTTAGTTTCTTATTCGTTGCATTTCTATTCCTCCTTTTAATCCAAGGAGCACAAGCTGGCATGCATAGTTCTCTGCCTCCTCATTTAATCCCCGCAACAACCTGCAAGGTCGGACAGGTTCAGAGATGGTGATGGGCCCAAGGTCACCCAGTGAGCTTCTGGCCAAGTGGGGATTTGAACCCTGGCCTCCCAGGTCTCCTCAAGGCCAGGAGAGCTGTGTGCTCAAGGGAGACATCCTCCAGGAGTCCTGAACCCACAACAATAAAGCCCTTTCTCCTTATCACATGTTTGCCTTTTCTGCAGTTGACTTGTCACCTGCCGGGATCCAGTATTCTCTCCAGAGCTTCCAGATACAAGACGATGTTCTCATCCTCGACCTGGGCGTAAGTACCTAGCATTTGCCTACAGGGGATCCTGCTTGTTCAGAAAGAGATCTATGAGGGGACCTAATAGCTCAAAGCACTGGCAACTGTTCATGGGATTTGTTAGATTTGTGTTAGCTATTACAGCCTTTCTCAACCTGTGGGTCCCAGATGTTGTTGAACTACAACTCCCATCACCCCTAGCTAGCAAGGCCAGAGCTCAGGGATGATGGGAGTTGTAGTCTAACAACATCTGGGGACCCACAGGTTGAGAACCACTGTATTACGTAATTAGAAGGAGCACTGTATCAGTTCAGCACCAGATAGTAATCTTCTTTATGAGACCATAGATGTAAAGATTTGAGGCAATGTCCTAGGAGTCATTTGGTATCAGAACAAGTTGCTCAAGGAAGTTCATAGAATCGTAGAGTTGGAAGGGACCCAACTGGACTTTTGCAATGTAGCTATGTGGAACCTCAAAATCATCAGGCTTTATCCCCCTCTGGTGGGATGGCCTAATCTGCAAATTACAGTGGTACCTCGAGTTATGAACGCCTCAGGTTACAAACGCTTCAGGCTACAAACTCCGCTAACCTGGAAGAGTTACCTCGAGTTGAGAACTTTGCCCGAGGATGAGAACGGGAATCATGTGCCGGTGGCACAGCGGCAGCAAGAGGTCCCATTAGTGAAAGCACGCCTCTAGTTCAGAACAGTTTCTGAACGGACCTCCGGAACGAATTAAGTTCGTAACTAGAGGTACCACTGTACATCCAATTCTGGCAGGAAAGGAAAGTTTCTCTTGAAGGAAATAAAAATTTAAAGAAGCCCTGTTCTAACCCCCCTGGAGGAACCTGTCTACAATTTGGCATGCTTAATCAACCCTAGACTGCCTCCTATGCTGGTGGATTTCATCCACTTTTGTGGAAATGGGGGGAATTATAGGCATTTTTTTGTGCAAATCCTGAGAGTGTACCCTTATGGTATGCCTGCCCTGGAGGCCACCATCTCTCATAGACACCTCCTCTTCATAGCTTTGTGAAGGTCTGTCATAATGCCAACATTCAAGGTCATGCATAGTGTCACAAACAAACATAGTACATAGTACATACCACCTCTGAATATCAGTTTCTGGGGATTACAAGTGAGGTTGGCTCATCACTTGATTTGGGTCTTAAAACAGGCATCTCATTGGCCAATGTGAGAAGAATAGGTTAGGGGGCTAGGTGGGCCATTGGCCTGATCCAGCAAGCTCTTCTGGTTTTCTTATGTAAGCACGGTGGCTCTAGCTGGGGCATCAACAGTGCTATAAGTAACAGGGAAAAGGCCGTTTGAAGACATTACTGATGTTCAAGAGACGCATGAGAAACACACAACTCCTGCGGCTGCTGCTTTCAGCTCTCTGCAGGAGAAGGAGAAGCAGACGGCAGAGCAGAAGGCAGGATTGCTGACCTCTTGAAGTCTCTTCCCGCAATGCAAGAAGGAGCTCTTGCGGATGTTGCCATGACGAAAAACCAGCTGGAGCAGAACTTTAACCAGCTCTTATACCCCATTGAGCCCTTCATTGTGGACAAAGATCACAGAATGGTGAGTAGTGTTGTCTGTTGTAGCTGCATCTGGTTCCTTCCACTGCCCTTGGCCCTGTAGGGCAGGCATATCCAACTTCCAAAAGACAGCGATCTAAAGGGTAAAGGTAAAGGGACCCCTGACCATTAGGTCCGGTCATGGCCGACTGGGGTTGTGGTGCTCATCTCGCTTTACTGGCTGAGGGAGCCGGCGTACAGCTTCCAGGTCATGTGGCCAGCATGACTAAGCCACTTCTAGCAAACCAGAGCAGTGCACGGAAACGCTGTTTACCTTCCCGCCAGAGCGGTACCTATTTATCTACTTGCACTTTGACGTGCTTTCGAACTGCTAGGTTGGCAGGAGCAGGGACCGAGCAACGGGAGCTCACCCCGTCGTGGGGATTCGAACCACCAACTTTCTGATCTCACACTGAGAGCCAGTGTGGTGTAGTGGTTAAGAGCGGTAGTCTTGTAATCTGGTGAACCGGGTTCGCGTCTCCGCTCCTCCACATGCAGCTTCTGGGTGACCTTGGACCAGTCACACTTCTCTGAAGTCTCTCAGCCCCACTCGCCTCACAGAGTGTTTGTTGTGGGGGAGGAAGGGAAAGGAGATTGTGAGCAGCTTTGAGACTCCTTTGGGTAGTGATAAAGCGGGGTATCAAATCCAAACTCTTCTTCTTCTGATCGGCAAGCCCTAGGCTCGGTGGTTTAACCCACAGCGCCACCCGCATCCCTTAGACAGCGATCTACTTCCACTATAAATAAACTGGCAGTGATCTACCCATTGGATTGACCAGAGCTGTTGATCCTTTTGGGGGGGGGAATGAGCAAAAATTGTTGACTGCAGACACCCCTGCTGTAGGTCAAACTCTGGGCCCATGCAAGACTTAAATACACTTATGCATCATCTCCTCACTCAGAACTGCTTGAAATGGCTTTGAATTTCTTCTAACACTAATCCAACACATGGATGTTTTTGTTTTCAGAGGGGGTTTTAAATAGCAAGTTAGCTCACGAGATAGTAAGGCCAAAGTGTGGCTCAGCCAAATGGAGATTAGTTTAGCTGAGGGGAAGGACAGTCAGCAGAATGGGGAAGGATGAAAATCCGCGTCTCTGCTCTGACCTTCTACATTGCTTTCTCATTCCATGTACATGTCCCAGGGCTATTGCCTGTTGGAAAGTGTTTTGCCTGCGCTTCCAGGGCACGTTTCTTATGAGGTGAGTACATTGCATTAGTACAGCTCAGCTTTTAAACATGGTTGTCCCTTCTGAAATTTCTTTGTCTTTTTTTAAAATGATTTTTAATGAAGCTTTCTCATATAAACGAGAAATGCATAATAAGAAACAAAAACAGGCATAAGAAATCTTGTGAACTTAGTCTTGGGACTCCCTCTTGATTCCCCCACAAACAAATCAAAGCAACCAGGCAACACGAAGACAGATAAGATGGAAAAACAGCAACCGGGAAGACCAAAGGAGGTAATTTATAAATTTTTGAGTTCAAGATCAAAACTGTTTAGGTATAATACCAGTCTGTAATGGACGGTGAGGATCTTGGGGTGTGTGGGGACAACTGCTCACTGTTGTCACAAAACAGATTCAACAAATGGAAGTTGCCATCTCTGCATTAGGAAATGTGATTAAATTTTTCCCATTCCTTATTAAACTTTTGGTCTTCCTTATTTCTGGTTCTTCCAGTCATTTTAGCCATTTCAGCATAATCCATCGATTTATAACTTATCTTAAACACCACTGTAAACAGCTAAAATCTTTAGTAGGATAAGAATATCACTTGTAGTTTAATGGTGAATTTGGGGTCCAATGGAGAGATAAAAAGATCAGGATTATTATAAAAGATGCAGGAGGAAATGATTAACAGTTGGACCCACAAAAGGGAGGAGGGAAGTCCAAGATATTCCTTGGAATCTAGTTTTTAATGTTGTGTGTTGGATATGTGGCTGTAAAAATTCAATCTGAAAACCAAATAAATAAATTTCTGTAATGGATGTGAGGGGTTACTTGTGGGTAACCTTACTTCAGTTCAGTTATCTGGCTTGCCCAACCATGCTTAGGGTCGGAGCTCACCCTCCGTGACCTGTTAGTCACTTGCAGAATCCGAGAGTGGGCGTCTCTTGAATCTCTTCCAGCATAGAAGCTGTTTGACCCCGAGTCTCCGCCTATGTTCTCTGCGCGGAACGCATCTGCGCAAGTAAGGGGAAGGCAGGGGCATCCCAGCGCTCTCTCCACTAGATTTGGGGGAAGGGTCTTGGAGCCCTGTCACCAATTCCTCCATCTCCCTCTCTGCTCTATGGGTGTTACGTTGAAATCCTTCCCCCCTGCTCGTCCCCTCTCCGGCATCGCTCGGGAGCCCTGCCTCCGTCTCTCGTTCTGATGGCAATTCCCTGACATCCACCTCCTCCCCAGGACCCCCTTCACCCTCGGCCTGACCCTGTGACGGGACCTTGTCCCCTTCTTCAGCCGACGATGCCGGGAACCCCCGAAAGGAGCTGCTGTCGTCATCAGTGGACTCAAACCCCGCTCCCCACATGCTCCAATTTCTCACGGGCGGGACTTCCCAATCTGACTCCTCCTCTCCTGTCGATTCTCCTCCTTCCTCCTGGGAAGCCGGAAAACCCACAAAATCCTCCTCCTCCTCATCGGTGGTGGCAAATTGCTCCTCCCAGAATCTCTCAAGGGGTTTGGGCTTCCTCGGATACCTGTTGTGGAACTCTTCCACCAGATATCCATCATCTATTTCCCCTGCAGGCACCCACGTGTTTTCTGACTGGGGTTCCCCCTCCCACGCCACTAGGTACTCCACCTTCCGCCCTCGCCAGCGTGAATCCAGGATCTCCATTACCTCGTGGTGACGTTCCCTCTCTTCCATTAGCGGGTGGGTGAGCCCTTCCCCTCCTGCCTCCTGGACCCTCCGCTCCCCTCTGTACGGTGAGAGCAGCGACCTATGAAATACCGGGTGGATCTTCATGCTGTCTGGCAACTTGAGCCGGAACACCACCGCGTTCACTTGGTGGGTCACCTCAAATGGTCCCAGCCGTTTTGGCCTCAGTTTCTTACACCCGCCCTTGAAGGGTAAGCCTTGTGTGGATAACCACACCTGGTCCCCCACCCTAATGGTCTCCCCTTCCCGGCGACGTTTGTCTGCTTGTCTCTTGTACACTTCCTTGGCCCTATCCAGGTTCATTTTTTAAGCTGCTGGTGCAGAGCTTCCATTTCTTCCACAAACTGCTCTGAGGCGGGCACGCTCCACCCTTCCTCCCCTCTCCCAGGAAAAGCCCTGGGGTGCAACCCATAATTAGCCATGAACGGGCTCATCCCCGTGGACACTTGCTCAGCGTTGTTATACGCAAACTCCGCTAGTGCTAGCTTCTCTACCCAATCGTTCTGTCTCTCCTTGACGTAGCAGCATAGATATTGCTGTAAAATGCTGTTCGCCCTCTCTGCTTGCCCGTTGGTCTCCGAGTGTCTCGCCGTCGAGAATCCCACTTCCACCTGCAATAAGCTCATGAGTTTCCTCCAGAACCTCGAGGTAAATTGTTTCCCCCGGTCGGAGATAACCCTTGAAGGAGCCCCATGCAACCTGAAGATGTGATCCATAAACAACCGGGCGGTTTCCTCGGCCGTTACTGCATGTGAGCACGCTATAAAATGGCACATTTTGGTTAGCAGATCTACTACTACCATGACTGCTGTCTTCCCTCTAGATTTGGGTAGATCGGTCATGAAATCGATCGACACCACCTCCCAGGGTCTTCCTGGTGTGGGTAAGGGCTCCAATAACCCCGCCGGGGCCGCCCTCTCTCCCTTGGCCCGTTGGCAGTGGTCACACCCCCGTACATAATCTTGTACATCTTCCCTCACCCTTGGCCACCAGAATTGCCTCGTAACCAGTAACATGGTTTTGTGTTGACCAAAGTGCCCCGCTGTTGGGTTGTCATGAAGCTGTCTGAGAACCCTTTCTCGCAGGGCTTTCCCGGGCACATACATTGCTCCCCTGTAATACAGCAGTCCTTCCCTCTCCTCAAAGCCTCCCTGATCTCCCCCAATTCCCCTGAGTTCTTTGATTCTGGTTTGGGCAAATTCGTCCTGGCGAATCAGCTCGGTTAGTTCTCGTTTCCCAGCCAACGCTCCCCCGCAAACCCATCGTTCCTCAGGGAAAACGTGTCGAGCTTCCGGCGGTCCTTCTCCTTCTGTATACTCGGGCTTCCGTGACAGCACGTCTGCCCTCACGTTCTCTTCCCCCGGCACGTACTTGATCTCAAAGTTGAACTTGGAGAACTCCTGTGCCCATCGAATCTGTCTCTGGTTGAGCACTCGAGCTGTTCTCCAATATTCCAGGTTCTTATGATCCGTGCAAACCTGAATCTTATGCTGTGCCCCTATTAGGATATGTCTCCACTGTCGAAACGCTGCATAAATAGCTAACAGTTCGCGATCATACACCGTGTAGTTATGCTCCGATTTGTTCAGTTTCCATGAGAAGAAGGCGCACGGCCTCCAGGTGTGTTGGCTCCGTCCCGGCTGTAGCAACACTGCTCCAATAGCTCTGTCTGATGCGTCGGTCTCCAGCCTCATCGGCTTCTGCAGATCCACGTGCAGGAGCTGTTCCTCCGATGCGAACGCCTTCTTTAGTTTTTCGAAGGACCTTTGGGCACTTTCCGTCCAGACGAACTTCTTCTTGCTACTGAGACAATCCGTGATGGGTGCGGTCAAGTGGGCGAAGTTCTTGATGAACTTCCAGTAGAAGTTGCTGAACCCAAGGAACCTCTGCACATCCTTCCGGGTCTTAGGGGCCTTCCATTCCAGCACTGCCTGCACCTTGCCAGGGTCCGTGGCAAGTCCTTTGGCCGACAACTTGTATCCCAGGAATTCCACCTCACCAGCATGAAATTGGCACTTTTCCAGCTTGACCCACAATTGGTGCTCTAGTAGCCTCTTCAGCACTTCCCAGACGTCCTGGACATGCTGCTTTTCATTGTCCGAATAGATCAGTACGTCGTCCAGAAATGCTACACAATTTTTGGACAGCAGGGGTCCCAGCACGTGGTGCATGAAGCTTTGAAAACAGGCTGAGCCCGATTGTAATCCAAATGGCATGACTAGGTACTCAAAGGCCCCTAGGGGGGTGAACATGGTGGTTTTCCATTCGTCCCCCTTCCTTATTCTAATCAGATTGTATGCTCCCCGGAGGTCCAGCTTGGTGAAGATCTTGCCCTCCCTCACCCTAGTCAGAATATCATCAATTCTGGGCATTGGGAAGGTCACGGGTTCCGATACAAGGTTTAATCTTCGAAAGTCCACTACAAGCCTCAGCTGATCCGTGTTTTTCTTGTCCACAAAAAACACAGGGCTGCCCCCCCAACGCCTTAGTTCCCTTATGAACCCCCTCTTAAGGTTTTTGTCAATAAAGTCTCGCAACTCTTGCATCTCTCTGTCCGACATGGCATACAGCTTACCCACCGGTAGCTGCGCCCCAGGGAGCAGGTTGATTTGGCAGTTGAAGGGCCTATGTGGCGGCAGCTTGTCCGCTTCCCTCTCGCTGAAGACTTCCTGTAAATCTGCGTACTGTGGCGGCACTTCCGCTCTCTGCTTCAGTGTAGTTGCTGCCATTCTGGCCAACCTCACCCTGGGTTTCTCCCCCCCTAGACAGTGTTCCAAACAGTGTGCTGACCCGAAGGTGACTGTCCGTTGGTGTCAGGCCACCACTGGATCATGTAGCACTAGCCAGCTCATGCCCAGTATTATCGGGGGTCCCGCCAGTGTGGCAACGTGAAAGGCAATGGTCTCTGTGTGCCTGGATGCACTCATTCTCATAGATGGGGTTTGATGTGTCACTTCCCCTCCCAGCAGCTCCCTGCCATCTATCGTGGTCACTTGGAGTGGGAAATCAAGTGGCAGCAGGTGGATCTGGTGCTCCAATGCAAACTCCTTACTAAAAAAATTACAGGAGCTGCCTGAGTCCAGCATTGCTTTCACCTTGACTGGGTGTCCATTTGGGAGTTCTAGCACCACCTCTATCACTATGGAAACCTTGGGTGGGTCCGGTTGGGGCACTTCTGTTATCTGTTCGCTTGGCTGCAGCGCCCCCCTGTGGGCAGTCAAGCGCTGGCGTTTCCCTGCACCTTTTCCTCTGCCCCCTCCTCCTCGCTTCCAGCGGCTCCCACCATCCCTTGCCAAGCCTTTCTTTGAGGACAGACCCTGGCAAAGTGTCCTGGCCGTTGGCAGAGGAAACACTTCTTGGTGCTTTTCCCAGCCTTTCCCTCCCTTTTGCCTCCTTGGTTGGCGCCAGAAACCTCGCGCGCCCGTGCTCCATCGATTTCCATTGGCACTACGTCATCGGCAGGCATCTCTGGAATGCGGTAGTCAGAGTGGCGCTATCCCCTCCCTTCCCGCCTTTCCAAAGCGCGCGCTTCCTGGCGAGCGCCTATCGCCAGCGCTGCTTTCATCAGCTGATCCATGGTCTCCGGGTGGGGCGCGCGGGAGAGCTCATCTTTAACGGCTGGGGACAACCCCTCCTCAAACAGCATCCATATGGGAGGGCTATCTAGATCCCATTCGAGCCGGTGTATTAGCATCGCAAAGCGGGACCAGTAGTCTCTCACGGAAAGTTCCCCTTGCTTGCATCTCAGCAGCTCCCTCTGGTTCACGCTCTCCCCCAAATGGCTAGAATGCATTGCGTCCATTGCCTGAAGAAACTTCAGAACGTCCTTCATGGCGGGGTTCTGCGAGGCCATTAGGGGTCTAACCCATTCCCTCGCGCTGCCCTCAAGGTGCCCCACGATATACGCCACTTGCGCTGCCTCGTCAGCAAAGTCATCCTGCTGCAGCTGCAAGGCGTACTCTATTTCTGTTCGGAATCTATTATATTTCTGGGGCTCCCCCCCAAATTTGTGTACTAGTCCTGGCACCTTCCTTGCCACTGGGGTGGGTCTAACCTGCGCGTCTTGGGTGCACCTCTCGTCCAGACGCGCCATCAGCAGTGCTACATGCCGTTCCAGCTCCTGGTTCCTCTTGAGTAGGTCCTGCACCCCCGCAGCAGGCTCCGCTGCCCCGGCGCCTCCAGTCTGGCTCATGTTTCCACTGCTTGCGCACAAGTAACAGCAGTGACTCTCGGATTGCTGTAATGGATGTGAGGGGTTACTTGTGGGTAACCTTACTTCAGTTCAGTTATTTTGCTTGCCCAACCATGCTTAGGGTCGGAGCTCGCCCTCCATGACCTGTTAGTCACTTGCAGAATCCGAGAGTGGGCGTCTCTTGAATCTCTTCCAGCATAGAAGCTGTTTGACCCCGAGTCTCCGCCTATGTTCTCTGCGCGGAACGCGTCTGCGCAAGTAAGGGGAAGGCAGGGGCGTCCCAGCGCTCTCTCCACTAGATTCGGGGGAAGGGTCTTGGAGCCCTGTCACCAATTCCTCCATCTCCCTCTCTGCTCTATGGGTGTTACGTTGAAATCCTTCCCCCCTGCTCGTCCCCTCTCCGGCATCGCTCGGGAGCCCTGCCTCCGTTTCTTGCTCTGATGGCAATTCCCTGACAATTTCTAAAAAATAAATAAAGAGTGATTTATATTTTCATTTAAACTGCGTCTCTGCAGGAGCTGAACGACTACCTGGCGAACATAACGGCTCGTGGGCCACCTAAATTCCAATGGGTCTATGGTCTTTTATATGTGATCCATCCATTAAAGATGGAGGTGTTCAATACCAAGGAAATGGAGGTCGCCGTTTGGACTCTGACCGATGTGAGTTCCAGTCTGGGGAGTCTTCTGGAGGAGAACATTTTTGGTCCATCAGCACCGTCTCCCTCCACTGAATGGACCTTCTCTTGTTTTCTCTCTTTCATGGCAGGCTTACTGTTTCTTAGCTGATATTTTTATTACAGACAACAAGCTGAAGCTCTCGTTAACTCTAGACAGGTAACAAACACCCTGACGCCCTATTCAGCGTCATTGCCTCTTGACGTACTTGATAGAACTTCTTGCTTGCATGTGCAGGATGATAGAAGCAAAAGGTTGCATGCCGGTAGATACTGCTGCTGCTGCTGCTGCTGCTGCTGCTGTTGTTGTTTAATTTATATACCAATTAATTACCAGGATGGTTTCTATGTGATTTACAAGTATAAGAGCAATCAGAAAACACACATAACTGAAGTACACACTACAACAATTCCATCAAAACAATAAAGCAAGCTAGTCAAAACAGTACAATATACTGCTTAACATTTCTAAGCAGTGTGCCGTAAGATTACCTCTTCTGAAATCTCAAATAAAATCAGTTAAGATTGAACATAAAGACAGAAGCCCCAATTAAAATGGGGCGCTTTGCTCACGTGAGTCGAGTGGCAGAAGCCAAAGGTTACGAGTAGTTGGAAATGACGGTTTTCATCCATAGATGAGAATAATAATGTAGTGATAATTCAAGGCCTTGAAGGGTTGTTAGAAAAGTGGAGCGCAAGGGGCACAGCACACAGCTCTCTTCTGAAACAAGACTCTGGTCAGGGGCCTCAGGAGGAAAAGCCAAGGGGCCCCGCTGCCTCTCAGGATGGGCCACCCAAGGCACTCGCCTTACCATGCCTAGTGGTGGGAGCAGCTCTGCCCCATGTCCTGCTCTCCTATATCAGGGGCAACCAGGGTATAGGTCACATTTTGCAGGGCACAGGGCAGACTGGTGGGGTCCGATGGGCACTGGAAGATAGTTGTTGCTAAGAGTCCAAGCTCAGATTTATTTTCTGTTGTGAACCACCCAGGGATCTTCGGATGAAGGGTGGTATACAAATGTAATTAATTAATAGATATGGATTTTTGACCCTTGTGGGGAAGCTTCAGATTTGGGAGGGAATCACGTGCAATGCAGTTGACGGGGATCTTGTGCTAAGCCACTTCTAACAAGCATTTCCTTTTTCCTCACAGTGGATTTCTGGACATGAAAGGCGAAAACGTAAGCTCTTCTACCTATTCTAATATATTCTGTCGTATAGCAAGATTCTTTTCTTTAGGCCTTTTTTGCTTGACCTTCCTCACAGTCCCTCGTCAGAGAATCACGGCAAAGGCCATGATTGGGCTTAAAAGCTTCTAAGTGTCTTGCCCAAGACACTCAGCCAATTCATGGCCAAGCAGGGATTGGAACTCAGGACTTCAGAGACTGACTTGTCTGCTCTTTCCACCCACTGGCCCTGCTTCTGTTCAGTCTAAGGTTTTGTTAATGGGTGATGTCAGGGTTTGCAGTGGCTTCCAGTTATGTTCTGGGCCCAGTGCCATGGCTGCTCCTGGCCTAGCTCAAAGGAATTGAGTCAAGTGTGGATTTCATGCTCTTGATTCAGCTCATAGTAGTGAGGAATGGAAGTTCCCCGAAACATATACATTATTTACACAATGGGCCCCACGTGATTGGCTAATTCTGGTATTCTCTGGTAGGCCAATCAGGTTGTGGATTCACTTCCACCTGGAGTTGGATTAGGTGGCTCCTGCTGACCAATTTGACTACTGTATTCTGGATCCTATTGCTCTAGGGCCAATCAGAGTGCTGCATTTTGAATCCTATTGTTCTAGAACCACTCTGCTGCATTCTGAATCCTATTGTTGTAGGACCAATCAGACTGCTGCATTCTGGATCCTATTCAACTCAGTACATAACAGGAATGTTCTCCCTAACTACAGTACATTTACTTATTTGTTAAATTGCGTGTTTATTTGTTAAATTTATATCCCTCCACTCCTCCCAAGGAGCCCAGAGCAGCAAACGCATCTGGGATAAAAACAGGTATGGCTGCTTTTGCAGGAGGGGAAGGTGACGCTCTTCCCAAGGCACCACAACTGATTAATGGGAAGGAGGGAGGTGTCAAAAGGATTGCCCATCTCTGGAGCAAAGTGCCTTGAGATGGCTCTTCATGCTGACTCTGTTGAAGCCACATGGCTTATGGTGCTGTTGGACCTGGGCGTGAGATGCCTCCCTTTCCATGCTGCTTCCTTGCATTGCTGATCACATCTCTTCTTCTAGAGGGTCCGGCTCCACAAAAGTGCATGCGAAGCTGTGGAAACGCTGCAGTTGGTGTTGAACAAAGAGAGTCTGTTTCCAACGTTGGGTAAGAGTTGTGGGGTACCGAGGTGACGTTGACTCAGGTACAGTCACAGCCTTGATCACCTTTGAGGTTTCCTTCCAAGCCATCGCTTCAGCCCCAAACCACAAAGCTTGCTTGTTGGGTAGCACCGATGGCTGAACTGAAGCCTTCAGCTGATCTCCACTTAGTTCAGCAAGGCTCTATGGAGAAACACCCCTTTGTGGCTGTGTGGAAGCCCTAAGGGATGTGGGTGGCGCTGTGGTCTAAACCAGTGAGCCTAGGGCTTACTGATCAGAAGGTTGGCGGTTCGAATCCCCGCGACGGGGTGAGCTCCCGTTGTTTGGTCCCTGCTCCTGCCCACATAGCAGTTCGAAAGCACATCAGAGTCAAGTAGATAAATAGGTACCACTCTGGTGGAAAGGTAAACAGCATTTCCGTGTGCTGCTCTGGTTCACCAGAAATGGCTTAGTCATGCTGGCCACATGACCCGGAAGCTGTCTGTGGACAAACACCGGCTCCCTCGGCCTATAGAGCAATATGAGCGCTGCAACCCCAGAGTCTGCGACTGAACGCAACGGTCAGGGGTAACTTTACTTTTACCTAGAACCCCTAATGTCAAGGAGAGAGGAACGTGGTAATACCCGCCCCTCCTCAATCTGGCCTAGTGACATGAACCAGGATGCCTTCTGTTGACCCAAATTGGTGCATGCTGTGTTTCTTCTCTCCAGATTACCTGCAGCAGGAGCTCCCCTTGCCACTGGTTCCAGACATTGGCGAAGTGATGAAGATGGAAGATACGTCCTATGATGTGAGCCTTTGGCATTTAGTCCATGGTTCAGGATGCAGGCTTTGACCGATGCAGCACTGGAGGGTCATAAGGGGCAGGAATAACCATACTTTAGAGGTCCTGGGCCCTAAGGAAGTCAGACTATCCTCCACCAGGGCCAGCGCCTTTTCAGTGATGGCTCCGACCTGGTGGAATGCTCTGTCCCAGGAGACCAGGGCCCTTCGGGATTTAACTTCCTTCCACAGGGCCTGTAAGACAGAGCTATTCCGCCTGGCCTATAATTTGAATTGATCCTGATCTTTTATTTCCCGTCCCTTCCCTCCCCCTCCCCTTTTTATGAAGATCACCCGCTCTGAGACCCCACAGCTAATTCTCCCCTGGTCTCTTCGCTGGCCCAAGTAGGACCAATTTATCCAGCTAGCCCTGGGGATTATCTCATGCTTATTTCCCCTAAATTGATTTTTGAATTTTATTGTTATTCATGTTTTTATACTGTATTTTACGCTGCTTTTACAATTAAGTGTTATAAATCTGTTGTAAGCTGCCCTGAGCCCGGTTTTTGAACCAGGAAGGGCGGAGTATAAATAAAAATTTATATAACTTATATTTATAGGAGTAGCCCTGGAGTGCCGCAGGGGACTTTCCACAAAGTCTCGGAGTGCAGCTCCCTGCCGCAGTTCAGCAGAGCAGGCGCTCTATGTAGGAAGCCCTGATGGCAAGGCAAGCAGGCGGCAAGAGATGAATTGTTGCGCAAGTGTGCAGGGGGAACCCACAGCCAGGCCATCAGGCAGCAGAAGAGGGGCTGCTGAAAAGAGGGAGAGGGGGATATCTGGGGTGCAGGGGTGGTATTCTCCTGAAGCAATGGCCTCTGCAGGGGCAAGGCAAAGGCACCTTGGACAGCTGAGACTGGAGATCTCCTTGGAGAAGGGGCCAGGTCCTGTTTCAGCAGCAACCAGGAATTGCAGTTCTATCAGGCTTGCTAGCTAAACCTTCCCCAGGGACTGCCCGCCCTGCGTCGCCATCTGAGGTGAAACAGGAAAGAGTCACCACCACCACCACTGATGCCCTCCCCCAAAGCCTTGCTAACAGAGTTGCATGGCTGTGGTGGCAGCTTTCAGTGAGATCTTGTTAATAATAATAATAATAATAATAATAATAATAATAATAATAATATTTTATTATTTATACCCTGCCCATCTGGCTGGGTTTCCCCAGCCACTCTGGGCGGCTTCCAACAAAGTATTAAAATACAGTAGTCTGTTAAACATTAAAAGCTTCCCTAAACAGGGCTGCCTTCAGATGTCTTCTAAAAGTCTGGTAGTTATTCTTCTCTTTGACATCTGGTGGGAGGGCATTCCACAGGGCGGGTGCCACTGCCGAGAAGGCCCTCTGCTTGGTTCCCTGTAACTTGGCATCTCGCAGGGAGGGAACCGCCAGAAGGCCCTTGGCGCTGGATCTCAGTGTCCGGCCAGAACAATGGAGGTGGAGACGCTCCTTCAGGTACTGGACTGAGATCTTGCTGGAAGTCGTCTCCATGCAACCCTGCCCCGTGGGACTCTGCTGCCTGAGACAGCTGCTTCCATCTGCCTCATGGGCAGCCCGGCCCTGAGCTTCACTGAGCTGAGTGTCTTCATTTAAAGCAGCCCAGTCTGCTTTAAAAGGCATCAACTCCAGTGGAGTCACAGAGACTGTGGTTCCCCTAGGACAGGGGACTCTTCTCAGCCAGCAAACCACAAACCCTTGTCTCTAACTTTCTGGGAAGGGGGGTTGCACATACCATTGGTTGGGGGGGGCAGAACCAGAAGGTCTAGGCATGGTTGTGACGCTTAACTTTATACGGTCAGCTAGTTTGCAGCCATGCAGAAGTCCAGAGGATTGGACCCGCCTTCCCCCTCTAACCAGGCCAGTGTGAGGCATGGCCAGGATTCAAGAGCACCCTCAAGCTCAGAGAAAAGGCCTCAGGAGGGCATGAAAGAGGGTAAGGGAAGGCTGCGGGGGCACCAGGGAAAAGGAGGGGATCTCAGCAGGGTCCTGTGGCTCCAGGAGTCAGGGGGCAGAGGGTGGAAGGCCGCTGGGAAGGGCTCAAAAAGCAGAGTTGGAGGAGAGAAATCTTTGGCATTGGGAGAAAACATCACACTCCAGGAGTCGGATGGGCACATTTTGAACTCTTCCTTTTCCTTCGCTATAGGAATTCCTCTTGGTTTCTATAATTGCAAAGTAAAGATGTCCTCTGGGGTCCTGCTTGAAAACCAAGAAGCCAGAATCGTCTCTCACCACCTCCGTTCCCTTTGGGGCCATTTCCTTCAGTAGCACCAACCAGCAGCAGGAAATGGTGCTGCCTCCAAATTTGGAAAGCCTAGGATCTCTATAGCAAAGGCCTCGCTTAGGATTTAAATTGCTTAAAAGTTCTGTGTTGGGGCAAGAGGCAATGGGCAGTGCAAGGTGGGAGCCACACACGGGGTCCTGAATGCTCCTCTTGGTGAAGCAGCGCCCATCGATTTGACTGGAGCTCCCAACGGGGAGGAAGTCGTATTTCCCATAGTATCAATCCTTCTTGATGGATGAAATGAGCATGGTGGTCTCCAGATCTCCTTCGATACTCCAACCACCACTTAGCAGGTGTTTGCCCAGTGTAATAAGAATTTAAGGTCTCAAATATATAAATTAAATGTTCATCAATTTACAAGGCAAACACATACACATACTGTGTCTGAAATAGTACAGGAGAACAATCCTGAAACCATTTTGACTCTGCCAAATTGACCTCAAATCTCTCTCTGCAAGGAGGAAGGAAATGGGAAAGCCTCTCCATTGTCTTTTGCTTACCTGTCTTAAGGGCATCTTTGTGTATGAACAGGGTGAGCCTGTGACCTGGATTCAGGAATTAAAGTATTTACCATCACAAAAGAATGGCTGGGCTGCCCAGGTAAAGCAATCAGTGACCATTGTCAGGTATCCTGGCAGACAGGAATCCTGTTGTAGACCACCTCCTTCTGTGATGTATGCATAATGTTTTGGGAGCGGTCTTGAGCTACAGGATGGGCAATTTCAAAAGTCTATATAAGGGCTTGTGCACCATTGTTCTGGGTTCCTTCTCCCTCCTGCATGTGGTGAGTGAGGACCCTGTTGCAACAGCTTAATAAAGATCAGGCTTACTAGCTGCTTTGCTTCTCAGTATTCTCTGGTTGGCCTCTGTTATTTTCTCCTACCAATAGGGAACCTACTTAAGGACTCTATAAGGGCTCTTGGAGACCCCAATAAGGGAAAAAGAGCAGGTTTTGTTTACAACACCAGCAAAATATATGGTCTACTGCTTACTGCTATTGTCTCACCTCTCCTTCATCTTCTTCTTCGTCTGTGATTATAGACACAGCAACAATTAACAATCTGTTACCCCTAACATCAGCTTTGCTACTACATGAAGGTTTACATCAAGGAAGCCCTCAGCATTAATGAACACTTTACTTCTCCTGCATTTGTATGGTTGTATCTTCCCATTTTTGTATCTTTCCCAGTAGTGATGTATGGAAGTGAGAGCTGGACCATCAAGAAGGCTGATCGCCCAAAGAATTGATGCTTTTGAATTCTGGTGCTGGAGGAGACTCTTGAGAGTCCCACGGACTGCAAGAATATCCAACCTCTCCATTCTGAAGGAAATCAGCCCTGAGTGCTCACTGGAAGGACAGATCCTGAAGCTGAGGCTCCAGTACTTTGGCCACCTCATGAGAAGAGAAGGCTCCCTGGAAATGACCCTGATGTTGGGAAAGGTGGAGGGCACAAGGAGAAGGGGGCGACAGAGGACAAGATGGTGGGACAGTGTTCTCGAAGCTGTCAGCATGAGTTTGACCAAATTGCGGGAGGCAGTGGAAGACCAGGGCCTGGCGTGCTCTGGTCCAGGGGGTCACGAAGAGTCGGACACGACTAAATGACTAAACAAACCTTCCCATTACTTCCCAAATTAGTATTCTGGTAGAGAGACAGACCCAAATGCCTGACAGATAAATACCCAAGCACCTAAATCTGGTGCTTTATGCCTTTCTCTGCACTCGTTCATGCATGCACACATAACTCTGGTTCCCTGGCATTTTAGATCTTGACGTCAAAAGTCAGTGCGCACACCGTGGGGCAAGTTACACTGGCATAGGCTTACAGAGGGGAGCTCAAGCCCTGCAAAGTTGTTCATTCCCTGGGGTTCCTCACACTGAACTGAATGGGAAACAACAAAAACAAAGAAAGGAGTGGGTTGCTGGGAATGAAGAGAAGCAAGTATTGAGCCCTGAAATTCGAGGGGAATGAATTCTTCATGGTTAAGCTACTGGGGTGCTGGGATGAGGAGTAGAAATTGCACAGAACAATGATCAAGGTAAAGGGATCTTCTGGGTACTGCCAGGGACTCCAGCTTTCTCACTGGGGAACTCGCAAATGAAATTATGTTGCATGTTGCAGAGTTTAAAGTGTTTACTGAATTTCCTCTGTGAGTCAGCCAAAATAAGGAGGTGGCTAAATTAGGATAGAGCAGCGCTTTCCAAACTTTGTTAGCGTGTCGGCTGCAGTGTGGAGGTGTGTTGGATCTCGCTGGACCAACCAGCCATTTTACCTTGGTAGAATTACACTGGTGCCACCCAGACCTTGGCAGCAGCAGGAAGGGAAAAGCTAGGCCGTTTCATTTGCTATGTTACTCCTTCCTTTGCCAAATGCATCTGCAAATGCTGCTTTTTTGAGGAAAGTTGCTTGCTTGCTGTCCCTTGAAAAGCCACCCAGCAGTTAGTCTGGCCCAATATCTCCACCTTGGCTCTGTGCCCTTCCACCTGCTGGCTGTGGGGAGACCAAAATGGGGGGCATCTCTCAGGAACTCCCTACAAATGGCGGGATGAAGGGGCTGCCCATGAAATGGGGGGGGGTCTCTGCCTGTGCCAGAGGGACCCCCTTGGCCAAGGGCTCCTTCTCACCTGAAGGTATCTTGGGACCCCCAAGAGTCACCTAGTCAACAGGTGTGGAGAAAGTCCTCTTTTCAAGGAAGGGAGGACTAGAATTAAGGGGGGGCTGAATATGCAAACATTAATAGACAACCGTCCTTTGGAATTTACACTCCCTCCCAGTTTTTTCAGTGCAGTCCTCTGGCCAAGAAATTTGTACAAATAGATATACAGTATTGATATATATACACTAAGATAAAGTGAAAATAACGTACGAAAGCATATTATGGGAGGAGAAATTGCTTTGCCGAACTGTACGTGTTAGGAAGAATTGCACGCAACCATGTGCGTATCCAGAGAAACGTACACTGAACTGTTGATGGATTTCCCTGGGGACTTGCCCCCCCCCCCGACCCCTAATGCAGGGAAATGAGAAACAGAGAAATGGGCGGCAGGTTCTCTCCTTCCGGCTCTGAGTCCTGCGATTCTAAGCAGCCATAACTGGGGTTGGGGCTCAGGTGTGAGATGAGGGCAAATGCACACCCTTCTCCTCAGGGACAACATTGCTCAAGCCAGGCTGCCAAGGGACTCCTTTTCCCGGCAGCAACTGATCCTGGCCTCTCTCCTCCTCTCTGGACTCTCTGAGAGGATTCCTGCCTTGGGATCCCTTCTAGCTCTCCTCTGGCCAGAGAAGGAAGCCTCTGAGCTAGGTCTGAGGGGAAACAGATCCCCCCATTCTGTTCTGCAGGGCAGGGACCCGCCTCGCAGGGCTGGTTTTGACTGCCTCCCGACTTCTCTGAGCAGCCCCAAACTTGGCTTTTCCGGAAGGCGGGTGGGACCACCAACCTCCCCAATCTCCTTCCATCTTGTCCAGGGAACTGGCGGCTTCCCCCACCGTTTTCAGATTTTTATCCCAGATGTGAGGAGACATGTTGAAAGAGCTGTTCCAAAACTATCCGTTGCTTCAGTTCCTCCAGCGCCTGACCCTTCCTTCCCTCAGCCAGGCTCTTGAGGCCGTAACATAACTGGGCATGAGTTTCCCCAGGTTTCCTCTTAATTTCTCCAAAATGTTTTCCTGCTCTGCTCAGTCGTGATCCCCAAACTCTCCCTCATTCACTCATAATCTGCGGTTTCCTCATTCCTCATTTTTGAGCAAATCTCCCTCAGGAGATCCTTCATTCTGGCCTCATCCAGAAGCTCTGAATTTGGTTCTCTCAAAACAGAAAAGCTTCTATACCATCTCCTTTTTGAAATTTTGTTTGTTCCACTGAGGTAACTTCTCCACTTCTCTGTGGAACCAGTCATTCTGCTCTAAGCTGTATTTTTTGCATTTTAAGATTATACATTTCTTTTTCACGTTCCGCCTCTTTCTCTCGCTCCCTTTCTCTGTCACCTGCCTGTGTTTTCGCTAACTGAATAGGCTTGTTCTTGTTCTGCTTGTATTTTAACCTCTTTCTTTCTCCTCTGCCTTGTATTTTGGTTAACTGAGTCTGTTTTTCTGCTTCTATTCTGTTTTCCATTTCAAATGTTACCTACTGACCAGAATTCCCCTCAGAAATCTCTCCTTCAGACTGAGCTTCTCCCTGACTGCCTCCTCTTGCCTTGGAGGTTTATGAGAAGCTGCCATTTCCTGACAGGAATTTTCCCTCACCAAAGTATAACACACTTTCTTCTACTTTGGGGGTTTTATTTTCTATCAAAATGCTCCACCAATTGCAGCGAGCCCAGTCTTAACCTCTGCTTAATTTTAGGAAGAAAACCTCTCTGATATTGGAGACTTAGGGAGATGTTTAACAGATGAAAGAATTTATTTTACAGAACAAAGTTGGTAAATCAAAAGGTGTGTCAGGAGATAGAAATCTTTCAAGGAACAGTTATCTTATTTATATATATATTAAACCCAGTGGATGTTACAGGCTTCCTAACAAGGTGCTTCTACATCCTCTGCTTTTTGATATCCTGGAATATTCCTTTGTTCCGCTGAGGAACCAGCAATTCTGCTCTAAACTGTATTTCTTAATAATAATATTTTTTTTTTTTATTTATACCCCGCCCTCCCCAGCCAAGGCCGGGCTCAGAGCGGCTTACAAGCAATAATAAAAACAAGATGAATGATTACAACTTAAAAACAAAAATAAAATACAACATTAAAATAATGGAACATTAAAATATTAAAATGTAGCCTCATCGCAGGAGGAGAAGGAAAAGAAGGGGGGGAAAAAGAGAGGGGGGGGAGGGAGGGAATCAAACTGGCTCCAAGCCAAAGGCCAGGCGGAACAACTCTGTCTTACAGGCCCTGCGGAAAGAAATCAGATCCTGCAGGGCCCTGGTCTCATGAGGCAGAGCGTTCCACCAGGCCGGAGCCAGTGTTGAAAAGGCCCTGGCTCTGGTTGAAGCCAATCTAACTTCCTTAGGGCCCGGGACCACTAGGGTGTTGCTATTTATGGACCTTGAGGCTCTCCGTGGGGCAGACCGGGAGAGGCGGTCCCGGAGGTACGAGGGTCCTAGGCCATGAAGGGCTTTAAAGGTCAAAAGCAGCACCTTAAATCTGACCCTGTACTCCCTGTACTCCTTCTTGCATTTTAAGAGGAAACATTTCTTGTTCTTGGTCTGCCTCTTTCTCCCTTTCTCTGTCACCTGCTTGTATTTTAGATAACTGAATCTGCTGCTCTACTCAAAGCCTGGCTAGTTCTTCTTCTGCTCGATTTTGGCCTCTTTTTCTTTATCTTCTGCCTGTATTTCGGATAACAGAATCTGTTTTTCTGCTTCTGTTCTATTTTCCATTTCAAGTTTGATCTTTGTAAGTTCAAACTCCTGACCAGAATTTCCCTCAAAAGTCTCTGCTTCTGACTGAGCTTCTCCTCCTGACTCTGGCTGCCATTTCCTGACAGGAATTTCCCTCACAGAAATCTAAAACACTTTCCTGTCATGATGCTCCACCAATTGTGGAGAGCTCCATCTTAATTTTTTTCTGAATAAAATTCTCTGATACTTGGAGACTTAGGGAGATGTTTAACAGATGAAAGAATTTATTTTACAGAATAAAGCTGGTAAATCAAAGGTGTGGCAGGAGATAGAAATCTTTCAAGGAACAGTTATTATATACTAGTCATTCCAAGGCTGGGAACAGCATGCATATATATATATGCATGCTGTTCCCAGCCTTGGAATGACTAGTATTCCCATAGTTAAGCAGCATGCAAGAAATAAAATTGCTTTAAACTTCTGAGTCCTGGCAAAAGGCAATGTGTGCAACCCATGTGTGGGACTTGTGTTTGTGTGTGTTTGCAAACCCCTTTGGAGCAGATGGGAGCCACACCAGGATTCCTGAAGAGGCTTTGCACAGCTCCCATTCATTTCAAGGAAGCTGGCTTGAGAGAGCTTGCAAGTGGTTTGTGTCTTTCCAGTCTTGTCTTTCAAGGGCTCTGCATGGCTTCTAGCCAGGACGGCGATGCTCTGCCTTCACAGCGGGAGGGAAGAGGGGTCTCGTGCTCCAATCCTGCTCCCTGGTCTCCCACAGGCAACTGTTTGGCCACTGGGGGAGCAGGATGCTGGACTAAATGGGCCATTGGCCTAATCCAGCTTTCTCTTTGACATTCTTCTGATGTCTCTGTTGATGGATGAACTGAGCACAGGGCTCCTTTGATGGGTTTACCTCTCTCATTCCTCCTGTATTCCAAGCATCAGCCTGTGGATCGTGTCCAGCAAAATATACTGTTTGTCTGACTATCTTGTCTCCCCCTCACTTTCTTCCTACCCAAAATGTCAGCATTGCTATTTCCCCCTCATGAAGGTTTTCTGCAATAAAGTCCTCTTTCTGCGTTAATAAGCCTTTTGCTTCCTCTGCATACTTATTTATTTATATTCAACGGATTTATAAACCACTTCACAGAGTAGAGTTATTGAAATGGTGTACAATGAAAGAGAAAATGAAGTAAAGAAAAGAAAATGTAAACTCTAAAAACACTTGAAGTCATATCTATCTAACCACCCTTCATAAACCCTAATTAAATACGTGGTCCAAAATGGGCAGAGGAAGGAGATGCCAGAGGAGGGCAACCAAAATGGTCAAAGGCCTGGAAACGATGCCTTATGAGGAACGGCTAAGGGAGCTGGGCATGTTTAGCCTGGAGAAGAGGAGGTTAAGGGGTGATATGATAGCCATGTTCAAATATATAAAAGGATGCCACATAGAGGAGGGAGAAAGGTTGTTTTCTGCTGCTCCAGAGAAGCGGACACGGAGCAATGGATCCAAACTACAAGAAAGAAGATTCCACCTAAACATTAGGAAGAACTTCCTGACAGTAAGAGCTGTTTGACAGTGGAATTTGCTGCCCAGGAGTGTGGTGGAGTCTCCTTCTTTGGAGGTCTTGAAGCAGAGGCTTGACAACCATATGTCAGGAGTGCTCTGATGGTGTTTCCTGCTTGGCAGGGGGTTGGACTCGATGGCCCTTGTGGTCTCTTCCAACTCTATGATTCTATGATTCTATGATTCTATGTGGTGGAAACTCCCCTCTTTGGTTTTGCATTTCCAGCATGTTTTGTCCCCCGTCTTGTACATTTTGTCCAGTTTCACTGGAATTATGTACCAACAGTACATCATTTTTTCCATATTTTCTCGGAGTCCAACACATGGTGTGAATTTCATACCCTTGCACCAAAGTTTCACCCAGTTGTCGTACTCTAGGTTGTATCCGAGATCTATGACCCATTTAATCATGACCTCCTTTACTTCTTCATCCTTTGTCTCCCAATCTAACAACTGATTATACATTTTGGATAGGAGTTTGAAATTACTTTCTAAGATTTCCACCTGGTATTTGGACTTTTTTTCATTCATCCCCATTTTTTTGTGTTCATTCCATAGGGCGTTAATTTGGTGGAACTTTAACCATCCTGTTAATTTATCCTTTAAGTCTTCATATGGTTTTAATTTCCATCCTTTTTCTGACCTTGCCAGGAGGTCTTCATATGTCCATCTTTCTCCTTCCATGTTTAATTTTTTAATAGTAAGAATGTCAATTGGTGATAACCACCAGGGAGTATCTTTTTCAATAAGTCTTTTGTTCCTGTCCCAAACTTCCAGCAGCGAACCTCTAATGATGTGATTAGAGAAGCCCCTATGTACTCTCTCTTTATCGTGCCACAGATAGGCATGCCAGCCATATCTGATATTAAAAAGGTAAAAGGTAAAGGTACCCCTGCCCGTACGGGCCAGTCTTGCCAGACTCTGGGGTTGTGCGCCCATCTCACTCAAGAGGCCAGGGGCCAGCGCTGTCCGAAGACACTTCCGGGTCACGTGGCCAGCGTGACATCGCTGCTCTGGCGAGCCAGAGCTGCACACGGAAACGCCGTTTACCTTCCCGCTAGAAAGCGGTCCCTATTTATCTACTTGCACCCAAGGGTGCTTTCGAACTGCTAGGTTGGCAGGCGCTGGGACCGAGCAACGGGAGCGCACCCTGCCGCGGGGATTCGAACCGCCGACCTTTCGATCGGCAAGCCCTAGGTGCTGAGGCTTTTACCCACAGCGCCACCTGCGTCCCCATATCTGATATTAAATCCCTCTAAATCCAACAAGTCTGTATTTTTCAAAATAATCCATTCTTTGATCCAGCATAAGCACACTGCTTCGTAATATAATTTCAAATTCGAGACTGCAAACCCCCCCTCTCTCTCTCCTGTCTGTGAGTAGCTTAAATTTAATTCTTGCTCTTTTCCCTTGCCAGATAAATCTGGAAAGGGTTTTCTGCCAATCCTTAAAGTTTGCTGTTCCTCTAATCACTGGGATGTTCTGAAATAAAAACAACAATCTTGGAAGTATGCTCATCTTAATAACGGCAATTCTTCCTGACCAGGAAAGTTTTAACCTACTCCAGATATCTAGATCTTTTTTTATCTCTCTCCAAATCTTTGTGTAGTTATCTTCTACTAGATTTATGTTTTTCGGGGAGATCCATATTCCCAGATATTTCACCTTTTTTGCCACTTTGATTCCTGTTTGTAACTCTAGCTGATTTCTTTAGTCTTCGGCCATATTCTTAGTCAAAATTTTTGTTTTCGTTTTGTTCAGCTTAAAGCCGGACAGTTTCCCAAATTCCTCTGGTAACTCTAGAGCTTTATCGGTACTTTCTACTGGATCTTCCAAAGATATTACCAAATCGTCGGCGTAAGCCTTTAATTTATACTCTTTTTTCCCTATTCTGATTCCTCTTATTTCTGTTGTTCTCCTTATTTTGTTTGCAATTATTTCCAGTACCATAATAAATAAAAGGGGAGACAACGGACATCCCTGTCTTGTTCCCTTCGAAATCTCAAAGGAGTTTGTTAAATTATTGTTAATAATCAATTTAGCCCTTTGACTTGAATATATCGCCTTTATTCCTTCCATATAAGGTCCTTCTATTCCTGCTATCTCCATGCTTTCCATCAAGAACCGCCAGGATACGTTGTCGAAGGCCTTTTCTGCGTCGATGAAAATCAATGCCGCAGGGATGTCATTCCTAATTTCCAAATATTCTATAATATTTATTATATGCCTTACGTTATCTTTCAACTGTCTGTTGGGGAGGAATCCAGCTTGATCTTTATGAATCAAATTAGCTAGTTGTTTCTTAAGCCTATTCGCCATTATTTCCGCAAAGATTTTATGATCATTATTAAGCAATGAAATCGGTCTATAGTTCTTAATATCTAATTTATCGGCTTCTAATTTGGGTATCAGCGTGATGTATGCCTCTTTCCAAGAATCTGGTATCTTCCCTCCTTGTAAAATAATATTCATTACATCACAAAGCACTGGGGCTAGCTGTTCCCCTAGCACTTTATAGTACTTTGATGACAATCCATCTGGACCTGATGCTTTCCCTGGTTTCATCTTCTTAATTGCCTCCTTGATCTCATCTGCTGTTATCAGTTTGTTTAATTGAGCTTTCCCTTCATCCGTTAAGTATTCCCCTCTATTTCCTTCCAGATATTTTCCTATTTCCACTATATCCTCATCTTCCTTTTTGTACAACTTTTCGTAAAATTGGAGAAACTTTTCCTTGATTTCATTTGGATCTTCTATTGTTTGGCCTTCTGCTTTTATTTTATTAATCACACTTTGTTTTTTCCTTTTTCTTAATTGCCACGCCAATAATTTCCCCGTTTTATTTGCTGATTCAAAATATTTTTGCTTCATAGATTTGATTCTCCATTCTACTTCCTGGCTCAATAAAGTTGAGTATTGTGTTTGTAGCACTTTAGAAATTTGTTTAATCCTATCATCCCCGGGATTTATTATTAGTTTTTTCTCATAGTCTCTTAATTGGGTAATAATTTCTTCTTTCTTTAAATCTCTTAGTTTCCTTCTATAATTGTTTTGTTGGATTAGCAAGCCTTTTAGAACCGCCTTGCTGGCATCCCAGACAATGTCGATTTGTGTTTCTTTATTAAAGTTTAGATCCAGGTAGTCTTTCAGGGTACTTTTGGCCTTCTCAATCACCTCATCGTTTTCAAATAGATACTCGTTCATTCTCCACCTATACGGGCCTGATGTTTCACATTTTATTTCCATAGTTACTGGGTTATGGTCCAATAAGGTTCTGGGTTGTATCTCACATTTTGTTGTTCTTGTCGATAATTCTCTTGAGACCCATATCTGATCAATCCTACTCCATGTCTGGTGTGGTTCTGAGAAGTATGTAAACTGTTTCGCTATTGGGTTTTTATGTCTCCAGATATCAACTAAATCTAAGTTTTCTTCAAGATTACTAATAGATATTGGTAATTTCCCTTGGTTCAATTTTCTCTTTTTCCCACTTCTATCTAATTCTGGCATTGGTACTCCATTCAAATCTCCAAGCAGAATTAATTTATAATTCTCTTATTCTAATAGTACTTGTTCCAATTTTTTAAAGAATTCTGCTTTGTTTGTATTCGGAGCGTAAACAGTTACCACATTAAATTTTCCCCCCGGTGGTTAATTTGTATTCCCAAAATTCTTCCTTCATCATCTTTGCAGATTAATACGGGTTCCCATTTCTCCTTGACGTAAATCACCAGCTCTCTTTTCTTACTTACATCTGAGTTGATGAATTCAACCCCCAACCTTTTATTTATCAAGATATGTTTGTGTTTTTTAGCCACAAGTGTCTCTTGACAACAGATCACATCATAGTTCTTATTCTTCAAAACCTTCTCAATTTTATTCCTTTTAAGTTTTTCATTCAAACCATTCACATTCCAGGACAAAAATTTCAATGACATTATTAAGTTTAGCTTTATTTGTTATATTCGGGTTTCCGGGCTTATACTCTAGAACTTCTATTCCCTGTCAAATCCTCCTCTTCTGCTTCTTCTCCTCCCACTGCACCTTCTTCCTCTTCTTCAACTTCTTCCTCCTCTTCATTCTCGCCCCCTCCTTTTCCTTCTCTTTCACTCTTCTTCTTTCCTCTTTCTTTCTCTCTCTATCTCTTTGCCTGTCTTCACTCTTCTCAAGCTCTTTCTCGTACCTTCTCAAAAATTTCTCCACCTCTTGGGTATCCGTCAACTTGAATCTTTTATCTTTATAGAAGAAAGCAATCCCCTCAGGGAACTCCCATCTATATTGTATAGCATTTCTCTTCAAAACTCCTACTATTTGTCTATATCCTTCCCTCTTGCGCAGCAGTCTGATTGGTATTTCTCTAAAAATAATAATTGGTCTGCCTTCAATTATTAATTTTTTTTTGTAACTCGTTTTCAAAATTAAATTCTTCATCTCTATTGACTTCAAAATTACTAGGCAGTCCCTGGGGAGTTTTTTTAACTTAGTTTGTAAAGATCTCGTTCTTATTCTGAAAACATTTTCTATAGAATCCACCACCTCTTCTTCTTTTATTTCCAGCCATTTAGTTAGTTCCTTAATCATTTTTTCCTTTATGTTCTCATTCGCTTCTTCTCCTACACCCCTAAATTTTAAGTGAAGCTGTTTCTGCCGCATTTCTGCCATGGCTAGGCTGTCCCACATTTGATCCTGCGTTTTGTTCACCTCTCTCATTTCTTCTTTAATTCTTTCCGTTTCCCTCTTCTGTTCTCTCATCTCTTTTTGGATTTTTTTGTTAGTTTCTTCAATTATTTTTGACTTGGTTGACAGATTCTGGATCTTAATTGAGAGTTCTCCTACTGCACCTTGTATCTTTTTGTCTATCAACTCCTGCACTTCTCCTAGTTTGTTTTCCATATACAGTTCATTTTGTTTAAATTCCTCCTTAATTTTAAACCATAGAATATCTAGATCTTTAATTTCTTCTTGTCGGGATGGCTTCCTTTCTCCAGGTGTCCCTACTCCTTTTTTACCATTTCCCCCCGACATTATACCCTTATTTTCGGTCCTTATCTGTTTAAAAATCAAGTCTTTCCCTTAAGGGACTTATATTCTCTATCTTAGTATTCCAAAAATAAATTCCTTTTATGCTAAATTCAGGAGGTCCCTACTGCACAGCTGTCAATTCGTGCTTTCCCAATCACTTCCCCAAAGAGGAAAGGGGGGAGATTAGTTATATCGTGGATTAGACCCTTTAAATCCTTCCGGTCCCTCAAACCCAAAATTCAATTCACCCCTTTCTTCTATTTAGTTCAAATATCCCCCTATATCCAAACCACTAGACCTTTCATACACAAATGTAAATCAAAGGCAGTAAGAGTAATTGTATAATTCTAAGTGCTTTCTATCCACTTTTAAGTGAATTACTAGTCTGTGACAAACCAGCAGTTCATTTAAGCACCAGGTCTGCAAACCTCTAGTCTCTTCAGCCACTTGTCGGCCCAATCCAATATAGGTAGTATGTGGAATATATAGGTAGTATGTGGAGTATCCACAGTCCCGCCTAAATAATGTCCAAATAATGTCCAAATGATGTCCAAATGATGTCCAAATAATATCCAAAACGGTAAATAAGAGGAGACCTCCACCTCTTTAGGGCTTCTTAATAGTTCAAGTTATTCTCCAAAAGACGAGAAAGAAAAGAAGGAAGGGAAAAGAAGCCAGCGAGGAGGTGAAATGAAAAAAAAAATATTATCCTCCGTTCAATTCCCGCTAGTTATAGTCACCCCCGGATATGTCCGGAGGAAAAGCGGGAGGGAGATTTAAGTTTCAGAAGTTGCTCCCAAATTTTACTTCCAACATTGAAAGCATCAAAAATTAAAATAAGAATCTAATATAACTCTCTCAGAGAAGTAGATGTAAGACCAGATCCCAAAAGTCTCCTCTGTTCCTTTATGTGTTATCTTGTTCTGAGGAAATTGGATATGGTGCTTAATAAGCCAAGAAAGGAGGACTAGTCCCAAACAAAGAAAATGTTGCAAATGTCTTCCCCTCTTTATTCAAACCCCCAATATCTCAAGTCCAAATATTCCAAATATTTCTAAATATAACGTCCCGGAATTAAGTTCACTCTGCCCTTTAAAACTTGTCTTCCTATTACCCCTGTGGGTGGTTCTCCTCCAACCGCTAAGTTTGGATTATTTCAGTTTAAATTACTATGACCCCAAGAGAGGAACGAGGGACGCAGGTGGCGCTGTGGGTTAAAGCCTCAGCGCCTAGGACTTGCCGATCGAAAGGTCGGCAGTTCGAATCCCTGCGGCGGGGTGCGCTCCCGCTGCTCGGTCCCAGCGCCTGCCAACCTAGCAGTTCGAAAGCACCTCCGGGTGCAAGTAGATAAATAGGGACCGCTTACCAGCGGGAAGGTAAACGGCGTTTCCGTGTGCGGCTCTGGCTCGCCAGAGCAGCGATGTCACGCTGGCCACGTGACCCGGAAGTGTCTCCGGACAGCGCTGGCCCCTGGCCTCTTGAGTGAGATGGGCGCACAACCCCAGAGTCTGTCAAGACTGGCCCGTACGGGCAGGGGTACCTTTACCTTTACCTTTAAGAGAGGAACGAGGAAGCAAAAATCCACACGAAGGTAAAGGCAGGATTCAGTCAAACATCTTCTTAGCTGCTTTGCTTTGCAACTTTATTTATTTTATAAAACAGCACAGACAAATCTGAGAAACACACAACGATGTGCTTTGATAATAAAGCAGGGAGATTGGGCAACGGAGGCCAAAAACACTTCTCCCTTTGTCTCCCTGAACTGTCTTTGATTTCAGCAATCGGTCTTAATCAGCTTCTTATCAAAGACACTTTCCAGCTCCATTTGTAAAAATAAAAATAAATAAAATCTCAGAATAGAATCACAATGTAGCTGCCACTTAAATGCTTCCAGTTCCTAACACAAACACGATTGACCTTGCTGTTATCTGCATATAAATAGTCCTTCGCAAAAGAAATCAAAGAGTGCCCCCTTTCTGTTGAATTTAGGAACATTGCTTCCGAGCACAATTCAAAGTGTTGGTGCTGACCTTTAAAGCCCTAAGTGGCCTCGGCCCGGTAGACCTGAAGGGGTGTCTCCACTGTAATAAACAGAAATCTGCCCTTATTCCCTTATGAGGGACACAAGAACCCTTATAGAGTCCTTTGCAGGTTCTCCATCGGTCGGAGAAAAATAACAGAGGCCAACCAGGTAATATTGAGAAGAAAAGCAGCTAGTAAGCCTAGCTGCTTTTCTTCTCAACACTTATTGATCTGTTGCAACAGGGTGCTCCCCTCACACGCAGGAAAGGAGGAGGACCCCGAACAAAGGTGTGCCTGCCCTTATATAGAAATTTTAAATTGCCCGCCTTGGAGTCCAAGACCACCCCCAGATACATCATACATACATCAAAGCAGGGGCATAGCGCAATACCACCTGCCAGACACATAGGGAAGTCTTTTAATGTGTACAATGGTACCTCGGGTTAAGTACTTAATTCGTTCCGGAGGTCCATTCTTAACCTGAAACTGTTCTTAACCTGAAGCACCACTTTAGCTAATGGGGCCTCCTGCTGCTGCCGTGCCGCTGGAGCACAATTTCTGTTCTCATCCTGAAGCAAAGTTCTTAACCTGAAGCACTATTTCTGCGTTAGCAGAGTCTGTAACCTGAAGCGTATGTAACCTGAAGCGTTTGTAACCCGAGGTACCACTGTAATGCTTTCCTTTGTTTTTATATACCAGTATGTTGGAAGCTTTTTCACCCTGTTCCCTTCCAGCAGCAAAACCCAGCAATAGCTGAAGTTGGGGCTCAGGTGTGAGAGCAGATTGCTTGCAAGTACACAGCTGCATCCCTGGGGAGTGAGGTTACCTGAACATTGGTGTCCAGGGACTTCTGGTGCCAGCAGCAGCAGAGCAGGATCAGTCCTCTCTCTCAGCCTGGTCTGGTGGAGACTCCCAAAAGCAAAAGGGCTTCATCTTTGCAGAATTGCATCTGACGCCAAGAGGTGAGCAGCAAATGACTAACTTAGCTGCATGGCCGGCTCTGGTCTCTTGCCTGTGGTGGCAAAGTCCTGGGGGGAGGGGGGAAGGGGGGGCGGGACTTGCACATGGGGAGGGATTTCTGGAGCACCCAGGATCAGGGGTCAAGCAGCAACCCGAAACCTGTGGTTGAAGGTATACCTTGTAGTCCATGATTGGGGATAGATTAATATGCAATGTCAGTTTCTCACTTTTCAGTGTTACGGTCAGTTCTCCACATTTTCCATATCCTTTTGGGATATTAAAATGTCCTTTCAGAGACACTTTTCTAAATGTGATTTTGCCTAATGTGCACATTTTTGCAAGGCAGTTTTCCTTGATAAAATGCATGTTTATGGGTTATATCTCCAAAAATGTACATTTGCATGGAGACTTTACCTCAGTGCATTTTGGTGCACATTAATTGGCTGGAGAACTGCATTGCAAAATTCAGAGAATTGTGAATTTCAAAGGATAGCAGTGTTTCACCTCGTGTTTTGTTTTGGAACGTGTGAATTCAATGCAAACAGAATCAAATTTATCCCCCCCCCCCCATCCAACACTGATAATCGTCCACACAGTTGCCAACTTTTTCCTGGAAAGTACTCCTCTACTAGTCCCCTCTCTCTCTGCAAATTGGATTAGCAAGTCCCTATATTTGACACTGGACTGAACCCTCCTGAATATTTCCCTGTCATCTCTAACCGGCACTTCTAGGTTTCTGGCACCCTTCCTGTGAACTTCATGCTAGAAAGTTCTGCAATAAGAGGAGAAGATGGTCCGAGCATGGAGACTTCTCTTCTTCTGCAGTCTCCTGAGCCTGACTCTGGGACATGAAGGCCGGGGGGTCTTTCTGAGGATCAAGAAGAAATACCTGGAAGAAAGTAAGCATCACACTGACACCTCCCTGACTTGTATCTGACCTGTATCTTCCACCACCACTTTCCCCAGAAAAACTGGCTGCTTACTGCTGAAACAGAACGGACATCAATTGGATTTTCTGTGGGTTGCCGTTTGTTCTGATTCAGCAGGTTTTCCAGGATGAAAACTGGAAGACAAAAAAAATGCTTGGATACAGACCTGGAACTGAGGGACATGGGTGGTGCTGTGGGTTAAACCACAGGGCCTAGGACTTACTGATCAGAAGGTTGGTGGTTCGAATCCCCACGATGGGGTGAGCTCCCATTTCTCGGTCCCTGCTCCTGCCAACCTACCAGTTCGAAAGCACGTCAAAGTGCAAGTAGATAAATAGGTACCGCTCTGGTGGGAAGGTAAACGGTGTTTCCATGCTCTGGTTCTCCAGAAGCGGCTTAGTCCTGCTGGCCACATGATCCGGAAGCTGTATGCCGGCTCCCTCGGCCAGTAAAGCAAGATGAGCGCCGCAACCCCAGAGTCGTCTGCAACTGGACCTAACGGTCAGGGGTCCCTTTACCTGTACCTTACAGCTCAGAGGCAGATGAGGGGGAAAGCTGGGAAATCATGGGAGAGCCAGAGCAACAACGCCTGGCTGACACGTTGCCATTAGAAAGCATTCCAGACCCTCCATCTCCCAGAACCTGGTGAGCCTTAGAAGTAGGAGAGCAAAGAGCTCAGAGACAGAAGGCACGTAGCAGCACCCCTAGAGGATAGGATGAGAATGACGAACAAGGAAGTGGGGGAGATGACGGGTGGAGACTCACTCGGGACAACGCCATCATCCAAGAGGCTGGGTTTTATGGCCTCTCTCTGTAAAGATTGAAATGAAAAAGGATGCTAGGAAACTTTCCCTTGTCTTTTCCTGGGCAACTAGCTGGCAGCCACTGATAGCATCCTGACAGGTGTCAATTCTGCAGTTGCAGTGACACAGCATGGTTCCTGACAGTCCTGCTTCTTGGTGTCATGGTCCTCCAGGTGTTCAGCTCTTGCAGTGGACGATATTCCTCCTCCTTAAGGTCACCCCATCTGTGTCATGGCTCCAAAACAGTCCACTCTGCTCTGTTGAGAAATTCCTCCTCTCGCCCAGTAGCTCCCAGTGCCCCAAGTTGCTGTTCCTTCTCTTCCAGCAAGGCAACCAGCTTGCACTTGCTGCAGGTGCCGTTTTGCACCTTCTCAGGCAGGAAGATAAACATGGCGCAGGTGTTGCAAGTCACCGCAGCAGCTCCCTCGCCATCCATGTCTCTTGGTCCTACACACACTGTGAGAAAGCATCCTGGGCCACCCCTCTAAATGCCCTTGCAACTCCCCATCTCCTCTATTTCCAAGCCACAAGCTCCCAGAAGCTGCAGACAGATAAGCAGAGCTGCTGCTGGCTGCTAACTCCTCCCTTAACTCCCTTTCTCATTCATCGTGGCTTTCTCCCTGCAGGAGCTCATCCTCTAGCAGAGCTCACGGCTATGTGCACAGTCAAACTCACAATTATAACGGGCTTGCATTTCTTTCAGAGCTTGCAAAGTGTCTGGTCGAGTCCAACCTGGGAGAAGAACTAACCCATTTGATTTCGGCCCGCAACCCAGAGCCACGGCACGGCGCTGGAAGGTTCTTCTTTGGATACTTAGAAAATCTATCACCCAGGTAGGGCCTGTACTGGTGTGGAGAGTGGTTGGCACAGCTGAGGGTACAGCTTTTCATGGGAGCACCAGATATGGGCAGCTAAACCCTCATTGGATTTACAGGGATCTAAAAAAACACTAAGAAAAAAATGTTACATAGCTCTTGATGTACTGCTGTAAAGCGCTCTCGGAATCACTTTTTTTTAAAATGCATTTTTAATGTTATAATTGACCTGTGTAGCTGAGTTCCCACTTTGGAATGGGAACTCTGTAAGAGAACAACAATATTCCTCAATCCTGTATATAGTACCCGAAGGAGCGTTTCTGCCCCCATCATTCAGCCTGGACACTGAGATCCAGCGCCAAGGGCCTTCTGGCGGTTCCCTCCCTGCGAGAAGTGAGGTTACAAGGAACCAGGCAGAGGGCCTTCTCAGTAGTGGTGCCTGCCATGTGGAACACCCTCCCATCAGATGTCAAGGAATTTTTAAAAGACATCTGAAGGCAGCCCTGTTTAGGGAAGTTTTTAATATTTAATGCTGTATTGTTTTTAACACTCAATTGGGAGCCGCCCAGAGTGGCTGGGTAAACTCAGCCAGATGGGCAGGGTATAAATAATAATAATAATAGTTGTTGTGGTGGTGGTTGTTTTGTTACCCGCCATCCCAATTTCCAAGCAGTGAGAGACCCTGGGGCTTGCAGGCTCTTACCCGGGTCCTGTTTCCTTGGAATGAAGGTCAGCAGACTGCGGTGTCTTTAGGATGATTTGGTCTTATTTACACATATATACACCCTGAGCATAGGAGGGAGGGGTTCACAGCACTGACAGCCCAACAAATCTCACCTTTCCATTAGTCATAGCTTTGGAGCCAGCACAGAGCAAGCTGGTCTCTGTGTCTCCAGCTTCCAGCCTGCTTTCTGCTCAACTCACACCCCAAAATCCTTAGCAGCTAGGTGAGTGTGGGGAATGCCCATCCATTAGCCTGGAGAGCCCCATCACTTAGCAACAGCTCTTGCAGCTTGGCTCATTCTTTTGGGATGCTCATGAGACTCAGGTAAGGCCAGTGTCTTACACAGAAAATTGCCTGACCTGTTCAGCAACAGAGTCCTCTATTAGATTCTAATTCTCACTGGGTCCAGGACCCCAAGAATTGGAAAAACTCAGGGCACCATCCAGACAGAGCCCCAAACCTACAACAATATTATATGTGGCTCCCATACAGTTTAAAAGGCCTTCTCCAAGAAAATGTCCCAGTGGATCGCGCTTTTATCCTTGGGGCAGAAGGCAGGTAAAACCTGGAGTTTCAGGCCCCTTCCCACTTGGCGCTCTTCCCATAGACTGGGCTCCTATCTGAATTTGTTCTCTTTGCAGGCTGAAGGTGGAGACCCCGTATCTCCCAGCTGTTGAAATAGCCATGCAATCAAATGATTCCTTCAACATCCGTCTCAGTGTGCAATTCGGGATCTACTTTGAATAGTGAGTTCCTTGTTAGCATCTTCATTTTGGGAAACAGCCTCAAGGATATTACATTGTGCTACTTCACCAGTGATAAGTCCCAACTGGTGTCTTATGCAAAATGATTAATGCAAGGTTGTCTTTTGGTTTATAGTAACGTTCTATTGGAATTTGATTTGAACATTCAAAAAAGTTTTTAAAATCACTAATTTAGAAAAATAATAATCAAGCATTCTCATCTTTTGTAAGAGTTTTGTCTTGAATACACACAAACACACACACACACACACACACACACACACACACACACCTCTGCTTTACTGGGTTGCCTATCTTGCCCAGACCTAATGAACTAAGTGCAATAAATGAGAAATCTAATATATAAAAAGCAAGTGAGATTCTGTGCCAATTGGATGGAAACCTCCAAAGCTGCAGACTAAAATCAATGGAAAACCAAGACAAACGTGATGTTGTGCTTTAAATTCTGTTGGGATTCGCCCAGAGTGGCTGGGGAAACCCAGCCAGATGGGCAGGGTATAAATAATAATAATAATAATAATAATAATAATAATAATAATAATAATAATAATAATTGTCAGGGGCTCAGGAGCAGAGGCACAGGAGAGGGAGGAAATGGAGAGTGAGGGGGAGGAATCCGAAGGGAGCGTAGGCGGTGACAGTGATCAGAGGGATTCCATGAGCCTCTCCAGCGAATCGGAAGATTCACAGAAGGGAGCGCCGATGGCCAGGGGAAGGGGGGTGCCAAGGGGGAAACCCCAGAAGGAAGGGGCCAGCGGGGACTCCCAGAGCTGCAGTTGGAAATCAGGACCAGCTTCCCCACCAGAGCGCAGTGGGGGGGAGGAGTCCCAGGCATCGGGACCAGTGTTTTCACCACCAGCGAGAGGAGATGAGTCAGGATTGACCACGCCTCCATCGGAGAGCGGGGAAACGGTCAAGAGGAAAGTTACCGGCTGGGCGCCCGCGCCAAGTTCAAATGTACAGGCGAGCGGCACAGCAGGTAGCCCGGATAGGGAGCCAGGTCCTAAAGCCCGCCGGAAGGAGGGGCAAGACTCATGGGGGTCAGCGTCAGAAGAGTCCAGAAAGGAGGAAACCCCAGGGGGCAGAAGGACCCAGAGGAGGAAAGAACAACGGAAGAGGTGGAGTAAGGCTAGAGTCTTAAACTGGTGTCTAAGAGGCGGAGACTCAGATGGAGCTTCGCCGATCTAAGCTCTAAGACGTAGAGTTGCACGCTGCGGTTTGGAAATGGAAACTAATCTTCAATAAAGACTTTTATACGTTATTACTGACTAGCGTTGGTCCTCTGTGAGCTGGGACCTGGAGGCAACTCTGACAATAATAATAATAATAATAATAATAATAATAATAATAATAATAATAAAGTATTGAGTGGAACATTATTGCCAGCTTCAAGGAAAGAGTGCCTTTTGGCCCAGACTCTTGGAGTGCTGGGCTTGGGTTGGGAAAGCCAAGTTCAAATCCCTAATTGGCCCTGAAGTTCAAGATGATGGACAGCCATCCATCAGAGATGCTGTCCCTGCATTACAGTGTTGGATCACAGGACCCTTGGGTTTCCTTCTCAGTTCTATGATTCCTACATTCCTACATTTTGTCTCCCAGGCTATGCTCACCAGGCTTCTGCGAGGCTAAAACTATTATTACTCTGAGTCTCCAAGTTGTGATAAAATATTTCTTTCCTTTCCCCCGGATGCCTTCAGCAAAGACGTTGAGATTCAAGTGACAAAGAACTTCTCCGCTGTTGCTAATGGAAGCAGCGATGGATTCCGCCTCCAAGGCTGCCACTCCTGTGCTGGGATATCGCACATCAAAACCTGGTACAAGTAAATATCCATTTGAGAGCATGGTCCAGCTTCTGGGGCAGGGAAAGGAGGGGGACAGACAAATTGGTCACTTGGAACACAGCATGGCAGGTAAAGGCACGAAACGGGAGTCTTCTCCAGGCATTTCGCTGAAGGGCTAGTCTGCAAACATTATGTCTCAAGGCAGCTTGAATCTGCACTCTGCTGAGATTTTCCTGGGTATAGCATAGCCTTGCCAGTAAATCCTACCCAATCTCCCATGGGAAATGGAGGGCCATTGCAACCAGTTCAACCAGTGCCGGATTTACATATAAACTAAACAAGCTATAGCTTGGGACGCGGGTGGCGCTGTGGGTTAAACCACAAAGCCTAGGACTTGCCGATCAGAAGGTCGGGGGTTCGAATCCCCGTGACGGGGTGAGCTCCCGTTGTCCATCCCTGCTCCTGCCAACCTAGCAGTTTGAAAACACGTCAAAGTGCAAGTAGATGAATAGGAACCGCTCCAGCGGGAAAGTAAACAGCGTTTCCGTGCGCTGCTCTGGTTCACCAGAAGCGGCTTAGCCATGCTGGCCATAGGACCCAGAAGCTGTACACCGGCTCCCTCGGCCTTTAGAGCAAGATGAGCGCCACAACCCCAGAGTCGGCCACAACTAGACCTAATAGTCAGGGGTATCTTTACCTTTAAACAAGCTATAGCTTATTGCCCCACGCTCTCGGGGCCCCCCAAAAATAAAGGGAAAAAAACCTGGATGTACATTTCCAAAATATAAGATAGAAAACAAATAAAATAAAACCTCCCTACAGCAACAGTCTTTTGTGTTGTGTCAGCTCCTATAATGTAAGTAATGGGCCCCGCCTGCTAGCCTGCTCCCTAAAAACAGTGACAGTTTGTTGCTGACAAAGGACAGCTGGACATATAAAGGGCCCCATTGCCTTCAGTGGCTTAGGGCTTCATCAAACCTAAATCCAGTCCTGAGTTCAACTGTAATGACTGGATGCAGAATGACTCCAACAGCTGAAACCCCTAAATATTTGCTAATACTTGGTGCCACTGAGAATAATATCTAGAATAACAGAATTATATAATTGCAGAGTCCAAAACCCACATTATGCTTTTAAGCTGTAGCCTCAGACCCATCCTTGTTGTTGTTGAGTCGTTGTGTCTGACTCTTCGTGACCCCACGGACCAGAGCACAACAGGCACTCCTGTCTTCCATAGCCTCCTGCAGTTTGGTCAAACTCATGCTGGTAGCTTCAAGAACACTGTCCCGCCATCTCATCCTCTGTCATCCCCTTCTCCTTGTGCCCTCCATCTTTCCCAACATCAGGGTCTTTTCCAGGGAGTCTCCTCTTCTCATGAGGTGGCCAAAGTATTGGAGCCTCAGCTTCAGGATCTGTCCTTCCAGTGAGCACTCAGGGCTGATTTCCTTCAGAATGGAGAGGTTGGATCTTCTTGCAGCCCATGGGACTCTCAAGAGTCTCCTCCAGACCATAATTCAAAAGCACCTGGCAAGCCACTCCAGTATCCCTACCAAGAAAACTCCGTGGACAAAGACAACTGGCCCATCCTAAGAACTAACAAAAGGCAATTTGTGCCGCCCCCCCTCCCCAACGTCGCTCATTGCATTTCACCCTCAGACTACGTTGTTTCTCTTGAATCTTTCTCTTGGCCCTTCTGCTTGGATTAACTGGTCCTGTTCATTTGATTTGCAGACAACTGCTCTATTACCATTTATTTTTATTTACATACTGCTCTATCACCGCAGGTCTCAGGGCAGTTCACAAGATAAAATCACAATATAGAAACACGAAATACACATTCAAAATACAAACAAAAGCAATAACCCAATAACCCGCTCCCAACTCATTTTTAAAAAGGCATTGGACGTTAATCAGTCAAAGACCTGGTCAAAGAGGAACTCGATCTTCTCCCAACTTTTCTCATTTTTGCTACTGCCTTTATTTCCCTTCAGAACTGTCAAAGCATTGAAGGAAGGCGTCACACCGATGGTGAAAAAGTCCCTGGATAAAAATCTAGTTCCTGTTTTGGATGCAAACGTAGGTCTTACCTAGAGTATTCTTGGGTGGGATTGTATTTGAAGTAGGGGATGAGGCTGGCGCTATGGTCTAAACCACTGAGCCTCTTGGGCTTGCTGATCAGAAGGTTGGTGGTTCAAATCCACAGAACGGGGTGAGCTCCTGTTGCTCTGCCCCAGTTTCTGACAACCTAGCAGTTTGAAAGCATGCTGGTGCAAGTAGATAAATAGGTACCACTGTGGCAGGAAGGTAAACGGTGTTTCTGCACGCTCTGGTTTCCGTCACAGTGTCCTGTTGCACCAGAAGCAGTTTAGTCCTGCTGGCCACATGACTCGGAAAGCTGCCTGTGGACAAATGCTGGCTCCCTCGGCCTGAAAGCGAAATGAGCACTGCAACCCCATAGTCACCTTTGACTGGACTTAACCATCCAGGGGATTCACATATTAGTTGCATTTCTGCCCCAGTGGGTGGGCGGCGACTTGCAAAATCATCAGTTTCAAAGTAGAAAGGCTACCATAACTTCTCTATTAGAAGCACCCTCAAAGATTTACAGGGGTACACATTATCACATTTATTTTGGCCCTTTGGGCCACTGCCAAATCATGACTCGTTAGCAGGCATTAATTGCACTGCTAATTGCAAAGACCACCCAAGACACCCCAATGGCCCACAGCTCCTATGACAGCAGCCTCCCCTTGCTCTGTGGCATTTGTCTTGCAGGCCTGTGACCTCTTGCTATCATCCCTTTCTGACTCTGATGGTTTCTTGCTGAGCCTCCAGGACCTGGGTGAGTCCCTTCCTTTCTCCCTCAAGACTTTTTCTTCCAAAACAGAGAAACCTCGAGTGGCTGTTCCTCGGCTCCACCTCGCAGGCCCCATGCTAGAAGATGCAGCATTAGTAGGCGAATAAAATGAACCAGGAAGGAAGGGAAATTGGTGGTAAATGCATGGTTTGCATTTGGTTAAATGTCCAATCTGCAAAACTGAAAGTGATAAATTGAAACAAAACAAAATAAAATGGGGATTCATGCTGGGGTGTTTTTCACAATGGGCATCTGCAAAAAAATCAGGGAAATCTGCCTCGTGGTTGTTTGGTTGAAGAAAAGCAAATGAAACCTTATTTTTTTACCCTAATTTATCCACATTCCATTCCACTATTGTAGATTTTGGAAAAGCCATCACTGTATCAAAAGGGCGTGTGCTTTTATTTTTATTGTTTTAGTTTCTTATTCGTTGCATTTCTATTCCTCCTTTTAATCCAAGGAGCACAAGCTGGCATGCATAGTTCTCTGCCTCCTCATTTAATCCCCGCAACAACCTGCAAGGTCGGACAGGTTCAGAGATGGTGATGGGCCCAAGGTCACCCAGTGAGCTTCTGGCCAAGTGGGGATTTGAACCCTGGCCTCCCAGGTCTCCTCAAGGCCAGGAGAGCTGTGTGCTCAAGGGAGACATCCTCCAGGAGTCCTGAACCCACAACAATAAAGCCCTTTCTCCTTATCACATGTTTGCCTTTTCTGCAGTTGACTTGTCACCTGCCGGGATCCAGTATTCTCTCCAGAGCTTCCAGATACAAGACGATGTTCTCATCCTCGACCTGGGCGTAAGTACCTAGCATTTGCCTACAGGGGATCCTGCTTGTTCAGAAAGAGATCTATGAGGGGACCTAATAGCTCAAAGCACTGGCAACTGTTCATGGGATTTGTTAGATTTGTGTTAGCTATTACAGCCTTTCTCAACCTGTGGGTCCCAGATGTTGTTGAACTACAACTCCCATCACCCCTAGCTAGCAAGGCCAGAGCTCAGGGATGATGGGAGTTGTAGTCTAACAACATCTGGGGACCCACAGGTTGAGAACCACTGTATTACGTAATTAGAAGGAGCACTGTATCAGTTCAGCACCAGATAGTAATCTTCTTTATGAGACCATAGATGTAAAGATTTGAGGCAATGTCCTAGGAGTCATGTGGTATCAGAACAAGTTGCTCAAGGAAGTTCATAGAATCGTAGAGTTGGAAGGGACCCAACTGGACTTTTGCAATGTAGCTATGTGGAACCTCAAAATCATCAGGCTTTATCCCCCTCTGGTGGGATGGCCTAATCTGCAAATTACAGTGGTACCTCGAGTTATGAATGCCTCAGGTTACAAACGCTTCAGGCTACAAACTCCGCTAACCTGGAAGAGTTACCTCGAGTTGAGAACTTTGCCCGAGGATGAGAACGGGAATCATGTGCCGGTGGCACAGCGGCAGCAAGAGGTCCCATTAGTGAAAGCACGCCTCTAGTTCAGAACAGTTTCTGAACGGACCTCCGGAACGAATTAAGTTCGTAACTAGAGGTACCACTGTACATCCAATTCTGGCAGGAAAGGAAAGTTTCTCTTGAAGGAAATAAAAATTTAAAGAAGCCCTCTTCTAACCCCCCTGGAGGAACCTGTCTACAATTTGGCATGCTTAATCAACCCTAGACTGCCTCCTATGCTGGTGGATTTCATCCACTTTTGTGGAAATGGGGGGAATTATAGGCATTTTTTTGTGCAAATCCTGAGAGCGTACCCTTATGGTATGCCTGCCCTGGAGGCCACCATCTCTCATAGACACCTCCTCTTCATAGCTTTGTGAAGGTCTGTCATAATGCCAACATTCAAGGTCATGCATAGTGTCACAAACAAACATAGTACATAGTACATACCACCTCTGAATATCAGTTTCTGGGGATTACAAGTGAGGTTGGCTCATCACTTGATTTGGGTCTTAAAACAGGCATCTCATTGGCCAATGTGGTACCTCGAGTTATGAACGCCTCAGGTTACAAATGCTTCAGGTTACAAACTCTGCTAACCTGGAAGAGTTACCTCGAGTTGAGAACTTTGCCCGAGGATGAGAACGGAAATCGTGTGCCGGCGGCACAGCAGCAGCAAGAGGTCCCATTAGCGAAAGCACGCCTCTAGTTAAGAACAATTTCAGGTTAACAACAGACCTCCGGGAACAAATTAAGTTTGTAACTAGAGGCACCACTGTACATCCAATTCTGGCAGGAAAGGGAAGTTTCTCTTGAAGGAAATCAAAATTTAAAGAAGCCCTGTTCTAACCCCCCTGGAAAAACCTGTCTACAATTTGGCATGCTTAATCACCCTAGACTCCCTCCTATGCTGGTGGATTTCATCCACTTTTGTGGAAATGGGGGGAATTATAGGCATTTTTTGGTGCAAATCCTGAGAGTGTACCCTTATGGTTCACCTTCCCTGGAGGCCACCATCTCTCATAGACACCTCCTCTTCATAGTTTTGTGAAGGTCTGTCATAATGCCAACATTCAAGGTCATGCATAGTGTCACAAACAAACATGGTGCATCAACCACCTCTGATTATCAGTTTCTGGGGATTACAAGTGGGCAAAGTGCGGTTGGCTTATCTCTTGATTTGGGGCTTAAAACAGGCATCTCTTCTGCCAATGTGAGAAAAATAGGTTAGGGGGCTAGGTGGGCCTGATCCAGCAAGCTCTTCTGGTGTTCTTATGTAAGCACGGTGGCTCTTGCCGGGGCATCAACAGCACTATAAGTAACAGGGAAAGGGCCGTTTGAAGACATTACTGGTGTTCAAGAGACGCATGAGAAACACACAACTCCTATGGCTGCTGCTTCCAGCTCTCTGCCGGAGAAGGAGAAGCAGACGGCAGAGCAGAAGGCAGGATTGCTGACCTCTTGAAGTCTCTTCCCGCAATGCAAGATGGAGCTCTTGCGGACGTTGCCATGACAAAAAACCAGCTGGAGCAGAACTTTAACCAGCTCTTATACCCCTTTGAGACCTTCATAGTGGACAAAGATCACAGAATGGTAAGTAGTGTTGTCTGTTGTAGCTGCATCTGGTTTCTTCCACTGCCCTTGGCCCTGTAGGGCAGGCATGTCCAACTTCCAAAAGACAGCGATCTAAAGGGTAAAGGTAAAGGGACCCCTGACCATTAGGTCCAGTCATGGCCGACTCTGGGGTTGCGGTGCTCATCTCGCTTTATTGGCCGAGGGAGCCAGCATACAGCTTCTGGGTCATGTGGCCAGCATGATTAAGCCACTTCTGGTGAACCAGAGCAGCGCATGGAAATGCCGTATACCTTCCCACTGGAGTGGTACCTATTTATCTACTTGCACTTTGACGTGCTTTCGAACTGCTAGGTTGGCAGGAGCAGGGACCGAGCAACGGGAGCTCACACCGTTGCAGGGATTCGAACCGCCGACCTTCTGATCAGCAAGCCCTAGGCTCTGTGGTTTAACCCACAGCACCACCTGTGTCCCTTAGACAACAATCTACTTCCACTATAAATAAACTAGCAGTGATCTACCCATTGGATTGACCAGAGTTGTTGAACTTTTTGGGGGGGAGGGATGAGCAAAAATTGTTGACTGCAGACACCCCTGCTGTAGGTCAAAATCTGGGCCCATGCAAGACTTAAATACACTTATGCATCATCTCCTCACTCAGAACTGCTTGAAATGGCTTTGAATTTCTTCTAACACTAATCCAACACATGGATGTTTTTGTTTTCAGAGGGGGTTTTAAATAGCAAGTTAGTTCACGAGATAATAAGGCCAAAGTGTGGCTCAGCCAAATGGAGATTAGTTTAGTTGAGGGGAAGGACAGTCAGCAGAATGGGGAAGGATGAAAATCCGCGTCTCTGCTCTGACCTTCTACATTGCTTTCTCATTCCATGTACATGTCCCAGGGCTATTGCCTGTTGGAAAGTGTTTTGCCTGCGCTTCCAGGGCATGTTTCTTATGAGGTGAGTACATTGCATTAGTACAGCTCAGCTTTTAAACATGGTTTTCCCTTCTGAAATTTCTTTGTCTTTTTTAAAATGATTTTTAATGAAGCTTTCTCATATAAACGAGAAATGCATAATAAGAAACAAAAACAGGCATAAGAAATCTTGTGAACTTAGTCTTGGGACTCCCTCTTGATTCCCCCACAAACAAATCAAAGCAACCAGGCAACACGAAGACAGGTAAGATGGAATAACAGCGACCGGGAAGACCAAAGGAGGTAATTTATAAATTTTTGAGTTCAAGATCAAAACTGTTTAGGTATAATACCAGTCTGTAATGGACGGTGAGGATCTTGGGGTGTGTGGGGACAACTGCTCACTGTTGTCACAAAACAGATTCAACAAATGGAAGTTGCCATCTCTGCATTAGGAAATGTGAGAACATTACAAACAGGTAGCCAGAGAGCTTCTCTTCCAGTAAAGAGTGATTTAAATTTCCCCCATTCCTTATTAAACTTTTGGTCTTCCTGATTTCTGGTTCTGCCAGGCATTTTAGCCACTTCAGCATCCTCCATCAATTTATAACTTATCTTAAAGACCATTGTAAACAGCTAAAATTGTTAGTAGGATTGGAATACCACTTGTAGTTTACTGGTGAATTTTGGTTACAATGGAGAGATAAAAAGATCTGGATTATTATAAAAGATGCAGGAGGAAATGATTAACAGTTGGGCCCACAAAAGGGAGGAGGGAAGTCCAAGAGATTCCTTGAAATCTAGTTTTTAATGTTGTGTGTTGGATATGTGGCTGTAAAAATTCGATCTGAAAAACCAAATAAATAAATTTATAAAAAATAAATAAAGAGTGATTTATATTTCCATTTAAACTATGTCTCTGCAGGAGCTGAACGACTACCTGGTGAACATAACGGCTCGTGGGCCACCTAAATTCCATGAGGCCTATGGTAGTTTTTATGTGATCCATCCATTAAAGATGGAGGTGTTCAATACCAAGGAAATGGAGGTCGCCGTTTGGACTCTGACCGATGTGAGTTCCAGTCTAGGGAGTCTTCTGGAGGAGAACATTTTTGGTCCATCAGCACCGTCTCCCTCCACTGAATGGACCTTCTCTTGTTTTCTCTCTCTCTTTCATGGCAGGCTTACTGTTTCTTAGCTGATATTTTTATTACAGACAACAAGCTGAAGCTCTCATTAACTCTAGACAGGTAACAAACACCCTGACGCCCTATTCAGCGTCATTGCCTCTTGACGTACTTGATAGAACTTCTTGCTTGCATGTGCAGGATGATAGAATCAAAAGGTTGCATGCCGGTAGATACTGCTGCTGCTGCTGCTGTTGTTTAATTTATATACCAATTAATTACCAGGATGGTTTCTATGTGATTTACAAGTATAAGAGCAATCAGAAAACACACATAACTGAAGTACACACTACAACAATTCCATCAAAACAATAAAGCAAGCTAGTCAAAACAGTACAATATACTGCTTAACATTTCTAAGCAGTGTGCCGTAAGATTACCTCTTCTGAAATCTCAAATAAACTCAGTTAAGATTGAACATGAAGACAGAAGCCCCAATTAAAATGGGGCGCTTTGCTCACGTGAGTCGAGTGGCAGAAGCCAAAGGTTACGAGTAGTTGGAGATGACGGTTTTCATCCATAGATGAGAATAATAATGAAGTAATAATTCAAGGCCTTGAAGGGTTGTTGGAAAAGTGGAGCGCAAGGGGCACAGCACACAGCTCTCTTCTGAAACAGAAGACTCTGATCAGGGACCTCAGGAGGAAGAGCAGAGGGGCCCCACAGCCTCCCAGGATGGGCCACCCAAGGCACTCGCCTCACCATGCCTAGTGGTGGGAGCAGCTCTGCCCCATGTCCTGCTCTCCTATATCAGGGGCAACCAGGGTATAGGTCACATTTTGCAGGGCACAGGGCAGACTGGTGGGGTCCGATGGGCACTGGAAGATAGTTGTTGCTAAGAGTCCAAGCTCAGATTTTTTTCTGTTGTGAACCACCCTGGGATCTTCGGATGAAGGGTGGTATACAAATGTAATTAATTCATGGATATGGATTTTTGACCCTTGATGGGAAGTTTCAGATTTGGGAGGGAATCACGTGCAATGCAGTTGACGGGGATCTTGTGCTGAGCCATTTCTAACAAGTATTTCCTTTTTCCTCGCAGTGGATTTCTGGACATGGAAGGCGAAAACGTAAGCTCTTCCACCTATTCTAAGACATTCTGTCATATAGCAAGATTCATTTATTTAGCCCTTTTTTGCTTGACCTTCCTCACAGTCCTTGGTCAGAGAATCATGGCAATGGCAATGATTGGGCTTAAAAGCTTCTAAGTGTCTTGCCCAAGACACTCAGCCAATTCATGGCCAAGCAGGGATTGGAACTCAGGACTTCAGAGACTGACTTGTCTGCTCTTTCCACCCACTGGCCCTGCTTTTGTTCAGTCTAAGGATTTGGTCGTGGGTGACGTCAGGGTTTGCAGTGGCTTCCAGTTATGTTCTGGGCCCAGTGCCATGGCTGCTCCTGGCCTAGCTCACAGGAATTGAAATCTACTCAGAGTGAAGTGTGGATTTCATGCTCTTTATTCAGCTCATAGTGGTGAGGAGGAATGGAAGTTCCCCCGAAATGTTTGCTTTATATACATTATTTACACAATGGGCCCCACATGATTGGCTAATTCTGGGATTCTCTGGTAGGCCAATCAGGTTGTGGATTCACTTCCACCTGGAGTTGGATTAGGTGGCTCCTGCGGACCAATCAGACTGCTGTATTCTGGATCCTATTGTTCTAGGACCAATCAGACTGCTGCATTCTGAATCTTATTGTTCTAGGACCAATCAGTCTGCTGCAATTTGAATCCTATTGTTCTAGGACCAATCTGCTGCATTCTGAATCCTATTGTTGTAGGACCAATCAGACTGCTGTATTTTGGATCCTATTCAACTCAGTACATAACAGGAATGTTCTCCCTAACTACAGTACATTTACTTATTTGTTAAATTGTGTGTTTATTTGTTAAATTTATATCCCTCTGCTCCTCCCAAGGAGCCCAGAGCAGCAAACGCATCTGGGATAAAAACAGGTATGGCTGCTTTTGCAGGAGGGGAAGGTGACGCTCTTCCCAAGGCACCACAACTGATTAATGGGAAGGAGGGAGGTGTCAAAAGGATTGCCCATCTCTGGAGCAAAGTGCCTTGAGATGGCTCTTCATGCTGACTCTCTTGAAGCCACATGGCTTATGGTGCTGTTGGACCTGGGCATGAGATGCCTCCTGTCAGGGAACTGCCATCGGAGGGACAGGTGGTGGAGAGGCTCCAGGAGAATAGGAGAGACTCTACAGCAGAAGAAGGAACCAGTAGGGGGAGAGCAGGAGTTCCAGCGGAAAGGGAATCGGGGGAGAGGCTCTGGGATACTTCTAGTGAGAACAGTGAGGAGGTAACAAGACCCCCTTTAGCAACCCCCACCCCTCGCCGGAAGCTGTCACGCAGAGAGTCCAGGAGGCGCATGTCCGTCAAACAACTTTTATGTTGGAGTAAGTTCCGTAGACGCCCACTGTCGGATTCTACCAGTGACTGACGGAGTCATGCTTTGGGGGCTCCGTTAGTGCCTAGGTTTGGGTGACTAGCCAAACCCCAGAGGGATCAAGCTTTTACGCACAAGCAGCTCATTATCCCATCACACCTCCCTTTCCATGCTGCTTCCTTGCATTGCTGATCACATCTCTTCTTCTAGAGGGCCCGGCTCCACGGAGGTGCATACGGCGCTGTGGAAATGCTGGAGAAGGTGCTGAACCAAGAGAGTCCTTTTCCAATGTTGGGTAAGAGTTGTGGGGTACCGAGGTGACGTTGACTCAGGTACAGTCGCAGCCTTGATCACCTTTGAGGTTTCCTTCCAAGCCATCGCTTCAGCCTCAAACCACAAAGCTTGCTTGTTGGGTAGCACCGATGGCTGAACTGAAGCCTTCAGCTGATCCACAATTCAGCCAGGCTCTCTGGAGGAGCACCCTTTTGTGAGTGTATAGAAGCCCTAAGGGACGTGGGTGGCACTGTGGTCTAAACCAGTGAGCCTAGGGCTTGCTGATCGGAAGGTCGGTGGTTCGAATCCCCGCGATGGGGTGAGCTCCCGTTGTTTGGTCCCTGCACCTGCCCACATAGCAGTTCAAAAGCACATCAGAGTCAAGTAGATAAATAGGTACCACTCTGGTGGAAAGGTAAACAGCATTTCCGTGTGCTGCTCTGGTTCACCAGAAATGGCTTAGTCATGCTGGCCACATGACCCGGAAGCTGTCTGTGGACAAACACCGGCTCCCTCGGCCTATAGAGCAATATGAGCGCTGCAACCCCAGAGTCTGCGACTGAACGCAACGGTCAGGGGTAACTTTACTTTTACCTAGAACCCCTAATGTCAAGGAGAGAGGAACGTGGTAATACCCGCCCCTCCTCAATCTGGCCTAGTGACATGAACCAGGATGCCTTCTGTTGACCCAAATTGGTGCATGCTGTGTTTCTTCTCTCCAGATTACCTGCAGCAGGAGCTCCCCTTGCCACTGGTTCCAGACATTGGCGAAGTGATGAAGATGGAAGATACGTCCTATGATGTGAGCCTTTGGCATTTAGTCCATGGTTCAGGATGCAGGCTTTGACCGATGCAGCACTGGAGGGTCATAAGGGGCAGGAATAGCACTGAAGTGCCACAGGGGACTTTCCGCAAAGTCTCAGAGTGCAGTTCCCTGCCGCAGTTCAGCAGAACAGGTGCTCTATGTAGGCAGCTCTGATGGCAAGGGAAAAAAGCGGCAAGAGATGAGTTGTTGCGCACATGTGCAGAGGGAACACACAGCCAGACCAACAGCACAATTCAAAGTGTTGGTGTTGACCTAAACGGCCTCAGCCCAGTATACCTGAAGGAGCGTATCCACCCCCATCGTTCTGCCCGGACACTGAAGGCCTTCTGGCGGTTCTCTCCCTGCGAGAAGTGAGGTTACAGGGAAACAGGCAGAGGGCTTTCTTGTTAGTGGTGCCCGCCCTGTGGAACACCCTCCTATCAGATTTCAAGGAAATAAGCAATTATCTGACTTTTAGAAGACATCTGACAGCAGCTCTGTTTAGGGAGGTTTTTAATGTGTGACATTTTAATGTATTCTCAATCTTTGTTGGAAGCCGCCCAGAGTGGCTGGGGTACAAATAAATTATTATTATTATTATTATTATTATTATTATTATTATTATCGTTGTTGTTGTTGTTGCTGCTGTTGTTATTATTATTATTATTATTGAAAAGAGGGAGAGGGGGATATCTGGGGTGCAGGGGTGGTATTCTCCTGAAGCAATGGCCTCTGCAGGGGCAAGGCAAAGGCACCTTGGACAGCTGGGGCTGGAGACCTCCTTGGAGAAGGGGCCAGGTCCTGCTTCAGCAGCAGCCAGGAGTTGCAGTTCTATCAGGCTTGCTAGCTAAACCTTCCCCAGGGACTGCCCGCCCTGCGTCGCCATCTGAGGTGAAACAGGAAAGAGTCACCACCACCACCACTGATGCCCTCCCCCAAAGCCTCGCTAAGAGAGTTGCATGGCTGTGGTGGCAGCTTACTGTGAGATCTTGCTAATAATAATAATAATAATAATAATAATAATAATAATAATAATAATAATAATATTTTATTATTTATACCCTGCCCATCTGACTGGGTTTTCCCAGCCATTCTGGGTGGCTTCCAACAAAGTATTAAAATACAGTAGTCTGTTAAACATTAAAAGCTTCCCTAAACAGGGCTGCCTTCAGATGTCTTCTAAAAGTCTGGTAGTTATTCTTCTCTTAGACATCTGGTGGGAGGGCGTTCCACAGGGCGGGTGCCACTGCCGAGAAGGCCCTCTGCTTGGTTCCCTGTAACTTGGCTTCTCGCAGGGAGGGAACCGCCAGAAGGCCCTTGGCGCTGGATCTCAGTGTCCGGCCAGAACAATGGAGGTGGAGACGCTCCTTCAGGTACTGGACTGAGATCTTCCTGGAAGTCGTCTCCATGCAACCCTGCCCCGTGGGACTCTGCTGCCTGAGACAGCTGCTTCCATCTGCCTCATGGGCAGCCCGGCCCTGAGCTTCACTGAGCTGAGTGTCTTCATTTAAAGCAGCCCGGTCTGCTTTAAAAGGCATCAACTCCAGTGGAGTCACAGAGACTGTGGTTCCCCTAGGACAGGGGACTCTTCTCAGCCAGCAAACCACAAACCCTTGTCTCTAACTTTCTGGGAAGGGGGGTTGCACATACCATTGGTTGGGGGGGCAGAACCAGAAGGTCTAGGCATGGTTGTGACGCTTAACTTTATACGGTCAGCTAGTTTGCAGTCATGCAGAAGTCCAGAGGATTGGACCTGCCTTCCCCCTCTAACCAGGCCAGTGTGAGGCATGGCCAGGATTCAAGAGCACCCTCTAGCTCAGAGAAAAGGCCTCAGGAGGGCATGAAAGAGGGCAAGGGAAGGCTGCGGGGGCACCAGGGAAAAGGAGGGGATCTTAGCAGGGTCCTGTGGCTCCAGGAGTCAGGGGGCAGAGGGTGGAAGGCCGCTGGGAAGGGCTCAAAAAGCAGAGTTGGAGGAGATAAATCTTTGGCAGTGGGTGGGAAAACATCACACTCCGGGAGTCAGATGGGCACATTTTGAACTCTTCCTTTTCCTTCGCTATAGGAATTCCTCTTGGTTTCTATAATTGCAAAGTAAAGATGTCCTCTGGGGTCCTGCTTGAAAACCAAGAAGCCAGAATCGTCTCTCACCACCTCCGTTCCCTTTGGGGCCATTTCCTTCAGTAGCACCAACCAGCAGCAGGAAATGGTGCTGCCTCCAAATTTGGAAAGCCTAGGATCTCTATAGCAAAGGCCTCACTTAGGATTTAAATTGCTTAAAAGTTCTGTGTTGAGGCAAGAGGCAATGGGCAGTGCAAGGTGGGAGCCACACACGGGGTCCTGAATGCTCCTCTTGGGGAAGCAGCGCCCATCGATTTGACTGGAGCTCCCAACGGGGAGGAAGTCGTATTTCCCATAGTATCAATCCCTCTTGATGGATGAAATGAGCATGGTGGTCTCCAGATCTCCTTCAATACTCCAACCACCACTTAGCAGGTGTTTGCCCAGTGTAATAAGAATTTAAGGTCTCAAATATATTAGTTTTCCAACAAATTAAACACAACATTACATGTTTCGTTTAGAATATTTTTTTTCTTGTTTTCTTGTTTTCCTTCTCTAAAAACTATGTGCGTGTTATGGTCGGGTGCGTGTTATAGAGCGAAAAATACGGTAACTCTCAAGCACCTAAACCTGGTGCTTTATGCCTTTCTCTGCACTCTTTCATGCATGCACACAGAACTCTGGTGCCCTGGGATTTTAGATCTTGACATCAAAAGTCAGTGCGCACACCATGGGGCAAGTTACACTGGCGTAGGCTTACAGAGGGGAACTCAGGCCCTGCAAAGTTGTTCATTCCCTGGGGTTCCTCACACTGAACTTAATGGGAAACAACAAAAACAAAGAAAGGAGTGGGTTGCTGGGAAGGGAGAGAAGCAAGTATTGAGCCCTGAAATTTGAGGGGAATGAATTCTTCATGGTTAAGCTACTGGGGTGCTGGGATGGGGAGTAGAAATTATGCAGAGCAATGATCAAGGTAAAGGGATCTTCTGGGTACTGCCAGGGACTCCAGCTTTCTCACTGGGGAACTTGCAAATGAAATTAAATCCAGTGTGCAATCGTCTCAAAACTCAAGTCATGTTGCAGAATTAAAAGTGTTTACTGGTTTTCCTCTGTGAGTCAGCCAAAATAAGGAGGTGCCTAAATTAGGATAGAGCAGCGCTTTCCAAATTTTGCTAGTGTGTCGGCTGCAGTGTGGAGGTGTGTTGGGATCTCGCTGGACCAACCAGCCATTTTACCTTAATAGAATTACACTGGTGCCACCCAGACCTTGGCAGCAGCAGGAAGGGAAAAGCTAGGCCGTTTCATTTGCTATGTTGCTCCTTCCTTTGCCAAATGCATCTGCAAATACTGCTTTTTTGAGGAAAGTTGCTTGCTTGCTGTCCCTTGAAAAGCCACCCATCAGTTAGTCTGGCCCAATATCTCCACCTTGGCTCTGGGCCCTTCCACCTGCTGGCTGTGGGGAGACCAAAATGGGGGGCATCTCTCAGGAACTCCCTACAAATGGCGGGATGAAGGGGCTGCCCATGAAATGGGGGGTCTCTGCCTGTGCCAGAGGGCCCCCTTGGCCAAGGGCTCCTTCTCACCTGGAGGTTTCTTGGGACCCCCAAGAGTCACCTAGTCAACAGGTGTGGAGAGAGTCCTCTTTTCAAGGAAGGGAGGACTAGAATTAAGGGGGGGCTGAATATGCAAACATTAATAGACAACCGTCCTTTGGAATTTACACACACACCCCTGTTCTTGCTGTGCAGTCCTCTGGCCAAGACATTTGTACAGATATATATACAGACTAAGATAAAGGGAAAATAACGTACAAAAGCATATTATGGGAGGAGAAATTGCTTTGCTGAACTGTGAATGTGTCCTTTTATTTAAAATGCATCTCTGGGTTATTTGTGGGGCATAGGATTTCGTTCATTCCCTCCCCCCCAAAATATATATATATATATAGTCCAGCCCACCGTCTGAGGGACGGTGGACTGGCCCACGGCTGAAAAAGGCTGCTGACCCCTGGTAAGACATACCCTTAGGTGCTGCAACCACAAATGTCAAAATGTGGCACAGGACACACGTCCCAAGTTCTGACCTGATGGGCTGTGTGTGTCACCTGTAATAGCCCAATAGAAAATGTGAGTTAACATTATAAAACATCCCTCGTTCTGCAATAAGCAACCAACATTCAATACTCGGGTCAACAGCTTTTATTTTAAGAAGACATACATTTACATAGGTGGCTTTTCCCCCCTATTATGTTTTTACTGTAATTTTACTGGTGTTAGCCGCCCTGAGCCCGGCTCTGGCAGGGGAGGGCGGGGTATAAATAATTTGTTTATTATTTATTATTAAAATTACAGGCCAAATTGTATGGCTGGGGCAATCCAGACATGCCTAAGTCATTAGTGACTTAAGTTTCTGCCAATGTTCCTACTGTCCACTGAAGGATACTGGTCTCCCCCCCCCCCCCGGTCAGACAAGTCTCTTTGGAAGACAACAGCCTTAGAAGTTTCCTCATCAGCACAAACGTCAATCAAGTGGAGCATCAGGAAGGAAGAGCGCTTCCTGGGCCCCACGTAATGGCAGGTGTACTAGAAAACTGAGGCTGCCCCCTGCCTGGCAAGGCAGAGGGGTGAGGAAGGCTGACCGACCAGGTCATTAAACTGAGCAACACTCTCAGCAGAGTTGGGACATGCCAGGATCTGTCTCCAGTCCCAAAATCGCCTTCTGCTCCTCCCTTCCACCCACTCCTTCAGTCTGCTCCTCCAAACGCTGTGGATCCTTTCAGAGTGGTTCGGCAGAGTGGGATGCCCCTCAGCGTCTGGGAGCTGGAAGAGGAGATCTGGAAAGAAGGAAGGAGTGTATACATGTTAGGAGGTGCCCCCGTAATAAGGAACCGGTGAGTTCGCCTGCAAGATCGCCTGACCTCCAGATGCAACCACTCAACTGCTTCCATCTGTGGAACTGGTAGTGCCTACTGATATCAGGCAAGGCGCTTTCATTGTACAGTGGTACCTCGGGTTACAAACACTTCAGGTTACAGACTCTGCTAACCCAGAAGTAGTACCTTGGGTTAAGAACTTTGCTTCAGGATGAGAACAGAAATCGCGTGGCGGCAGTGGGAGACCCCATTAGCTAAAGTGGTACCTCAGGTTAAGAACAGTTTCAGGTTAAGAACGGAGCTCCAGAACGAATTACGTTTTAACCCGAGGTACCACTGTACTCTCTTTGGCACCCACTATAAGTCATCAATTAGAGGAGTGGACAAAATTGTGGAACAAAAGGATAAAATTCACAGCCTGTACTGCATTAAAAGAAAATATGATGAAGATGGTCTATAGATGGTATATCACTAGCAAAAATGTATAAAGTATGTAATAAGTGTTGGAAATGTAAAGAAAAGGAGGGAACATTTTATCATATGTTGTGGGAGTGTAAAAAGGTGAGAGTCTTTGGGAATTGATATATAATAAATTTGAAAAAAAATGTTGAAAGATACATTTGTTAAAAAACCAGAAGCTTTTTTGTTAGGAATGGTTGGAAATGAAATAAATAGAAAGGACCATAAATTATTTTTATGTGCAGTATCAGCAGCAAGAATACTACTGACCCAAAAATGGAAGCAGGAAGAGTTACCATTGATTGAAGAATGGAGAATGAAATTAATGGACTATGCAGAATTAGATAAATTAACCGGAAGGATCCGAAACCGACGAGATCACAAGTTTACCAAGGACTGGAGTAAATTTGTGGACTATATGAAAAGCATTTGTGATACGCAAATAACGTTTGTGGGTTTACAGGAAGCTTTGTGAAGAAATAATATTAGAAACAGTGTAAAAAAGGGAATAAGGGAATAGGTTTTATTTAAAACAAAAGAAAATGTTAAATTTAGAATTGTGGATAGAAGATTAGAAAACGGAAGATTCGCGGATGAGCTGAAGGAAGTCAAAATTATGTATCTGTGATAATACTGAAAATGTATGTTTAAATCTTGTATTGGAAACTGAATAAAAATATTTAAAAAAAAGAAAGAAAAAGCAGTTTCAGGTTAAGAATGGAGCTCCGGAACGAATTAAGTTCTTAACCCGAGGTACCACTGTACTCTCTTTGGCACCCACTATAAGTCATCTTCGTTTAGACAAGCCGATGCAGACATTTAGAAAGTTGGTGCGAGATTTCTTCAGTTTTTAGCCTATCGTTATTTTCACTCTGCGAAAAGTCTTAAATTATTGCTGCTAAAACAATAAAATTATCACTAAGAAGAATTATCTTTTTTTTTTGTAACCCGCTTGAAGGACTTAAAAAAAAAAAATCCAATCACGCGACACAGACATTTTGTGAAATAAAATAAAAATAAAAATCAGGCAGTAGGATTTTTCTAGTGTATAGTAAACTATGGAACTCCCTCCAGCAGGCAGTGACAGTCACCTACCTGAATAGCTTTTAAAGAGGATTAGACCAGGGGTAGGCAACCTAAGGCCCGTGGGCCAGATGCGGCCCAATCGCCTTCTCATTCCGGCCCACGGACGGTCTGGGAATCAGCGTGTTTTTACATGAGCAGAATGTGTCCTTTTATTTAAAATGCATCTCTGGGTTATTTGTGGGGCATAGGAATTCATTCATTCCCCCCCCCCCAAAATATAGTCTGGCCCCCCACAAGGTCTGAACGACAATTAATGGAGGGGGAGATGGCCATAGGTGGCCACTAGGCCTGATGGCTCTGTTCTCCTTGTACTGTCGGAGGCAGCATGCCCTGAAATACCAGTTTCTGGGACCCCATGTGAGGAGAGGGGCTGCTGCCCTCCTCCAGTACCCCTTTTGGGGCTTCCCCCATTAGGGCATCGGGCTGGTCACTTGAGGAGGCCAAGATGCTGGACTCGTTTAGCCTTGGAGCGCATTTAGCTGCTGCTCTCTCCTTACACCATTTGCTTCCACTTAGGAAACAGCAAGGGACTGGTCAATCACCTTCACCAGGACATAATCGCCCGGCTGGACTCGGACTTGGGATCCCAAGCAGGTGCCATCATCCACCTCCACGTCTGGGAAGATCACTTTGATGTTGCCATCGTTCCGGCCACACAGGTCCAGGGCTGAGCGTTTGCTCGTCTGGGGAAGCAAGGAGGGCGTGTGTTAAATTTATTTATTTTATTGGTTAATTAGCAACAACAAAATAATGCAAACATAGCAAAGAGGGGCAAAGGATTGAAAATGTAAAGCATGAAGCATCACAGCCGAGAAGGAAAAAAGTACAAAGATACAGCACAGCTCCAATGTGATAAATCAAATATTGTTTATAAAGATTCCCTTTACAGATAATAAAGCTTTGTAAATATAAGTGTTCTCTACTTGTGAATTCCATCATGATTGAGAATAAAGGTTCTAGAGTCTTAAACAAGCCGTCAATGAGTGACCTTTTGCCTCAAGGTTTGTATAAGGAATAAAATTGTGCCATATATCAGTTAAAAGGAGCATTTGAGTTCAGCCCTTCAGATACTTTTAGTTTAAGGGATATCTTTCCAAAAAGGGCAGTTTGCCAAACTGTTGAATACGAGCAATCCAAATTGAAGGTATTTCAGGATTTGACAGGCATTCCTAAGCCTGGAGGAAAAAAGCTTGGGCAACAGCCGTACAAATTTCCAAGTTGAGGACAGTTCAGGACACCAAAATGATCAGGGAGATGAACGAACCCCCCCCCCCCCATGAAGGAATGTTGCAGCTTTGGAGGCTTTTTCGTTTAGAAAAGACTCGAAGAAGAAGAGACATGCAGATGTTTATAAAATCAGACACAGAATGGAGGAAGCGGGGAGTTTTCCTTCCTCTCTCCTAACACTGGAACGCTTGGATATCCAATTAAGCTGAATGTTGGGAGATTTGGGAGAGATAAAATAAAGTCCTTCACACAGCACAGAGTTAAACCATGGAACTCCCTGTCGCAGGAGGCAGTGGGCCGCCTTAAAAGAAGATAGGACAAATTCACGGGGAAAGCTATCAAAGCCTACTAGCCAAGATGGCTTGGCTCCACCTCTGCAACTGGAGACATTAAATGCTTCAGAATACCAGCTGCTGGAAACCGCAGGAGGGGAGAGCGCTTGCATTCTGCTTGCTTGTTTCCCATGGGGGCATGTGATCTGCTGCTGTGAGAACAGCATGCTGGACTAGATAGGCCATTGGCCTGATCCAGTGGGGTCTTCCTAGGTTCTCATGTTCCCAGCTTGATTACTGTAATGCATTCTGCAAAGGGCTGCCCTTGAAGACAGTCCCGGATACTGTAGCAAGTAATAATAATAATAATTTATACCCCACCCATCTGGCTGGGTTTCCCCAGCCACTCTGGGCGGCTTCCAACAGAACACTAAAACACAGTAAGCTATTAAACATTAAAAGCTTCCCTAAACAGGGCTGCCTTCAGATGTCTTCTAAAAGTTTGGTAGTTATTTTTCTCTTTGACATCTGGTAGGAGGGTGTTCCACAGGGCAGGTGCCACCACCAAGAAGGCCCTCTGCCTGGTTCCCTGTAACTTGGCTTCTCGCAGCAAGGGAACTGCTAGAAGGCCCTCGGAGCTGGACCTCAGTGTCCGGGCAGAACGATGGAGGTGGAGACACACAGCAAGGTCAGCTCCTCTCCTCTCTGCTCCCCGCTTTTGATGCTAAAAGCAGACCCCCTGACACCACCACCCGCTATGTGCAGAAGAGGCAGACATTGGAGGACTAATTACAGGTAGGTAGCCGTGTTGGTCTGCCCTAGTCGAAACAAAATAAAAAAAAATCCTTCCAGTAGCACCTTAGAGACCAACTTAGTTTGTTATTGGTATGAGCTTTCGTGTTCATGCACACTTCTTCAGATACACTGAAACAGAAGTCACCAGACCCTTATATATAGTGAGAGGGTGGGGAGGGGTGTTACTCAGAAGGGGGGTGGGAATGGGTGACTGGCTGAGAGGTGTGGTAAATCTGTTAATGACTGTTAACGACTGCAGTTGGTCTTACAGGAAATTGGTCTTACAGGAAGTGAGATGGCTAAAAATAGCTATATCATGTATAATGAGATAAGAATCCAATGTCTCTATTCAGACCAGGTCTCTCCATAGTTTTAAGTTTGGTAATAAGTTGCAATTCAGCAACTTCTCTTTCCAGTCTATTTCTGAAATTATTTTGTAATATGACAGCTACTTTGAGATCTTGTCTAGAATGTCCTGGGAGGACTAAGACCGCTCTCTGCCTCCGCCCTCTTGACTCCTGCAGCATTTATCAAAGTGGCACTCACACTCTCTACCAAGACCACTTGCACTCGTCCCACGGCGGCTGCGTTTGCCCAGGACGCCTCCTCACGAAAGACGGTCATGAGCTCCTTCAGCCGCCTCTGCTTCACTTCAGCGGGCACGTCGTCCTGCAGGCGGTGAAACGCCCGGGTTTTCTGGGGAGACAAAGCGCCAGTGACTCGGAGGCAGAAGCCCTGCATCTTGTTCAAAAGGGGGTCACCTGCATTCTGCACACACCACGTTCAAAATTCTGTGGCTCTTCAAATTCTGCAATGGGAATCAGAGAATTGTAGAGTTGTAGAGTTGGAAGGGGCCAATAGAAGTTATGTCCACATCAAGGGAAGTCATAGGCTTCAGCCTTGGTCAGACCACACCTGGACGCCCACGTCCAGTTCTGGGCACCACAATTCAAGAAGGATATTGACAAGCTGGAAGGTGTGCAGAGGAAGGCGAATTAAATGATCAAGGATCTGGAAACCAAGCCTGATGAGGAACGGTTGAAGGAGCTGGTTATGTTTAGCCTGGAGGAAAGACGACCAAGAGGTGATATGACAGCCACCTTCAAATATCTGAAAGGAAAGGTAAAGGGACCCCCGACCATTAGGTCCAGTCGTGGCCGACTCTGAGGTTGCGGCGCTCATCTCGCTTTATTGGCTGAGGGAGCCGGCGTACAGCTTCCAGGTCATGTGGCCAGCAGGACTAAGCCACTTCTGGCGAACCAGAGCAGCACACGGAAATGCCATTTACTTTCCCGCCGGAGCGGTATCTATTTATCTACTTGCACTTTGACGTGCTTTTGAACTGCTAGGTGGCAACGGGACCTCATCCCGTTGCGGGGATTCGAACCACCAACCTTCTGATCGGCAAGTCCTAGGCTCTGTGGTTTAACCCACAACGCCACCCACATCCAAAACTGGAAATCACAAGAAATTCCTACTATTGCGGAGTGGCAGACGAAAATGATGAGATATGCGGAGCTGGCCAAACTGATGGAAAGAATCTGGGATAAGGACGGTCAGAGGTTTCAAGAAAGTTGGGAGTAAATTTATGGTGTATAGGATAATTGTAAAACTTTAAAAACACTGGCAGGACTGAAATAGCTCTTACAATGTACAACAGATATAAGTTAAAAAATAGAATACGCGATCTAAGAAAATAAGGGATAGTCGCTGAAGGGAGAGAAGTCGCAAGCTCAGCAGAGCTAAAAGTATTTAAGTGATTTATTGTATTGTGTTATAAAAGTATGTATAAGGAAAACAATAAAAAATATTTTTTTAAAAAAACACAAATATCTGAAAGGCTGTCACATGGAAGAGGGAACAAGCTTGTTTTCTCCTGCTCTGGAGGGCAGAACCCTTTCATGTCATTTGAAATGTCAATTTCATGTCATTCCAACACAACATCAGGAAGAACTTTCTGACGGTAAGAGTCATTCAACAGCGGAATGAATTCCATTGGGAGGTGGTGGCCTCTCCCTTGGAGGTTCTTAAGCAGAGGTTGGCTTCCAGAGCTTCTTTAACTGTGATTCATGCACTGCAGGGGGTTGGACTACATGACCTTTGGGGGTCCCTTCCAGGATCCCCCCCCCCCCTGGGACTTGGGAGGCAGAATGTGCTTGCTTTGTCCGTTCAGTAAGGGGCTGCCGTTCTCACCTCCCTCATGCTGTAAGCAAAGATGAAGGCTGTGTTGTAGCGGACCTCGCGAAGGAGGGACAGCGTCTGCTGGTGGTCATCTTCCGTCTCCCCGCAGAAGCCAGCAATGAAGTCGCTGCTGAGAGTCACATCTGCAACGTGAAGGGGACAAAGTGAGACACTCAGCGGGAATCAGAGAGAATGGGATGGTGCAGCAGGTGGAAACCAGTGAAGAAAAAGGAGGTTCCTTCTGTCTCAGCACACACTTATTATTTACTGAATTTACCGTATTTTTCGCTCTATAAGATGCACTTTTCCCCCTTCAAAAATTAAGGGGAAATGTGTATGTGTCCTATGGAGCGAATGCAGGCTCCTTGGCTTCAGTGATAGCAACAAAAAGCCTCTGAAGGGCAGAGGGAGAGCTCCCCCCCGCACTCCAGAGGCTTCAGGCAGCTATACGCAAGCCTTCGGAGCACAGCAGGAGTTCCCGCTGCGCTTTGAAGGCTTGCGGATAGCTGCCTGGAGAGCGAGAGGGGTCGGTGCACACTGATCTCTCTCGCTCTCCAGGCTTCGCTTCGCTGGAGAGGCGCTGCACAGTTTTCCCTCTCTGCACAGCGCCTCTTCAGCGAAGCAGGAGGAGAAATGGAAGGGGCTCCGTTTCTCCTGCTGCTTCACTGAAGGGGCGCTGAGCAGAGAGGGGGAGAATCCCCCCCCCCCTGTTCTCCCCCTCTAAAACAAGGTGCATCCTATGGTCCGCTGCGTCCTATAGAGCGAAAAATACGGTATATACAGTGGTACCTCAGTTTACGAACTTAATCCATTCTGGAAGTCTGTTCTTAAACCAAAGCCGTTCTTAAACCAAGGCACACTTTCCCTAATGAGGCCTCCTGCCGCCAGTGCCCTTCCACCATTCAGATTCCATTCTTAGACCAAGGTAAAGTTCGCAAACCGGACACTACTTCCGGTTTTGTGGAGTTCGTAAACCAAATTGTTCGTAAGCAGGACTGTTCTTAAACTGATGTACCACTGTACCGCCCTATACCCGGAGGTCTCAGGGTGGTTCACAGAACAAAATCAAAATATAAAACCCAAAAATACATAATCGAAATAAAAACAACACCACTTATGACCATTAAACCCCAGGAAGGAATTCCTAACTTTGCTCAGCTCTGGAATGAGGTGCCCGTCAAAACTCTCATTTTGGGAAACCTTAGCAAGAAGAGGGCAGCCTCTCGCCCAGCCCTTGCTTCAAGGAAAACTGTAAGTGTGTCTTGAGAGCAGCAGATCAGTTCCCAGCCACTCTATGCTTCCATCTGACAGCCTGAGAATTCGGCTGTCATGTTCTTCTTGGTGTCCCTTCCCGTTCTACAATTCTACGCAATCTGTGACACCACCAGCACCATACATTTTGAGCAACCTTGTCTTTAATATCATTCTGGCCACCTGGCCTTTAACCCACCCCGCTTCTTCAGCTCCCCAATCCCTGCACCCTCTCCTGGCGCTCCCTTGTCCATGAAGCAGAACTATTTCCCCATCACACCAACACAGAGAAATACACCTTATGCAATTCAGCCCCAGCACTTCACTTTCACATGGGCTCACAGGTGAAGCTGAAAGTCCATAAAGATGTAAGTCAAGCCAGTAGGGAAGTGGAGAGAGTAAGCATCAGCGACGACGGCTACAGGAGGAACCAACCTGGCAAAGAGTCTCGGATGAGGTGTACGAGCGCCAAGTAAGCTTCCCGGGTATATCTGGGTGGGTGAAGCAGAGAGGGCGAAGTTAGGAGGCACTGATACAGCCTCAGGTACCCTTTGGCATACAGGTACAGACAGGCTTCATAAGAACTGCTGCTACTGCTGCCGCCCAGCAAGGACTGGGATATTTTGGGGAAAGTTTTGATATAGTAGGGATGTCTAAAATGTGCAAGAGCTCCGACCCACCCTCTCCTCATCGCCTCCAGGACACGGGTGCTTCCGCTCTGGACCGGGAGGTGCAGATGTTTGCAGATGTTGTGCCTCTCCTTCATGAGCTGGAAGACCTGCCGAGAACACAGCGACCATCAGTGGACCCCAGGCTGTGGGCAACCACTTGCCCTTGGCCAGTAGGCCAGCAGAGCAAGGGGAGCCAAACCCACCTCGTCTGGGAAGTCCTTGGGGTGCGGGGAAGTGAACCGGATCCTCATTTCCGGATCGATGGCGGACACCCGGTCCAGGAGGTCTGCAAAGCGCAACCCACCCTGTTTGGGCTTGTAGACGGAGCTGAAGCCACGACTCAGCTGAGTTGGGGCCGCCGAGAGGAACTGGGCCTCGGAGGTGTCCCGGTAGCTGTTGACGTTCTGGCCCAACAGGGTGACCTCCTTCACCCCCTGCAGAGGGAGGCGGCTGGGTCATTATTGGCAACATGGGCAAGGAGGCACAGAGGGAGAGGGTGGCAGGAGAAGCCAGGAACCGGAGGCAATTTACATTTCATCCAGGCAAGCAATAAGCATCACCTGAGGTCACAGCCTCATTCCAGCCGAGGCAAAAACTCTCAAAGAGTGGAGGGTGCCGGGGTGCAAAGCAGGATGGTGAGTGTAGTGATCAGATGGGATTACTATGAGGAATTATAAAATATGCATCAAGCCATGGTGTCTGCAATGAAAGCATTGCGTTGACTGGGTTTGATTCACTGACAATAATTTCTGATCAAATCCCACAAGCTTCTACATCTATGCCATTTTTCCTCTACTGCCCATTTCTCTCTGTCTGACAAGCACGTATAGGCATTCTAGGACACAGGCCAGTTGCCGGCTGCTGCACCAGGCATCCTGGGCCATAAAAGATAGTAGGCAGCTTCTTTCATATACCCTTCCTTGATTTTGTTAATTTTAGGGCCAGGAAAGCACACCCATCCCCTGGGCCTGGAGATCCCCATTTCTGGCTTCCAGGTCTCCTCCCACCGCCCTGCCCACAATGCAGAAGGGGAGTTTCGCAGTGGGGCTGGTCACCTGGTCCGAGAGGGCTTGCACCTCCTGCAGGATGGAGGCCACTGGCCGGCTCCTCTCGCGCCCGCGGGTGAAGGGGACGATGCAGTAGGTGCACATGTTGTCACAGCCGCGCATGATGGACCTGTGTGAAAGAGGGAAGTCCCCCATGGGGTGGGTGGGTGGTGGCCAGACTGGCTTCGGTTTGCTTCCAAGGCAGGGGAGTTTGTCACAGTCTCCGTTTCCCCTCCCAGGAATGAGATATACACCAAGTCTGCCAGACCAATTTGCTGGAAGATTCAGGAGAGCTAAAAGGAAGTCCTTGTTCACACAGCACAAAGGTAAGCGGTGGAACTCCCTCCCACAAGAGGCAGTGATGACCAGCAATTTGAATGCCTTTAAAAGAGGTATCAACAGCTATTAGCCAAGATGGCTACGCTCTGCCTCAACAGAGTCCCAGTTCCAGGAGGAGAGAGCTGGTTCCTGCTTGCTGGCTTCCCCAAAGAGGCATCTGGTTGGCCCCTGTGAGACCAGGATGCTGAGCTAGATGGACCAGTGGCCTGATCCTGCAGGCTCTTCTTATTGTTAGAATTCCTGCTCCATGATTGCAGTCATGGGATTGTTGTCTATCACATGACGGTGTATGTTTTGACTCCACAAAGTGAGAAGTGACGGAGATGTTTGTGTTCCTGTGTTCCATGAAGTGGGACTATTGTCCTTTGTTCTTTTTCTCTTTGCTGTCTGATGCTAGAGAGAGTGGGAGTCATGTTGCAGTGCTCTGCGTGTGTTTATATGTAAATAAAGAAGATTAGCCAAAATGCTGAGTTGCTGAGGTCTGTTACACAAACTGCGAAGACTTTGCGGATCCCTAAGTGTGCCAATGTCTCTTGGCATCATTCTCTTGTGATGTTTGGGCTGAAGAAAGCTTATGAAGCTCCCGAACGATCGACCAGGAGGGCGAGAACATGCCAGTCAGGCATGTGTCTCTATCAGGGTCCTACTCAAGTGTAGGCTGAACTCCTGACACCCCTCCCCAGCTGGACAGACCAAGGCCCCTGCACAAAAAGGATGGGATCAACCTTAAATCAAATTCTATGGTCTGTTCCAATTGCAATACCTAATTTGCCTCCAAGTGACAGGGAGGAAAATCAGGGTGCTTAGAAGGAGCCGTGAAGGAAAGAGAGCCAAGAGTTGACTCTGGGGGACGTCCCCAAAGCCCGAGTTTTCCTTTACTGATATTAATTATGGGGCAGGTTTTCAGCACCTACTAAAAACATTCCTGTTCAGCCAAGTCTACCCACATGCTTAGAAAGCTGGTGCGAATTTTAGCCTGCTTTAGTATTTTAACTTTTTGTATGTTTTAAACACAGTGGTGAATTTTTCTCAATTTTATTGTTTTATCCTTTTGCAAACCACTTTGGACAGTTTTTTCACTATCAAGTAGTGTAGCTTATATGTGTGTGCAATCACCATTTATATCCTAGGATTCAAGGTGGTTTATCAAAATGACACAAATAAAACATAATAAGCTAGAACTATGGAAAATATAATCACTAAAAAGAAATTAAAAGCTAACAGAACTTAAAAGAGTTTTTTTTAAAAAGCCTTCAGGAAATGCCAACTAGAATTTCTTCAAATTGCATATTCAAACATAAGGGCTAGCATCTTGATTTTTAAAATGAGGCTATTCAGATCCAACTGTTTGCAGCCCATGGAGCTTGGCTCGTAGAAAGAACCAGACTCTGCAACTCAGAGGGAGGCAGGTGCATGCATGAAGATGAGAGACTTGGGACATCAAAGAGCTTTGGTCACTTTGAACAGATTCGCAGCCCGTGTGCAAGAGCACTTGAACTCGCAACCCCACAGAGCCTGACTGAAGGAGCAAGCAGCCCACCTGGCACTTACACGAAGGCCGACGTGGGGCTGGTGCTCGTGTGGACAGGTAGGATGTCTGCGTAAGTTTCATCCAGGGAGAGCAGGACGTTGGCGGCTTGCTGGCCCGTTTCGGCCACTGCCAGGAGCCTGGGAAGGTCACGGTACGCATCAGGGCCTGCCACAACGTCGACTAACTTCTCCCGCTCCAGGATCTTCTCCTTCAGCCTCTCAGCCATGCAACCTGCAGACGGGGGAGAACTGTTTACTGCTGAATATATACTTTGCACGTTAAGGAGATATTTTTACTGTTTTTACCATTAATTTCATTGATGCTTTTGAATTCTGGTGCTGGAGGAGACTCTTGAGAATCCCATGGACTGCAAGAAGAACAAACCTCTCCATTCTGAAGGAAATCAGCCCTGAGTGCTCACTGGAAGGACAGATCCTGAAGCTGAGGCTCCAAGACTTTGGCCACCTCAGGAGAAGAGAAGACTCCCTGGAAAAGACCCTGATGTTGGGAAAGATGGAGGGCACAAGGAGAAGGGGACAACAGAGGGCGAGATGGCGGGACAGTGTTGTCCAAGCTACCAGCATGAGTAGGACAGGAGTGCCTGGCGTGCTCTGGTCCAGGGGGTCACAAAGAGTCGACATGACTAAACGACTAAACAACAACAACAACCGTTAATTTCACTGTCTTCTAATTTATTTGTTCAATCTATATACCACCCTTCATCTGTAGATCTCAGAGAGGTTCACAGCATAAAAATACAGCATAAAAACACAAAGTGCATAATAAAAACAAGAGCAAGAACAAAACAATAAACCCTCTCCCCCTTCATATGCCCTACCCAATGCCAATCCCCCCTGCTGTGGCGTTTCGCCTTACCTAATATCCCGATCTGTAAGGGCGCTTGCAATCGGGGCCGCTTGGACTTCAGAGCTTTGAGGTATCGTAAGCGGTTCCAGATTGTCTGCTCAGCCTTCTCCCTGAGGATCAGCAAAGGATCAGCTTTTCTGCCAGGGCTAGGGAACTATTTCTCCGAAGGACGCCAACGCACGTCACAATAAGCCAAGGTTACCTCTGTTGCCCCCCGTTTGGAAACCAGATAATATTTCCGTACCTGATTGAACACGTGACAAGGAGAATCACATCTGCCTAATGGAAGAGAGAAGGAGAAGGGGATAAATAAAAGGGAGAAAAAATATTTCTAAAACCAGATGGGAAGCATCTGAGGCCAAATGCTCCATCTAAGTGGGACAGAACTCTAGTGCCAGACTAGAACCCTCAGACTCAGATCATTCTGTTTCAAAAAGAAAAAAGCAAACTTTCTAGCCCTCAAGGTGGAAGAGAGCCATTGGTGACGGCAACATGTACCACGGGCTTCGAAACCGGAAAATCACAAGTGTTTCTCTAACTGCCATAAATCCCCACACTCTCAGTTCCCTGCCACAAATAACTGTGGAGGCCAAGCTTACCTCCTCCGGAATGCTGGTCCTCAGGTAGCCATTTTTCTGGAGGATGGACCAGGCGATCTCTGTATCATTGACATTCATCTGACAGCCATAAGTCTCCAGGTACACTGCAAGGGGTATGGAGGAGGAGAAGAAGAGGAGGAGGAGAAAAGGGTGGGTTTCTTGGGGAGGGGATCAAATGCTCTGTCTCCCATTCCCATCACTGATTCTTGCACTGCAGGGGGAGATGGACTGGATAACCCATTGGTTCCTTCCAACTCTACAATTCTATGAAAACAATTACAAACCAAACCATCAATTTATGAAAAACGGCAAAGACACTTAAATGTCATCTTTACGATAACCCCATGATATGGGTGGATGGTTCTTCTTGTTTTGCAGCTGGGAACTAAAATAAGACTTATCCACAGTCTTCATCCCCAACTAATTTCTAACCAAAGAATATTAAACTATGCTTATTGTGCTGTATGCTGGTGTCTGATGAAGGAATATAATCTGCTGCTGTAATTGATTAGCTGTCTTCTCCAGGCAGATATCTGATTAGCCTAGCAAAAATAATGTGTTTTTGTGAGGAAGGTGTTTGTTTATGCAATAAAGATATTTAAAGTTGCCAAGCACACACAAGAGGCTGTATCTATAGAGAGAGAACTGTGGTTCAGGCATTTCTTTCCAAAGTGTTTAGGCCTAAATTATAATCTTGTAAGCATGTTTGTGATGTCTGCTGTGTGAATGCAATTCTCTTGACACATCGCGCCTGAGAGTTTGGGAATCAAGGGGAATATGACATCGGCAAAGCATCAAGGACTCAACCTGCCATCCCCGCCTGCAGCCCACTCCAACCTCCCTCCTTTCCACACAGGTTGCAAAACCAGAATTGAGGATCTGCAGTTCCAGTCTCCAGAGGAATCCTCAGCTCCGGAAGGTGTGTGGTGCTGTGTGGCAGGACAAAGCAAGGCAGCAACACAGACCTTTTCTTGGGGCATCTGCCAGGGTTCTGGAGCCGAGATAGGGTGCTGAGTCCTCCGCTGCTTCAGCTGGCAAACGGTGCGTTTCCTGCACAGGTCCAGCATCTTGTAGGAAATGCTGCAATGATGGCCCTGCCGCCAACTTAGCATGAAAATCTTCCAGGCCTCCCTTGCACTTTGCTTCTCTGCTGGGCACACCAGGATCCAAGCCCCTGGTGGAAGCCCAAGCACAGGGTCCAGCCGGTTGCAGGGTCCAGCATGGAGGCCTCCGACGGCACGCCCTCAGACCTCCCACGACGCAGCTGCGTATGGACTGCATCTTCACCTCCTGCGCCCTAAGACAACCGACAAGTGACTGCAGCAACCTTTTCCAAAGGCAGCATCAAATGAAACACAATCCAACTAGTGGAAAGCGCTTGAGTATTGGAAAGAGCACAGACGTAAATGCAAAACATCGCGTGCAACAACAGCGCATTTCTACATGAATGGAGAAGTTGTGGTTCTCCAAAGTTTCACAGCCTCCTCTGAGTGCCCCTCCAGACTGACTGGAAAAACAATAGTGCGTTAATGGTCAATTTATAAATATCGTTCTGCTTTGTTCTGAGATGCTTCCCCGATGTTACCAGATTATTGCCCTCTGGAGCGGCAGCCTCAAGCTACAGCTCAACAGAAGTGGGACAAAAAACAGAAGTAGCAGGCTGGAGCAAAGATGAGTGGAAAACATTTATTGAATATGTGGAAGATGACTGTATACAGCTGAAAACGCTGGCAGCAGAGTAAATAATTTTTGACGGATGTAAAAGTGGAAAACTGATTTGAATGGTTATAGTAAAATACGAAGGGATGTATGATATGTAAAATGAACAGTGGAAGGAGGAAAGAAAGGGAAGCCGTTGGATATTTTAAAGTTTGTAAAATGTTTATTTGAAATTGTAAAACTGAAAATTTAATTAAAAAATATTTTATTTAAAGAAGCGGAATGGAGCCTTGGTTGCTGGGGGGTGACACTGTCCTTGCAAAGGGTCCGATCCGCCTCCCCCTGGGAAAAGCTCCCCAAACTCTGCGCGGAAGCAGCCTCGCCCCAATGCCCCCCACTTGCCCCAGTCCCCCCCCCCCGCACCCCAGGGCGAAGTGACCCCACAAGGTCCTCTCCCAAAGGGGGCATCTGGGCTTACCTGGCAGAGGAAGGAAAGGGGCTCCAGGGGACCCGAGCTGCCAGGTGAGCGGCCACCCACCTGACTGCCAATCAATCAATCAATCAATCAATCAATCAGCCAGCTGTCTCTCCGCCCCCGCATCCAGCCTGATCCGCCCTCCCTGCTGGCCCACGTGGCGCCTCCAGGGGACGTCGGCGCGCCGCGAAATCCTTCCCCTCGGCGTGGAAACGGCTTCCCACGCTGCTCCGTTCCGCCCTGGAAACGTTCCCCCGCCCGCCCGCAAGCCGCGCTTCCTCTCCGGCCACCCTGGGCGGCTCGGCTCGGGCGGCGCTCCGGCCCCGTCGGAGGCCCAGGGCGGCTTCCCTGCGGAGCCGAAACACTGCTTTCCGGTTGCAAGAGGCTGCCGCGCCTCGGGCTGCTGGGCGGGCAGGCAGAAGTTCGTCGGGTGAAGCGTCCAAATCAGCAAAATGTATTTTATTTGTACTCCCCCCCCCCCCGCCAGGTGCTCGAGGTAGTTTGCAGATTAAAAATAAAAACATAGAGAAAAAGCAATTGAAAAGCAATCAGACATTGAGGGGTATAGTTACAGATAGGTAGCCGTGTTGGTCTGCCATAGTCAAAACAAAATAAAAAAATTCCTTCCAGTAGCACCTTAAAGACCAACTAAGTTAGTTCTTGGTATGAGCTTTCGTGTGCATGCACACTTCTTCAGATACACTTGTGCATGCACACTTCTTCAGATATGTGTATCTGAAGAAGTGTGCATGCACACGAAAGCTCATACCTAGAACTAACTTAGTTGGTCTTTAAGGTGCTACTGGAAGGAATTTTTTTATTTTGTTTTGATTGAGGGGTATAGACAGAGATATTGATATTTGTATATGCTTTACATTATTTGCGCGATTTTAATAGAAAATTCTTTAAAATTTTAATATTCTATTTAATAGAATAGTCTGTTAAAATAAAATATGCTATTAAATCCATACAAATAATTACAATAAAAATAGCAGGGCACCAGTCCTTTCATCAAAACCATTCCCCCAAACTGTTGCGTTTATATTATATTATTATATTATATTATATTATATTATATTAGTGTGTGTGTGTTAATTATTATATTATTAAAATCCTTCCGGATGTTTAGTTAGAATCTCCTTTCTTGTAACATGAAGCCATTGATTCAAGTCCTATCCTCCAGAGCAGGAGAAAACGAGCTCATTACAGGGGGTTGGACTAGATGACCCTGGAGATCCCTTCCAACTCTACTGGTTCTCTGATTCTCTGTCTTAGGCTGCAGTCCTAACCCTGCTTACCAGAGAGTAAGTGGTTCCCTCACTGCAAGAAGCCAAGTTACAGGGAACCAGGCAGAGGGCCTTCTCAGTGGTGGCACCCGCCCTGTGGAACGCCCTCCCATCAGATGAATATTGAGAAGCAAAGCAGCTAGTAAGCCTGATCTTTATTGAACTGTTGCAGCAGGGTGCCCCCTTCACACACCCTTATATAGACATTTTAAATTGCCCGCCCTGGAATCCAAGACCACCCCCAGACACATCATACCTACATCACAGAAAGGGTGGTCTACAACAGAAATCTGAGTGCATTGTTTATTTCCTGTCTGGCCGGTTACCTGTTAATGGTCACTTGATTGGATACCCTGGGGAGCCTGGCCAGTCTTTTGTAATGATAAATACTTAGTTCCTGAGCCAGGTCACAGGCTCACCCTATTCATACACAGACATACCCTTAAGACAGGATTTGTGAAGGAAAAGACAATGGGGAGGTTTTTCCAATTTCCTTTGACTTTGCTGAGAAAACATTTGGTCAGTTTGGGAGTCAAGATGGTTCCAGGGCTGTTTTCCTGTGCTGCTTCAGACATGTGGTTTATATATTTATGTACGTGTTTGCTTGGTACATTTATGAACATTTATTATATATCTAAGACCTTAATTTTTTTATTTCACAAGGCTCCATTCTCCTTCTGAGGCAAGGTGTGGCAAGCAGCCTCCATTTCTTAGGAGAAAGCGACTGCTTGCTTGCCGCCGCCCCTTGCCAGACTCCACCGTCAGGGCTCCCTTCGCCTTCGCTGGCACGGCCCTCTCAGCTGGGGGGCACAAAGGCTCTCACCCCCTGCCAAACAAGATCCCTCTCCATTTGCGGTACCCACATGCCAGAGAGACATGGTCTTATTTGTGCATCTCAGCTGGGGGGCACAAAGCCTCCTGCTCCCCAGCTGAGGAGGCCCCAATCCTTCTCCCGCATGCATGCTAACAAGAGATGGAGCTGTTCAGTTGGAGAGCGCAAAGCTCGCCCCCCCAGCTGAGGAAGCCCAGATCTTCTTCCTGCTCTCTTGCAAGCAATTGAAATAAAAAATTTAAGGTCTTAGATATATAATAAATGTTCATAAATGTACCAAGCAAACACGTACATAAATATATAAACCACATGTCTGAAGCAGCACAAGAAAGCAGCCCTGGAACCATTTTTTATTCCCAAACTGACCAAATGTTTTCTCTGCAAGGTCAAGGAAAATGGAGGAGCCTCCCCATTGTCTTTTCCTTCACAAATCCTGTCTTAAGGGTATGTCTGTGTTTGAACAGGGTGAGCCTGTGACCTGGCTCAGGAACTAAGTACCGTATTTATCATTACAAAAGACTGGCCAGGCTCCCCAGGGTATCCAATCAAGTAAGCATTAACAGGTAACCTGCCAGACAGGAGATAAACCACGACAGGAGATAAACAAGGCACTCAGATTTCTGTTGTAGACCGCCCCTTCTGTGATGTATGTATGATGTTTCTGGGGGTGGTCTTGGACTCCAGGGCGGGCAATTTAAAATGTCTATATAAGGGCGGACACACCTTTGTTTGGGGTCCTCCTCCTTTTCTGCGTGTGAAGGGGGCACCCCGTTGCAACTGTTCAATAAAGATCAGGCTTACTAGCTGCTTTGCATCTCAGTATTCTCTGGTTGGCCTCTGTTATTTTCTCCGACAGATGGAGAACCTGCAAAGGACTCTATAAGGGTTCTTGTGTCCCTCATAAGGGCAGATTTTCATTTATTACACAGGAGAAGGATTGGGGCTTCCTCAGCTGGGGAGTGGGAGCAGATTAACGGAGTCCCCACCCTGCCCATGGCTCTATGAGCTGGTGGCGGGTTGGGGGCTCCGTAAAACATCTTGGCTGGGGCAAGGGCAGCCATACGCTCCTCAGCTAAGCAGTTTAAAGAAAAGGAGGGAGGAACAAGCTGTATCGGCGACTGGCAAATGCAGCTTGATTCTCCCTCTGCCAGGGCAGAGTGCAATGGCGGTTTTGCCCAGTGGTATATCCCTGCTGAAACCACAGTGGCTCTGAGTCCCTCTGCCTCCTGCTTCGTTGTTCCTCACTGCACCAGGTACTGGAGGGACTCAGGAGCGGCAGAGGTTTCACCAGTGATATAGCGTTTTTTCGCTCCATAAGACGCACCTTTTTCCTCCTAAAAAGTAAGGGGAAATGTCTGTGCCTCTTATGGAGCGAAGGCGTGGTCCCTGGAGCTGAATTGCCCAGGGGTGAAAAGCAGATCGTGCTTTTTTTTTTGAGAAAGAGGGAAGGGGGTGTTGAAACAAAGCCGCTAAGCAGCTGCTTGGCAAGCGATCGGGAGGGAGATAAAGGACTCTAGCGATAAAGAAGGCTGCCTGGAAGGGGGGAGGTAAAAGCACATGGATCCTCAGGATTTTTGCATTGGGTCACCCCAAATTCACCATCAGATCACATAGCATGTCTGTGGCCACAGCATGAACCACAAAAATCATACATCCACTGTTTCATTCAGAATATTTTTTTTTACTTGTTTTCCTCCTCTTAAAACTAGGTGTGTCTTATGGAGCAAAAAATACTGTACCACTGGGCGAAACCACCATTGCACTCTGCCCCGGCAGATATACCATTGAGTGAAAACAGCAACACGGTCTGCCCCTTGATATATCAATATATCGATATATCGCGCAGGCCTACCTAGCCCCTAAAAGGTTTGGCGCCCATAGGCTGTTGCCCACCCTGTCTATTTGGTGATCTGGCCTTGATTCTGAAGGACAGCTGCTGTGTCTCAGTCCATGTACTGTTTCATAAAGAGCAAATGTGGTCTGAATTTCTCCAGTGCCCGTCCCTGTGGTTTCGATGCCTTGGGTTTTACAGTGAATTATAATTGAGGTTTTGGAAGAAGCCCTCTGCTTCTCACACATGTCACAAGCTCCCCGTTCCCAGCCTCTGCATCAATATTAGCTGCACATCAGAGGGTGGTGCGCATCAGCCAGCAGCGATTGTGCACACAGAATTGTCTGCGAGCCCAGATGTCCCCGTGTTTACGTACAGAGTGTGTGGGTGGGTGTTTGTGTCACTGCAAAGCCCCCCACCCGGGGATTCCCACGCTAGCTCAAAGCTGCTCTCAGCTCTGGGAGAGCTTCCAAAATCTCCCTGGGTTTGCACCACGGATTTCAATCATAAATGATTATTTAACAGTTCGTCGACAGCTCTGAAAAGGCTTGGCTTCCATAGATGGCAATGGCAACTGCAGACGGGACTCTGGGAGTGCAGCCACCTCTTGGAGGAAGGAGGAGGAATCATGGGATCATAGAGCTGGAAGGGATCCCGAGGGTCATCTAGACCAACCCCCTGCAATGGAGGAGATGAAAGAGAAAGCAACAACCCCAGGCAACAGAAGTAAGGTGACAGGAGAAATGGGGGCGAGGGGTGATCCCAAGAGCATCTGGGCCATATTGCACCAAACTCTTGGAGCTGTAAAAGGGATTTACTGAGAACCAGTGTGGTATAGAAGTTAGAGTGCTGGACTAGCACCTGGGAGAGACCAGGGTTCAAATCCCCACTCGGACATGAATCATAGAATCGTAGAATTATAGAGTTGGGAGGGATCCCAAGGGTCATTTAGTCCAACCCGCTGAAGTTCCCCGGGTGTCCTTGCCTCACAGCATAACCTACATCACAGGGTTGTTGTAGGGATTAAATGAGAGGGGGTGGGGAGAACCATTTTTGCCACCTTTTGCTTTGAGGGTGGGGGACGAAAGATGGGATACCGGTGCAAGAAATATATAATTAAATTGCAATAAGTTTTGAAAGACTGCTTTTAGATGCATTGGGCACCAGACAGCTGTAGAGTCCTTTTCTGTTTTTGGACTCTGGTTAAACAGAACCCCTGCTTCTCTCAGCCTGGGGCAAGCTGACCTGCGTGAAGGACCCTCTGTTGTTGTTTTTTGTTCTGATGTCTCAGTATTAGCCCAGTGGGATCCCGGAGAATTTCCCCTCCATCCCAGGGCCGCAGGGAGTTGGCTCCGAAGAGTGCATGAATGCAGAAGCAGCCAGATCGTTTCATCAGGCAAGCATAAACGCTTGTGAGGATGGAGCAGTCTGGTTGGCACTACATGGAAGCCCTCCCTGTGAGTTTGTGGGAGCAACAAGGCTCCAATTAGCCACGATCCCTGCATTGCAGAGGGCTGGACTAGATGACATTTTCTGCAGGGCCTACAAGACAGAACCTTTGGTTTGGACTCAGTCGGACCCTTATGTTTCCCTCCCCTTACAGTTTTGATCTAAGGGCTACTTTTAAAATGAGGCTGCATTTTAAATTGCATTTTAACCTGTATTTTAAATTGGGTCCCGTCCCCCCCGTCCCCCGTTATGTTTTTATTTTAATTTTACTGGTGTTAGCCACCCTGAGCCCAGTTCTCTATATAAAATTTATTATTATTCTCCTGCGACTCTTGCCTCCCTAATATTCATCTTCAGAACACCCACCCCCCACCTTGTTAATCTCTGGTGAGCTAATGAGAAGCAGAAGACCGCTGGGGGGCGGGACATGCTTGTCAGGAATGTTCCCTGTTCCTTTTCCCCACAGATCATTTCCCTTCCAGACAACCCAGAGTTCCCAGAAGTCTGACTCCCACCAGGACACATGCTTCATCTTTGTCCCATGTTCTGGGCTGTCGGTTGCCAACTCCTCTCCGTGATGAATGAGGAAGACGCTATCCTCATCCAAACACTGCCCCCCGGGGGCTCTTTCTCTCTCTCTGCCTGCTCATTCCGCATCTGCCTTCCCACCTCCTTCCTAGTAAGCACCAGTTCCTGCCACAACTTCTCCCAATCCAGGCTGGATTTTCTCCTTCCTCCTCTTGGCCATGCAGCTTGCGGGCAGAGGAGGACACTGCCTGTTTTATGTGTAATGTGTGCCTGAATCTGATTTTAGATTATGGCTCAGTTTATCTTTTGTATTGCTACAGAAAATCCTGGGGTGCGGATTTGCTCTGCTGCCCAGCTCGTTGGGGTGCTACTCCCCACAGGTCCCTTCGGTCAGCAGAAGAAAGGAGTCTACAGCCAAGAAAAGAAGCAAATCAGCGGTCAGTAGACCTGATTCTTTTTGTTGCAACAAGGTTCACACACACAAAGAGTAAGAACTCCCAGCATGGGTTTGCACCTGCCTTTAAGTCCTCTCTTCCCTTTCCCATGATGCATTTCCAACAGCATCAGCATCACATCACAAATATGTCACAAAGAGGGAGCGGTCCTCAGGAGGTCACCTGAATCAACCACTGACCACTGTTAATATAATAATAATAATAATAAATTTTATTTATACCCCACCCTCCCCTGCCAGAGCTGGGCTCAGGGCGGCTAACACCAATAAAATCACAGTAGAAACATAATAGGGGGGAAAGAGGGGGGGGGACACAATTTAAAATACAGGTCAAAATGCAATTTAAAAAACCATAAGGGGAGGGAAACCTAAGGGTCAGACCGAGTCCAGACCAAAGGCCAGGCAGAACAGCTCTGTCTTGCAGGCCCTGTGGAAAGATGTCAAGTCCCGCAGGGCCCTGGTCTCTTGGGACAGTGTTCCACCAAGTCGGGGCCAGTGCTGAAAAGGCCCTGGCCCTAGTTGAGACCAATCTAACCTCCTTGAGGCTCGGGACCTCCAAAGTGTTGTCATTTGTGGACCTTAAGGTCCTCTGCAGGGCATACCAGGAGAGGCAGTCCCGTAGGTACGAGGGTCCTGCATAGGGCTCTGAAGGTCAAATCCAGCACCTTAACCTTACCCTGTACTCCACTGGGAGCCAGTGCAGCTGGTAAAGCACTGGATGAATGTGATCCCGCTGCAAGGGCCCCGTAAGGAGCCTCGCCGCGGCATTCTGCACCCACTGGAGTATTTGGGTCAGCCTCAAGGGCAGCCCCGTGTAGAGCGAGCTACAATAATCAAGCCTGGAGGTGACCGTCGCATGGATCACGGTGGCCAGATCAGGGCGAGAAAGGTTATCTACCGTGCTTCCTGTCACCTCCCAAGTACCTGCTTCTCAAAGCACAAAGGAAACTATAGTTTAAAGTGCTGTCTCTACGGACAATTTTACCATTTCATTCTCTATGTAAACCACTCTGAAGTTTATTTTGCAATCAAGCGCTGCATAAATTAGACCAATTCAGGGGTGTGGGGGCTCTCGGTGGCTCCTGGCCAGGACGGTTCTTCCCTGTCTCCATGGTCAAGGCAGGGATGCTTCTGAATACCAGAACACTGCAGGAGGGGAGAGGGCTCCCATTGTTTGCTTGCAGGCTCCCCTTTGGGCCACTGTGAGAACAGGATACTGGACTGGACGGGCCATTGGCCTCATCCAGGAGACTTATGTTCTGCCCCTTCTCTCTGCAGGGTTTTAAATATCCACTAGATGTTGGAAAAAGAACATTTCTGTGGGAGAACAGAGAAACAAAAAGGAGGAGAAGGATTGACAAGAACAAGGAAACAACAAGAACTGGACAGAACTGGGAGAGGGAACATTTGGGATATCCAGGTTTGACAAGCTTATGGAAACAAAATTGGAGTTTTTACTCCTGGATATAAAAACCTGGATAGAAGAAATGGGCCCCTTTTTTGATAGACTCCTTCTATGATTGGACACTCATAATTAAAGACTGGCAAAGAACCTGAGGGACATAGTGTAATGTGGGAACTCCAGGAAGATATTAGAAGTAGAGGGATAGGTGAAACGCAAAGGGGAAAGAGGGGAGGGAAAGTTGGAATCCAAAGGCTGTAAAATTACTACTCATATTTATTTTATTTCCATCTGTACTATGTTTGAAAGGGGGGAACTCGTGGAAGGGAATAGATCGATCTTAGGGGATGGGAATTTGGATAAATTGGGTTATTGATGATGAGTGTAAATTTGGGGATAAGAACTTGTTGAATTTAATTGCTTATTTGGAAGATTTGGAACACAAGAGGGGGTAGGGAGGGGAAGTCCTGGTTATTGGCAAAAAGTTTATAAATTGGATTTAATTTGTTTTAATTTGTTTTAATTTGGAAAACCTTAATAAAAATTATTATAAAAAAAAAAAATTTAAATATCCACTAGATGGTGCCACAGGCACGCTGGTGGCGCTGTGGGTTAAACCACAGAGCCTAGGACTTGACGATCAGAGGGTTGGCGGTTCAAATCCCCAGTGAGCTCCCGTTGCTCGGTCCCAGCTCCTGCCAACCTAGCAGTTCGAAAGCACACCAGTAAAAGTAGATAAATAGGTACCGCTCCGGCGAGAAGGTAAACGGCGTTTCCGTGCGCTGCTCTGGTTCGCCAGAAGCGGCTTAGTCCTGCTGTACGCCGGCTCCCTTGGCCAATAAAGCGAGATGAGTCCGCAACCCCAGAGTCAGTCACGACTGGACCTAATGGTCAGGGGTCCCTTTACCTTTACCTTTACATTGAAACCATGCTGTTGGAAATGGGCTGCTGACTGAAGCCTGAATGTTTTCTGTCTTGATGAAGAAGGAAAGCAGCAACACTTCACAGATAAAGACAAAAAATCAGTGAAATAAAGAATCACCTAGACAATCTGAATTATTTTAACTCAGCAGAGTTAAGACAGCATTTTATCCAAGGAATTCCAGAGGCAGAGGATTCTACACCCATTAAGGGTTGCAGACTCATCTCTGTTATAAGGAGCAACCTATGGGGAAGCTATCCTGTACAAGCCCTACTGAAATGAAATATTAGGTTGTATCCAATTAAGCTATACCAAGAGCAGACTCAGGGATGCGGGTGGCCCTGTGGGTTAAACCACAGAGCCTAGGACTTGCCGATCCCTGCGACAGAGTGAGCTCGGTCCCTGCTCCTGCCAACCTAGAAGTTTGAAAGCACGTCAAAGTGCAAGTAGATAAATAGGTACCGCTCCGGCAGGAAGGTAAACGGCATTTCCGTGCGCTGCTCTGGTTCGCCAGAAGCGGCTTAGTCCTGCTGGCCAAGTGACCCCGAAGCTGTACGCCGGCTCCCTCAGCCAGTAAAGCGAGATGAGCGCCGCAACCTCAGAGTCGGTCACGACTGGACTAACTGTCAGGGGTCCCTTTACCTTTACCTAGATGGTGCCACACATAGTACTCAAACAGGTGTGTGTTTAACACACCTTGTACAGGACTCCCTGCCTTGCTGCACACTCCGAGAGAGAAGCCACTGCCAGAAGGTAACCAGGACTGCTAAGAGCTTGTCTGCTGCATGTCTTGGTAACTGGCTTTCCTTTTTAAATAAATAAATAAATAATCTTTATTAATTTAGATTACACACTTATACAAAAAAATTGCAATCTCATAATACAAAAAGAAAATTAAAGAAAAAAGAATTAAGAAAAAAAAGAAAAGAAAATGCAGAAAAAAGAAAGAAGAAAAAGCAAATTTACGTACATAAAATAACAATCTTCCTAATTAATACTTAATTAAACACTTAAATAAAAAAGGCTTCTGACAAAACGAGTCTTCCAATCATTCTCATTGTACTGTTTATACTGTCGTTTTTTTTGCACAGTTTTATATTCTTTAATATTGTTCCCATCTACTCCACAAACGTTATTTGTTGTGTTTACAAGTATCATATAATAATAATAATAATAATAATAATAATAATAATAATAATAATAATAATTTATTATTTATACCCCGCCCATCTGGCTGAGTTTCCCCAGCCACTCTGGGCGGCTCGCAATCAGTGTTAAAAACAGTACAGCATTACATATTAAAAACTTCCCTATCAGTCAAGTTCTGCTAATATGGTGTGATTGGAGATCTCCATTCTCCAAATATTTTCTGGTTCAATCCTCCTCTAACTCTTCCCATCAGTTTTGCTAGTTGTAAATATTCTCACCTGAGTACCTGGCTTTCCATGTGCTTTTCTTATGTTTGCACCTGCTACCTTCTATCGCATCCCTTCCCAGGCAGGCCTGGAGGAGACCCTGATATCTTGGAGGGAGCATCTGCCAGGAAGTGTAGACGATGCGAGTTGCACTCCATACAAGGCAGCTTCCCGTGTTCCTATTCAAATCCTCATATCCCCAGAAAAAATGTTTCAAATGCACATTTCAGTACGTTTCAAAGCTGCCAAAAACATTGTCACAGCCTTTATAGAAGTGCAATCGAGACTGAAATATACTCGGAGTCGAGAGTGGATTTCATGTTTTTTATTCAGCTCATAGTGGTGAGGAGGAATGGAAGTTCCCCCAGAATGTCTGCTTTATATACATTTACACAATGGGCCCCACGTGATTGGCTAATTCTGGGATTCTCCTGTAGGCCAATCAGGTTGCGGATTCACTTCCACCGGAGCTGGATTGGGTGGCTCCTGGGGACCAATCATACTGCTGCATTCTGGATCCTATTGTTCTAGGACCAATCATACTGCTGCATTCTGGATCCTATTGTTCTAGGACCAATCAGACTGCTGCATTCTGGATCCTATTGTTCTAGGACCAATCAGACTGCTCCATTCTGAATCCTATTGTTCTAGGACCAATCAGACTGCTGCCTTTTGGATCCAATTCAACTCAGTACATAACAAGGACGTTCCTCCAAAAGTTCTGAATTTAGATTATTTCGTATCTTCATTCTCAAAAAGGGAATAATAATAATAATAATAATAATAATAATAATAATAATTTATTTGTACAACGCCCATCTGGCTGGGTTTCCCCAGCCACTCTGGGCGGCTTCCATAAAAACCAAAAATACATTAAAATCCCTGGAGGATCCTCACTTTTACTTTCCGTGTTGTGTTAATAACTTTCAGGAGTGACTTGTCAGAAGAGACAAAAATGTTTTCTTCACCCCCATTTCCACAATGACATAAAACTGCATTTGGCTGCCTAACGAGAGTTGTGCAAATTGAAATAAATGAGGAAGGAGACAGTTTCTGGAAAGTCAGGATAGCTGTTGCAGCTGCCCAGATTAGGAGGGGGGGGGACATATAGGATAACCTCCTTTCTCCCCAGAAGTGATGGATTGTCCTGTGCTTGATTTAGGGTTCCTCCTTATGTGAAACTGCCAGGCATAGATTTGCTTCGTCCAGAGGAGATGGGATGTCAAAGGCAGAGCATAATAATTGTGGCTGTGGGGGCAGCGGGGGTCCCATTACCCAAATGACTTTCCTAAACGGCTGCTTCCTCCTCTTTCAAAGCCTTCACATTAGTGACCAATTACCTGTGACTTGTAAATGGATTTGTTCCTTGCTGGGATAATATGGAGGAACATAATTCAAGAAGGCAGAAATGGATCCAAATCGAGGACACACCAGTCAGTCCCTCAGTTTTATTGCACATGGCCAAAGGCTGCCGCAATGTATAGTACACAGAACCATCCAGCAATTAAAAGAAAATATACTGGATTGATACAAAAAACTTAAAACATTTATATTATCAAGACATTACCTACTCTAAACAGACCTATAAAAGTACCTTAATATACAAGTTAAGACATTCAACAATAAAATTTATAAGCTAAAATTATCACATGGCCACTAATATATTAAAAAAATAATGTTAATTAATACAATGTGCAATTATATTCAGAGTTTGATGATAAAGATAGAATATAGCTTGCTGTAATGTAACGGTAAAGAAGAAGAAGAGTTTGGATTTAATATCCTGCCTTTCACTCCCCTTAAGGAGTCTCAAAGCGGCTCACACTCTCCTTCCCCTTCCTCCCCCACAACAAACACTCTGTGAGGCGAGTGGGGCTGAGAGACTTCAGAGAAGTGGGACTGGCCCAAGGTCACCCAGCAGCTGCATGTGGAGGAGCGGAGACGCGAACCCGGTTCCTCAGATTACGAGTCCACCGCTCTTAACCACTACACCACACTGGGACCCGTGACCATTTGGTCCAGTTGTGACCGACTCTGGGGTTGCGGCGCTCATCTCGCTTAACTGGCTGAGGGAGCCGGCGTACAGCTTCCGGGTCATGTGGCCAGCATGACTAAGCCGCTGGCAAGAGCTGGGACCGAGCAACGGGAGCTCACCCTGTCACAGGGATTCGAACCACTGACCTTCTGATTGGCAAGCCCTTGAGGAGATTTCACCCCTCCCATATCCAAGAATCTGCTGATGTTCTCTGCTGATTCTCCAGAGAGGAGGGGCGGTTTTCTGCTCTCTACTTATTTCACTCCAGCCTCACATCAAAGAGAGAGAGACTGAGTGTTAGAGAGAGATCGTGTATATAGATAAGGTTGCTGCTAAGAGCAGCTGCAGACACTCAGTGCAGTTCAGCATTTTCGTTTAGACCTCATTTAGCTCTGTATATAGTTGTGTATTATAGTTACAGATAGGTAGCTGTGTTGGTCTGCCATAGTCAAAACAAAAAAAATTCCTTCCAGTAGCACCTTAAAGACCAACTAAGTTAATTCTTGGTATGAGCTTTCGTGTGCATGCACACTTCTTCAGTTGTGTATTATAGTTGTAGATAGAATAAAAGAACATATTCTACAGAGCTGCTCTCCGAGTCGTTTATGCTCTGCTATACTCTGCTGTGTGACGACTGTCTTCTTGTTGGAGTGAATCCGGTACTCAGAACTCTAAGCTGTGAGTCCACGGCACTTTGACCTGTTCCTGTGCAGAAGGTGGTCTCTGGAAGTGCTACCCAGCTCGCCTAGCCCAGTCGGGGCTGAAGTGTATGAGTCCAGTTGGTGGCACTGGCTCAAGGGCGATGCTGGCAGCCCTAGGTTCTGTGGTTTAACCCACAGCGCCACCCGCTTCCCACTTTGGCTATATAATTTGCTCTAATTTTCCTAGCACCATTTGCAAAGAGTGCTGGGTGCCAGGTCACATACTTATCTGTGTCTGCGAGGAGATATAAAATCATGTCAGAGGAGTTCTGGCCAGAGAGTTTGCAGAGTAGCTTTTCCTTAGCATTAAGTAACCACAATTCACCCCCCTCCCTCTGGGATTAGGGACTGTGGATTGTAGGCCAAAGGATGTGGCTCAAATCTCTCCCAAAAAGAATTGTGGAGTCCTAGAGCTGGAAGGGGCTTCAATTGGGGCTTCTAGTGCAGCTCCCTGCAATGCATGACCCCATAATGCAGTGTGCCTGTACAAGGAAGTCTGCAGACAGACAATGGCTTTGTTTTCAGAAAGATTTCATTTGCCTCGGAAGAGGGATTTGCACAGCTTGGGTTGTGCCCACTCTACGCTTCACCTCTCAGAAACAGGCTTTTACACGCTGGAGGCATTTCTCTTTCTGCTTCTCAGCTGGGGCAGCAGAACCAAGTGGACCACAGATCTTCCTTTCCATGGAGAGGGGGGCCTTTCTGCAGTTCACCTCAGCCCCCGTCCTCCACCCCAGGCAACCTTCAGCATTCTAATGAAATATGAAATAAAACATTTTGAAATGGTAGACTGCCTTGAGTGACTTGGCAGAAGGGTGGCTACACGTGGAATAATAATAATAATAATAATAATAATAATAATAATAATAATAATAATAATAATTATATTATTATTATTATTATTATTATTATTATTATTATTTATTATTTATACTCCACCCATCTGGCTGGGTTTCCCCAGCCACTCTGGGCGGCTTCCAACAAAGTATCAAAATTCAGTGGTCTGTTAAACATTAAAAGCTTCCCTGAGCAGGGCTGCCTTCAGACGTCTTCTAAAAGTCTGGTAGTTGTTCTTCTCTTTGACATCTGGTGGAAGGGTGTTCCACAGGGCGGGTGCCACTACCAAGAAGGCCCTTGTCTGGTTCCCTGTAACTTGGCTTCTCGCAGCAAGGGAACCGACAGGAGGCCCTCGGAACTGGACCTCAGTGTCCGGGCTGGACGATGGAGGTGGAGACGCTCCTTCAGGTATACTGGGCCGAGGCCGTTTAGGGCTTTAAAGGTCAGCACCAACACTTTGAATTGTGCTCAGAAACATACTCCGAGCCAGTGTAGATCTTTCGATACCCACTGAAAATGTATTTTTACACACTAGCCCCATCTTCAAGCCATGAGAGACTCCAGATGTTCCAGGCAGTTACCCAGGTTCTGTTTCCTTGGGCTGAAGAGCAGAGTAGACTGTAGTGTATATATACACATATATTCTTATTAGATACTTTTTTCCATTTCAGATCCCAACCATTCTGAGCACAGTTGGCTCACAGCACCAACACCCCGGCAAATCTTGCTTCTCGGTTAATCGCAGCTTTGGATCCAGTACAGAGCAAGCTGGCCTCTGTCTCTCCAGCTTCCAGCTCAGCTCCAACAAAGTGTCTCCTACCTAGCAGCCAGGAGAGGGTCGGTGGGTGGAAGAAGGCAGCCCCCCACTAGCCTGCAGGGCCCAATCCCTTAGCTGTAGCTCTTGCAACCTGACACATTGTGATGGCCTGGGAATTGGATTCAGATGCTGAACCTGAGGGATCCCAGCCTGCACAGGATTCCCCACCTCCAGAACCAGCTGAGCCAGGGCTGGGGCTTGAGCCTGAAGGGTCCTCACCTGTGCTGGATCCTCAGGTGCTGGCACCCGCTGAGCCTGCTCTGGCTCCTGAGGTGATGGAGGACCCATTGCCTGCAGGTGCTCCACTCTCAGCCCCGTCAGAGGAAGGTGAGGTTGCCTCTGGGTCCGGTAACCCTCCAGCCTCTCCTGAGCTGCAGAGGCTCAGGGCAAAGAGGCAGAGGGAACTGAGTTCCTGCAGGAGGAGTGCTCGCCTCCAGGCCAGGAGAGGTGAGTCACCAGAGGATCGGGGCCGCCCTAGGCCTCAGAGGAGATAAAGGCCAGTCAGCCCAGTCCCAGGTTGAGGGAGCAACATTGTTGGTTGCTAGTTCCTGCCTGAACCATGTCCTGCCCTTCTGCCAGAGTTCCTGACCTCTCCCGACTCCCTGCCTTGGACTCCGCTTCAGCTTTGATGGACAGCCTCCATACCACACCCTCAACCTCAGACTGGACTTGGAACATGCCGCACAGTAACCCCCTGGGACCAGCACACTCATTCTTTTGGGATGCTGATCAGGACACTTAAGTGGGCGGCTAAGGTTTAACCACAGAGCCTAGGACTTGCCGATCAGAAGGTCGGCAGTTCGAATCCCCACGACGGGGTGAGCTCCTGTTGCTCGGTCCCTGCTCCTGCCAACCTAGCAGTTCGAAAGCATGTCAAAGTGCAAGTAGATAAATAGGTACCACTCCGGCAAGAAGGTAAATGGCATTTCCGTGCGCTGCTCTGGTTAGCCAGAAGCAGCTTAGTCCTGCTGTACGCCGGCTCCCTCGGCCAGTAAAGCGAGATGAGCGCCGCAACCCCAGAGTCGGCCACGACTGGACCTAATGGTCAGGGGTCCCTTTACCTTTAAGGTCTTACAAAAAAGCGACAACACCCTTATCTGTCCAGTTCAGCAAATTCCTGTTGGATTCTCACCCTGCCTATGTGCAGGACCCCAAGAATTGGAAAAGACTTGGGGCATCATCTGGATTGAACCCCCCACACTTGGAAAAATATGCACACACAAACACACTTCAGTGGCATCTGCCAAGGTGAACAGGACCAGACTGGAACTCTCACCATCGCCGCACTAAGGACCAGTTTACCTTCTCATTCCATCTTCCTGGGTGGAATAGCATCCCTCCTGCAGATGTTGCGAAGGGACCTATCCCTGCCTTGCGTTGACCTCGCGTCTTGGGGCAGAGCCCATCTCTATTGACAGAAGTGGGGCTTTGCCAAAAGCGTCCAGGAGCAGCTTTTCTGCTGCTTCCAAAAACTGCCTGGAAAGTGGAAGGAATGAGAAGACGGATCATCTTTTTAAGAAGCGCTTGTTTCTTCTTCGGGGGAAGAGGCCGGAAGTTGGGGGGAGAGGGAGAGCAGGATCAGAGGGTTCCTTGCTCCATCCAGCAAGCCTCCAGAGAGCCCCTGTCCACCCCAAAGCCCTGGCCTGGGCTGCGTGGGAAGAGAACAAACGGATCCATTGCTCAAGAGCTGAGCCGCCGTTGTTTATAGCAGAAGGGTCAGCCATGACACAGGAGACGTCTCCTCTGAGCCATAAATTGCAAATGTGATCTGGGTGGGTGGGAATCATTCTCTGTTTGCAATCCCTGATTTAAAACAAATAATCCACTGAAAACTCTTGCAAAATGTGCATTTTGCACACCTCCCATGTCGTCCACAAATTCTCTGTATTGCAGTAGGAGGGGCACCTTCTTGCCATCACTCCAGAAAGTTTTTAATTTGTGGGGTTTTAATTTTTGGTTCCTCTGTTGTTGTTTTTTATTGGGTTGGGGTTGGTTAAATGTTTAGTTGGGGTTGGCAGTTTTTAAAATTTGGGTATAACTGTAAACTGGTTGTTGTGGCTGTTTTCTATTGATTTATTGCTTTATTTATAGTCTGTATAAGATATTCTGTTCTTTAATGTTCAGTGTTTTATTACGTTTTTAACACTGTAAGCTACCCAGAGTAGCTGGGGAAACCCAGCCAGATGGGCGGGATGTAAAGAATAAAATTATCATCATCATCATGGAACAATCACTCCCCACACATCATCATCATCATCATTTTATTTGCACCCCACCCATCTGACTGGTTTGCCCCAGCCACATAGCTAAGGAGACAGGGTTTTTTTCCCCTATGCAACATTGATTTTCTCTAGCTAAACTTCCCTTCGGTTTGCTCTGCAAAAATATGACAGACTGTTGGAGGCTGGACGTTTGGTGTATGGGAATCTATGTGAATCCCTTTCAGCTCTTGGGATCCTGTACCCTGGGACCCTACATTTCCCATGCCAATTAACTTGGGGGAAAAGGTGGCATGTTGGGCCGCTCTAGGACAAAATATGGTCTCTTTGAAGAAGCCCCTGCGCATGGCTGCCATACAGAGCCCCAAGGAGAGCAAGGCCTCAGTGGGGGGGGGGGGGAGAGAACAGCCCCCTTCCCTCATTTATGCCAAGGTCCGATGGACCCCCAGCTGTGCCCAGCTGCTGCCAGCTGTCCTTCTGCTGTCTGTATGAAAACACCAGGCCATGGACTATGCAGAATTGGATAAATTAACAGTAAGGATTCGAAACCTGCGGGATCAGAGATCAGAGAGCCAGTGTGGAGTAGTGGTTAAGAGCGGTAGTCTCGTAATCTGGTGAACCAGGTTTGATTCCCCGCTCCTCCCCATGCAGCTGCTGGGTGACCTTGGGCCAGTGACACTTCTTTGAAGTCTCTCAGCCCCGCTCACCTCACAGAGTGTTTCTTGTGGGTGAAGAAGGAAAAAGGAGATTGTTAGCCGCTTTGAGACTCCTTCAGGTAGTGATAAAGCGGGATATCAAATCCAAACTCTTCTTCTTATTCTTCTTAGAAGACTGGAGTAAATATACGAACTATTTGAAAAGCAATTGTAATGAACAGATTACGTTAGTAGGACTGCAAGAGGTTTTGTAAGGTGGATTATTTGAAATATTGCAAGAAAGACTATGAGGAGAACTATTAGTTAATGATAATTAAGAGTAATAGAGAAATTAAGAAATGCAGAGTAAGGGATAAAGAACGGAAAATCGTCAGAGGCGTTGATGGAAGACTAAAATATTGTATAAGATGAGAAGATATGTTATATGATTGTTGGAGATGATATGTTTAAAAAAACTAATAAAAATGTATATGCATAAAAAAGAAGACACAGCAGGCCAAGTGGAGGCCAAGGATGGTTTGGGAGGAGGTCAGCAGCACCTGCCTTGTTTCTGTTTTCCCAGCTGCAGCTTTGGGCTCTCCTCCCGCCAAGGCCAGCCTGACCCCAGAGCTCCGAGGGATGCCTGGGATGGCGTCCATGTGTCTGAAGGCGGAGCAAGCGTCAGCAGGCAGCTGGAACACGGAGAACAGGAAGCCCAAGCTGGACGGAGGGGGAAACATGCCCAAATGAAGGCAGAGAGTGCAGGAGGGCAAGGAGAAGACCATCCTTTGCAGAGCAGCCTTCATCCAGACTTGCTGCTGGACCACAGTGTCAGGTTTGCGTGCAGGAGCCAGGCCCTGTGACCAATAGGACTTTGCAGGACTGGGGCCTTCCTGAGTTTGTTCTGAAGAGGCAAGGTGTGGCTTCACAGGTGAGGCCGCTTGATAACTCACAGCACCTGATGGTAAGAGCTGGGAAGGGATAGAAGGTCAGCATTTCCCTTTGGCTCTTTGCCACAGCAACATGTCTCCTGCCTTGCTGCGTTTGGCTTCTTGCTTCCTGATCCTTGAACCTCGGCTTCTTGACTCCTTGCTTCTTGATCCTTAGACCCTTGACTTCATGACTCCCATATCTCTGACCCTCGGACTCTTGGCTTCCTGACTCCTGGACCCCTGTTCCTGCTCCCACCCCGCCATCTTGCCCCCGGTCCCAACGTCCCCAGCTGGGACTTCGATCGCCCGTGAACCAGACCATGGCACACAGAGACAGAATCAGGGAGTTGGATGGGGCCCAGGGGTCATCTAGTCCAACCCCCTGCACTTGAGGCATGAGAAGAAGAGCTTGCTGGATCGGGCCAAGGGCCCATTTAGTCCAGCATCCTATCCTCACAGTCATGGGAAGCCCACAATCAGGATTCAAACACAAGACCCCTCTCGCCTCTTGCGGTTTCCAGCAACTGGGATTCAGAAGCCATCAATAGCCCTCTCTTCCATGAATTTTCCTAATCCTCTTTCAAAACCATTTGGGGTGGTGTCCATTGCTGCCTCTTATAGGAGGAGTTCCATAGATTAATTATGGCATGTATTCAGCGTCCTATAGAATTTGCACAATGAAGGCACAAGATGAAGAACCTCTCCCGCTGGGCGCCCACCCCTGAGCCTCTGGAGGTGGAGGAACAACCAAGAGCGTCCCTTCTGCCCATCTCGGCACCCAAGAGGGTCTACAACAGGGATGTGTACTGGTCGATCCTGGTCAATCGTGTGACCCTGATTGATCCTCCTAAAAAACGACAGCTCAACAACTCTGATCAATGCTCTGATCGATAACTATGATCAATACAATGGTAGATTCCTGGTCTATAGGGAAAGAAGTGGTATTCTGGGTATTTGAGACCTGAGTCATTTAGGGCTTTAAAAATGGTAGGGTTAAGTAATGCATGAAGGGGTTAAGGCCATAGAGTAAGCTGTCTTGCCGGGCTTAGCTGTGTCCCCTTCAAATTGCAGGGAACTAGGTAATCAAGCCTATTGTTGTATCCCTAGTCTACCAGAGAAGCTCAGCATGTGAGGAGCTCTGAGCTACTCCTTCCAGCCTCTTTTGTGTTCCTATACCAATAGTTCTAGGAATGTTTGTCATTTTGTAACTAAGCTATGTTACTGCCCATGCAGCTTTTCTGACTGATGTATGGAAAAGCATATGAATCTGACCTTTGGAGAGTTTGTAAGTAAACCAAATCTGCCCTCTTTTCCTATGCTGTGGGAAGAGGGAAACTTTGGAAGGAACTTTTAAAGGGGGCGATTTTGGAACTCACTTGAAAGGGCACTTCTTAAAGGTTTTACAGCCTAGATTTTCACGCTTCATTTTGCTGGTTTTAAATCTCTGCTGGGGTTCTGTCACCAAAGAGTACTTGCCCCAGACTTGGATCTTGGCATCTGCAGAAATTCTCCTTTCATGGATCTTTCTCCTTGAACCAACACAAATACCGATGTGAGTACCTTGAATTGGTCCCAGAAACAAACTGGCTACCAATGCAGCTCCTTTTAAAAAGGGATATATCATACTGCTCAGCCGTCCTGATTTAAGTGGGACATCCCAGAATTACAGAAGTCATTCCTGGCTTCCCAGTGGATCTTGGAACGTCCTGTTCTTTTGGTCTGGTGCTCTGGAGCAAGTCAGTTGGCTCCTGAGAGAGCTCGGGACCCAAAAAACGAGTGTCCCGATTTGGACCACCCAGATGTTGGAGGGTATGGTTATATGCGATCTAAATGGAACCCCATCTGGTAATTTGGCTGGTGCATTTTGGAACAACAAAAGTTTCCTGGTCATCTTCAAGGGCAGCTCCATGTAGACCATATTGCGGTAAACCAGTTTGGAAGCTACCAGAGCATGGAGTTCAGCGCCCAAGTCATGCCTGCAGTGGGATTCAGCAAGGCTCAGCTTATGTGCTTAGTAAGGTAAAGGTAAAGGGACCCCTGACCATTAGGTCCAGTCGTGGCCGACTCTGGGGTTGCGGTGCTCATCTCGCTGTACTGGCCGAGGGAGCCGGCGTACAGCTTCCGGGTCATGAGACCAGCATGACTAAGCCGCTTCTGGCGAACCAGAGCAGTGCATGGAAACGCCGTTTACCTTCCCGCCAGAGTGGTACCTATTTATCTACTTGCACTTTGACGTGCTTTTGAACAGCTAGGTGGGCAGGGGCAGGGACCGAGTAACAGGGGCTCACCCCATCGCGGAGATTCGAACTGCTAACCTTCTGATCGGCAAGCCCTAGGCTCTGTGGTTTAACCCACAGTGCCACCCGCGTCCCACATGTGCTTAGTAGTATGAGGTAAATCACTATTTTCAACAGAATGCAAGGTCCAAATCATCTCAGAACAGAGGGCACAGCTTAGGAACCCCCCACCTGTGTTTCAGAAATATCTTCCCCACTGAAAGGCATATTCAGAGGCTCTCCCCTTTCTCCGCGTCACACGCCCTGATGTCAGCCTCTCCCATAAAAACCTCCCTGTTCCCTCCTTGCTCACCAGCTCATCCCGAGACCCTCCTCTCCCCCTTGACCCCACCCAGCGCTTCCGCTCAGTGACATGATGTCTGGAGAGGCAACCTGAGATACAATGGATGCCCAGAGCACAGGGGCAGGGGCGACTGGCAAAAAAATAAGTAGAATAAGATATAAGAAAGGGGGTTGGTGACTTCTGAGGAGGCTCTCGGGACGGGGCCTCACAAGCTCCTCTGCATCTGTGAATGGGGACTCTGTGCCTCTCCAAAGAAGCTGAAAAGCCATGCAGAGGGTTGCCCTAGGCAGCTGTGCGGAGCAGCAGGGGTGGGGGATGAGCAGAGTGAGTGGGAGATGAGGGAGGGGTGGGCAGCAGAGACCCTCATCTCAACTCTGGGTGTTGGTGGCTCAAGATTTGGCTTGCAAGCCAGGCACCAGCTCTGGAGACTGTGGGGTTCCTGCACATGCACAGAGTGGGAATGTATCCCATGCACTAATAATTAGAATGACAAGGAGTGTGGAATAGTGGCAAGAGTGCTGGAATATGGCCTGGTAGACCAGGGTTCGATTCTCTACTCAGCCACGAAGCTCGCTGAGTTGGGCCAGTTGCTGATGCTTTCAGCCTGACCTGCCCTCTAGGATTATTGTGGGGACAAAACAAGGAGCGGAGAATAATATAAAGCATCTTGCAATTGAATTGAAATTGAAATACTTTATTGTCACTTGTACAACTTGTATACAGTGAGATTACACAGTGAGATTACATTATCTTGAGTTCCTTGGAAGTAAAGGTGGTATGTAAATGCAATCAACAAACAAATAATTATGCTTGAGGGTCTTATTCTGGCCACACTTTCTAGGTAACAAACTTAACCTGCACCTTCTGAAGTAATAAGTACTGAAATATACATGAGCAGCTTCCAACATATATAAAAACATAATAAAACATTAAACAAAAAACCCTTCCCTATACAAGATTGCCTTCAGACAGCTCCATGGTCAGATAACTCCACACTCTCCAACGTTTCTCCAGTGAAAACTGGGATATTCTAAGGAAAAGCGGGACATTCCGGGATCAGATCAGAAACCGGGATGCTTCTCTAAATCAGGGACGTCCCTGGGAAATAGGGGCACTTGGAGGGTCTGATGAAGTTAGGAATGAACATAAGAAGGACTTGCTGGATGAGGCCAATGGCTTGTCTGGTCCAGCATCCTGTTCTCACAGAGGCCAGCCAGATGCGTGTCGGAAACCTGCAAACAGGATCCGAGAGCAAGAGCCTCTCCCCGACTCCAGAAGTTTCCAGCAATTGGGACTTGTTCCCTCTGACTGCGGAGTCCTGGCTAGGAGCCACCGACAGCCTCTCCTCCATGAATTCTACACAAGCCCAGTCTTAGAGGCGCAGAAACACCTCTGAGTGGGAAATGTGCATTTGGAAGCAGAAAAATAAAATAATTGGGGTGTTGCGTACGGACCGGTGGAGATCTGCATCCTCCTCGATTCCCCATTTCCCACCCAGCTTATTTTGCTCCCCTGAGTTCTTCTGCATCCAAGAGCTGGGGGAAGGGAATGCCGTCACCTCCTTAGAAAGGAAACGGGGGGGGGGGCCCTTAAGCTTAGCTGCCCCATTGACAGGCCTCTGCGGCTGGCAGGCCCCTTTCAGAGCACAAGGAGAGAAAAGAAAGCGCTGCGAGGATTTGGTGAGTGCGTGCGCGCAAAAGGACGGCTGGACAGAAACGAGCCTGGAAGGAGGGCGATAGTTTCGCTGGCCCGTTGACCTGGAGCCTTTGATCCCAGGTGCAAAGGGCCCGTGTGACATCATGGCTGGATCCTGCAACCCCGAAGCCTTCCTGGGCACCCTGCAGCTGGTTCCAGGCCTGTCTGGCCACGGGGCAGGGCCTCTGCCGCTGGGCACAAAGAGGACCGCTGTTCGCTGGCTCTGGCATTGCTCTGCGAGAGCCTCTCCAGCAACGCCAGCCAGGGAAAGAGAGAGAGAGAGAGGCAGCTTTTTAAAGCTCAGACAGCCTCCCCCCCCCCCCCGTCTTTTCTCCTCCTTTCCACTCCTCCATCCCTCCCCCTCGCAGCTAGAGAGAGCGGGTTCCTTTTTCTTTTGCAAGACGCGAAGGATGGGAGAAGTTTGGAGAGGAGCAACCAGTAGCGCTGGACTCTGGCGGGGTTGAGGCTGGAGGGTTTGCAAGCTGGCCTGAGGCCTCCCCGCTGTCTCCTTGGGGGGTGTGGGGCACACCTGGGGTCCGTCGTGGTGCCCCCACCGCAGAAGACAAGCCCAGATGGCTGGGAAGGAGCTTGACGGGAGACCCAGACGCAGCAGCAAGGAGTTTGCCAACAAGTGATCCAGGAGGGTTCTTCTGGAGGGGGCGGCGGCGGCGCTGGGACTTGGTGCCCCCCTCGTTTCTCTGCCCCCTCCAGCGTCGCTTCCGAGGGAACCATGGTAATCCGAAGGGCTTCGTTTGTGGCTGTTTAGTTTCTCCCTGGCTCGGCCACAACGCGAGACCACCCTCTTTCGGCTCTCTGTCGACCTTGTGGGCCAGCTAAGATGGGGCAGCAGGGAGGGAGGAGGGGGCTTCTGTTCCAGTCTCTGGGTTTGCTTCTTTAAATAAGTGGGAGGGAGGAGGAATTGGGATCAGTGTAGGATACAGATTGTCCTTGTGGCTGTTCGGCCATGGAATGGGCTTCCTGGGAAAGTCTCTCCTTCAGAAAAGGTAAAGGTAAAGGGACCCCTGACCATTAGGTCCAGTCGTGACCGACTCTGGGGTTGTGGCACTCATTTCACTTTACTGGCCGAGGGAGCCAGCGTACAGCTTCTGGGTCATGTGGCCAGCAGGACTAAGCCACTTCTGGCGAACCAGAGCAGCGCACGGAAATGCCGTTTACCTTCCCACCAGAGTGGTATCTATTTATCTATTTGCACTTGGATGTGCTTTCGAACTGCTAGGTTGGCAGGAACAGGGACTGAGCAATGGGAGCTCACCCCGTCGTGGGGATTCGAACCACCACCCTTCTGATCGGCAAGTCCTAGGCTCTGTGGTTTAACCCACAGCGCCACCTGCATCCCTTTTCTCTCCTTCACAGGAGGTGTTTAAACTGGGGTTGGAGGGCCACCTGTCAGGGACTTTTTAGCTGTGATTCCTATATTCCAGGGGGTTGGGCTAGCTGACTCTTGGGACCCCTCCTGTGATTATATGACTCGGCATTTGGAATGATCAAGAGGTCCGCTTTCTCTTGATGACCTTTGACTAGATGACCCTTGGGGTCCCCTCCAACTCTACAGTTCTCCGATTCTATGATTCTCTTCTTGTTCTGAGAGCTTTCCAAAGCTGCAGGTGCCTGTCCTATGGAACGAGGCTGCTCTAAATAAGGTCCCTGCAACCACCTGCTCCTTCAAAAGACAGCCGGTCTGGAGGGGTTGGAGAACCTTCTTAGTCAGACGGGGCATTTCATTGGTTTCCCAGCAGCTGTTGGGTATAGACTTTGCACAGCCTCCGGACCTTCCATGGGAATTGACGGAGATGGGAAGCTGATGGTGAGGGAGTTTTTAAGTGGTTGTGTTCATGCCAGGAATGCCCCTGGTGGTTTGGGTCAAGAGGTGAGGCCAGTAAGGTCACCTCTGCTCTGCTTCAGCAAAGTGGCATCTGAGATGGGACCACAGTCAGCAGGTCTTTGGATCCAACACAATTCCTCATGGTTGCTGGGCTGAGTCAAAGCATCATTCCTGAAGCCGTTGGACATCTTTGGGCTTGGGGAGGGGCTCAGTGGCAGGAGCCCCAGGCTCGCTCCTCACCAGCATCTCTGGAAAAGGTTGGGAGATTTCACTGCCTGAAACCCCGGACAGCTGCTGCCAGTCAGGGTAGACAATACTGAACTGGGTGGAGCAATGGCCTGACTCAGGATAAGGCAGCCACCTGTCTTCCCTTGTACCTGTCAGGGGTGAAGTGTCAGGAATTCAATCAGTGCAGGAGAAAGTGTGTGATTCCTTGGAGAACCTCTAGTTGCTAAGAATGTCACCCTGGGCAAAGGGTTGGAGGTGCAGGGGCTTCTCACGATGTGCAAACTTTTGGGTGCTTTTGGCGGAGGATTGCCTGACCTCACTTGGCCAGGTAAAGAGACACCTTTGCCTGTTGCAGATATTTATGTATTGGTTCAAAAATGTTGATTTGGACCGGGATCTTGCGGACGGAGGGCGTCGGGTATGTTTAGCCTGGACAAGACATGAGAGGTAATGTGACACCCGTCTTCAAATATCTGAAGGTCAGATGGAAGATGGAGCAAGCTTGCTTTCTGCTGCTCCGGGGGGGGGGGGGGCTCCAGCTAATGGATTCAAATGACAAGGAAGGAGATTCTGACTCAACAATTGGAAGAACTTTCTGTTGGTGGGAACAGTTTGAGAGTGAAAAGGACCACCTTGGAAGGGGGTGGAGTTTCCTCCATTGAAGGCTCTTAAAGAGAGGTGGCAGGGCCACTAGGTCAGGGATTCTGTGCCTGTGATCCTTGCATTGCAGGGGGTTGGTCTAGATGGCCCTTGGTGTCCCCTTCCAGCTCTACAATTCTATGATTCTCCTGCCCTCCACACATATTGTCCGGCCTCGGTTTGTACCAGAGGAGGTGCTGATGTAGCATTCCTTTGCTGGAGGTTTTTAAACAGAGTTTTGGTGGTGGCCATGTGTCTGGGATTCCTGCTTTGAAAGGGGTTTGACTAAATGAGGTTCCTTCTAACTACCGTTCTATGAGTCTATGGGCTTATCCACACCTACCTTTCCTCTGTGCTTCCCAGGCAGGTCAGTGCTTCAAAGTTCTCTATCCTAGCTCTCATTTTTTGGAGCTTTCACTTCGAAACCCACTCTTTACCACGGAATCGGAGCAAACGGCAATCCGTGGAGAAATGGAATCATCTTGAGTTGTGCTTCAGCTTTAAAGAGCAGATTTTTGCCCGGGGGTGGGGGAGGCGTGAAGAGCACTCAGACACAGAGCTTTAAAGCACAGGACCTTTGCCTAGAAAGCACGGGGCAAAATATAAGTGTGGATATTGATTTTATGAGTGCTCCAACCCAACTCTGTGGTACTGCATCCTTGCAGACCCTCCAAGTGCCCCTGTTTTCCAGGGTCAGCCCTGGAGTTATAGAAGCTGTCCCAGTTTCTCATTTGATGCTGGAATGTCCCTCTTTCCCTTAAAGGTAAAGGTAAAAGGACCCCTGACCATTACGTCCAGTCGTTGCTGACTCTGGGGTTGCGGTGCTCATCTTGCTTTATTGGCCGAGGGAGCCGGCGTACAGCTTCCGGGTCATGTGGCCAGCATGACTAAGCCACTCCTGGCGAACCAGAGCAGCACAAGGAAATGCCGTTTACCTTCCCACCAGAGTGGTATCTATTTATCTATTTGCACTTGGATGTGCTTTCGAACTGCTAGGTTGGCAGGAGCAGGGCCTGAGCAACGGGAGCTCACCCCGTCACGGGGATTTGAACCGCCGACCTTCTGATCGGCAAGTCTTAGGCTCTGTGGTTTAACCCACAGCGCCACCCGTGTCCCATCTCTTTTCCTTAGGATGTCCCTATTTTCATCAGAGAAATGCTGAAGGGTAGGGAGTTATGCAACCCCCGAGCCAAGGAGATAAATACAAGCTTTAGAAGACATCTGAAGGCAGACCTGTATGGGGAAGTTTTTAAATGTTGGATGTTCTTCTGTATGTTGGAGGCTCCCTATTTTTACTGGAGAAATGCTGGAGGATATGGCATTGTGGGCTGTTTCTTCTTTAACAGTTGCTCAGCTCAGTCACTAAGCACAAAGCTGTAGCCATTGGAGTTGCTGGAATCTGCTGGAGGGAAAGCTGGTTTTGTGCTCCGGTCTTGCTTGTGGGCACTTACAGGAAGTAAGGGGCACTTGGTTGGCCCCTGTGAAAACAGGATTGTGGACTAGATGGGCCATGGGCCTGATCCAGCAGCCCCCTCTCCTTATGTTCTTAGGCCTGCCAGCCAGGGCTCCTGCTTCTCAGTTTGCAAAATGAAGCAGGTTCCCTCTTCCTCCTCCTCCTCCTCCTCCTCCTTCTCTCCCTGCCTGGGAAGAGGATCCCCTTTCTCACGCACAGCTTGCCGCTCGCTCGGAACAAAAGTTTGGCACCGAGAGAGCGACTGAGGGATGCAGAGATCATTAGCAGCTGTTTGGAAAGGGAGTGTGTGGGGCTGGGAAGCCGATGCGGTTAGGAAAACCGCCTGGCTCTGCCTCGTTGCAGACAGAAGGGATCAGGTCCAGAAAACAGAGGAATTAATAGCTCTGCTCCCCCTCGGCGCACCCACCCACCCAGCCAGCCCTTTCCCCTTTCCCCTTTCAGCTCCATTGGCACAAGGCTGCCTCTGAGTGACAGTCTGAACGCTTGGCTCGATCTTTGCAGCTGGAACCCCTCAGGCAGCCTTGCTCCCTCCCTCAGATGTAGAGGATTCTCTCCCCCCCCCCCTTGCAGAAGAGAAGGAGAGAGATTGGTTTTGATAAGTGGCTTCAGAGGCAGAGCGCAAAGAGAGATGAACTGTGATGACCACCAACCTAGATGGCTCTGAAAGAAGTTTGAGACAAATTCATGCAGGAGGGGGCTTTCAAAGGCTCCTAGCCAGGATGGCTCTGCGCTGCCTCCACACTGGAGACAGTAAGTCTTCTGAACCCCAGTTTCTGGAAACCACAGGAGGAGAGAGGACTCTGCCCAGACACTGAGGTCCAGTTCCGAGGGCCTTCTGGCAGTTCCCTCATTGCAAGAAGCCAAGTTACAGGGAACCAGGCAGAAGGCCTTCTCGGTGGTGGCACCCGCCCTGTGGAACGCCCTCCCTTCAGATGTCAAAGTGATAAACAACTACCTGAGATTCAGAAGACATCTTAAGGCAGCCCTGTTCAGGGAAGTTTTTAATGTGTGACATTTTAACGTATTTTTAATCTTTGTTGGAAGCCGCCCAGAGTGCCTGGGAAACCCAGCCGGATGAGCGGGGTACATATAATAATAATAATAATAATAATAATAATAATAATATGCTCAGATCCTGCTTGCAGGCTTCCCTAAGGGGCACCTGGTGGGGCACTGTGAGAACAGGAGGCTGGACTAGATGGGCCCTTGGCCTCATCCAGCAAACTCTTTTTATGCAGAATAAATTTGGGGGAGAAGCAGGAAGGTTACAGGAGGCTTGCGGGGCCCACAAGTCTTTCTGAGGCAGTGGGAAGCCAAAGAAGAGGCAAAGCCTCAAATCTCTGTGAAATCACAACAGTAATCCTCACCAAGCCATAAAATGCCTCAAACCGTGTGTTTGAAGTGATGGGGTGGGATCCGGAGCAGTGTTCTTCTCTGCCCCCCATGTCCCACTGCACCAGAAGGTTCTGGGGTTTTAATGGGAAAGGGAAGAGCTTTCAGGGAAGCCCACCTACCCCCAACCCAAGGTCAAAAGTGAGGAAGCAAAGTCCTCTTCTCAAAGATCTTTTAAAATACCTTGTGAGGAGAGAGCAGAATTTTCATTCCGTGAAATGCATGATTCACATTTTGCTTCAAGCGCAAACCTGATTTGCGAAAATCAGCGAGATTTAGCCATTGAATTCAGTGGGACTCTCTGATTTTTCAGCTGTGGATTTAACGAGACAAAATAATGTCTCTAGGTTTAATTGTGGCCCCAAACTACTCGTCAAGTGTCTAAAATCTGAAACAGTTCTCACAGCAGAGATATATTTCTTCCACTCTCTGGCCCCCGCTCCGTCACCTTCTGAATCACATTCCGTTTACAGGTTTAACAATTTAAACACAATGACCATAATTATAACACATCGCAATGTAACACAACCACAGGGGTTTGGACAGAATGACACTTCGGGTCTCTTCCAGCTCTACAGATTTCTGGGTCCATGAACCTGACCAACTCCACTGAAACCTCTGGTGTTTAGATGAGCGCAAAGCATTCCAGCAGGTCAGCTAACGATATCCAGCCCCGGCAATACTATCCACCGGCACGAAGCATTCCTTCAGCTGCGCAAACGCTTCCCAGAACTTTTCCATAAACAGAACGGGACGGAGAGGAGGTGCCAGTTCCTTCCAATTTAAATCCAGCTCCTCGGCGCAGCTGGGATTTCCATTTGGCCGCCTGATTCCCGAAGCCAGGGCTTTTGGCAGGGAGCGCAGCAAGAGAGCATCACGAGGAGGGTGATAAAATTTCCAGGGCTGGCTGGCAGCGCTGCAGCTTTTGTGGGAGGCAGAGATGTTTTTGGGGAGAGCAACAGGCCCTCTCGCAAGATCTTCCTCTCATCACCCAGGAGCAGCTTCTCCTACTCCTCCTTCTCCTCCTCGGCCATCTGCCAGGAACGCCGAGTCTGGAAAGAGGTCTGGCTTGCAGGATAAATGGGGTGGTCCCTCCAGAGCGTGGGCTGCAGGAACAGAGCTCCGCAAACATCTTTCATGTCGGGCTGAGCGAGAGCAGCTCCCCAGAGGCCACCCCGGGAGCAAGAGGGAGGAGGGAGGGTGCTCTTTGGGACTCAGGTCCCCCAGGCCAGGGGCGTCAGGGCGGGCCAGCGCTCGACTTGCTTACATTGGACGGGTGATCGAGGCACCGCCAAGAGCCCTCTGTGCAAACACAGAGGCCAGGGAGAGATTTCCTGGTCAGAGGTTTCCATCTCAACACAAACAGAGGCTTGCCAGAGGTTGAGATCCAGAAGGGTTGATCTCACGCTGGAGCCAGATGAGAGCTTTTCAGAGTCTTGTGATTGGAGCCCTTGTTACCCAAGCTGTATACAGTGGTACCTCGGGTTACAGACGCTTCAGGTTACGGATGCTTCAGGTTACAGACTCTGCTAACCCAGAAATAGTACTTAGGGTTAAGAACTTTGCTTCAGGATGAGAACAGAAATTGTGCTCCCAAAGCGTGGCGGCAGCGGGAGGCCCATTAGCTAAAGTGGTGCTTCAGGTAAAGAACAGTTTCAGGTGAAGAAAGGACATCTGGAACGAATTAAGTACGTAACCCGAGGTACCACTCTATTGTTGTTGTTGTTTAGTTGTTTAGTCATTTAGTCGTGTCCACCTCTTCATGACCCAATGGACCAGAGCTCACCAGGCCCTCTTGTCTTCCACTGCCTCCCGCAGTTTGGTCAAAGTCATGCTGGTAGCTTCGAGAACACTGTTCAACCATCTCGTCCTCCGTCGTCCCCTTCTCCTTGTGCCCTCCATCTTTCCCAGCATCAGGGCCTTTTCCAGGGAGTCTTCTCTTCTCATGAGGTGGCCAAAGTACTGGAGCCTCAGCTTCAGGATCTGTCCTTCCAGTGAGCACTCAGGGCTGATTTCCTTCAGAATGGAGAGGTTGGATCTTCTTCTCTCAAGAGTCTCCTCCAGCACCAGAATTCAAAAGCATCCATTCTTTGGCGATCAGCCTTCTTTATGGTCCAGCTCTCACTTCCATACATCACTACTGGGAAAACCATAGCTTTAACTATATGGACCTTTGTTGGCAAGGTGATGTCTCTGCTTTTTAAGATGCTGTCTAGGTTTGTCATTGCTCTTCTCCCAATAAGCAGGCATCTTTTAATTTCGTGACTGCTGTCACCATCTGCAGTGATCATGGAGCCCAAGAAAGTAAAATCTCCCACTGCCTCCATTTCTTCCCCTTCTATTTGCCGGGAGGTGATGCTGTATATAGGTCTACTCATTTTGTCTCCCTTGCTATCACAGAATCATAGAGTTGGGACACCCCAGGGTCATCTAATCCAACCCCGTGAAATGCAGGTGGTTAAACAAGTGTAGAGAGCCAGTGGCAGAGCAGTGGTTGCTAGTTAGAGGGTTGGACAAAGATCTGGGAGAGACCAGGGTTCAAATCCTGCCACTCAGCCATGAAGCTCACTGGGTGGCCTTGGGGGCTGGCCACTGCCTTTCAGCCTCACCTACCTCATAGGGCTGTTGTTGCAAGAATAAAACAATGAGGAGAATTATGTACGCCACCCCGAGCTCCATGGAGGAAAAGTGGATATAAAGGTAGTAAATAAGGAAATAAATAGGTGCTGCAGTTTTTTGGAACACAGCAAAATCCTGCTAACCTGTTTGACCAGTGATGATAGTTGGAAATGTGTGTATTAACTGGTTTTTAAAAAAAGTTTTGAAAGCTGTCCAGAGAGTTCCAAGACTCAAGGCCTCTAGGCCAAAATATTTGTCCCATCTTTATATAATATTTATTCCAGATTTTAAAAGTTACCAAAAAAAGCAAGAGCAATACCAAATACAAAGAAGGAAAAAAAATACAACAACAACAACAACAGATGAACAAGAAAGAATAAAGATACATTCTCTTAAAAAAAAAATATTAAACCTTTATATGACTTTTTCCCTTTACTTCTTTCCTTGACCTCCTCACACCTCCCAATTTTGTATTCTAGTTCAAATCATTGTTTCAGCACATCCTTCCAACCTACTTTTCATTTAAGTAATTTAATTTAATATATTAAATTTTAACGTCCTCTCTTTCGTCAATTTCATCAACTCATTTTACTTAATCCATTATATCATTTCTACCAAAACCACCTAACTTTCTTTTTCCAACATCTTCCTAACATTCCTTAATTTTACAATATTTTTGCAGATATACTTTAAATTTTTTCCAATCTTCTTCCACCGACTCTTCCCCTTGGTCCCGGATTCTGCCAGTCATCTCAGCCAATTCCATATAGTCCATCACTTTCGTCTGCCATTCTTCTCAAGTGGGTAATTCTTGTGTCTTCCAATACCTTGCGATAAGTATTCTTGCTGCTGTTGTAGCGTACATAAAAAAAGTTCTATCCTCCCTTCGCACCAATTGGCCGACCATGCTCAGGAGGAAGGCCTCTGGTTTCTTCCGGAAGGTATATTTAAATACCTTTTTCATTTCATTATAAATCATCTCCCAGAAGGCCTTAATCCTTGGGCATGTCCACCAAAGGTGAAAAAATGCACCCTCAATCTCTTTACATTTCCAACATTTATTATCGGGCAAATGGTAGATTTTTGCAAGCTTGACTGGAGTTAAGTACCACCTGTACATCATTTTCATTATATTCTCTCTTAAGGCATTACATGCCGTAAACTTAATACCTGTGGTCCATAACTTTTCCCAGTCAGCCATCATAATGTTGTGTCCAAAGTCTTGTGCCCATTTAATCATAACAGATTTAACCGTTTCATCTTGTGTATTCCATTTCAACAGCAAGTTATACATTCTTGACAAATTCTTAGTTTTAGGATCTAACAGTTCTGTTTCCAATTTTGATTTTTCCACCTGAAAACCAATTTTCTTATCCAAATTGTAAACCTCCCTTATTTGATAATAGTGTAACCAGTCTCGTACTTTAGTTTTTAATCTGTCAAAGCTCTGCAACTTCAATTTATCTCCATCTTGTTCCAAAATTTCCCAATATTTTGTCCAATTTGTCTCCATATTAAGTTTTTTCAGAGCCTTAGCCTCCATTGGTGACAGCCACCTTGGTGTTTTACTTTCAAGCAAGTCCTTATATCTCATCCAAACATTAAACAATGCTTTCCTGACAATATGGTTTTTAAAGGCCTTATGTGCCAGGCCAAAATATTTGTTGACCAGCACCATTGTCCTTCATTGTCGTGGGATGTTGGTGGCCACAAGAGAAGCCTACTGAGACAGCCACCGGTGGCACTGGCTCCTAAGCCAGCCTTCGTCTTTGCTGAGGCCTCTGGCCCCCATCCCTGCCCGTCCGCGTCAAGGAGAGCTAAATACAGACTGTGACCTATGAGGCAAATTGCGTCTGCTGTAGGTCGAAGCTGGCAAGGGCAGAGATAAAGCTCTCTGGCCTGTTTGTGCCCTGAAAGCCTAAAGAGGAGTGAGAAACTCAGAGAACCACAGAACTGGAGGGTAGAAAGGGCCACCCAGAAATCATCCAGTCCAACCCTCTGCAATGCAGGAACCAGCACGCAAATGGTGAGATCTGAACTTGAGACTAGGGGGAAATCAAAACGGAGAGAAACCACAATGGACGAGATCTGGTTCTGAGCCAGATGACCCCAGGGTCTGACTCAAAACAAGGTGAATTCATATGTGTGTGTGTGTATATGCAATTGATTGTGAACTGCTCTGACTGTTTCCTGTCCCCCTTCCCTTAAAGGACCCCCAATCCCTGGATGTTGCTGTGCAGAACACACTCTCGGGTCTCTACCCCCCGTTTGACATCACGGCCCCCACTGTCCTCAGCCAGCTTTTCCGCGTCCTGGAGGCCAAATACCACAGCGATGGGCTGTGCTGCTTGCTGGACTTCCTCATCCCTTCCAAGCGCCTTCTGGAGCACGTGCGGCAGGCGGCCTGCGTAAGTGCAAGAGGAATTGCCCGGGCTTTGGGTAGCTGCCCTTTAGAGCATCCTTCCCCAACCTGGTGCTCCCTCCAGGGGTCTTGGACTGCAGCTGCCATCAGTCTCTGCCATGGGGGCTACAGTCTTAGAATTACAGAGGTGGAAGGGACCCCACGGGTCATCTAGTCCAACCCTTGGCAATCCACCACCGTCCAGTCTTCTGTCAAAGAGCTCTTACTCTCAGAAAGTTCTTCCTAATGTCGAGTCAGAGCCTCCTTCCTTGTCATGTGAACCCACTGGTTCTGAAGCACCAGAAAACAAGCCTGCTCCATCTTCCTTTTTTAAAAAAAGGTTTTTATTTATACTTTTCAAATTTATACATTTCATTCATTTCACAATCATTTTAACCTTTCAGGGTTTGACTTCCTTCCCCCTTTTTCTGCGGTTGTTAATATCTTCTGCATATTCAATTCATTTAATTTGCTACTTTAATTATCTTAAAGTATAATTTAATCTTAAATTAAATTATCATTTAATTTAATTATCTACTTTAAATATAAACTCTTATGAAGCTGCAGGTTATTACAATAATCCTGCAAATGTTTTTATCTGTTTGAAACTTATCTGTAAATATTCACTAAACCATTTCCATTATTTTATAAAAAGTTTGTTATCTTGATTTTTTTATTGAAGCTTGCTCCATCTTCCCTGGGACCCAGACAGCCCTTCTGAAATTTGAAGGTGGTCATTATGTCACCTCTCAGCCTCTTCCTCTCCACAAAAGTCCAAAACATCCGTAGGGCACCAGGTTAGAATGGGAAGGGACCCCCTAAGTCAATCTAGTCCAACCCCCTTCAAATGCAGGAATCTCCATTAAAGCATGCATGGCAGATGGAGGTTGGTTGCATTAGAGACAGCGCAGAGAGGACCACATCCTCCCATCATGATCTTGTCTAATGCAGGCCAATGGAATAATAATAATAATAATAATAATAATAATAATAATAATAATTTCTTATTTATACCCCACCCATCTGGCTGGGTTTCTCCAGCCACTCTGCGTGGCTTCCAACACAATATTAAAATACAATAGCCTATTAAACATTAAAAGCTTCCCTAAAGAGGGCTGCCTTCAGATGCCTCCTAAAAGTCTGGTAGTTGTTGTTCTCTTTGAGATCTGGTGGGAGGGCGTTCCACAGGGCAGGGGCCACTACCGAGAAGGCCCTCCGCCTGGTTCCCTGTAACCTCACTTCTCACAGCGAGGGAAACGCCAGAAGGCCCTCGGAGCTGGACATCAGGTTCTGGGCAGAATGATGGGAGTGGAGATGCTCCTTCAGGTATACTGGACAGCCTGAGGAAGCAAGGAGATGTTGCATCCCATAATTTTAAATAAATAAATATATCCTTTATTAGGCATAGCAAACCACACATTATCAAATAGACACCGTATACAAATTGTGCAAAATATGAGCTCAACCTAACAAGGTTTGTCCCAGTCAGATCTTTAACTCCAGAGAAAATCAATTCGCATAAATAATCCAATACAACATTACCACATCACCAATCAATTAAGAACCACTAAATCTCTTTATAATGGCCCAGCTTTTCTACATGGACAGCACTCAAAAATTCAGCCACTATTAAAGTAATATGATCATTCCTGTCCGAAAGCAGATCCTGAACCGTTGATAGCATAGAATTGAGCCTATTGTGTTGTGAGGCCTCTAATAATTGTCTTCTGGCATAAATGCCAAAATCACAAGAAAAGAAAACATGAAAAGAATATAATATATTCTCCTCCTCTCCCCCTTTTTTGTGCCCATCTGCAGGCTCCTTACTCCGGCTGCGTCTTCCTCCACGAAGGGTGGCCCCTGTGCCTCCGCGAGAAAGTGGTTGTCCACCTCGGACCGCTCAACCCCCTCCTTCTTCGCCCGGGGGACTTCTACCTGCAAGCGGAGCCCTGTGGGGAGCAGTCGGCTTGCCTGGTGGTCAAGTGCCTCTCCAGGGATCTCACCACTGTGGAGAAGATCTCCGTCCCTGAAGCCTCCTGCTCCTTGCTGTTCACCAAAGAGTGGCTGGAGGAGGTCAACCGAGACCTGGACCGGCCAACGCTCCACACCTGCCTGGTGGCCACGGGGAATGGGATCGTCCCCCTCCCGTGGAATAAAATAGCCGTCCCAGAATTTGTTGGGGTGCCCAAAATGGAAGGTTTGGTGGAGCAAGAGTCCTCAACCCACCTAGCAAATCTCCTGCGTCCGGACTGCAGTCCCGACTCAGGGAGCTTGCAGTCCTCTCCAGTTAAGTATCCTGGGCTCATCAAAGTTGTAGAAGGAACCTGGAAGAAATCTGCTCTCTTTGCTTTGCCGAGTCTGTGCGACATCATCGGCGACAACCTGGAAGGCGAATACGTGAATCTCCTGGGGTTTTCCGAAGAAGGGAAGCAGGATAATTCTCCTCCTGTCAAGGCAACAGGGTCAGCCCTTGGGGAGCAGCTGCAGAGAGATGCAGCGTCACCCAAGGTGGAGAAGGACCTCCTTTTGGTGAACGGGGACGATGGGGAGATGGCGGGGGGCTGGAGCTGTGGGAAGGGGCAAAACTCAGAGGAAGGGCCCTGCACGCCTTGCCTGAGGCGGCGGCTGGGCCAAGACGCCAAGGTCCATGAGCCGAGGTGCAGGTACCGCGAGTCGTACGTGGCGGCCCTCAAGAACCCGGTCAGCTTCAGCTCTGGGTTGATGGCAGCTATTTTGGAAGAGATAGATACGTCAAAGCAGGTCTCCTCTTCTGCATCAGAAGGCACAGGCGTGTGGCCTCTGGAGGGATCGGGCCCGGGGGCTCCCCAAATCCTCTCTGAGCAGCCAAACAAGACTGAGAAAGCAGAGGACGACTCTTCCAAGCCAGGCCACTCGAGACTCCTGAAGCCTCCGGCCGCCTGTCCCACTGCCAGCAATAAATTCTCATTCCTGAAAGGCCACCGTCAGCTGGGCTCCTCGGCGGGTGGCCTGCCAGGGGCGGAGAAGGCCGGGAAGGGCCAGGAGGGGCACCGGAAAAGGACGTCGGCCGTGTGCTCTCCTCGCACGGCCAGAGCAAAGGCGGCAGCTGGGAAAGGTGAGAGTGGGAATAAAGGGAAGGGTTGGGAGGAAGCAGAGCAGAAGCGTTCTCAGAGGCCTGCGGGGGAAGGCACACTGAAGTCCGCATGATGTGCTGGCATCGCGGGCTCAGGGTTATGTGCAAAAGCTTGCAGCTTTGGCGGGTTTTCTGCCTGGAGAAAAGGAGAGAAAGAGGGAGCATGACACAGTTATGCACGGCTTGGAGAAAGTGGATGAAGGAAAGTTTTTCTCCTTTCATAAGACTGGTACTTGTGGGCATCCACTGCAGCCACCAATTTGGAATACACACACACACACACACACACACACACACCTGTATATATGCGCACTGCTAATCTGACTGGGTTTCCCAAGCCACTCTGGGAGGCTTTCAACATATTAAAACACAATATGAACAGACTGCTTTCCTCTTCAAATGGTTATTATTATTATTATTACTATTATTTCATTATTTCTGGCTGAGTTTCCCCAGCCACTCTGAGCAGTTTACAACATATCTAAAAACATTTTTTTAAATCAATCCTTTAAAATTTCCTTAAAATGGGCTGCATTCACAAATCTTCTAAAAGTCAGATAGTTGTTTATTTCTTGAATATGATGGGAGGGTGTTCCACAGGGCAGGCGCCACTACCGAGAAGGCCCTCTGCCTGGTTCCCTGTAGCTTTGCTTCTCGCAGCGAGGGAACCGCCAGAAGGCCCTCGGAGCTGGACCTTAGTGTCCGGGCTGAACAATGGGGGAGGAGACACTCCTTCAGGCAGTGGCGTAGCGTGGGTTGTCAGCACCCGGGGCAAGGCAAGTAATTTGCACCCCCTAACCCGTGGATTTGTGCCCCCTAACCCATGGATTTGCGCCCCCTAACCCTAACCCCCAGATGTTGCGCCCGGTGCGGCCGGCCCCCCCTGCACCCCCCACGCTACGCCACTGCCTTCAGGTATACTGGACCGAGGCCATTCAGGGCTTTAAAGGTCAGCACCAACACTTTGAATTGTGCTTGGAAACGTACTGGGAGCCAATGCAGATCCCTCAGAACCAGTGTTATGTGGTCCTGGCGGCCGCTCCCAGTCACCAGTCTAGCTGCTGCATTCTGGATTAATTGCAGTTTCCGGGTCACCTTCAAAGGTAGCCCCACGTAGAGCGCATTGCAGTAGCCCAAGCGGGAGATAACTAGAGCATGCACCACTCTGGCGAGAAAGTCTGCGGGCAGGGAGGGTCTCATTCTGCGTTCCAGCTGGAGCTGGTAGACAGCCGCCCTGGACACGGAATGGACCTGCGCCTCCATGGACAGCTCTGAGTCCAAAATGACTCCCAGGCTGTGCACCTGGTCCTTCAGGGGCACAGTTACCCCATTCAGGACCAGGGAGTCCCCCACACCCACCCACACCCTGTCCCCCCAAAACAGTACTGCTGTCTTGTCAGAATTCAACCTCAATCTATTAGCTGCCATCCATCCTCCAACTGCCTCCAGACACTCATACAGGACCTTCACTGGTTCTGATTTGAAAGAGAGGTAGAGCTGGGTGTCATCCGCATACTGATGAACACCCAGCCCAAACCCCCGATGATCCCCTTAAAAGAGGATCAAACAAATTCATGAAGGAGGAGAGGGCTATTGATGGCTCTTCTCTGCTTACACAGCTGGAGGCAGCGATGCTTCTGAATGCCCGAGAGCCCTCTCCCCAGCCCTCTCCCAGCAGCTGGGATTCAGGAGCACTGCTGCCTCCGACTGCGGACTAGACGGGCCTTTGGTCTGATCCAATATATGTCTCTCCCCTGCTCTGCCTATGGGACAGCTCCTCTCTGCAATTCTCCGGCTCCAGATGGTAGGACTTGAACCAATGGCTTCAAGTTACAAGAAAGGAGATTCCGACTAAACATTTGAAAAAACTTTCTGACAGTTTGACAGTTGAACAGACTCCTTTGGGAAGTGCTGGACTCTCCTTCCTTGGAGGTTTTTAAGCAGAGGTTGGATGGCCATCTGTCTATGGATGCTTTAACTGAGATTCCTGCATTGTAGGGGGTTGGACTAGATGACCCTTAGATCCCTTTCCAGTCTAGATTCTCTGATTTCAGGGCACACTGTGACCTGATTTGTGGGGTCTTCTTAGGTAGTCCTGATTTGTGATGGGTGTGTGGGTGTCAGCATAGATTACAGCGTTTGGGGACAACTCATCTCTGCCACTCTCTAACTTTCACGTCTTTCTCCTGGCCAGGTGATGTTGTGCTTTCAGAACTTCCAGCTTCCAAGAACGCGGAGAGTGTCGCCATTCCTACGTCCCCCACAGATGTCCTGCTCAGAGAATCGCCTCCTCCGGGATCTGGCCCACAGGATCTGGCCCAGTGGGAGACGCTCAGTCCGGAGCTTTTATCTTCTGGGATTGTATGTCTGCCAGGTACTGCAATAGTGCCATCACCGTCTTCGCACGCAGCTGACCTCTTGCATAGCTCCCATTTGCACCAAAGACTGCAATGTGCCACTTTAAAAACTAACACATCTCATGGTGATCTGGGCTTTGGGGGAACCACAGCACACTTTGTGCTGCAGCAGACTAATGCACCCCCCTTCAGGAAACTGTTGCATTGGTCTGGAAAGCCTTGCACCTGAGAACTTTCTGGCGGCTCCTGCCCCGAGGCTGCAACCTTTCTAGCTATCCCAAAAGAAAGCGGACCATAATGAATAAATCCACTTTTATGTTTTTCTTCTGTTGAATAAAATAATGGGTGCCATTAGACCGGGAGGGTTTTGAAAAGCAGGTGTGGAAATGCGAGAGCCAGTGGGGGTTGCAGTGTTGGGAGAGTCCTGGGTTCAAATCCTCCCACTCAGCAACGAAGCTCACTGGGTTTGACCTTGGGGGCAGCCACTGCCTCTCAGCCTGACCCACCTCGCAGGGTTCTTGTGAGGATAAAATGGGGGAGAACCAAGGACACCACATTGAACTCCTTGGAGGAAAAGGTGGGGTATCAATGAACTAAGTCTCTCTCTCTCTCTCTCTCTCTCTCTCTCTCTCTCTTGGCATCTTGTCACATTTATGGTTGCACTGACTTTCCTTTGGCTCCAGGAAACGTGGATAAGCTTGGCAGACCCATCGTCCAGATCTGCAGCGGTGGCCCAGCGTGGCAAGCCCCGTGGTGTTCGGCCAGAGAAGTGGCACGCCTTCTCCTCTTCCTTTGCACCATGTCTAGGTCAGTTCCCCTCCTTCAGCGGCCGTTCCTGTGATGGTCAGGTCTCTTTCCTGCATTCGTAGACAAATAACATCATGTTGGAAGGAGCCCCCAGGCTCACCTGCTCTGGTTGTCAGATACAGTGGCGTAGCGTGGGGGTGCAGGGGGGGCCGGCCGCACCGGGCGCAACATCTGGGGGTTAGGGTTAGGGGGCGCAAATCCACGGGCTAGGGGGCGCAAATTACTTGCCTTGCCCCGGGTGCTGACAACCCACGCTATGCCACTGGTCAGATACGATCGAAGGCATGAGGGCATGGAGGCAGATGTGAATGGTTTGGTGGCGAGTGTCGCTGTGCTGGTCCTGTGGGTCACCCGAGAGGCGAGGTCCAAATCCGGTCCGTGGTCAAAGGTGCAATGTGGAGGCAGTCCGTAGTAGCTGAAGCTGGGTGCAGGGCAGGGAGTCGGGTGAAGTCAGGAGCTCAGGCAGGAAATAATAATAATAATAATAATAATAATAATAATAATAATAATAATAATAATAATAATAATATATTTATACCCTGCCCAATTGTCACTGTTTTTGGTGTTGAATATATGCTATATGGTAATTTAAGGACCTAATATGATATCTTGACCAGCTTCGACCCATCTGAAGCTGATACAGGCTCGTCTTATTTTGAGCCCAAGCAGAGTAGTCCAGCAACGAAAGGATAAGTAGGTAAATGTGCTACATTGCTAACTTTTATTTCCACTCTATGCTGAGAGAATGCAAACATGCATCTTGCCTCTGTGAGAGCAGAGAAGCAACTGTCTCTCTAACAAAGAACACCGAGAGAACAGTGAAAAACAGGAAACCAGTGAATGTCACATCCAGTCTCCCATTCCGGTGGGAATCCAACAGTAACGCTGACTGTGGAATGTAAGCAACTGTCTTGTGACAAACATTTTGCTGCACAGTGAAGGAAGCAGAAACCAACACCTAATAGGTACCTAAAGCCATCTGCGCATAACAAAATAGGTATCTTATCAAAGTAATTGTTGAACTGAAATACAATTAAGAAGAAGTATATTAATAGTGAAATAATTATTAAGCTCTAACTTAAAACGATATTTATTCATAACAAACTTAATAATGCAAACACATTGGCATTTGGCAATAGCAAAAGTTCCATTAGAAACACAATTTACAAAGACTCATCATCTTGTCTCTAGAAACTTGCTATAACATGAAATAATAATAGGTGTAAATATATGATGCAAACGACTAATAATGATAAATAGCAGAATGTAGGCACCTTTTATATAGAAAGGAGCAAACCAGTGATCTTTTAGGGAGCTGGCTAGCAGGCAGGGCCCATTATTTACATCATAGGAGCCTACACAACACAAAACACGGTTGCTGTATGTAAGTTTTATTTTATTGGTTTTTTATCTTATATTTTAGAAATGTACATCCAGTTGTTTTTTCCTTTAATTTTTTGGGGGCCCCCAAGAGAGTGGGGCCCTAAGCTAGAGCTTGTTGAACTTATATGTAAATCCGGCACTGCGCAGGCCGCAAAATAGAGGGGGGGTCTGGCCCACTCCATGAAAAAAATTATTTTTGGGGGGTGGCCCCCTTGGCTCCCCCTCCATAGAGCCAGAATGTGCAACAATGTCTATCCTCCCGCAGCATCTCATGCAAGGACTCAAACTTGTCTTTGAGTCTGCCTCTCCCACCATGGAGTAAAAACCATCCTTTCCTCCAGACTCAGTTTTTCTGCATCTCTTTCCATCCTGCAGGAAGCAGTCGAAGGACGCGGGGCTAGCGCTTCTCATCGATGCCAGAAAGGAGATGCCCCCGCCCGCCCTCTCTGCCGCCCTCGGATCCGTCCAGGTAATCTCAGGTGGGTGGGAAAAATCCGGGGGGGGGGGGAGTTTGCAGGGAGCAGCTGGCTTTTTTCACCCTAAGTCACCCTAATGTCACAAACCCCAAGGAACGGCTCCTCAAGGCCCTCATGTGGTGAAACAGAGGTACAGCAGATAGTTTTTAAAATACTATAATGTTAATAATAATGATTAAATGTATTTATATCCTGCCTATCCCCCCAGACTCAAGGCAGCTTACACAAATTAAAACAGCACAAATAAAATGGAAAAAAGCTAAAAACAGATGAAGGATGATCATTAAAAAGTAATTAAATGGATAGAATTTAAGTAATATAAAAAAGGCATCCTACACAATTTAAAGCAGCACAAATAAAATGGAAAAAGCTAAAAAAAACATGAAGGACGATTGTTAAAAAGTTAATAAAAGGATATAATTAAAATAATATAAAAACAGATCTGTTAAGTACAGATAATACAAGCATAACTTTCATGGGATGAGACCTGGGACTGAGTTTCTTCTTCCCTCTGTGAAGGATAATCATTCTGAATCACTTTTTACGATGAGCAATTTCTATAAAACCAGAATGCAAATGCTTGTCTTCCTTCTCCCACACACAAACTATAGGCAAATTGCAGGAGACTGAGGAAGACAACGCAAACCTAATTTTATTTTGGTTTTATTTATCACATTTATACCCCAGCTTTTCCTCCAAAGAGCTGAGTGTGGCCTACAGGGCTCTCTTCCTCCTCATTTAACCCCCACAACAACCCTGGGAGGTAGGCTGGGCTGAGAGGCTGAGCTGGGATTGGAACCCTGGTCTCTCCCAAGTCCTAGCCCAGCTCTCTAACCACTGTGCCGCCCTGCCTCTAGAGAAACCAGGGACCGTATTCTGTGGGGATAACCGATAAAGGGCTGAATCAAGGTGGCTGGGAAACCCGGTTTGGGAAGCCAGCGAAAGGGAGGCTGGTGTTTGGTGAAATTTCATCCTGGATTCCCGTTTTCCTTGCAGAAGACCCTGCCTGGCTCCATCCATGCTGTTTTCCTGCTGGCAGAGAAGGAGGCAGCCTCACATTTGGAGAAGCTACCTGGCGTGCAGGTGAGTCCCAGAGCATCGTGTTATTTCAATGCTGAAATATACTCAGAGTCGAGTGTGAATTTCATGCTCTTTTTTCAGCTCCTAGAACAATGAATGAAACTTTCCCCAAAACGTCTAGTTATATATACATCATTTACACAATGGACCCTGTGTCATTGGCTAATTCCAGGCTGCTCCTGTAGACCAATCAGGTTGCAGATTCACCTCCTCCAGAAGCCTGATTGGCTTCTCCTGCAGGCCAATCAGGTCGCTCATTCACTTCCACCTGGAGCTGGATTGGGTGGCTTCTGCAGACCAATCAGACTGCTGCATTCTGGATCCTATTGTTCTAGGATTCAGCTGAGTACATAACAGATGTGCTCTCATCTCTCCCTCATCCAGCACTGCTAACATCATTTCCCCCAAGAGATCTGATCTCCTGGGTTGCTCATTCTGCTTTCTCAGCTCTCCCCTCCCACTTTCATGCAGTCAGCCTCATTCACAGCCTGTTGTAAGTGCAAGAAATCAAGAAATCAAGCAAAAGAAATCAACAGGTGCAGCTTCCCCCATCTGCTGCAAAACACTTCACCTGTTGAACTTCTGCCCATCCAAGACTTTGCTAAGTGCACTCCGAGGTCCGTGTAGCCTGGCGTTCTGTCAGGCCCCCAAGGAACCAGATGCAGCCTATGCCTTAAATATTGACTTGTTTCCCAGGCTGTAAACATACTATTGCTGCTTGTGCAATGGGACTCCCCCATGGCACCCCATTTCCCCCCACCCTGAATCCGTCCAGTCTGTGCCCTCCGTTCCGCTCCTGCCCTCTCCCAGCCCAGATAATGACTCCCATTCTGCTTTGCCCTAATGAGTTCCCGCGGCAAATCCATCTCTCTCTCCCAATTATAGCTCCGCAGGCCAGACTTGGGCATTCAGATAATAATTCAGCCCTGGGAGGGTTTCGCTGCTCTTTTATGAATGCTGCTTGGTTTAATTAATGGAATGGGAAATCTCAATGAGCTTGATAAACGGCCTCTGCTGCTAGTGATTAAAATACCCTCGGCTCCCCGTGTGTGTCTAGAAAGGACCCCAGACAGGCTCTCATTTCCAGAGTGGCACGGCGATGGATGGCAGGGGCCCCCTCTGCTCCCTCCCCACCTCCCAGACTCTCACCTGTTTCATGCTAACTAACTGCACAGGCTTTGCCAACCGGCTGGGAATAATGGAAATCCCTTTTTAACGCAGCACATTGTTAAACTGTGGAACTCCCTCCCACCAGAGGCTGCCATGGCCAACAACTGGAGGGCTTTAAAGGAGGATTAGACAAATTCGTGGTGCAGAGGGCTACCAATGGCTACTAGCCAGAAGGGCTATGCTTTGCACATGGAGATGCAGGGCTCTCCTCATGTGCTTTGGGGCCCTCCAGATGTTTTTGAACCACAGCTCCCATCAGCCCATGCTCACTGTGGCTGGTAGGGGTTGTAGTAAATACATCTGGAGGGCGTCAGGTTGGTGAAGACTGAACTGGACCTAAAATGGGCTGGGGGGGGGGGAATGAGCCGAGTATAAACACTGAAAATCTTGATTTTACACCAGCCCTCTCCTCCTCCAATTTTTATACTGCTGGGCCTCTTACTATTGTGCCTGAAAATAATTGATGTTGTTATTTTAAAAAATATTTTATTGGCAATTTCAGCATAACATAATACTGTACCAAAACATATCATATTCATTATTCCCCCCTTTCCCCCCACCCCATCAAACCCTCCCCCCGAGACTTCCCTCAGCTCCTCTCTCTAATTTCTCAGCACATATTATTCTCTGCATGTTATAAAATTATACATATCCTTACGTTATCTATCTATATCTATCTATCTATCTATCTATCTATCTATCTATCTATCATCTATCTATCTATCTATCATCTATCATCATCTATCTATCTATCATGTATCTATCTATCTATCTATCTATCTATCTATCTATCTAATCTATCTATCTATCATCTATCATCTATCTATCTATCTATCTATCTATCTATATCTATCTATCATCTCTATCTATCTATCATCTATCATCTATTATATTATCAACCAATAAGTTTGTGTATGTTTACTCAAACCCTGCCAAGGAGTCCAGTTCATTTTGTTGTCTTGTTAGATAATTTGCAAAAAGCTCCCATTCTTCCTTAAAGTCCCAGTTGTCCTTGTTCTGCAGTTTGTATGTCAATTTAGCCAGTTCTGCATAACTCATCAATTTTTCTTGTCACTGTTCTTTCGTTGGGATTTCCTCATTCTTCCATCCTTGTGCTAGCTGTTGTTCTTTTTAAAACAACTCTGCCCAGTCTTTAAAAAAATGTGTATTTTATATACCGTATTTTTCGCTCTATAGGACGCACTTTTTCCCTCCAAAAATTAAGGGGAAATGTGTGCGCATCCTATGGAGCGAATGCAGGCTCCTTGGCTTCAGCGATAGCAACGCGAAGCCTCCAAAGCTCAGAGGGAGCGCTCCCTCCGCGCTCCAGAGCCTTCGCGTTGCTTTCGCTGAAGCCTGGATAGCGAGAGGGGTCGGGAGAGCAAGACTCTCCTGGCTTCAGCAGAGAGGGAGAGCTGCACAGCGCCCCTTCAGTGAAGCGGGAGGAGAAATGGAAGGGGCTCCATTTCTCCTGCTGCTTCGCTGAAGGGGCGCTGAGCAGAGAGGGGGAGATTTTTTTTTTCTTGTTCTCCCCCTCTAAAACAAGGTGCGTCCTATAGAGTGAAAAATACGGTGCTTTGCTGTTTTGAAATTTGTGTTAGCTGACTTGGTCTGTTAAACTGGATTCATAAAATAAAGAAATGCTGGGGGATATTGACGCCGTGGTCTTGCCCCTGCAGATGGAGGTGCTGAGCTCTCTGAAGGCCCTGGGGCGGCACGTCGACAGCAGCCAGCTGACCCCGGCCCTGGAGGGCCACTTTCCCTATTGCCACGGCGAGTGGGTCCAATACTTCCAGGTGCCTATTGTTGCAGTGGACGTTGCTGCCTTCCTCTCCCCCCTTTCTCCATCTTCTCCTTTTGCATCGCTCAGGATTTCAGGGCTGCTTCTGCAGCTAGCAGGGAAACGCCCCACCTTTTAAGTATCTGGAACAGTGGGAAAGGCTCTGGTGGATAGATATTAGGTTCACCACTTGCTACACCATAAAAGAGAATTTCAAGAAAATGTTTTTCAGGTGGTACCTAACACCATCAAAGCTTGCCAATATGTATAAACAGAAGTCTAATTTATGTTGGAAATACAGTGGTACCTCAGGATGCGAACGGGATCCGTTCCGGAGTCCCGTTCACATCCTGAAGCGAACGCAACCCGCGACTGCGCATTTGCATGTGCACGGGTTGCGATTCGCCGCTTCTGCGCATGATGTCATTTTGAGCATCTGCACATGCGCGAGTGGTGAAACCCAGAAGTAACGCGCTCCGTTACTTCCGGGTTGCCTTGGAGCGTAACCTGAAAATGCTCAACCTGAAGCACATTTAACTCGAGATATGACTGTATGGAAAAATGGAAGGAACATTGTTCGATATCTGGTGGAGCTGCGACAAAAGCCAAGACCTACTGGGGTATGATTCATGAAGAACTCAAAAAAATGTTTAAAACATCTTTACAAAAGAAACCAGAAACATATTTATTAGGCTTATTGGGAAAAGATATACCACAGAAAAAGAAAGGAATTTTCTTATATGCTACAGCAGCTGGCAGGATAGTATCTGCCAGCAAATGGAAGAGCAAACCAACACCCACAAAAGAAGACTGGCTACACAAACTGAGTCAATTTATAGAAATGGCAAAGCTAACTGCATACATGAGAAGACAGACAAACCAAAAACTCAGATCAGAATGGCAATGTTTTGAAGAATACATGGACAAACACTGTTCAAGAAAGAGTAGGTTGATATGCTTAGATTAAAGGAGTAAAGTAGAAAATATTAGTTAGGAATGTCATAATGAGATCAAAATTTACAAGTTAAAAATTGCAACAATAGCATCGAACCTATAAGATAAGGAGGTTGAGCTGTTGGGGGTGTGTGTCAAAGGGTGTGGTGCTGGGAAGATATGAGTATGGGAAGTATTTATGTGTTTATGTATATAAATAGTAGCCTTATTTTTGTATGTCATTTCTTTTTCTGTATTACTAAAATTTAATTTAAAAATTAACGGGGGGGGGGGGGAGAATACCCATCCTCTAGCCTGCAGGCCTCTGCTGCATCATCAGAGTCGACTGTGAGTCCGCTCAGCTTCTTAGGCGATGGGCACCATCTTGTTCTTTTCTGCGGGCGCAAAGCCAGCTTTGGCCTCACTGATCCCACCCTCCTCTATCTCCCTGCCTCAGTTTCCTGCTTCTTGCCCTCTTCTAACCATGTGTCACAACTTGTTATTTGGGGTTATTTTATCTGAACGGCTGCCTGCCTGTGCCTCCTCCCCCTAGAAGATGCACCAGTTTGTGAGCGACCTCAAAAAAGCCTCCGAATTGCTGCAGAACACCACCCAAGAACTGGAAAAGGGGGGCAGACTGGAGACCCTGCAGGTAAACCTCCTCCCCCAGACCTCAAGGAAGCATTGGGCGTGATTTTTTTACACAAGAAATGCAGCACAATGATTTTTCCTTGCACAACGGATCGTTTCCCCTCCCTGCTGAGTGCTTCCGAAATCTGCTCCGGAGTTGAGTTTGGGAGACAGTGCAGGGGGGAGGGAAAAGGGAGACATTCCCATAGCATTAGCACTGACCCTTTTACTAGTGCAATAGGGAGACCCAATGGTATGATACAGTCCTTTGCCATGAGAAAAGGACTGTGTTTTCTTCCAGGTGAGAGCTGTGATGGCTTCATTTGTGGTCTGTCCCGAAGGGGAGCTGCCTGTCACACAGAGCTTACAATGGTGTGGAACATAGCTGTCAACCGTCCCTTATTTGCTGGGAAACTCCCTTATCCCAGCGCCGTGTCCCACTGCTGTCCCTTATTGATGATGCCCCTTAAATTTCCCGGGTTTCAAAGGAAGCAGCTCCTCTCCCTCCCTCCCTGCCGGCCAGGGAGGAGGGAGGCACCAACTGTGTTGCTTGGCTGCGTTGCTCACCCAATAAGAAGTCTAAGAACGACTGGGGGGTGGAGCTTGAATGCTTTGTGCCGATCAAATCGGCTGCGTTGCCTGGGGACTCGCCTTTGCTCAGCGCTTCCCAGCGGAGAGGTGTGGTGGTTTTCCTTGCTGCATCCCCTTTGCCGGGTTGCTGCGCTGTGGGAACCACCGCTTGAGGCTTCATTTGGCTGCTGGCTGAGCTTTCTGCCTTTGGCTCGGAGGGGCTCAGATGTTGAACATACCTGTGCTTGGAAAATCCCTTATTTGGCTGCTGATCCCTTATTTTCGAGGCTGCTGGTCCCTTATTTTCAAATCTGTAAGTTGACAGCTATGGTGTGGGATAATTACATCAATGCCGTTTTATTTCATTCAGAATAATCTAAGAAGTGATCGGCCTAGTTCAAGAATCGCCAACCCTTTTGCAGGCTGGCAGGGGCTGATGGGAGATGCAAGCCAGAGGGCAAGCCAGGTTGGCAAAGGGTCCCCCCAGTTCATTTCCATTTTGTTCTCAACAGCAGTAAACCAAAAGCTTCTGGGAAATTTACAAGGACAGCTTCTCCCCAGCCCCAATTTGTCTCCAGAATCTAGTATTCCAAGGTAGACTGCCTCTGCCCATGGAGGTTCTCTTGAGCTTTCAGGGCTAACGGCCATTGACAGACCTGAATGTGGCTAATATGGGTCATTGTTCCGCAGGAAGTTGAGCATCAAATGGAGAGGCACCAGCTGCTGATGCAGAAGGTCTTGCGCAATGTGCAGCTGGTGAGCTTGCAGAGGGAAGGTGGGGCCACGCTGGCGAAACTGAGGAAGGAGGCAGCCCGGCTCAGCTTCTCCCCCAACGTCCGGTATGAAAGCAAGGGGGGAGCTCTGGCTTCCTCAAGGCCGTTTCTGGGTCTGGGGAGAAAAGTCACCTCCTTGCAACCCGATTCGGGTTACTGCAGTTCCTTTCGCTTCCACATTTTTCCAATCTCAAATTCAATTTCTCCACATTTCCTTTATTTAAAAGTTCTTGTTGAATTATTTTTTTAAAATCACAATTTTTATTAAGTTTTCCATATTTCATCACATTTTCATTACATAAATCCATTTTCACATTACCAAAGATTTCAGCTCAGACCTACAAACGTTTTCAAATGTTTAGAGTTTTCTTTCATATAAAATATAAATTTGTTGCAATCCTTTTGAAACAGTTCGTCACGCCGATTCCGGATCTTCCCCGTCAGCTTTGCCAACTCCACATATTCAACCATCTTTATCTGCCAATCTTCCAGTGTAGGAAGTTCCTGCTGCTTCCATTTCTGAGCCAGAAGTATTCTTGCGGCCGTTGTGGCATACATGAACAAATTTACATCTTTTTTTGAATTTCCTCACCAATTAACCCAGTTCTTGTTGAAATTCTTCAGCGCTTTTGTACAAATTGCACCTCTTTTTTAAAGCACCTTCCCTAACGTGCCCCTCTCTTCGCTAGGAGCAGCATCGGCCGGGCTCTGACCCTCTACAACCTGGTGGAGGAGAAAGTCCACATGCTGGTCACCAAATCCAACGGCCGCCTGGAGCACCTGGAATTTCTGCTGAAGATCCGACAGCTGGAGGCGGAGTTTGGCAAGGTCAGCAAGGACCCCCCGCCCCTGCCAAGTGGTACCCACCCAAGGTTGGCCAAACACGGCTGTGCCTGCCCGACCCAAATGGCTGGGAACGGTCAGCAGTCGTTGGACTGGAAGGGGCCCAAAGAATCATTTACCCAACCCCCTGCAAGAGAATACCGTATTTTGCACTCCATAAGACGTACCTAGTTTTTAGAGGGGAAAGCAAGGGGGGGAAATTCTGCACAGAGCGTGTAAGCAGCTCTCGCTTTTCTTGCTTTAAGGCAAGCAAAGCCAGAGCCGCTTACATGGCTTCTCTCTCACTTGCTGTAAAGCGCGGCGACGCCGGAGCAAGAAGAGGGGGAGGAGACCCCGGAGCAGGTGCTCTGCTTGCTTTGCAGTGAGGCAGGAGGAGGGATTGGGCAAGCAAGGTGAGAGCCGTGCAAAGCGGGACAGAAGCCACAGAAGCGGCTCTTGCTTTGGTTGCTCCTGTCTGTCCCTCCTCCCGCCTCGCTGTGAAACCAGCAGAGCAAGAGCCACTGACAGGCTCTGCGCAGCTCTCCCTTGCGCAGAGCGTGTCAGCAGCTCTTGCTCTGTTGGCTTCACAGTGAGTAACAGACGGGAGCCATGGATCCGGTTGCGGAGGCATCCCTCAGCTCACGACTGCAGCGGCAGCTGAGGGATCCCTCTGCCATCCAGTGCATTCGCTCCATAAGAGACACAGATATTTCCCCTTACTTTTCAGGAGGAGAAAAGTGCATCTTATGGAGCGAAAAATACGGTATTTGGCAGGATTTGATTCTGCCTTCTGTCACCTCTGCCGGGATGGTTGAGGGTGGAAGGATGAAGAGAAGCTCAGGATTGTGAGACCGTTCCACCGTCAAACGGCTCTTACTGTCAGAAAGATCTTCCTTGCGTTCAGGGATCAATTCCTGGCATCTCCCCTGCCTGAACCCCTGGAGAGCGGCTGCCAGTCCAAGCTGACAGCACACAGCTAGGTTGTCTCAAGCGAGTATTCCTCTGTTCCTAAGATCTGGGCTCCTTGATTGGGGAGTCACAAGTTTTCCTTGGAGGAGGTTCCTTCCAAGAAGCCGCCTCTTGTGTCCCGCCGCTAAAACCTTGGCTTCTTCACACAGCTCAGTTTGTGGTTCGATGAAGAAGGCGAGTCGGCGCTGCACGAGGCGGGGTCTGCAGCAGAGGGCAGCCCGGAGGAGGCCCAAGAGTCCCACCAGCGGTTCAAGGAATTCTTCAAAGAAGCCTCGGTACGTTGGCCGAATCTCCCTGCTGCCTGTTTTGCACCAGAAACGCACACTGGGAAAACTGGGCTTCACCCAAGTAATGTGCAGAAAATGCAGGTATTAGTGGAAATGATGCATAAACACGCATATAATAATGAAAATAAGGTGCAAAAATATGAACATAAGAATGTAAAAGGGGCTGGGCATTTTGGTGCGAAATTATTCAAATATGCACTGGTTTATATGCAATTTCTCCTTACATGCACATTTCCCCCCCCAATTTTTTTTTTTATTGATTTTCCATATTTATCACAAAATGACATAACAAAACACACAACAAAGAAAAACACACTACAATACAATAAAATTAAACACACAGAAAATTTATTCCTTCAAATACTTAATTCTCATAACATTGATAACTGACTTCCTCAAATCCCCTCTATCTGAATTTCATTATATCACCTTTATAACAGTTCTCCAAGTTCATATTTCTAATAACATTAACTCCTTTTTTTAAAAAAATATTTTTTATTAACAGACCAATCAAATCAAATCACATTAATTCCAAATTACAAAGCCAAATTTTAAATTTTTGTTGGGGGTACCCATATTTCAAGTTCCGAAAGGGATCCAATCATCTTGTTGCTGCTGCTTTGATGTCCACAAATCTGTCCAAATGATGTTCACAATTCTATCCAATCCTTCCTTGTTGTTTTCCACATCTCTTCTTGTTGTTTTCATATATTTTTCCTTTTTCTTTGTGACCTCTGATAGTCTCCACAAGCGAATTGAAACCAATTGTAGTCCTGTGTGGGTTTTTCCATCACTGCCGCTTTTCATCACTTCCATACATAAACACACTATTGCCGTCTACTCGTTAATCTTCACAGGTCTGTCACTCCCTTTCTCAGTCTTCTGAGGAGGTTCTGCCAGAAATCCCATATAAAAACAGATCCATAGCTTCCTCCTCCTCAGTCATCAGTCTTTCGACAGAACCTGCCAACATGGCGACTCCCTTTTTATTGCTGCGCCATTCCAAAAGCCCTTATTCTTTTCCGGATCTCCATACGCCAAACTTTTGGTTGATAATTCATTTCTACACAGTTTTTAATCGTCCCGCTTAGGTCAGTTATGCGATGGTTCTTTTTGGGGAGGGGTTCTTGGGTAATCACATAACATTAACTCTTTTCATTTACTAACCTCTTCTCCTTTATTAATATTCTAATCCTTAATATTTACTGCCACGTATCCTTATTCTACCCCTAAGCCTATTTGTTACTTCCAATGACATGCACATTTTTTGCAGACCATTCCCCCCCCCCCCCCGTTAGAATGCCTCTGCAGTTGGAGGCAGCGATGCTTCTGAATCCCAGTTGCTGGAAACTGCAGGAGGGATGAGATCCTGCACTCAGATGCTGCTTGCAGGTTGCGCCTAATGGGCACCTCGTCGGCCACTGTGAGAACAGGAGGTGGGACCAGATGGGCCACTAGCCTCATCCAGCACACTCTCCTTATGTTCTGTCCTTCCTTCCCCTGTTAGGTCCACTACAACCGGGGTCTGTCTCTGTCGAAGGAAGCCAGCAAGGTCCAGGGGTCCAGGTTCCCAGAGATGGAGGCCTTTGAGGCAGCGAAAAGCGCTTTCCAGGCCAAGCTGACCATGTTCTACATGGAGATGGAGATGAAAGGGGCGGAGCTGGAGACACTCCTGGACCTCTACAAGTTCTGCGACAAGGTGAATGTCCCAAAAGCTGAAGGAAATGATGGAGGGAGGCTGGGTGTGTGAAGGGGACTGGAACAAGGAAGTGCGAACCTTTAAGGCAGATGGGGCCTTTGACATGGGGCGTATCTGCTACCACCACATCCCTGGTGAGAAATTATAGCAAGGATGAGAAAATGGGCCAGGATGAAGCCCTGGAAGGAGCAAGTAAGAATGGTTGTCCTGTGTTTTTGCCCCCCAGGTCACACAGTTTAACCTGGACTGCCAGCGCCACCCGGCCACTTGGATCTACAGAGAGGAGGAGCCCAGGAGCATCCAAGCCCAGCGAGATATGGAGGATGCCCTCCAGAAGCTCTCCAGGGAGTTCTCCACTGAGACCTTCCAGCAGATGAAGGTGCAGGCCTCCAGTGTGCGCAGCAAGAGGGGTCTAGCCGTGTGGAATGAAGCCTTGGAGAGGTGCCAGGAAGCCAGGCAGCTCCTCCAAGATGCCCTTGCCAGGTCCAAGGAGGCTCGGGAAGGAGGTGCAGAAGATTCGGATCCCGTCCCAGCTACCAAACTCTCAGGGGAAGATGTCTGCTTAGATGGAGCATCAACAGAAGCCGAGAAAACAGAGCACGATAGAAGGACCCAAGATGTGGGTGGAACTGGCGTCCATGACAAGGCTTCCCGAGAGGTCCCCTCATGTGGTGGTGGGATGCTGAAGGGTGTGAAGGCCAGCGAAGAGGCCTACCTTGCTTCGTTGGACGTTATTCTGGAATGTGGGGGCCCCGAGGCTCAGGCAGACTCAGGCGAAGAAGCCCCCGGAAGTGCCCACGTGACAAGACAGGACTGCCCTCCACTGACCCTTCCCTGTGCCTCTTCCCCCAACACCAAGAAGGTGCCGGCCCCCTACGAGAGCCTCCCTTCCACCAAGCAGCCTGGCCTCTCCATGCCCATGAGAGGCCAACGCAGCAGGAAGAGAGAGGTGGCCCAGTACTTCCAGCTCTCCAGGCACGGGAGTTTTTCCTCCGAAGATGCAGATTCCCAAAGCTCCACTGAGGATGCTCTGAGCTCAAGTTTGCCCATGGAATCGTCCAAAGGAGCCTGGACTCAGGAGAAGGCACCAGGGATTCTCTATCTGGAGAATCACAGCACAGGCAGCCTGACGGACGCAATGGCCACCCAGTGAGACCGGGGGACCATCCTGGGTGCTGCCACGCTGGGCCTTCTGCACCCATTTTTTTTGATGCTGGATACATTCCTGGGTGCTCCACTGCCCCATGTCTCAAAGGGAAAGCCTTTATTGTTGCCGTTTGTTGTTGGACATCACTAAGAGTTTTTCCTGTTGCTGGTGTGTAGCTCTGTTTGGGCAGGAGGCTACCCACCCCCAAAGCCAGCCATCATTTCCTATTGTGGTTTGCATGGAGCAGATGCGATGGAAGACGGTCGTTTTCAGGGCGGAGAGAGTCTGTCCTGTTCCTATCCCAGTCCACCAATCCCATTAGGAACCTGGTTAGTAACTGGCTAGCAAACCCTCCCCTGCCCCGGGCAGGAGGCCACACTTCTGCATGGCAATACAATCCTACTGATGCTGCATGTCCCAAAGCCATTGTGCATTTGAACCCTCAAGTATCTGAGGGCTCTGTCTTTGCATCCAAAGGGTGAGGGTTCAAGCCCCTGCAATGACTATCGCTGAGAGTCGCACAGTGGCATTCAGGGTTGATGTTTAATACCTTGGTCCTCTGCAGAAACAGAGAGCAGAATGGAAGTTCGTACCTGGAAACATCCACCCTGAAAATATTTCCCCTCCAGCTGATTCAGGAACTGACAGCTGTGCAAATGACTCTGCCCCTGGGACTCAGCAGCTCTCCCCAAATGTTTATTTTCGCCATTGTTAATCAAAGGACCCAAACACCCGTTCTGCAATGGTTCCCCAGACGCCCGTTCAGAGTGAAAATGAGACAGTGCTTGGGCTGGTTTCTGTGCCTCACAGAAATCCAGAGGCTGCAGAAGACCTGACAAGAAACTCCTCCTTCTCCCCCTCCCCTCCTCCCCCCTTCTTCTTCTTCTTCCTCCTCCTCCTCTATCATCTCCATCTTCTAGTGGAAAGTCCCATATTTTTCACTCTACAAGACGCACCAGACTACAAGACGCACCTAGTTTTTGGAGCAGGAAAACAAGAAAAAAACAATTCTGAATCTCAGAAGCCACAGCAGCAAGAGGGATCGCTGTGCAGTGAAAGCAGTGATCCCTCTTGCTGTTCTGGCTTCTGGGATAGCTGCGCAGCCTGCATTCGCCCCATAAGACGCACACACATTCCCCCTTACTTTTTAGGAGGGGAAAATTGAGTCTTATAGAGCGAAAAATACGGTAGCTCTAAAACCTGCAGCCAGGAACAGAAAAGTAGCCAGGGTGAAGGACCTCATCATTTGCCCTGTGGCCTATTAGCCCCTCCACAAAATGCACCCCCACAAAGCTCCTTTTCTGTTCCCACATCTTCTTCCATGCAGGTAAAGAAACAAGAAACCAGGAGCTTGAGATGGGGAGGGGGGAATAGCCATCAGAACCAGAGCAAAGGAGGGGAGGACCTCCCTGCCCCCCCCCCCCCGGCCTTCTCCTGATTCCCCCCTGCAGACCGATTTCTGTGGGCCGGGCACACCTGGGCACCCCATGCTCACCAAGGTCTCCTAGAAGGGAGTGGCTCCCAACATTGGAATCACGGACTCAAGTTCATCCGTTTTGTTGAATTGATTAAACTGAATACTTATAATGGGATTTTGAATAAATGTGCAATTAACAGTTTTGAATTTTATTGTGTTCTTATCTTCCTTAGTGAGTCATGCAAACCGCTGTTCTGAACAATGCTTTCTGTAGTGTTGGGGGCTGGGGAGAGGCTTATAGAACTGAAGGGGCAGAGGCTCAGAAAGGTTTGGGAACCCTGTCCAAATAAACATTCTTGCTTTTGGGGGGATTTATCTCCCCTCCTTGATCTTTCAGAGAGCCTGCTTATTTTTTTGAAGGGAGAGTCTAGATGACATTGAGCCAAGCAAATGCTATTGGATACTGCCCAGGGGTTTCCTCATCACTTCCCTTATCAGAGAGGAAAAAAATGCAAGCTTTTGGAGAAACGGGCTTGTGCAAAACCACCAGATTAACTTTGATTGTGCAACCTGGGTTTGCCGGAATGTGACTGAATCTCTCCCCCCCCCCCCTCGTCCCAAAGAGGAACTGCAAATACCCAAAAGCTTTAGACAGCAGCCTGCAGCTGGGCTGTCAGGGTAAAGAGGGATGGAAGGTGGGTGGCATTTTGCAGAAAAGGACGGGGAGCAGATCTATTAGATAATCTGGGTTTTTTTGGGATCTGATCCCTTCTGTCTGCAATGAGGCAGAGCTGGGCAGTTTTTCTAAGCATGGGACCTTCCCACACCCTCGCTTTCCAAACAGCTGCAAGTGATCTCTGCATCCCTCAGCCGCTCTTGGTGCCAAAATTTCCTTCCCACTTCTGGAGACAAGCAGGGCTCTTCGTGAGAAAGGAGATCCAGGCAGGGAAAGGCGCAGGAGACTTGATTTGCCCTTCAAGCTGAGAAGCAGGAGCCCAGGCAGGCAGGCTACAGCTCTGCTGCTCTGCGACATCTTACGGGATCCAGACTGGGCCCAGGACCTCTGTACGCATGTAGCTGTGCAAAAAGGGAAACTGCAGAGTGTGGGGGAAAGAGCAGAAAGGACAAAAGTAGGGATGCTGTCTAGAAAACTCACGCTCTCTCTTAGGATTTCTTGTTGTTGAGTCGTTTAGTCATGTCCGCCTCTTTGTGACCCCCTGGACCAGAGCACGCCAGGCACTCCTGTCTTCCACTGCCTCCTGCAGTTTGGTCAAACTCATGCTGGTAGCTTCGAGAACACTGTCCCACCATCTCGTCCTCTGCCGTCCCCTTCTCCTTGTGCCCTCCATCTTTCCCAACATCAGGGTCTTTTCCAGGGAGTCTTCTCTTCTTATGAGGTGGCCAAAGTCTTGGAGCCTCAGCTTCAGGATCTGTCCCTCCAGTGAGCACTCAGGGCTGATTTCCTTCAGAATGGATAGGTTTGATCTTCTTGCAGTCCATGGGACTCTCCAGAGTCTCCTCCAGCACCAGAATTCAAAAGCATCCATTCTTCGGCTATCAGCCTTCTTTATGGTCCAGCTCTCACTTCCATACATCACTACTGGGAAAACCAGAGCTTTAACTCTACGGACCTTTGTTGGCAAGGTGATGTCTCTGCTTCTTAAGATGCTGTCTAGGTTTGTCATTGCTTTTTTCCCAAGAAGCAGGCATTTTAAGTGCATTATACAAATGTGACACTAGATGGCAATGGGAAGCTCATGGGAAATTCAATATATTTTCCAAAACTCTTTTAAAAAAGCATTTTCACAGGTGTTTATATATATATATATATGTATCTAGATTCCACCTTAGAGCAATAAGTCCATCCCCCTGCATAGCCGTCTACTCCAAGGGGCCCAGGTCCCTTCAGCCCCACAATGAAATATTTGGGGGGCTGCCCCCTGAATGTTGGGAACAATCAGTTGTGGAGGAGGCCAGACGTGGTTGATGCCCCTCCTCCCATGAAGGGGAAAGTGGTGGTGGGGGGGGAAAGCAGCTCTGGGCTAGTGGCAGTGAAGTTTGCATTGCAAAGGATAGCTGTTTTGTTTTGCATGTTGTTATATATTGAAATAAAAAAATTAAGGTTATATATATATATATATATGCAGGTTTTGGTGTCCTCGGGTGTCTTCCCGTGTAAAAGTTGGGGTGTCTAGGCGACGTTTCGACGAGGTCTCACTCGTCATCTTCAGGCTGGTGCTTTCGGCTTCTTGTTACTGGAACAGAGCGGGATCTCAATGTTTGAGTTCCTATAAATACTGTAGAGGGGGTGTGGTGTCTAGCCTCCAATGTTCTGGGCAGAGAGGAAGTTCCCAGGCTAGTGTGCCTTTTCTTCTTTTGTTCCTTAATTACTTGAGAGATACCTTGAGTGATTTCTTGAGTGATATCCTGAGTACCACTTAGGTGGGTCATTAGGTGTGGATTAGATATATATATATATTCATAAATGTATCAAGCAAACATGTATGTAAATTTATAAACCACATGTCTGAAGCAGCACAGGAAAGCAGTCCTGGAACCATTTTGACTCCCAAACTGAACCAATGTTTTCTCTGCAAGGAGGGAGGGGGTGAGGGAACCTTCCCATTGTCTCAGGAACTGGGAAATCACCAGACTACCAAAAAAGGCAATCAGATAAGGCATTATCAGATAACCTGGCAGACAGGAAAAACAACAGCATTCAAATTTCTGTTGTAGACTACCTTTTCTGTGATGTAGGTATATGGAGGGGTGGTGTTGAGCTCCAGGGAAGGCAATTTAAAATGTCTATATAAGGGCAGGCACACCTGGGTTCGGGGTCCTCCTCCTTTCCTGCGTGAGAGGGGAACACCCTGTTGCAACAGTTCAACAAAGATCAGGCTTACTAGCTGCTTTTCTTCTCAATATTCTCTGGTTGGCCTCTGTTCTTTTCTCCGACCGATGGAGAACCTGCAAAGGACTCTCTAAGGGCTCTTGTGTCCCCCATAAGGGAATAAGGGCAGATTTTCATTTATTACCGTACTGAGCTTGGATCCTAGAACAATAGGCAGGTAGGATCCCTGAATGCAACAACCTGATTGGCCAGTAGGAGGGAAGCTGAATTAGCCAATCAGAGAGAACCCATTGTGTAAATAATGTACATAAAGCCTGAGGTATGTGGGGGGCGGGGATTCGACTCTCTCCCTGTTTTACAAACTGCAATAAAGAGCATGAAATCACTACGTGACTCTGAGTCTATTTCACATATTGATTTTTTAAAATGTGAATTGGGTGGTTTTTCTCATTAAACTACAAACAAAATTGAACACCCCCCCCATCCCTTGTGGGGTGGGGGTGTGGAAGGTGCACTTTCCACAATGTTGCTGCTATTTGTACTAAATTGCAAACGTGAGAGTGGACTTGCAAGTGTTTGAAAGAGAAACACATTGTAAAATCTGCAGCCTTTGTGTTGCTCTGGTGTGGGGCAACGTCCGCATTCTTATGCTGGGGGGGGGGGATGCATATCAGGAAGGTGTGCCAGCTAGCATAGGCAAACTCCGACCCTCCAGATGTTTTGGAACTGCAATTCCCATCATCCTTTGCTAACAGGGTCAGTGGCCAGGGATGATGAGAATTGTAGTCTCAGAACATCTGGAGGGCCGAAGTTTGCCTATGCCTGAGCTAGACTGTTGCTTTCCTGTCCATGGAATGCAGTAGAGGCTTTGCTTCCCCATCAAGTTCTGGCCTCCCACCCCCCCCCCCCAAAGAAGAATTCAAAGTACTGTAAAAGGTGAAAGTTCTTCCCATTTTATTTTTTTATTTAGAGGAAAGGTGGTTTTGCAATCCCTTCCCACATGACGTAAAGCAGAAGCTGCGGAGTGGCTTTCGGAAGGCAGCAGTGACCGAGGTGAAAGGTGTTCAGAAATAGGTGTCTTTGAAACAGCAGCTGAAATCTGAGGAAGGGGGTTCCTCCAGTTCTCAGGGGGAAATCGACCCATGCCAGGGCCTTCTCGGTTGTGGCCCCCTCTCTATGGAATGCATCAACTTCAGTGCTGAAGGTTGCTAAAAGACCCACCTTTTCACCCCGGCTTTGGGGTGTTTGTGAAGGTGTGAACCATTTGTTTTGGGGAAGTATTTTCTGCTTACGGCTTAGCTTTATTTGTTAGGACATTTTTAATTTCCAATGCAAATGTATTAAGGAAAAAACAACAGGAAAAAGCCACATTTGACAGCACATTTAACTACACAAGAAAAACCACCTGAGCTTCCATTGAAGGTCAATAGACGCCAGCCAAATATCCAAATACATATCTGGATGAAGCTGGTGTTTATATAATGTTTGCCCAAACGTAGCAAGGGCATTCAGGTCTTCAGAACATTGTATAATAGGCTCCAAGTTACTTATGTGACCCTAAGGACTCAAAGAGGCTGGTGGCGGCTGCTCACAACCTTGGGATGCCCTCCCCAGATGATGATGATAATAATAATAATAATAATAATAATAATAATAATAATAATTTATTTATTCCCCAGCCACTCTGGGCGGCTTCCAACAGAACACTAGACTGGCTCCTTCTTTGTTGTCCTTCCGCCCAGCAGGCATTGTGAACTGATTGGGGTGTCGTTTTTTTAAAGGAAGGGGCTTTTAAACAACGCCGTGCTGTTTTTATTACCTGTATTTTAATAGATTTGTTTTTTTAATATTGTTTTATTTCTGCTAAAGTTTGATCACCCTTTAACGATGATCTTTTACCCGTTTTTATTATTTTATTTGAGGCTGCTTTAATTTGTGTAAGCTGCCTTGTGTCCTGATCTGGGGGAAAAGGTAGGATATTAATGATAATTGTAAACATGCTACGTAAATGGATCATCTGAATGAGGAGCCCTTGTAAGGGTTGGGGGGGGGGCAGTGATCACCTCCAACTTGGATGGATTTAAAAGATCCATGGAGGAGCTGAGAGCTATTGATGCCTATTAGCCACTTCTTCTTCTTCTTCTTCTTCTTCTTCTTCTTCTTCTTCTTCTTCTTCTTCTTCTTCTTCTGCGATCACTCATAGCTGAGTAAGATTGTCTTCCATGAACACAGTTTTAACAATGAGTCCATAAGTGACTGTGGAGGCCGATTCTGGATCCACACGTCCTTCCACAGTGGTCACATTGGTTTCCAGGCAGGAGTTGATCACGGTGTGGATTTGCCAATCGTGCCTTCCTCCTGGCACGTTTCTCCCTTGCATCCTGAGTTCGAGTGTCTTCAAAGCCCAGGACACCTTTGATAAAGGCTGTTCTCCAATTGGAGTTACATTCTGCCCGCCATAGCTGAAGGGAGGCAAAAGTGATTGCAAACACCAGTTGATGGAAACCATAGTTTCTGCTTGCAGGTTTCCCATACTGGGCACCTAGTTGGCCACTGTGAGAACAGGATGCTGGACTAGATGGGCCTGATCCTGCAGACCCTCTTCTTACGTTCTTGAGGTCCAAGAGCAGCTTTGCTTTTGAAGCCAAACCCTGGAGCCTGGCCTGCCCGTCACAAGCCGAACAGCTAGAGCATCCACATGATGCAGGATCCGTCCCATGCTGCGTGAGTCACAGAGCATGCAGCCCTGAGTCTCAGCTCCCGTGTCTGGTCCGGTCCCTGGCAGAGAAAGCCTCCATGCACACCCAGCCCACAAAATCCACAAACCCCACCCGGAACCTTGGCTGCAGATTGTGCAAGAGGGGAAAAACCTTTTTGAGGAAATACAAATATAGCTTTCTGGTCCCTCTGCTTCTGTCTGCTCACTCTCACTTCCGTTTTCCTCTCAGCTAAATGCAAAGGGGTTCGTAGCTGCAGAGTCCCTGGGCAGAAGGATCTGAGGGGGTTCAGGATTGCAGCAAGGATGTCCAAGGCGAGAAACCTCCTCCTGGCTTCTCTGCTGCTCTGTCTTCACTACAGTCCTCTCTCCGGGGCCACAGGACCGGGCTTTGTGGGCAGAATCACGGAAAAAGGCCTGGACTATGGTGGGTGCCTTTTATTCCCCATTCTGACTCCCCCTCCCCAGCCTGCAGGGTCATGTCATGGTTGAAGAGCTAGGAGGTCTGGAGTCTCTCAGCCTAACCGGCCTCTCAGGGTTGTTGTTGAGGATAAAACGGGGGGGAGGAGGCCCTCCTGCCCCCCACTCTGAGTGCCTGGAAGGAAAAGCGGGATCAAAACATCATCAATAAAATAAATAGCGTGTGCAGTTCTGGTTGCCTCGTGTCAAAATGGATATTGTAGGTTTGGAAAAGCTTCAGGAAAGGGCCCCCAAAATGACCAGGGGAAGGGAGGAAAGGCTGCAGTCGCTTGGGACTTTTCTCTAAACCGAAGGCAAGGAAGAGTTGACTTGATAGAAGTTTATACAACGATGCCTGGCGCAGAGAAAGTTGGAAATATTCTCTCTGTGTGTGTCTCTCTCATAACTCTAGAACCTGTGGACATCCCATGGAGCTGAAATGTTGGAAGATTCAGGACAGACAAATGAAAGCAATTCCATAGTTAACCTACGGAACTCCCTCCCACAGGACGGCTTTAAAAGAGGATTAAGCAAATTCCTGCAGCGGGGGTTAATTGCGGGCTGCTGCCCCGGCACCTCTGCTCTGCTTCCACACTCAGGGGGATGAATGCTCCTGCAGGAGGGAGTTCCATAGTTTAACTCTGTGCCGTGAGCTGCGGTCGAAAACATCAAGAGGGCACCTGGTTGGCGAAAGGTGGCAAGTTAGGTGGGTTTGAAACAATAAATCTGTTGCTTTCTCTATTTTGGGGGGCAGACCTACAGAAGTTGGAAGGGGCTGCTTTGCACCATCGTGGTCCCTGCCAGTTCTGCTCTCCCAGACAGCAAAAGGGCGTGGGCTGTCCGCCTGCAAGATATTTGCCTGCAGGAATGAGAGTTTTCTGCTGACGTTGTGGGGCTCTGTTTGACTGCTGGCTGAGTGGATACAGCTGGGGGGGGGGGTCCAGGGTCCACCTTAAGGCCTGCCACACTTTCTTTCTTGGGTCCCTGCCCATCTGACTGCTTTGATCTGTGGAACTCATGCAGTTAAACAGGCCACATCGCCCCCATCCCACATTTAATTTGTATTTAACCTTGTTTTTAAGTTGTATTTCAATCAACCGCCCTGAGCCTGGCCTTGGCTGGGGAGGGCGGGGTAAAAATAAATTATTATTGTTGTTATTATTATTATTATTATTATTACTTGTAATCAGGCAATCTTTCTGTGTAGCAGCACCTAACCTTTGGAACTCCCTGCTTCGTGACACCAGGCAGGCGCTTTCACTGTACTCTTTTTGGTACTTTTTTACTGTATTCTTTTGGTACTGTACTCTTTTATCACTCTTTTTGGTGTGTGATAAAAATGTTTTGGTTTAGATAAGCCTGTCCAGGGATGTAGAATTTCTGATGTATGTTTTAATCTGTTTTTAGTTTAGTGCTGATTTCCTTTTTCCAATGTTTGAAAGAGCTGTTTTCAATGATAACGGTATTGTTTTATTGTCACTCACTCCGAGATGTTTGGCCTTTTTACACTAAATAAAGCCATTGCTTTTGGCTTTGATTTTTTTTTTCTTTCTAAGTAGGGAGAGAGGGCCCAAAAAAGGCAAATCGGTTCCTTCAAGAGGGATGCAAAGAGTCTGACGCCAACCTTTTCTCTCCTTTGCTTCAGCTCGCCAGGAGGGGGTGGCAGCCTTGCAGCAGAAACTGGCACAGCTGACTCTGCCCGACTTCTCTGGATCCTTCAGAGTTAAAGTTATTGGAAGAGTGGACTACAAACTCTACAGGTGAGGCCACCACAGATTGGAAGAGACTACAATAATAGGTTCTGGAGAACATGGTTTCTGCCCCGGGCAAGGTGCAGTTGGGGTGTCTTGTGGAGACAACTCAAAGGAAGTTGGGAGGGATAAAATTTCTTTGGGGGGGGGGCAGGCAGAGACTTAAATAAGTAGATCAATCATTTGAGAATGAGCAGGGGGGCTCATTTCTAAGATGGTTTTAGTCCTTTCCACTCCAAAAAGCTCAAGGTCCACCACAGCTCCTCCTGCACAGCCTCTTTCAACAGCACATCACCCAGCTACGTAGATGCCAACTCCCTGGGGCCCTGGGTGCCCATGAAGGGACTGGGCGCCCACAAATTTGGGTGCCAGGGTCATGCATATTCCATGGCACCCATGGCGCTGGGCACCCACGGTTGCAGGGCCAAGCTGGCACTCCTGCCCAGCCAGGGCCAAACTCATCTTATGTGACTCACAGGCCTGAACGTTCTGGAGGCCTCTTTGCTTTGGATAAAGGGTTGTTTCGGTGCTCACATTAAGATCTAGAGTTCCAAAGAAAAGGCCACTGAATCACAGTACTGTAGAGTTGGAGGGAACCCCAAAGGTCATCTAGGCCAACCCCCTGCAAGACAGGAATCTCAACTAAAGCATCCATGGCAGGTGGTCATCCAACCTCCAAGGAAGGAGAGTCTACTGTCAGGAGCTCGGCCTACACTCGAGTAGGACCCTGGCAGAGACACATGCCCAACTGGCATGTTCTCTCCCTCCTGGTCAATCATTCAGGAGCTTTGAAAGCTTTCTTCAGCCCAAACATCACAGCGAATGATGCCAAGAGACATTGGCACACTTAGGGATCCGCAAAGTCTTCGCAGTTTGTGTAACAGACCTCAGCACCTCAGCCTTTTGGCTAATCTACTTTATTTACATATAAACACACACGGAGCACTGCAACATGGCTCCCTCTCTCTCTAGCATCAGACAGCAAAGAGAAAAAGATCAAAGGTGGTGCCAGAGAAGGATAGAACTTTCTTTATGTACGCCACAACAGCAGCAAGAATACTTATTGCAAAGTACAAGATCTACCCACCCGGGAAGAATGGCAGATGAAAGTAATAGACTACATGGAATTGGCGGAAATGACTGGCAGAATCCGAGACCAAGGTGAAGAGTCGGTGGAAGAAGATTGGAGGAAATTTAAAGTTTATCTACAGAAACATTGTAAAATTAAGGAATGTTAGAAGGATGTTGGAATGAAGTAATGTGGTTTTAGCAGAAATGATATAAAGGATTAAGTAAAAATAGATTGTTAATTGGTGTCAGGGGTTCAGAAGGAGAGACACAGGAGGGGGAGCAAATGGAGAGTGAGGAGGAGGAGTACGAGGGGGGGCGCAGGCAGTGACAGTGGCCAGAGTTATTCCACAAGCCTCTCTAGCGAATCGGAGGACTCACAGAAGGGAGCGCCGGTGGCCAGAGCGAGGGGGGCTCCAGGGGGGAAGCCCCAGGAGGAAGGGGCCAGCTAACTACACAGAGGCTACCGGCCACCAGACTAGAAGGGATTGGGCTGGGGAACAGAGGAGGGAGCCTTGTGTCTCACTTCAATGGGGACCTGCAGGAGTATCCTAACTTCAGAGCAGATGTACTATATGCACTGCAGCTGCTTGACAAGGACTTTAAAAATGAGGAAGAAAGAGTGGGATTTATTGTTTCGCATTTACGGGGAGAGGCGAAAACGTGGCTGCGCAATCTCTGGAGAGATAAGGATCCAGCCCTCCAAAATGCGGGTGCCTTCCTTAAAGTGATGGATGCGTGTTTTTTGTCTGAGATTGATGTGGATATCGCTAGGAAACAGATTCACGGACTAAGACAAGGTAGAGCCACTGTAAGGCAATATCACTCACGCTTTTTTGCATTGGTGAACGCACTGGGGTGGGAGAGAGATTCGCCTGCCGTCAGAGATCTGTTCTGGGAGGGGCTGAACGGAGCTGTGAAAGACGAAATTGCAAGGGGGGAGAGACCCCAAACCACCAAAGACATTGTGGAGAGGGCACTCACCATTGGGGTTAGGCTGGAAGGACGCTCTTGGGACAAAGAGGAAGTGCATTGGGGCCGCACGCCAACGAAAGCACCACCCCCCTTTCCCAAGGAAGCGGCGCGCGCTCGATCCATGCCTCCGCTGGGAGGAGGAGAGGAGCCGATGGAGATAGGTGGTGCTAAGGCTCAGTCCACAGCCGGAGCCCTAACGCCGGGAGCAGTCAAAATGAAGCCTCCTAGAGGGACCAGGAAGTGCTACATCTGCGACAGTGCTCAGCACATGGCGAAAGAGTGTCCCCAGCGGTTTCACAAGCACACTGCAGCCGCAGCGACAGTAACAGAAGCAGTTCAGCAGAGTGAATCACAGCAGGAAAACTCCACTGTCTGGCTGGAAATGGCGTCTCTGGGGACCAGCCAGACAAGTCAGTGAAGCAATCCCCAGTAATGTTACAGCCCACAGACCCCCTCCCACCCAAACCAGTAGTGCAGCTCACCGCATCCCTTCAACTTCCCAATGGGCTCACTGTGGAAATCCCCATTACGATTGACTCTGGGAGCAATGCAGATTTTATAGGCATGGACTTCATCCAGCAACATGGCATAGCCCTTCTGCCAGCGACGGTACCTCTGAACGTCGTCACGGTGGACGGCAGGGAGCTACTGGGAGGGCAAGTGCTGCAGCAGACGCCGCCAATGGTGATGCGCATTGGTAATCACCGCGAAGTCATCAGCTTCAACGTCACCCGCCTGTCAGACACGCCCATTGTGTTGGGCATGAGTTGGCTGGACAGGCACAGCCCGGCATTGGCATGGTACCAGCGTCAACTGACCTTCTGCTCCTCCTACTGCGCAGAACACTGCATCCTCGCTAACCAAGAAGATGAGGGGCACGAAGACGGACCACAGCTGCACTTAGGCATGTTGCAAGCGGTACCCAACAAGTACAAAGAGTTTTTGGAGGTCTTCTGCGAGAAGGAAGCGGACAAGCTGCCTCCCCACAGACCCTACAACTGCAAGATTGACCTCCTGCCGGGGGCGACGCTGCCGACTGGGAAACTGTATTCCATGTCTGAGGATGAACTGCAGGAACTCAGGGAGTTCATAGATCACAACTTGAAGCGGGGGTTCATCCGAGAATCCAAAGCAGTGGGGGGCAGTCCCGTGTTTTTTGTGAAGAAGCGGGACACGCCCCAAAAGAGGCTTGTAGTTGATTTTAGAATTTTGAATTCAAAAACCAAGCCCACAGCCTTCCCCATGCCCAAGATCGATGACCTGCTGGCGACGGTGCGGAAGGGGCGCATCTTTACCAAGTTGGATCTACGCGGAGCGTACAATCTCATACGCGTGAGGGAGGGTGACGAGTGGAAGACGGCCATGTTTACGCCGCTGGGCACCTATGAATATAGAGTTATGCCTTTTGGATTACAAAATGGCTCCCACTGTTTTCAAGCATTCATGCATCATGTCTTGGCGGGTCTTCTCTACAAGAAGTGCGTCTGCTTCCTGGACGACATCCTCATCTTCTCGGAGTCGCCGGAGGCTCACGAGAGAGATGTCAGGGAAGTACTGCAGCGGCTGCGGGAGCACCGGCTTTACGCCAAGCTGGAGAAGTGCCAGTTCGACAAGACGGAGGTGGACTTCCTGGGCTACAAACTGTCTGACAAGGGACTCGCCATGGACAGTACCAAGGTACGGGCAGTGCTGGACTGGAAGAGCCCACGCAATCGAAAGGAAGTCCAGAGGTTTGTCGGCTTTGCTAACTTTTATCGCAAGTTCATCAAAGGTTTCGCCATGCAGACAGCGGCCATCACTGACACCCTCAGTTCCAAGAAGAAGAAGTTCATCTGGACGGAGCAGGCAGAGCAGTCCTTTCAGAAGCTCAAGCACCTCTTCGCGTCCGAGGAACACCTGCTACACGTGAACCCCAGCAGGCCCATGAGAGTGGAGACGGACGCGTCAGACAGGGCCGTGGGGGCCGTCCTGTTGCAGCAAGACCACCAGGGGGACTGGAGGCCGTGCGCTTTCTACTCCAGGAAACTCAGCAAGTCGGAGCAGAACTACACCATCTGGGACAGGGAGTTACTGGCCATACATGCAGCCTTCAAGGCGTGGCGGCATTTCCTCGTCGGGGCCAAACACACGGTGCAGGTCCGTACAGACCATAAGAACTTGGAGTACTGGCGCACGGCGAGGTTCCTGAACCAGAGACACATCCGCTGGGCGGAGTTCTTTGCAGATTTCGACTTCAGAATAGAATACATCCCTGGAAACATCAACATCATGGCGGACGCGCTGTCCAGGAAACCGCAGTATCTCGAAGAAGAGGCGCCGGCGGCGGCCAAGCATATTTTCGCACCAAAGGCGTGGGCATGCGCGTCAGCCACGGTGGACCTGGACGCGGTGCGTCGCGCGCTGCAGACGGACTCCTTCGGGCGAGCCAAGATGGAGGAGGTGCGTAGCGGCAAGGCAAGGGACGACGACTTCCAAATACGCGACGGCCTGCTCATCCGCAAAGGAGCCCTCTACGTGCCGGGAGACAACCTCCGCGCGAGGGTCCTGCAACAGCTGCACGACGCGCCCAGCGCGGGACACTAAGGCAAGGAGAAGACGGTGGACCTAGTAGCCAGAGACTTTTGGTGGCCCAAGATGAGGGGGGATGTTGCGGAATACGTCAGGAGGTGCGACACCTGCCAAAGGGCCAAACCAGTACACCAGCCGCCGGCGGGCCTCTTGGAACCGCTACAGACACCGTTCGAACCGTGGGAGAGGCAAGACGGCAGTACTCGTGGTAGTAGACTTGTTCACCAAGATGGCCCACTTCATTCCTTGCGCGAAGGTGGCCACAGCCGAGCAGACCGCCAAGCTGTTTATAGACCACGTGTTCAAGGTGCACGGCCTACCACGGTCCATCCTGTCCGACAGGGGGCGCCAGTTCAGATCCAACTTCTGGCAAAAGCTGATGGGTTTCCTGAACGTCAAGGTCAGCCTGGCGTCGGCGCGACACCCGCAGACTAACGGACAGGCGGAGAGAGTCAACGCCATCATGCAGCAGTACCTGAGATGCTACGCGAACCAGCAGCCCTCGACCTGGGTGGACTACCTACCGCTAGCCGAGTTTGCCTACAACAACACGAAACACGTGTCCACGGGGGTGACACCGTTTTTCGCCAACAATGGGCGGCATCCCAGAACCTTCCCGGGTTTGGAGAAAGTGAGGGAGGGGGAGCCGCAGGGAGCAGAGGCTGTGGCAGCAGAGTTGCAGGAGATCCACGAGCAGCTCAGGAGGCAGTTAGAGATGGCGAAACAGGCTTACAAAGTGCAGGCAGACCGACACAGGAGGGTTGGGGAAGACATCCGGGTAGGAGACTGGGTCTGGTTAGCAGCCCAGGCAGTTCCGGCCAGATCGTTGGCCAAGAAGAAGCTCGGACACAAGCAGCTAGGGCCTTACCAAGTAGAGGCGCAGATCAACCCAGTGGCCTTCCGGTTAACACTCCCGGAGGGGTCCAGAATGCACCCGGTCTTTCATAGATCAGTGCTCACACCCTACAAAGAGCCCCACAGGTTTCAGGCACCAGGGACAGCGCCAGACCCGCTCAGGGAAGCGCCCAAAAAGGGGGGGTCGCCGAGAAGGGGGCCACTCAACGAAGCCACAGAGATTTTAGACTCAAGGTGGGGGGAGGACGGGATTGAATATCTTCTCGCCACAGAGGACACCCCGGCCAGCGCCAACAGGTGGGTGCCGGATTACGCATTGGAGGAGCAGTTGCTCAAGGAAGAATTCCATACACTTTTCCCGCACAAGCCTATGCCGGCGGGCTTTTTCGATGATTGTCTGTTCACACCCACACTCTCGGCCAGCACTTTCCGGGGTTTCAAGTCAGCGGAGGACTTGGCTCCGGGAGGCAGCTCCCCAGAGGGCTCGCTCTCAGGTTTTGGCACGGGGGGATCTTATTGGTGGGAGGACCAACCCGAAGTGGGATGGCACAGAGACGTGCCGGAGGGACCCTGCGAAGTGGCGTCACCTCAGGCGACAGGGGGAGAAGGGGTTGTGAGTGATTTGGGGGCGGCCTCAGATTTCGAACACACCGCCCAGGAGATGGAAGCGGAGGGAATCGCAGTCGACGAGCCCATGGAGGACTTTCCGGACTTATCACGATGGCTGCACGCCTCGGGGGACGAACTGTATCCTGAACTCACCCCGACAACTCTAGAGCACCCGGAACCCGCACCTGAAGAGGGGGAGGGGGGAAGGGGGGGCTTCGAGGGGGGGATGGATGTCAGGGGTTCAGAAGGAGAGACACAGGAGGGGGAGCAAATGGAGAGTGAGGAGGAGGAGTACGAGGGGGGCGCAGGCAGTGACAGTGGCCAGAGTTATTCCACAAGCCTCTCTAGCGAATCGGAGGACTCACAGAAGGGAGCGCCGGTGGCCAGAGCGAGGGGGGCTCCAGGGGGGAAGCCCCAGGAGGAAGGGGCCAGTGGGGAGTCCCTGAGCAGCAGTTGGAGATCAGGACCAGCGTCTCCACCAGAGCGCAGTGGGGAGGGGGAGTCCCAGGAGTCGGGACCAGTGTCCTCACCACCAGAGGGAGGAGAGGAGTCAGGTTTGGCAACGCCCACATCAGGAAGCGGGGAAACGGTCAGAAGGAAAGTCACCGGCTGGGCGCGCGCGCCAAGTTCAAATGTACAGGAGCGCGGCACAGCAGGGAGCCCGGGAAGGGAGCCAGGTCCTAAAGCCCGCCGGAGGGAGGGGCAAGACTCAGGAGGCTCAGCGTCAGAGGAGTCCAGGAAGGAGGGAACCCCAGAGGGCAGAAGGACCCAGCGCAGGAAAGAGCAGCGCAAGAGGTGGAGCCGGGCTAGAATCTTAAACTGGTGTGGGTGGAGCAGTGAGTCAGAGGGGACTTAGCCGGTCTAGCGTCGAGACGTGGGTCTGCGCGCCCAGAGCTTGGAAATGGAAACTAAACTTTAATAAAGACTTTTGTATATAACATCCACTGGGCGTTGGTCCTCTGTGAGCTGGGACCTAGCGGCAGTCCTGACAATTGGTGAAAGATGAGAATGTAAAATTACAGTATACTAAGATAAACTATTAGGATAAAAACAAAGCTGGAAAGGATTTGCTGAAATATCTAATTGAACTAGAATACAAAAAAAGGGAGGTGTGAGGAGGTCAAGGAAATAAGCAAAGGAAAGAAAGTTATGTAAAGGTTTGATCTGGTTTTTTTTAATTGTTTGTATTTTTTCTGTATTTTTTCTTTTTCTTGTTTTTTCTTTTTTCTCTTTGTAATCTTTAAAACTTGAATAAATATTATATATATAAAAAAGAGAGAGAAAAAGGACAATAGTCCCACTTCATGGAACACAGGAACACAAACATCCTGTGTCCGTCACTTCCCACTCTGTGGAGTCAAAACATACACCGTCATGTGATAGACAACAGTCCCATGACTGCAGTCACCGAGCAGGAATTCTAACATCTACAACCTCCTGAGGGAGATCATTCCACTGTCCAACTGCTCTTACTGCCAGAAAGCTTTTCCGAATGTTTAGTCGGAATCTCCCTTATGGTAACTTGAAGACCTTGGTTCGGGTCCTACCCTCCAGAGCAGGAGAAAACCAGCTTGCTCCATCTTCCATGGGACAGCCCTTCAAATATTTAAAGATATCTCCACTCAGTATCCTCTTTTCCAGGCTAATATATCCAACTCCCTCAGGCATTCCTCATAAGGCTTGGTTTCCAGACCCTTGGTTTTATGATTATTACTGTATTTTTCGCTCTATAAGACACACCAGACCACATGACGCACCTAGTTTTTGGAGGAGGAAAACAAGAAAAAGTATATTCTGAATCTCAGAAGCCAGAACAACAAGAGGGATCGCTGCGCAGTGAAAGCAGCAATCCCTCTTGCTGTTCTGGCTTCTGGGATAGCTGCGCAGCCTGCATTCGCTCCATAAGACGCACACACATTTCCCCTTACTTTTTAGGAGGGAAAAAGGGAGTCTTATAGAGCAAAAAATACGGTATTTATTAAGTTTGTATACCAACCTTCATCCATAGCTCTCAGGGTGGTTCACTACATAAAAATACAAGAACCCCCCCCCAAAAAAATATATAATAAAAACAAGAACAAAGGCAAACTAATAACCCCACTCTCCCCCATCTGCCACCCCCATCTTTGTTGCCCTCCTCTGCACACCTTCCAGCTTGTCAACATTTTGGGGCCCACAACTGGACACAGTATTCCAGGTGTGGTCTGAGCAGGGCAGAATGGAGAGGGACTATGACTTCTTCCCATGATCTGGACTCTAGACTTCTGTTGGTGCAGCCTAGAATTGCATTCACGTTTTTTGCTACTGCATCCAGCACACTGTTGACTCATGTGAAACTTGTAGTCTACTAAGACCCCTAGATCCTTTTCACACGTACTGCTGTCAAGAGCAAGCCCCTTATTCGAATCAGGCGAATCCACCCTCTCCATCGCATTGCTGATTTCCCCAAACCAATGACCTTCTCCTCCCTTTTGCTCCTGCAGTTTGAACATTCACAGTTTCCAGTTGCCAAGCTCCGCTATAGCACCAGTCCCAGGCATGGGCCTCAAGGTCTCCATCACCAATGCCTTTGCCGAAGTGACGGGCGACTGGTCGGTGAAGAAGCGCTGGTTGTGAGTCCATCGTTGCCTCTTACCTTTGGGTCACTTAGAGGCAGTGGGGAGGAATTCGATTCAGTTCACGGGGAAGGCAAATTCACCAAATCTCGCTTTCTGAAACAATACGCAGAGCGAAACAGAGCCGCCCCTCAAAATTCTCCCTTTCCTGAATTGGTTATCCTGCTCCTCATTTAATCCCCACAAGAACCCCATAAGGTAGGCTAGACTGAGAGAAACAGTGAAAGGCAGCTCAAGGTTACCGGGTGAGGATTTGAACCCTGGTCTCCTGGGTTCAAATACTCTAACCACTGCACCAACCTGGTTGTGCTTGTCCAGGGGGGGAGGTTACCGTGGGGCGAGGTCCAGGACCTGAGTTGAGGGTCGGCAGACAGTCCTCCATGGGTGAAGCAGGGTCCACAGCGAGAAGCCGGGCAAGGACAGGAACTCTGGGGGGAACAGGACTGGGTGCGGGCTGAAACAGATCTTCGACGACGTTGCTCCCACAACCTGGGACCGGGCTGACTGGCCTTTATCTTCTCTGTGGCCAGGGGCGGTCCCGGCCCCCAGGAGACCCGCCTCTCCTGGCCTTAAGGCGAGCACTCCTCCTGGGAGAAACCAGTTCCCTTCGCCTCTCTGCCCTGCGCCTCTGCAGTTCAGGAGAGGCTGAAGGGTGACTGGGTCCAGGGGGAGACTCACCTGTAGGCACTGAGTCCTCAACCACCTCCGGAGCCAGAGTGGATTCACCTGGTGCCTGCTCCTGAGGATCCGGCACAGGTGCAGGCGCTTCAGAATCAAGGCCCTGCCCCAGTTCAGCCGGCCCTGGAGGCGGGGACTCCTGTGCAGGCTGGGATTCCTCCGGTTCAGCCTCTGAATCGGATTCCCAGGCCATCACACTGGTTCTCCACGACACTGGTTATACCTTCTCCCCACCCAAGCACCTTTTTTTGTAAAATAGAAAGGGCAGGGTTTGTTGTTGCTCCTGCTGCTGAAAATCCTTTGTTCTGTTGTCTTCCCAAATAGCAAGGACCACGGCTCATTTGACCTGAAGGTTGAGGGCATCTCCATCTCCGTAGGCTTGAAGCTGGGGGCAGATGCTGCTGGGAGGCCAATGGTGGGCACAGCAGATTGTGCCGCTCACATCTCTGACGTCAAAGTGCACTTTTCAGGCAGGTTGAGGTAGGTGGTTGTCTGTTGCCCTGCAGCTTGACCTGGAAGGCTGCCCTGCTTGCTCTCGGCACAAGCCTCCCCTTTGCTACCAATAATAATAATAATAATAATAATAATAATAATAATAATAATAATTTATTATTTATACCCCGGCCACCTGCTTGGGCTTCCCTAGCCACTCTCGGTGGCTTCCAACAATATATTAAAATACAGTAATGCATCAAACATTAAAAGCTTCCCTAAACAGGGCTGCCTTCTTCTAATAGTCTGGTAGTAGTTGTTCTCTTTGACATCTGGTGGGAGGCTGTTCCACAGGGCGGGTGCCACTACCGAGAAGGCCCTGTGCCAGGTTCCCTGTAACGTGGCTTCTTGCAGTGAGGGAACCACCAGAAGGCCCTCGGAGCTGGACCACGTAGAACAATGGGGGTGACCAGGTAGAACAATGGGGGTGGAGACACTCCTTCAGGTATACTGGAGCAAGGCTGTTTAGGGCTTTAAAGGTCAGCACCAACACTTTGAATTGTACCCAGAAGTGTACTCGGAAATGATGCCCAAACAAAGTGTCCCTGTGCTGAGGGCAAGCTCCCCTTTTCCATCTGTCATTTTGCATTCATCCATCTCGAAAAGGAACCAGCCCCTAACTTAACATCAGCATAGTATCTCTCATTGCATTGTGTGGTCTTTCATATCTGTTTAGCACCCCTGCAAACTGTTAGTTTCTGTTTCCCTCACTGAGCAGCTGCTGGTAGTCACAGGACTATGTTTTCATTCCACAGTCCAGATACTGTTGGATTCCCACGGGAAAGGGAGACGGGATGTGACGTACACTGGTTTTCTGTTTCCTTTGTACTGTCGTTTCTTAGTGGGAGTTGCTCTCTGCTTCTCACAGAGACAAGATGTATATTTGTATGCTCTCAGCATGGCTTAGGAATAAAGCGTAGCAATGTAGCCATACCTGCCTCATCCTTTCCTTGCGGGCTCTGGGTGTTTTATACTCTGCTGGGCTCAAGCGAAGATGAGCCGTATCAGCTCGGAGGACCGGAGCTGAATTTATTTAACACGAACCCCATCGGCAAGATCGCTGGGCATTCAACAGCCACAACCTTTGCAACCTTCAGTCAAGCATAGAATTATAGAACTGAAAGGGACCCGCTAAAATCATCTAGTCCAGCCCCCTGCATTGCAGGAAGCACTTCCTCCCCTCTTGCTTCTTCAGAACACCTAAAGCTGCTCTTAGTTTCTGGGATCTTCAAGGGGGAAAGTAGTGCAAGCACTTTAGGAAATAAAAGCTTTTTACCTTATTGACATTGATCCTCCCATTCTTCTCTCCCCGTCGCAGCTGGCTGTACAACCTCTTCCACAAAAACATCGAGTCGTCATTCAGAAATGCAATGGAAGGCAAGGTAAAGCCTTCACAGGATTTCCAAGGGCTCCTTCCCAGTTCCCTTCTCACTTTCCGCAGTTTCTCAAATGAGTGGGACCCCTGCATGGGTGCACCTTTAAACCCTGCCTTCTGGACCAGAAGTTGCTCCCTCTAAAAAGCCCAGTTTTGCAGGAGCTAGCTGCTGCTCTGCAAGAGGGAATGGAACTCTGCACATGCTCAGAAGCAGGAGTTCACCCAGCAGTGCTCAGATTGGCATCCTAGGAGACCAACAGCAATAGCCAAAGCAAGCTTTTGGAAGTACATTGCTGTTGTTAGGAAACACACGGTGCCTCTCCTGCTCTTGGGCCCTCAGCCCATGTTCTGGCTTGTTCCTAGCCTGGTTCTCTAGCCCTGCTCCTGTTTCTGACTCAACGGCTTGCATGTGCCCTGGGGATGGTGGAGTGGGGGGCCAAATACTTGGAAGGAAAGGCTGAGCGTGCAGAATCCGCTGCGGTGGCTCCCAAGCACGCTCCGTGTTCGCTGCAAAATTCACACAAGGCATTGCAAGCCTCCTGTGACATCACTTGGACTTGAAGGAACCGCTTCCCCTTAAGGAAGGTTTTGTTTGCTTCTGAATTTAGTAGCCCCATAAACAGACCTAGGACTTCAGCATTCAAATGCGCTTTGAGCAGAAAAGACGTGGGGGTTTTTGGTGCCTTGGGTGTTAGGAATTAGCTTCCTTTGATTTCACAGGCCTTTGCGAGCTTAATTTAGCCAAGCGTGCCCTCGGGAACAACGGGCTCTCCTGTTCTCCACAAAAGGCAGCAGGAGGGGAGCCCTGCGCCAAGCCTTGTAGACAAGCCGCTTTCAGTAATTGCTAAATGACTGCCTGGCACCATCTGCTGTGTCCAAGGGTGGAGAAAGGAAGGACCGAGTCTCCATGGAAAGTCCAACCCCATTGCAGACACCTGAGTTTAGTTCAGAGTCCTGCATTGCAGAGGGTTGGGCTAGGTGACTCTTGCGGTCCCTTCTATGATTCTGTGTCTAAGGCCTATGGAGCAGAGCCTTTGTGGAATCATAGAATGGTAGAGCTGGTAGCAAAGTGTTTTCTTCTTCTCATGGGAACATAAGCAGAGCCTTCTGTACCCATTCACCCAGTGCTTTTCAAGCTGCACTGGCTCCCGGTGGAGTACAGGGTCAGATTTAAGGTGCTGCTTTTGACCTTTAAAGCCCTTCACGGCCTAGGACCCTCGTGCCTACGAGACCGCCTCTCCCGGTCTGCCCCATAGGTCCATAAATAGCAACACCCTAGAGGTCCCAGGCCCTAAGGAAGTTAGATTGGCTTCAACCAGAGCCAGGGCCTTTTCAACTCTGGCCCCGGCCTGGTGGAACGCTCTGTCTCCTGAGACCAGGGCCCTGCAGGATCTGATTTCTTTCCGCAGGGCCTGTAAGACAGAGTTGTTCCGCCTGGCCTTTGGCTTGGAGCCAATTTGATTCCCTCCCTCTCTCTCTCTTTTTTTTCTTTTCTCCTCTTTCTTTCTTTTCCTTCTCCTGCGATGAGGCTACATTTTAATATTTTAATGTTCCATTATTTTAATGTATTTTATTTTTGTTTTTAAGTTGTAATCATTCATCTTGTTTTTATTATTGCTTGTAAGCCGCTCTGAGCCCGGCCTTGGCTGGGGAGGGCGGGGTATAAATAAAAAATTATTATTATTATTATTATTATTATTACCCATCCCAAAAGGCCCAGCAATTCCTAGAACCATGGAAGTTTTGAGTCAGAAGGGGTTCCCCAAAGGTCCTCAAGCCCAACTCTCTGCAGTGCAGAAGACAACCATGCCCACAATATGCCTCTGGTGTGCATGGTCCAAAACTGCATTGATAAACCGCTGGGCCAGATGTGGGTAAACAATGGTAGGAGGAGACCACCATTCACAGTTGTTTGTGCCCCACATCTAGCACCAGTACTTCAACACAGACCACACCTGGGAATGGAGGTTCTGCTAGGTTCAGAGCCAAGCAACGAGCCCATGGACACATGGGGCTCCTGCCAAGGAGTAAGTCGTCCTTATGGCCTTTCTTCTCTTCCCCCCAGGTCTGTGAAGAAGTGAGCAGTTCCATTGGCTCCAAACTGCAGCCTTTCCTGCAGACCCTGCCAGGTAAGAGCAATGATGGTGGAAGCTGGTGACAAGCTGGACCCCATCAGGGGGAAAGAGCTCCTTCTAAGCAATGCCTAGGGACACAGGTGGCGCTGTGGGTTAAAACACTGAGCCTAGGGCTTGCCGATTGGAAGGTCGGTGGTTCGAATCCCCGCGACGGAGTGAGCTCCCGTTGCTCTGCCCCACCTCCTGCCAACCTGGCAGTTCCAAAGCACCACTTTTGCATCACTCAAGATTTCAGGGCTGCTTCTGCAGCTAGCAGGGAAACGCCCCACCCTTTAAATATTTGGAACAGTGGGAAAGGCTCTGGTGTATAGATAGTAGGTTCGCCGCTTGCTATACCATAAAAGAGAATTTCAAGAAAATGTTTTTCAGGTGGTACCTAACACTATCAAAATAGGGACGTGGATGGCGATGTGGCTTAAACCACAGAGCCTAGGACTTGCTGATCAGAAGGTCAGCGGTTTGAATCCCTGCGATGGGGTGAGCTCCCGTTGTTCAGTCCCTGCTCGTGCCAACCTAGCAGTTTGAAAACACCTCAAAGTGCAAGTAGAATAGGTAGGTACCACTGTGGCAGGAAGGTAAACGGTACCACTGTGGCAGGAAGGTAAACGGTGTTTCGTGTGCTGCTCTGGTTCGCCAGAAGCGGCTTAGTCATGCTGGCCACATGACCTGGAAGCTGTACGCCGGCTCCCTTGGCCAGTAAAGCGAGATGAGCGCCACAACCCCAGAGTCGGCCACGACTGGACCTAACGGTCAGGGGTCCCTTTACCTTTAAGCAATGCCTGCTTTATTCCTGCTTTGCAGGAGGTCGGACTAAATTCCCCTCGTGGCCCCTTCCAACTCTACTATTTTATGATTCTATGAAGTGAGCCCCTGACTTTGGCCCAGCCAGCGTCTCTGGCCTTAAACAGAACCCACAATCTGGAGGATTTGGGAGACCAAAATGCTTTCAGCTAATATTTGGCTAATATTCATTCTGTAACACAAGTTGTCAGTAAGGCAATGGGAGATTTCTTTCTAAGCCAAAGTAGAGGATAGAGGAGGAGGAGGAGGAGAACTTACATAAACCTCACATCTTTTATATGTACAGATGCAGATTAAATTTTCTAGAGATAATTACTCTAAACATAGCTGTCAACTTTTCCCTTTTCTTGTGAGGAATCCTATTCGGAATAAGGGAATTTCCCTTTAAAAAAGGGAAATGTTGACAGCTATGATCTAAATGTAAATAGATATACAATCCAGCTCAGTCTAGTAGGGAAGTCTGTGACCAGCTGATCCGTAGATTTGCTCAGTCTGCAGTCTAAAATGCTTCTGGGCCCCTGCATACCTTGGCATAATGTGGGCTTATTCATTAATACACTGTTTGATTGTCAAAAAGCAAACAAACCTCAAAGTGGTTTGCAAAAAGAAAGATTTTTGAAAAATAGCAGCAATGATTTAAAATGGTTAAAAGTTAAAAATAGCAATAGGCTCAAACCAGTTTAAAACTCACATCCACTTTCTAAACATCCAGGTGGGCTTGTCTAAGTAAACGTGTTTTTAGCAGGTGCCAAAAAGAGTAGAGGTGCCTGCCGGATGTCAAGTGGCAGGGAGTTCCGCATTCTTTAGACAAATGCATGCAGGAGGAGATGGCAGCCATGCTTCTGAAAAGCAGTTGCTGTTATGCTCACTTTCTGCTTGCTGGTTTCCTGTGGAGGAATCTAGTGGATCCCTCGAAGAACAGGATGCTGGACTAGACGGGCCATTGGCCTGATTGTCCCGATCCACCAGCCCAAAGGTGGGCTCATGGCAGTGGTTTGATGAAGGTATACCCATGAAGGATTTCAAAGACACCTGAGTGATCAGTTCTAGTGATTTATTACATATGAAAAAAGAATAAGTTTATGGTAAGTCAGCCTGCTGGGCCTTGCTGCCATTACGGACATGGGACAGACCCCCCAGTGGTGAGAGGTTGCCATGGCTTGTCTGCACCCAAGCAAACATTTAGGCATCCTTTATGCACAAAGCAGCAGAGCCCAGTTTCCTTCTGCCCTCTCTGGGCCCAGAGCCCAGCATCCCAAGGCCCTCAGATAAGCACAACCCATTAGCATAGATCAAAGCAAGGAAACATATCTGAGCTCATCCTCGCAACAACTACCAATTCTTTTTTGGGTTACCTTGACTACCAAGATGGAGCTTGCTTTATGCTTCTTTTTTTAAAAAATAATAATATTTTATTAAGTTTTATCAAAGAAAAAAGTTACATAAAGAAAAACACAAATTAATATAAGCATACAAAAAACATCAGAATACATTAAAAACGAGCAGTTGACATATAAGAATAAAAAGAAAAAAGAAAAAATCAAAAATAAAAGAAAAAAGTTAAAACACTAAAAGAAAATTCAAAAAGTTAAAAAAAAGAAAATCCCTCTCTTTACTTTCTTACCATTCATAAACCTATTTTCTTGACTTCCTCACACCCCCTTTCTTGTATTCCAATTTGAAATTAATTAGCAAATTCCTTCTTATTAATTTTATCCTTAATTATCTTTCTTCACATATTGTTTGTTCCTAATTTTCATCTAATATCTATCCTTTCTTTCATATTCTTATTTTACCTTTTTTACTAGAACCCATTCATTTCATTTCAATGTGATCAACATTCAAAAATTTTACAATTTTTGTAAATAGATTTTAAATTTCTTCCAGTCTTCTTCCAACAACTCTTCTCCCTGATCTGGAATTCTGCCCGTCATTTCTGCCTTTTCCATATAGTCCATGGAGCTTGCTTTATGCTTCAACACACCAATCCAACAGGGTTCTGATTATGAGTACAGTGGTACCTCGGGTTACAGACGGTTCAGGTTACAGACTCTGCTAACCCAGAAATAGTACCTCGGGTTAAGAACTTTGCTTCAGGATGAGAACAGAAATTGCACGGCAGCAGCGGGAGGCCCCATTAGCTAAAGTGGTACTTCAGGTTAAAAACAGTTTCAGGTTAAGAACGGACCTCCAGAATGAATTAAGTACTAAACCCAAGGTACCACTGTACTGTATTATAGAAATTGGCACGAAAATGCTGATGGCTTTTCTTTCTTTCTGGGGGTACAACAAACAAAAACAAAAGCATAATCTGATGTGCAAATGCAGAGAACTGGATTCAAGATTGGGAAAATGAGAGACTGAAATGGACACCTTTGTCCAACGCTGCTTTGTTGTCATCTCGCCCCAGCTCCTCCATTTGTCCTGTTTTTTTCCTAGTCACGGCTAGAATTGACAAGGTGTCTGGGATCGATTACTCTCTGGTTGCTCCTCCTGTGGCTTCACAGAATTCCCTAGACTTGGACCTGAAGGTAGGGAAAAGGAGGGAGGGAGGGACGGAGGGAGGGGAGGTGGCCAGCTTTCCCTCCCGGAGGCCTCCTGTGCTGCGGGCAGCTTCCTGGTGGGAAGATGCTTGCCTTTTGCTTCCCTTCGTCTCTTCCTAAAACACTTACCTGAGATTCCTGCATTGCAGCGGGTTGGACCAGAAGAAGCGAAGAAGCGAAGAGCTCCATCCAACCCTACAGTTCTGTGATTCTAGGAAGGAGAAAAGAAACAGGCTGAGTCCCCTTCATTAGCATTCTTTCCTAGGAATGACTTTCCATTTTTTGCATTTCCTCTCCCATCAGGGTGAATTCTTCTCCCTCGCCCATCGCTCTCCTCCTCCTTTTACACCACCAGCCTTCGCTTTCCCGGTGGATCACGACCGCATGCTTTATTTCGGAGTCTCCACTTACTTCTTCAACACTGCAGGCCTTGTATACTACGGAGCAGGGGAGATGAACTTCTTCATCACAGACGACATGGTAAGGAGGGCTGGGGAGCCCAAGTCTGCAGAGCTGGCTTTACCAGGGGGTAGATCACGATGCAGTCCTCTACAGCGGCTCTTGAGTAGCTCCCTTTGATAGTGAGATCAGGATGTGGAACTAGATGGGCCATTGGCTTGGTGCAGCAGGCTTTTCTCATCTCTTCAATGCTGCCGACATGTTTTTCTAGCAATAAGACGATAGGAGCCTGTCGATGGCCCACAATGGAAGCCTGGCTTTGATGGGAGGTTCTGGGCTGAGTTTCCAGCTAAAAGCCAGCAGGAGAACAAGACGAAGGTTTAAAGGTGCTGTTCTTTCTAACCTCTGCTTTTCCAAGTTGTTAAGTTGTGGGTGAACATATCAGACGACACAGCGATTCTTCAAACAGCTCTTCTTTATTCAGAGGCCAGAACAGAACTGAACTGAAGGGCTCAGTCAGCCTGCTTATATAGAGCTCCAGTACAACGTTACTCTAGCAACTTTCTAAAACTATCCAATCACTGAACGTCACTTTTGATCCTTCATTTGCATAACTATCTACAGTATCCCCCTGCTGGCCCAGGGTGAGAACTTCAGTACATAACACCCCTCCCCACCGAGATAAGGCGTTAGTTACAATAGTAATGGTCTCCTTATATACAGCACTACACGTAATGGTTCAATTAGGCACAAAAGCATATCGGTTACATTTCACATGCTTCCACATACTTAGACCAACAGTGTTACATGTCCAACAACATAGTCCTTTAAATAGGTTGGGAGCTTGGAAACTCTGCCAGACTGCCTGGGAGCGGTACCCAGGTCCGGTGGGCTGCCCGATTTTTGCTGAGGCTGCGGCGCGACCCTAGGTGGCATTGAAACCAAGTCCCCTGGATCCGCTGCTGTGGGTGGAACCTCTGCGAGTGGAGTTGGCGGAATGTCAGGCCCGGCAGTGGTCTGAGTCCGTGGGAAGTCCGGCAGACCCTCTGAAGTGGCATGGTTCAGCTCCACGCTGACAGTTTGCGAGAGAGGTGTAGGTGGAGTCTCACCATCTGTAAGTGTCTGTTCCGGAGCCACGAGCGCAGTTGGGGGCACCACGGTAGTGTCCAAGTCCCCAGCCCTGCGCCTAAGCTGGTCTATGTGCCGGCGCCACAAGCGACCGTCTTCGAGTGCCACCTGGTACTAGCGAGGTCCAGTGACTCCCACTACTGTGGCTGGCACCCAAGGAATGTCCCCCATAGCTAAAAGCCAGCAGGAGAACAAGAGGAAGGTTTAAAGGGGCTGTTCTTTCTAACCTCTGCTTTTCCAAGTCATAGTATATCGTCCTATCTCTCCATCCCCAACTCGCCTCTTCTCCCCTGCTGCAGATTCCGAAGGAGTTTAAAGTCCGGCTCAACACCACATGCTTCAAGGCCTTTGTTCCACAGGTGAGCAGCTGGGGCATCTGTTTGGTTACGGGAGAAGATGGGTCCACTTGGACCTGATCCAGCAGCCAGGTTCTACTGAGATTCTCATGCCACCTTTGCTCTCCACACCCAGTTGGCAAAGCTGTACCCCAACATGCTCATGAAGCTCCAAGTCTCACCTTCTTCTGCCCCGTCTCTGACCATCACACCTGACGTCATTTCGCTGTCCCCGGCGGTCGACATCAGAGCATTTGCCATCCTCCCCAACGCTTCCTTGGCCTCGCTCTTTGTGATTGGTGCGGTAAGTTCAGGACACACCTTGAGCCTTGGTGCTGCCCATGATCAGGAGGGTATTTTGTGCCCCTTCCAGTCTGCCCATTGCCCTAAACCTCCTCTTCCACCTTCATCAGAGCTTTTGTCGATTGTGGGTGCTCATTTCTGCCTCTTCCCTTCCTTAGTTCCTGATATTTTTCTTTCTGAATGTTATATATTCCCCTCAATTTTGCTAACAGATGCATTTTCTCCTTCCTTCCATCCCAGTGTGGTGTTGTGGTAGTCTCGTAATCTGGGGAACCAGGTTCGCTTCCCCGCTCCTCCACATTCATCTGCTGAGTGACCTTGGGCCAGTCACACTTCTCTGAAGTCTCTCAGCCCCACTCACCTCACAGAGTGTTTGTTGTGGGGAAGGAAGGGAAAGGGGAATGTTAGCTGCTTTGAGACTCCTTCAGGTAGTGATAAAGCAGGATATCAAATCCAAAACTCTTTCCTTCTCTTTTTGTTGTTGCAAATTTCCCCAATGATTAAAAGAATTCCAAATCTTCATATGTATAGACTTCACACGATGTAAACTTTTTCTGATCTGTTTGCAAAGCACATTCAACCTGCTTCTCTTTGATTTCAGTCAACCACCATTTCAGCCAAAGTTGCTGTTAACTCCACCAAGATCTTTGGGTCCCTGAAGCTTGGCAAGTAAGAAACAACAAATGTGCTTTACCATTTTAATACCCCCCCAAAAAAGTTTTTTGCTTGATTATAAGCTCCCACAAAAAGGCCTAGAAGAGATAATTCAGCAGTCAGTCTGTGAGCACTTAGAAAGGGATGTTGTGATTACTAAGACCCAGCATGGTGTTCTCAAACACAAGTCATGCCAGATGAATCTCATTTCCCTTTTTGATATAGTTACAAGCTTGACGGATCAGGGGAATGCTGTGGATGTAGCATATCTTTGTTTCAGTAATGGGGTTGGACTAGATGACCCTGGGATCCCTTCCAACTCTACGATTCTATAATTCAAATATCATTGTTTGGCTATTATCCAGGAAAAAAACCATATTGACTTATTTCGTAGAATCATAGAATTGCAGAGTTGCAAGGGACCCTGAGGGTCATCCCCTGCAATGCATATTTATTTATTTCATAAAATTTATACAGTATACCACTTGATTGTAGGGAGGGAAACCCTCAAAGCAGTTTGTTGTTGTTGTTTAGTCGTTTAGTCGTGTCCGACTCTTCGTGACCCCATGGACCAGAGAACGCCAGGCACCTCTGTCCTCCACTGCCTCCCTCAGTTTGCTCAAACTCATGCTGGTAACCTCGAAAACACTATCCAACCATCTCGTCCTCTGCCGTCCCCTTCTCCTTGTGCCCTCCATCTTTCCCAACATCAGGGTCTTCTCCAGGGAGTCTTCTCTTCTCATGAGGTGGCCAAAGTACTGGAGCCTCAGCTTCACAATCTGTCCTGCCAGTGAGCACTCAGGGTTGATTTCCTTCAGTATGGAGAGGTTTGATCTTCTTGCAGTCCATGGGACTCTCAAGAGTCTCCTCCAGCACCATAATTCAAAAGCATCAATTCTTCGGCGATCAGCCTTCTTTATGGTCCAGCTCTCACTTCCATACATCACTACTGGGAAAACCATAGCTTTAACTATACGAACCTTTGTTGGCAAGGTGATGTCTCTACTTCTCAAGATGCTGTCTAGGCCTGTCATTGCCCTTCTCCCAAGAAGCAGGCGTCTTTTAATTTCGTGGCTGCTGTCACCATCTGCAGTGATCATTGAGCCCAAGAAAGTAAAATCTCTCACTACCTCCATTTCTTCCCCTTCTATTTGCCAGGAGGTGATGGGACCAGTGGCCATGATCTTCGTTTTTTTGATGTTGAGCTTCAGGCCATATTTTGCGCTCTCCTCTTTCACCCTCATTAAAAGGTTCTTTAATTCCTCCTCACTTTCTGCCATCAAGGTTGTGTCATCTGCATATCTGAGGTTGTTGATATTTCTTCCGGCAATCTTAATTCCGGCTAGGGATTCATCCAGCCCAGCCTTTCGCATGATGAATTCTGCATATAAGTTAAATAAGCAGGGAGACAAAATACAGCCTTGTCGTACTCCTTTCCCAATTTTGAACCAATCAGTTGTTCCATATCCAGTTCTAACTGTAGCTTCTTGTCCCACATAGAGATTTCTCAGGAGACAGATGAGGTGATCTGGCACTCCCATTTCTTTAAGAACTTGCCATAGTTTGCCGTGGTCGACACAGTCAAAAGCTTTTGCATAGTCAATGAAGCAGAAGTAGATGTCTTTCTGGAACTCTCTAGCTTTCTCCATAATCCAGCGCATGTTTGCAATTTGGTCTCTGGTTCCTCTGCCTCTTCTAAATCCACCTTGCACTTCTGGGAGTTCTCGGTCCACATACTGCTTGAGCCTTCCTTGTAGAATTTTAAGCATAACCTTGCTAGCGTGTGAAATGAGTGCAATTGTGCGGTAGTTGGAGCATTCTTTGGCACTGCCCTTCTTTGGGATTGGGATGTAGACTGATCTTCTCCAATCCTCTGGCCACTGCTGAGTTTTCCAAACTTGCTGGCATATTGAGTGTAGCACCTTAACAGCATCATCTTTTAAAATTTTAAATAGTTCAGCTGGAATGCCATCACTTCCACTGGCCTTGTTATTTGCAGTGCTTTCTAAGGCCCATTTGACTTCACTTTCCAGGATGTCTGGCTCAAGGTCAGCAACCACACTACCTGGGGTATACGAGACATCCATTTCTTTCTGGTATAATTCCTCTGTGTATTCTTGCCACCTCTTCTTGATGTCTTCTGCTTCTGTTAGGTCCTTTCCACTTTTGTCCTTTATTGTGGAAATCTTTGTACGAAATGTTCCTTTCATATCTCCAATTTTCTTGAACAGATCTCTGGTTCTTCCCATTCTATTGCTTTCTTCTATTTCTTTGCATTGCTCGTTTAAGAAGGTCTTCTTGTCTCTCCTTGCTATTCTTTGGAAATCTGCATTCAATTTCCTGTATCTTTCACCATCTCCCTCGCATTTTGCTTGCCTTCTCTCCCCCGCTATTTGTAAGGCCTCATTGGACAGCCACTTTGCTTTCTTGCATTTCCTTTTCATTGGGATGGTTTTCGTTGCTGCCTCCTGTATAATGTTACGAGCCTCCATCCATAGTTCTTCAGGCATTCTGTCCACCAAATCTAAATCCTTAAACCTGTTCCTCACTTCCACTGTGTATTCATAAGGGATTTGACTTAGATTGTATCTTACCGGCCCAGTGGTTTTTCCTACTTTCTTCAGTTTAAGCTTGAATTTTGCTATAAGAAGCTGATGATCTGAGCCACAGTCAGCTCCAGGTCTTGTTTTTGCTGACTGTATAGAGCTTCTCCATCTTTGGCTGCAGAGAATATAATCAATCTGATTTCGATGCTGCCCATCTGGTGATGTCCATGTGTAGAGTCGTCTCTTGTGTTGCTGGAAAAGCGTGTTTGTGATGACCAGCTTGTTCTCTTGACAGAACTCTATTAGCCTTTGCCCTGCTTCGTTTTGATCTCCAAGGCCAAACTTGCCAGTTGTTCCTTTTATCTCTTGACTCCCTACTTTAGCATTCCAATCCCCTATAATGAGAAGAACATCCTTCTTTGGTGTCACTTCTATAAGGTCTTGTAAGTCTTCATAGAATTGGTCAATTTCAGTTTCTTCAGCACAAGTAGTTGGTGCATAAACTTGGATTACTGTGATGTTAAAAGGTCTGCCTTGGATTCGTATCGAGATCATTCTATCATTTTTGAGATTGCATCCCAGTACAGCTTTCACCACTCTTTTGTTGACTATGAGGGCCACTCCATTTCTTTTATGGGTTTCTTGCCCACAGTAGTAGATATGATGGTCATCCGAACTGAATTCACCCATTCCCGTCCATTTTAGTTCACTGATGCCCAGGATGTCAATATTTATTCTTGCCATCTCATTTTTGACCACCTCCAACTTACCCAGGTTCATGGTTCTTACATTCCAGGTTCCTATGCATATTTTTCTTTACAGCATTGGACTTTCCTTTCGCTTCCAGGCATATCCGCAACTGAGCGTCCTTTCGGCTTTGGCCCAGCCGCTTCATCAGCTCTGGATCTACTTGTACTTGCCCTCCGCTCTTCCCCAGTAGCATGTTGGACGCCTTCCGACCTGAGGGGCTCATCTTCCAGCGTCATATCTTTTATATGCCTGTTGTCTTTGTCCATGGAGTTTTCTTGGCAGGGATACTGGAGTGGCTTGCCGGTTCCTCCTCCAGGTGGATCACGTTTGGTCAAAACTCTCCACTATGACCTGTTCATCTTGGGTGCCCTGCTCGGCATAGTTCATAGCTTCTCTGAGTTCTTCAAGCCCCTTCGCCACGGCAAGGCAGTGATCCATGAAGGGGCAAAGCAGTTTACAGAGAAGTTAAAACAATAAAAATATTTTTTAAAAACCCAACAACACTTTAAAATATACAGAAAGTTAAAACCACAGTATAGATTTAAACCCATTCAAACTTTCTAAGCCCCTTGGAAGGCTTGTCTACACAAGAATTTTTTTAGCAGGCACTTCAAGTGGCAGGGAGTTCCAAAGGGCCAGTGCTGTCACACCGAATGCTTGCTTACCTTGCCCTGCAAACTGTGGGAGACGAGATCTGGGTTCTACTACACTTTCAAATTTATTTCTATCGGACCTTTCAGCCGAAAAGGTGCTCCCCTGCACCAAGGCAGCCACAAAGGGCGTGCAGAAAGATGAGTGCAGAAAAGAGTTATCAGCCATGACCCTGTGGCTTGGTTCCACTGGCTTCCTGTAGCTCAGCAAGTCAATAAGGTACATTGTCGTCATAAGGCATAAAACCCCCATTACTCTCTTTCCCCCCTGTATCCTCATATAGGTTGCAGCTGTCTCTGAAGCACTCGGACGTTGGGCCTTTCTCAGTAAGTTCTTTTTCGTTCCCTAAATTGCTTGATCCCGTGACCTTAAGTGACAGGATTCCATGGTCACAGCTCTCAACCTGCGCACTCAGTGGGCCAGAGGCCCTCTTGCCTTCTTCTCAAAGCCCATTCTTGCCAATACCCTCTCTGAAAGATTTGGTGCCACTCTCCGTGGGCAAACCTATCAATCTCAGCTCCTCACTCCTGCAGTCTTAAGTTTAGTTCTCCCCTTTTACACATCAGTTTTTGGCGTTTATTTTATTTGTCCTCGTGAAGATTTACCAACTTCTCCTTGCATGTAACTCCTAATATACATATTATTGGCATTCAATTTTCTCAAATGTAATGCATTTTTTTCTATTTTATTTCTACTCAAGTACATGCAAACCTCTAAGCATGTGGTTTCTTTGTAGACATTACTTGCCTGGAGAACACCGCTGCAAAATTTGGAATAGTCCGAATGTTGAAGGCCAGCTGAGCTTCGTTTTGTTTATTATTTCAGGAGGGGTGAATAAAGTTTGCACTAAAATGTGAACCGACCCAAATTTCACCCCCATCCTCAGGTGTCACAGACACACACCTGCTTTGTCATTCCCCTCGGTGGTTCTGCCAAGTGTGCAGCAGCTGTGAAAAAGGCAGATTCCATGCTAGAGATCGTTAGGAAAGAGATTGAAGACTGCCAATAGCATAATGCCATTTTGCACATCTATGGTGCAACCATATTTGGAGTCCTGCATACGCTTCTGGTCGCCTCACCTCACAAAGTTGTTTTGGGTTGCCCTGGGCAAGACAAAATTACAGTGGTACCTCGGGTTAAGTACTTAATTCGTTCCGGAAGTCTGTTCTTAACCTGAAACTGTTCTTAACCTGAAGCACTACTTTACCTAATGGGGCCTCCTGCTGCTGCCACGCCGCTGGAGCACAATTTCTGTTCTCATCCTTGAAATATACTCGGAGTCGCAAAGTGATTTCATGCTCTTTATTCAGCTCATAGTGGTGAGGAGGAATGAATGAATGTCCCCTCAAAGTATCTGCTTTATATACATTATTTACACAATGGGCTGCACATGATTGGCTAATTCCGGAATTCTACTGTAAGCCAATCAGGTTGTGGATTCACTTCTATCTGGAGCATGATTGGGTGGTTCCTGCTAACCAATCATACTGCTGCATTGTTCTAGGACCAATCAGACTGCTGCATTCTGAATCCTATTGTTCTAGGACCAATCAGACTGCTGCAGTTTGGATCCTATTCAGCTCAGTACATAACAATCCTGAAGCAAAGTTCTTAACCCGAAGTACTATTTCTGGGTTAGCGGAGTCTGTAACCTGGAGCGTCCGTAACCTGAAGCGTCCGTAACCCAAGGTACCACTGTACTAGCAAACCGAATAAATGGGAAAGATTCAGAAAAGGGTCATCAGAATGATTGAGGGGAATCCCCTGTGAGGGAAGCATGCAAGCGCTGAGGTCTTTCTAGTTTAGAAAAAAGACAAGAAAGAGTTGACACAATAGACGTTTATTAAATTATGCCTTGCATGGAGAAAGTGAACAGAGAAAAGGTTCTACCTCCTTCTCATGACACTAGAACTTGTTGATATTCAATTAAGCTGGTTGTTTGAAGGTTCAAGACAGATCACAGAATCATAGAATTGTAGAGCTGGAAGAGACCCTGAGATTCATCCAGTGGCGTAGCGGGGGTTGTCAGCACCCAGGGCAAGGGAAGTAATTTGCGCCCCCTAACCCGTGGATTTGCGCCCGGCCCCCCCCTGCACCCCCCACGCTACACCACTGGATTCATCTAACCCAACCCCCTGAAATGCAAGAATCTTTTGCCCAACGTGCAAATCTCAAACCCACAACCCTGAGATTCATGGAAACAACAACAACAACCTGCCCATCTGGCTGGCTTTCACCAGCCACTCTGGGCTGCTCCCAACAGAGTATTAAAAACACGATAAAACATCAAACATTAAAAACTTCCCCAAACAGGGTTGCCTTCAGATGTCTTCTAAAAGTCAGGTAGTTGTTTAGTTCCTTGTCATCTGAAGGTAGGGTGTTCCACAGGGCGGGTGCCACCACCGAGAAGGCCCTCTGCCTGGTTCTCTGTAACCTTACTTCTCGCAGTGAGGGAACCGCCAGAAGGCCCTCGGCACTGGATCTCAGTGTCCGGGCAGAACGATGGGGGTGGAGACGCTCCTTCAGATATACTGGACTGAGTAGGAGAGGGCTATTAATGGCCACTAGGGATGATGGCTCTGCTCTGCTTCCATAGTTGGAGGTCTTAATGCTTTCAAATACAAGTTGCTGGAAACCAAAGAAAGGGAGAGAGCTCTTGTGCTCAGGTCTTGCTTGAGCTCCTCTGGTTGGCCATGGAGATGGACCAGATGGACCACGGGCTTAATGTTCTTTCCAATTGTCTGGGTGTTGTTTGATTCACACACCCATTTATGTAACGGCCAAGGCAGATGTAGGACAACCAGGATGAAGCCAAAAGTCAGGGAGGGGAATTAGAGGACACCTTGACCCTCCTCCCCACTGCCCCATGCAGCAATAAAACTGCTAGTGCATTTGTAAAGCTAAGCACGGTCCAGTATGATTTCAAATTGGATGAATGACTGTGAGTTGAGATTCCTGCATTGCAGGAGGTTGGACTAGATGACCCTTGGACCCTTGACTCCTTTCCAACTTTACAGTTCTGTGATTCCATGAGCCCTTTCATCTTGATTTCCCTTTTATGGTCTCTGTCTCTCTCTTTCCAGGTACAATTAATGCAATCCATCATGAACTACCTTGCTTCAAGCACCCTCCTACCTGCAATGAATGGTAAATATCAGTCTAATTGTTGCACCATGTGCTTCCTTATAGCCTTGTTTCTCATTCACCATCCCAACAGAACCAGGCCTCTGATATGGACTCCCAGGACAGAGCGAAGACCCCTCCACTTGCATCTCCGAGGAGGAGAGGAGACTGGCAGGTGGTTCCTGGGAGGGCATTTGGCTGTGCCGTTTTGAGAAAACGCCAGGCCTGCAACCCCATGGAAAGTTACTAGGGGAGGAATGTCTAGCATCTCGCGTACAACATTGGGGAGCTCACAGAGCACTTCAGAGTGAGGAGACAACCAGGAGCAGCGGTGAAAACTGCAGGGCAAATGCACACTTCCCCTGTTGCAGGCAAGAGGCCAGTATGAGGCGCAGTGGTGGTGTAGTGGTTAGAGCACCTGGGAGAGACCAGGGTTCAGATCCCCAATGGGCCCTGAAACTCACTGGATGGTGACCTTGGGCCAGTCAGTCCCTTTTGGCTTAACCTACCCTGAAGGGTTGTTGAGGAGATGAAATTAAGAGCAGAATAACCTTGAGGTCCTTGGAGAAAAAGATGCACAGAAATGCAATAAACGAATAAATAAGAGGCTGTGCAAATGGTCCACCTCCACTACTGAGTGGAGGCCAGGTTTCTTTTTCATAGTTTAAAGCAAGTTTCTAGTTTTTATGGCTGCACGCCTGAATAAGTTCAGATGGCAGAGCAGGACTCTCTAAGAGGTGAGTAGCTGCCGGTGGCTCATCAGGTATGGCAGAGGGGGGCAGGCGAAAACTCTTATATATCGTTTTGCAATTTGCAGAACCTTTTTAGACTCTCTTCATAATTGGGAGGGATTCATATAGCTCTGGTGTGGGAAAGCACATAATACAAATCCAAAATGGAGGCTGTGTTCGCCCAATGCGCCACTCTGCTGCCATCTGTTTGGTGGTTGAACGGATCCCTTGGAAGGTGCTGGACTTCCATTCGTTGGAGGTATTTAAGCAGAGGTTGGATGGCCATCTGCCATGGATCCTTTAGTTGCATTGCAGGGGGTTGGACTAGATGACCCTTGGGTCCCTTCCAACTCTACAATTCTGTGATTCTATGACCTTGCTTAATTTTATCTCCCTTTTTTAGAAAAATAGTTTTTATTGATTTTTACAATTTTATATTCAACACAATCATTATTATCACAAGGAAAATCTATAAATCCCAATCCCCCCCCCAATGACTTCTCTCAACTTCCTCTTCTGGTTCTTTAAATATTTGCTTCTCCTGCCCATCTTATTCTACCTTAATTTCACAATTTTTAAATTAAATATTGTTGTATTCTTTTTGTACCCTTTCCCCCCAAATTACATTTCCCCCTTTATTCATTCCCCATTATTACATCTTAACTTTTATACTTGTTTCCTTAATTGTAAATATTTGATCAAACCCTGCCAGTGAGTCTACTTCTTTACAATATTTTTGTAAATGCAAGATAAATTTTACCTTCCAGCACGACTGGCTGAGGGGTTCCCCCTCCCTCTCCCGGACCACGTGGAGCTCTCCAGTGCCTTTCTGCAGCTTCGCCAGGTGGGTGATGCATTAGCCCCGTTGCAAAAGAAGCTCTGGGTACTCAGGGAAGCTTCCTGCATTTTGAGGCTAAAAATGAATTGTGGGGAAAGCTCCTTCAGGAAGCAGGTGAAGCCCACATTGAGGCGGCCCTCACTTGGCCCAGCAGGCATCCCATAATACCCCTTCCACATTTGCAAGAACTCAGTTATTTCACTTTGGAATTCCCTGCCTCTTGACACCAGCCATGCTCCGTTACTTTGCTCTTTCTTGCGCCTGATTAAAACATTCTTGCTTAGACAAGGCTACCCAGATGTTTAAGAAATCTGAGGTGAGCTCAGATCTGTTTTTAGTCTACTGTTCTTTTAACTTTTTAAAACTCTTGAATCGTGGTTGTGATAATTTTATTGCTTTATCTTATTTTGCAAACTGCTTGGAAGGTTGTTGTTGTTTTACACTCAAGCAGTGTATAAATTTTTAGGAAATATTAAATGAAACAAACAGCCCTGCTTGCAGAGCACACGTCCCAGGAGGTAGGCATCCTGGACTGTTTGTGTTTGGATGCCAGGATTTTGTTGTCCTGCTGTTGGCCAGAGAAAGACTCAGCTGCAAGGGCCATAGCTCAGGGGCAGGGTGACAACAAGCGGAAGGTTGCAGGTTCAATCCTCGCTGGCGTCTCCAGGCGGTTCTGGGAGAGACTCCTGCCTGAAATCATGGAGAGCCATTGCTAGAGAGACACTGCTAAGCTAGAGGCAGGCAGGCCAATTCTAGGCGGCAGAGCTGTCTTCCAACCCCTCAATATTTCTTTGAAAGGGTTCCAGCCCTCCCAAAATTGAGGCGGCCCAGAGCAACGTCACAGGAGGCTTCACCGGCCTGCTTGGTGTCAGGGAAACGGGTGTGACGTCACATGATGTGCACATGACATCACACATGCTGCAGCCCCTGTTCTTGGGGGCAATCCATGTTGGAGGGGCATTTCCAGCCGGGGGCAGAGGACAGAGTGACTCCAGGAGACATAGGTGTAAAATCCCAAACTAAAAGGAAGACTTTATTACAAAAACAATAAACAAACTCTGGTGGGGGTTATTCCTGCAGGCAGGCTACAAAACTCAGCTTTTCCCTTTTATAGCAACGGCCAGCTGCAGCCAATTAATCCCAGAAACTTCTTAAAGGTGTACACACATGTTTCTGTGCCGAATGTCCCCTAACAATCCGGCGGCCCTGGCTAGGAGGACCAATGGCCTGACTCTGTATAAGGCAGCTTCCTCCGTTCCTAATTCTGCCTTCTGATCTCTCCCCAGGATTTCTTGCTCTTTGGAGCAGACGTTCGCTACGGTTAATGGCGATACAGAAAGAGGAGAGCCCAGACGCAATGCAGAATGTCGCCCTCTCTTCTGCTGGTCTTCCAGGCAGCAGGGTGGGGGTCCTCCCTGGAAAAGAGCCCCTCCCTGTTTTTGAATAATTTCCACACTGGTAAACACTAATGACTGTTCAGATAAACAGCAGTTCAATTTATGCTGAATTTCCACTGAGATGGGACTATAGATGCGATTGAGATTAAATCTGGGTTCAGCAATGGATTCAGAAATAGTCATGGTGGACAATGGAGGTTGTTTTACACTGGTGCAGATCCTAGAGCCAGTAGGCGCATCAGAACGATGGCATAGGCAGAGATAAATTGTGATAAACTGGTAGCCTGAGAAGTAACATTGCCTCACCCCAGAAATCGGTGTCCGGAAACTGCCCTCCTCAGATAGGGCACCGCTGAGAGTCCCACATGCCCCAGAGACATGCTTTGCTTGGACTTGAAACTGGGCTTTTAGTGTTGCAGTCCCTGCCTTCTGGAACCACTATAAGGAGAGACTGGACAGGCTTCTGCCATCTTGATGTTTGAGCACTTATTAAATACTTTTTTTTTAAGGAGGCTTCCCTAATCCTTTTGTATAATCTTAACTGCACAATTGGAGGTATGATCAAATTGGCTTTTAGAGTCTACATTTTCTCCTCTGTTTTGTTTCTACTTCATTTTCTCTTTCATTGTACACAGCTTCAATAACTCTACATTGTGAAGTGGTTTATAAATCCGTTGAATATAAATAAATAAGTATGCAGAGGAAGCAAAAGGCTTATTAACGCAGAAAGAGGACTTTATTGCAGAAAACCTTCATGAGGGGGAAATAGCAATGCTGACATTTTGGGTAGGAAGAAAGTGAGGGGGAGACAAGATAGTCAGACAAACAGTATATTTTGCTGGACACGATCCACAGGCTGATGCTTGGAATACAGGAGGAATGAGAGAGGTAAACCCATCAAAGGAGCCCTGTGCTCAGTTCATCCATCAACAGAGACATCAGAAGAATGTCAAAGAGAAAGCTGGATTAGGCCAATGGCCCATTTAGTCCAGCATCCTGCTCCCCCAGTGGCCAAACAGTTTCCTGTGGGAGACCAGGGAGCAGGATTGGAGCACGAGACCCCTCTTCCCTCCCGCTGTGAAGGCAGAGCATTGCCATCCTGGCTAGAAGCCATGCAGAGCCCTTGAAAGACAAGACTGGAAAGACACAAACCACTTGCAAGCTCTCTCAAGCCAGCTTCCTTGAAATGAATGGGAGCTGTGCAAAGCCTCTTCAGGAATCCTGGTGTGGCTCCCATCTGCTCCAAAGGGGTTTGCAAACACACACAAACACAAGTCCCACACATGGGTTGCACACATTGCCTTTTGCCAGGACTCAGAAGTTTAAAGCAATTTTATTTCTGGCATGCTACTTGACTATGGGAATACTAGTCATTCCAAGGCTGGGAAAAGCATTTTCTGCCCCCCCCCCCCCGGTGCATGGTTGGTGCAACAGAAGGAGCTGGATCCAAATTTAGAGGAAATAGTAAGACTCAATTCCAGCCACTTGGTTTTTCATGCAGGGCTCCAGAGGGCATCATTGCTTGGGGATGAGAGACATGAAAAGGTATTCCTAGGTTGAAGAAAAAGGAAGAGTTCAAAACGTGCCTCCCAGTTCCTGAAGTGGGACCATTAAACTTTTTCTAATTCTGCTTTTTGACCCCTCCAAGCTGCTGCTCCCCCTCCGTCTCCCCAACCCAGTGCTAAGGGATTTCTCTGCAGCCTTCAGCACAGTTGATCCTCCTTGCTACCTTCACTCCTTTTACGTTGCTGGATTCCGTGACCTGACATTGGCTGGCTCTTTTCTGAACTGCTGGATATCTTTTAGCCCCTTCACAGGGGAAACACTTCCATGGTTTCCTTCGGAGTCCCTCATAAACGTGTCCCTTGCTGTTCTGTCTCTGCCCGTTGGCCACAGGCAACATCCCTGAACCCCATGTGGACTTGGGTGCCACATTTCCCATTCCTGACTCTGAGTCAGTCGCCCCTCCTTCAGGGAATGAGTGGGAGAGGGAGTTTGTCCAGTTGTCCATATGAAACCAGGAGCACAGGCTTCCCACTTCTCTGCAAACAACAGCTCTTCAAGCCAGCCAGGCTCCTTTCAATGCAGACACTCATCTCCGCGCAGGTGGAGCCAACAGCTACAGCGGAACTGCACCTCCCAACTTAAGGCTCAGTCTGAGGATGGCTGCCTCTGAAACAGCACCTGAGCCCTCTCTTACGGGGGTTTCCAGCCTGAGCTTGCCATTGCTTTTGATAGAGCACTACCTCTGTACCCCAGAACTCCCTTTCACTCTCTCCAGTAGCTCATCCGCCTCACTCTGAGTAGATGATATAAAGACATGTTTCTCCTCTGGGTATCCCTTTCCATACCTGCCAGTGCGGGCTTTTAGATTGTCCCCTATGCTGAGTTTTAGATTGTAAGGTCCTTGGGGCACGAAGCTATCCTCTGAAAAACTGGCTCCACTTTTGAGCTTTGCCCCCTACACCCCAAGGCTACGTATTACTGCTTCTATGATATATGTATTTTATACCCCGCCTTTTCACCTGAGAGGACTCAAGTCAGCATACAGATAAAAATACGAACCACTAAAAACACAGAAAAAACATCGTTAAATAACAATTAAACATTGATAAAATTGAAACTATGTTTATACATAAGAAATCTATTAAAAACATACAGATCATTATCATAAAAACTGCACTGCACCCGCCCTTTCATTAAAAGGAGTCAGTTCCCAACAGCCTTTTGGAACAAGAAAGGTTTCACCTGCCGGCAGAAGGAGAATAAGGAGGGAGCCAGGATGGCTTCTTCAGGGAGGCGTCTCCAGAGACTGGGAGCAGCCACCGAGAAGGCCCTGAGGAGCTCAAAACCTACATCCTGAAACATGGAAAACCCCAAAGGACTCACCTTTGTACAGCTGGTTTTCACTCTCACCACATCACCCACACCTGGAGCCAGTGGCAACAGGAACTCCTGCTCCAGATTGTCTGAAGAAAAGAAGCACAATCCGCATTTGGGCAGACCTGTCTGGACTGGCATGACCATCTAGAAACTCTGCAGCAGGGACCTTGTGTTGCTCTGTTGCCAACCCCTTCCTCTGTCTAATGTCATTTACTGTGCCTGCTGCCCCACAATTTCAGGTTTGTCCCTAATGAAATGACCCGTTGCATTTGGACTAACGCCAATGGAAGCTGCCCTCCTAGAATTGGCTGATCTTGAAACTGCTCAGCTACCGGTATATGCTGTTGCTCAGATATACGCTATGTCACAGACACACACACACACACACACACACACACACACACAGAACTGACATGACTAATTCAAATCGCCATTATAGATTACTTGAACAAGTTCTGTTCACAGTGAGTGCTACTTTTAACATTAATACTTTTAGCATATTCAGAGGTGAGTCAAACTCCTTTTCCCATCATTTAGGTTTTTATCATTTGTCTGTGTGACTTCTCTCTAGATATGCTTTTTAAAAACAGTGATATTAGATGCTGCCAAAATTGTTTTGCTTTAATTTATAGTTAATTGTATTGAATCAAAATTTCAATGCATGGGTTTGGGGCATATAATTTATCAAATATTTTCCTGAAGATGTCTAACCTTTCTAAATTATCTCCCTCAAATGAAAATTTTCTGAGCACATATTTGAAGTGGTAGGATAACTGTGCCTTTAACATGGCAGTTATAGAATGAACTTGGCTGAAAAAATTAGCTATTGGACTCAGTTTCTGCTACACAGAAATTAGACAATTAGATTTGTTCTTTGAACAGAGCAAAATCGTCACAACCCTAACAGATGTGGGACTGTCCCTAACACAACTGTACCCACCAACTGTCAAGGTTCCTCTGAAGCAAGTGCCGCCCCCCTCACAAAACTGGACAAATTCTTACCCAACAATGCAACAGGATCCTCAAATTCCAGTAGCCTTTCCAGCATGCCAACTACGTTGGATAGGTCCTGTTTTGGGATGAAGAAATGTCATTACCAAAGTCCAAGAAACAGCCCAGAAGCAAAAGCACCTGAAGCGAGGACCCTGCAGCAATGCAATCAGGGTGGTTTGCATGGGGAGTCAGCACAAAGACTGTCCTGAGGTGGACTGTCTAATGGTTGCTTATTCCACACGCCCAGAAATTTAAATTGGAATACTGTGCAAACCCCAGTGACTGGCGCAGTAGCATTCCAAGAAGATTGTGGAGAATTATTTCAGGTGAGTCGTGCCCCGCAGATCAGAAGCCTCTGTCTCCTACTCCAGGGAAGTTCCATGGAATGAGGGGAATGCAGGGGATCCTTCAAGGAATCCGCTGGAGGGGAGAGTGCTCTGCTGCTTGAATCCTGCTTGTGGGTTTCCCACAGGGATCTGGTTGGCCACTGTGAGAGCAGGACTCCAAGGCAAACTCTCTTGAATTACTGCATTAGCTTCTTTTGCTGCTGCACCACACTACTGGCTCATGTTATGCTTGTGGTCTATTAACAACCCAAGTATGCAAGCTTTCACACACTCCTCCTGTTGCCCCTGGTGGGGGGGGGGGCAGGAATGGCAAAATGCAAAGGGAGGGCAGGGGTGGCTGCGGGTGAGCTGTAAGGGGAAGGGGCTTGGGGGGTAAGGTGCAAAGAGAGAGGGGTTGCAAGCAGATGGAGGCGGGATATGTGGGGGTGACAAGCAATGCGAAGAGGGATGCAGCCTCTAGTATGATCACATAAATTGAAACATAAGGAAGAACTTACACCCCTCATATGTATTTGAAGAAATCCACTGAAAATAAAGAAAGCACATATTAGACTCGGCATACTGTAAGGTCCTGTGAACAACATCTGCCAGGAGCCCCCAAGAAGCTGTTTGCAGTGATATCAAGCTGAGATCCCAAGGCCTTAGGTAGTCCCTAAGGTGACTTGGAGCTAAGTTGTTCAGGGCTTTGCAAGTTAATACAAGGACCTTGAACCTGGCTCTGTAGTAGATGGGCAGCCAGTCAGTGGTGGAGGAAGAGGAGTGCGGGGGGGGCGCACTCCCCCCGGCAGCGCGATCCCGGTGGGGTGTCATCACGGCTGCCCACCCCCCGCCTGTGCTGGGCACCATGCCCTGCCCCCACCTGCTCTTCGCCCCCCCGGTGCCGGAGCATGAAGCTCCGCCACTGCAGCAGTGCAGATGTTTTAACCGTGACACCACATGTTGTTGCTCAGATGCCCCCACCAGCAATCTGGCCACAGCATTCTGCACCCTCCCAAGTCTACATTTCCTTGGTGCTATGGTTCTGTAGTCAACTGGCTAGCCCTGTTCAGGAACAAAGTACAGTGGTACCTCGGGTTACATACGCTTCAGGTTACAGACTCCGCTAACCCGGAAATAGTACCTCAGGTTAAGAACTTTGCTTCAGGATGAGAACAGAAATTGTGCAGCGCAGCGGCAGCAGGAGGCCCCATTAGCTAAAGTGGTGCTTCGGGTTAAGAACAGTTTAAGGTTAAGAACGGATCTCCAGAACGAATTAAGTACTAAACCTGAGGTACCACTATATTAGATCCACACTAACTGTAATAGTTAAAGCCATGGTTTTCCCAGTAGTGATGTATGGAAGTGAGAGCTGGACCATAAAGAAGGCTGATCGCCAAAGAATTGATGCTTTTGAATTCTGGTGCTGGAAGAGACTCTTGAGAGTCCCATGGACTGCAAGAAGATCAAACCCATCCATTCTGAAGGAAATCAGCCATGAGTGCTCACTGGAAGGACAGATCCTGAAGCTGAGGCTCCAAGACTTTGGCCAGCTCATGAGAAGAGAAGACTCCCTGGAAAAGACCTGATGTGGGGAAAGATGGAGGGCACAAGGAGAAGGGAAAGACAGAGGACGAGATGATCGGACAGTGTTCTCGAAGCTACAAACATGAATTTGACCAAACTGCGGGAGGCAGTGGAAGACAGGGGTGCCTGGCGTGCTCTGGTCCAGGGGGTCAAGAAGAGTCGGACAGGACTAAACGACTAAAGAACAACAACAAACTGTTGCCCTGCAGACTGTGCTGTATCTTACTTGTGAGCCATGTCTCTAGCTACATTTACACTTTACGGCAGATGACGAATAGAAAGAAAATATGAAACACAACATTAGACTATCTACTTAGCAAAAATGATGCATTGGCACTGCTAGCACCATCCTGCTTGTGACAGCAAGGCAAGTGGTCTGGTCTTACCTTTCTAGAGATAACGAGACCTTCAGCTTGTTGTCTGCAATCGAAGTATCAGCTGGTGCATAGTAAGTCTGCCATGAAAGGAAGCAAAAGAGGAGCCGTTCAGCAGAGAGAGAGATGGTGTTGATGGACACCATCCCCTGGGAAGTTCTCCTGCACAAGGCTCTGCAGAGAGAGCTGGGCTGAAACTTACTTCATCTAGTCTCCAGATGGAGATCCCCTCAGCATTAAACGTCTCCAGCTTCAATAGATGAATCACGTAAAGTATGCCAAAGTCGCTATAGAATCGAGGCGGTTCATGAGCGGTTAAGTTCATCACATAGTTTTCTAACTCCTGCACAGATTTGGTTTAAATACAGGAATGAGGGCACAAATGATGAGTGTGTAGATAATAATTTAAAATGCAAAGCAAAGGAAACAACCTCCCTAAAACATCCAGGATGATGTTGGCACAGCCTGAAATAATTCAGAAATGCCTTCCTCATATATCTGGGCACCTGTGTTTCCACAGGGAAATAGCAGAGCAGTTCCAACCATGTCTTCTGTGTAGAGGTATTGCTCTGCTTTGCGAAGGCAAACCTCGCACCAGACATGCAACAATATGTCACGGAGCGTTGAGGCTGCTTTCCCCGACCTTTTGCCTTCTTGGCTAGAAAACAGGGTTTTCCCCCCAACCTTTTGTCCTTTCACAATTTGTTTGCTAAACATATCGCTTGGCTGGAGCATGACGGGGGACGCAGACGTAATCAAGTATTGGGGGGAACATTTGAGGGAAACACCTGCTGACACGTGTATTTGCTAACGCTGGAAATGTGCTTAGATGGAAATACGTTAAAGTTCAGGGTGGTTTCACTACTGTTTCCAATTGTTGACTTCTGCTAATAAAAGGAGCCTCTGCAGAGCTAGCCGGCAGCTTGCTTGGAGCATCCTTGACAGCGTGCTTCTGCACAGCTCACCTGCATTACCAAGACCTGTCTCATGTCCATCACTTCACTCTGAGTAGGAAATCCCCTTGAATAAAATGGGATGTAACAACTCCAGATAAGGTACAAGGAGGGTTTTGAAAGGGAGCATGAAAATGGGCTGAGTAAAGGTGCATTTCAAGGACTGTAGTTGGATGAAGAGATGGTGAGGTCCTGAAAGGGCAGAAGCTAATTGGGTGAGAGGATGAGTAGCTAAGATGATGTACATTTCCCACACAGCAGGGGTGTCGAATAAAATATGGGGGGGCAGGTAAGCCCCACCCCACATAATCCATCATATGGCACGGCACACACACACTATTTCAATGGGAATTCCCCCCCAACTTTGAGGGGGTGGCCCTCAAATATTTTATCGGGGGGGGGGGGGGAGGGACCTCAGCCCCTAGGACTTGGCTCCTATGCCACACCGTGTGTGTTCTACTGGAGATGCTCTCACAGGCCCTTTGGACTCTGTCCTGTAATGCATTGCTGAATAAAGTCTGTCTGACTGGGAGTTTGGTGTGAGCCTCTATCCTTCAACTCCCAAGGGGGAATTTATTCCATGCTGACTTCTGAGTAGACGTACTTACTATTATGCAAGTAAGACCAGGCAAGAGGGAAAGGAGGGTTCAGAAGCCGAGCAGATAAAAAGCCACTCACCTCATCAGAAACTTGCCCTGGAAGCAGAGGCTGAACACTTTCCAACATGCAAAAGCCCTGGGAGGTATATGAAATGACAAGTAATTATTATTATGATGTTCATTATTATATTTAATTATACAGTGGTACATAGGGACCGCTTAATAGTGGAAAGGTAAACGGCGTTCCGTGTGCTGCGCTGGCTCGCCAGATGCAGCTTTGTCACGCTGGCCACGTGACCCGGAAGTGTCTCTGGACAGCGCTGGCCCCCGGCCTCTTGAGTGAGATGGGTGCACCAACCCCAGAGTCTGTCAAGACTGGCCCGTACGGGCAGGGGTACCTTTACCTTTACCTTTACCTCAGGTTAAAGGGACACAGGTGGCGCTGTGGGTTAAACCACAGAGCCTAGGACTTGCTGATCAGAAGGTTGTCAGTTCGAATCCCCGTGACGGGGTGAGCTCCCGTTGTGCGGTCCCTGCTCCTGCCAACCTAGCAGTTCGAAAGCACATCAAAGTGCAAGTAGATAAATAGGTACCGCTCTGGCAGGAAGGTAAATGGCATTTCCGTGCGCTGCTCTGGTTTGCCAGAAGTGGCTTAGTCATGCTGGCCACATGACCCGGAAGCTGTACGCCAGCTCCCTTGGCCAGTAAAGCGAGATGAGTGCCACAACCCCAGAGTCGTCCACGACTGGACCTAATGGTCAGGGGTCCCTTTACCTTTACTTTACCTCAGGTTAAGAATTTAATTCGTTCTGGAGGTTCATTCTTAACCTGAAACTGTTCCACTGTATCCCGCCTTCTTCCCAGGCAAGGACTCAAAGTGGCTAACAGATAAAATAGAAACAACTAAAAACAGAGAAAAAACACTAATCATTAAAAAGGAATTAAACACTGATTAGAATTATATATGTGTCTGCCTGTGTGATCTATTAAAACCTACAGATAATTGCAATAAAAACATCACAGCACCCGTTCTTTCCTTCAAAACAGTTAGTTCCCAAAGGCCAATGGGAGGACAGCAAGGAGGGAGCCAGTCTGGCTTCTCTCGGGAGGGAGCAGCCAGGCAATGGAAAATCCCAACAGACGGCATTGGACCAGCATCTCTTCACTCTTCTTCTCTCTGTCCCTGTCCTCCACACAGCTAGTCTCCATATGCCAGAGCCACACTCTGGCCTTGAGTCACAGCTCATTGGGGCTCCAAATCACATGTGCAGCTTGATGTGACTCAACATGTGACCTAATATGCCAACTAGCGCTCCATGCCTGCCACTGGGCACTGCCAACATGACATGAGAGAGGGCACAGGTCTGGGGTACAGGTGAAGCACCCCCTGCACAGTTTCCACTTGGGCCAGGGTTTGGCCCCACTCACCATTTTGTGGTTCTTATCCAGAATGATGGGCTTTATAGGTTGTAGGAGTTGGGCAAAGTTCCAGTCCAGCTGCTTCATCGCCATGGCAATGTCAGTGACAGCTTCCTTGTGCATTTTAGGAAGAGAGTCCAAGAGGCTGTCAAGCCTTTCTTTTGCTCCACCGCCTGCCTCTTCTGCTCTGCCGTCCGCCTTTCCTTCTTCTTCCGAGACCTGGAAGCAGCATCAAAAGAAGTACATAGTTGAACTATGGAACTCACTCCTACAGGACGCAGTGGGAGCCACCAATCTAGAAGACTTTAGAAGAGGACTGGACAAAATTCACAGAGGAGAGGGCCGTGAATGGCTATTAGCCACGATGGCTATGCCCTGCCTGCACAGCTGAAAGCAACCAATAATTCTGAATCCCAGTTGCAGGGAAACGCAGGAGGGGAGAGGAAGCTTATGTGCTTGAATCCTGCTTGCTGGTTTCCCACTGGGGCGTCTGGTCAGCCACTGCGCTGTATGATCTGTTCAACTCAACAGTTGGGCAGCCGCATTCTGCAGGAACTGAAGCTTCCCAAATCATTTCCAAAGGCTGCCCCATGTATGAAGTTTCTGAATGGTTTCCAAAGGCCACTCACATACAGCGCATTGCCACACGCCAACCTTGAGGTTACCAGAGCATAGATTACTGTAGCCAAGTTATTCCTGTCCAGAGAGGGTCATAGTTGAGCCACCACCATGGCCGTGGAGTACCATTGCAGGTCCCTAACTACTTTTCAGGTTGAGATGGTGTTCCTCCTGATTGGGAACAAAAACTTTTGAAGCCTGATGAATAGTTACCAGGGCAGAGAGTGTAGGCAAGCCCTTGGCCCCCTGAATCCCTTTTCAGAGGAGCAGGAGCGCATGGCGCTGGTTGCTACTTACACGCAGCTCAAGGATGAGAGTGTCATTTCTCAGAAGGAAGCTCTCGAGAAAGTACTGGATCCCAAGAGGTGACAAGTCAACTGCAGGGAAGACAATTTGTATCGCACCTTTTCACCAAGGAACTCAAGGTGTCATCCGTGACCCTTCCTCTCCTCATTTAATCGCCACAACAACCCTGTGAGGCTGGTTAATCTGAGAGGCAGTGCCTGGCACTCAAAGTCACTTAGTGAGAGCTTTGTGGCCGAGTTGGGATCTGAGCCATGGTCTCCCGGTTCCTCCTCTGACACTCTACCCACTACACCACACTGCCTCTCAATCAAGGAGACTCATTCAGTGTTGGTACTCTTTAACTAAGGAGCAAATGTCTTTACCCCTGTGGCCTCAGAGCTCCTGGAATATGCATTACCTGCACCAACCTCTCCTGTCTTTTAGGAAATCTTCCCAGTTGCCATTTCTTTTGAGAGAAGCCTTGCTATGGACTTCCCCATTCGTTTCAATGGGGAGACTCTTTCCTCCCGTGCAACGGCATGCACACAAAGATCAGCGCCTTCGGCTGAATGAGTGGCGAAGTCCACAGAACTTCAGTTACAGCATCAAAGGAACAGTATCGGAATTTTGAAGTTTTGCAATTCTGGTCTTCAAACATCATGTCTAATAAAAGCAGGGGGGGATTTTGAAGGCACCGTTTCTCTCCCAAACCTAATGGCATCCTAAGTCATTTAGCTCAAATTTGGGGAATGTGCATATTTCATTTACTCCCCCTCTGTGTGTTTAAAATATCAACTAAACCAGCATCAGAGGAATCTTCTTCAAGTAGCTTCTCCCTGATTTGCCTTAGCATTTCTTAAAGGAATGTGCAAAAGAAGGAAGCCGCTTACATAGACTCTGGCTCAGAAGGCAACCTCCAGGCCTGGACAGGGCAGACTGCAAGAGACCACAGCTCTGAAATATAAAGCCAGAAAAGCAAAGCTACCTTTGAAGGCGACTCGGAAACTACAACTAATTCAGAATGTGGCAGCTAGACTGGTGACTGGGAGCGGCCGCCGAGACCACATAACACTGGTCTTGAAAGACCTACATTGGCTCCCAGTACGTTTCCGAGCACAATTCAAAGTGTTGGTGCTGACCTTTAAAGCCTAAACGGCCTCAGCCCAGTATACCTGAAGGAGCGTCTCCTCCCCCATCGTTCAGCCCGGACACTGAGGTCCAGCTCCGAGGGCCTTCTGGTGGTTCCCGTATTGCGAGAAGCAAAGCTGCAGGGAACCAGGCAAAGGGCCTTCTCGGTAGTGGTGCCCGCCCTGTGGAACGCCCTCCCAGCAGATGTCAAAGAGAAAAACAACTACCAGACTTTTAGAAGACATCTGAAGGCAGCCCTGTTTAGGGAAGCTTTTAATGTTTGATGTATTACAGTATTTTAATATTTTTTTGGAAGCCGCCCAGAGTGGCTGGGGAGGCCCAGCCAGATGGGCGGGGTATAAATAATGAATTTATTATTATTATTATTATTATTATTATTATTATTATTATTATTATTATTATTAAAGTGAGAGTGGAAAACACAAGCCTTGAAACCAAGCCTTATGAGGAACAGCTGGGGAGTTGGGTCTGTTTGGCCTGGAGAAGACTGAGAGATGATATAGCAGACAAGCTTGCTCTGGCGGGAAGGACTCAAACCAATGGTTGAGATTGCAGCTAAACATCAGGAAGAACTTTCTGATGGGAAGAGTTGTTCAACAGTGGAACGGACTCCCTTGGGAGGTGGTGGATTCAGAGGTTTTTAAGCAAAGGATGCATTGCAAGGGGGTTGGATTAGATGACCTTTGAGATTCCCCCCACTCTACAATTCTATGAACACCAGTAGCACCAAGAACAGCATCAAAATCAATTCACTTAACATCAGCAGTCAGAGCCCTATGTACATTTCAACCTCAACTCCAGCAGGATAAGACCAACCTTTTCATCCAAAACAGGGATCAGTCTTTCTCCCAGAGCAATCTGTACCATTGGCGTGACACCCTCTATCGAAGTGCTGGAAGATCTGATGAGTGATAAAAATGGGAAAGAGATGCGAAAAGCTTGCAGAAGTTAGAGCAGCTGCCTGCAATTTAAATGAAAAGGTGCATCCTAGCAGTGCCTGTTAGGGCATTATCCTACTCTCAAGTAGGACCCTGGCAGAGACACATGCCCGACTGGCATGTTCACTCCCTCCTGGTCAATCATTCGGGAGCTTCAAAAGCTTTCTTCTGCCCAAACATCACAGCGACCGATGCCAACAGACATCAGCACACTTAGGGATCCACAGAGTCTTCGCAGCTTTGCGTAACAGACCTCAGCAACTCAGCATTTTGGCTAATCTACTTTATTTACATCTAAACACACACGGAGCACTGCAACATGGTTCCCTCACTCTCTCTAACATCAGAAGGAAAGAGAAAGAACAAAGGACAATAGCCCCACTTCACGGAACAGAGTAACGCAAACATCCTTCCCACTCTGTGGAGTCAAAACATACACCGTCATGTGAAAGACAACAATCCCATGACTGCAATCATGGAGCAGGAATTCTAACAGTGCCGTTCCAAGCCCTTGGAAAACAGTAAAACAAACAAACCAGTGCATACAAACGCACACACTGCCGTACCATTAAAAATATACCACAGCGATCCACAACAATATAGAAATGTAAAACTAGACAATGAAATCATAAAAAGTGAAAAACGAGTTAAAAGCAAATAGAAATTAAAAGCAAATATCAATAAACCCTTGGTTGGAGGTTTACCCTTAATTGCTTGCATAGGCTTGACAGAATAAAAAGATTTCCAGCAAGTCTTTAAAATCTGGCACAGAAGGCACCTGCTGAAAATCCAGTGGCAAAGAGTTCCAGAGGAACTATCAAAAAGACTATGGATTGTTATTTACAGTGCAATTCAATGAGGATGAGAGAGGGAGAGTATGTGCCAACAGAATGGCCAAAACCGAAGGCTGGCTTTTCTCATTCTGGTGAGGGCAGGAGGAGAAATACATTGGTGAGATCCAGGGCTGGCAGACATTCTCTCTCTCTCTCTCTCTCTCTCTCTCTCTCTCTCACACACACACACACACACCAATCATTGGAGCACATTGGCAGAGTGAAATGCTTCGGATCAAACAAAGAACCAGAAAACTCTGCTTTTAATTTGTTTTGATCAGGTAGGTTAAGCAGTAAACAAAACAAAACAAAAACCTGGTCAGATTGATGACTTGAAATCATTTGAAATCATTTGCCAACCATCAGGAATGCCGGAACACAACATTCATTTACATGGTTTAGCCTGCCATTCTTTGGCCTGAGTGAATTGCTTGGCTGGTTCTCTTCTTCCCCTGTCACCCACCCAAGGAAAATGTTCTGTCTGCTACTTACTTGTACCAGGTTTTGATATCTGACCAACCACCGCAGGAGTGGCAGCTCTTCATCTGAAACCCACTGCTGTTCATGGTCATGACAGTTGAGAAGTCCTTTGTGACTTGAATCTCCACCTCTTTGCCCAAAGGATCAAAGGAACTAGATGGAAGGAAAGGATATATTGCATTTGTATCACGCCCTGAAAACACAAAGTGCTGGTTTTAGCCTACCTAAGAACGTAAGAACAGCCTGCTGGATCAGGCCACTGGCCCCAGAATCCTGTTCTCACAGTGGCCAACCGGATGAGAAAGCCACAAGGAAGATCTGAACACAAGAGCTCTCTTGCCTCCTGGGGTTTCCAGCAACAGGTATTCTGAAGCATTGCTGCCTCCAACTGGGCAGGAGAGAATAGCCATCCTGGCTAGCTGTCATTGAGAGCTCTTTCCTCAATATATCTGTCTAATCTAATCTGTTTTTAAAGCCACCGAAGTTGGTGGTACTGTAATAAGAATAAGAATAAGAATAAGAATTTATTCTTAATAACATGCCCATCTGGATGGGTTTCCCCAGGCACTCTGGACAGCTCCCAACAGAGTATTAAAAACACGATAAAACATCAAAAACTTCCCTAAACAGGCTTGCCTCCAGATGTCTTCTAAAAGTCAGATAGTTGTTTCTTTCCTTGACATCTGATGGGAGGGCTTTCCACAGGGCGGGTGCCACTACCAAGAAGGCTCTCTGCCTGGCTCCCTGTAACCGCACTTCTCTCAGTGAGGAAACAGCCAGAAGGCCCTCAAAGCTGGACCAACACTTTGAATTGGGCCCAGAAACATACTGGGAGCCAATGTTGGTCTTTCAGGACTGGTATTATGTGGTCTCGGTGGCCGCTCCCAGTCAACAGTCTAGCTGCAGCATTCTGGATTAGTTGTAGTTTCCAGGTCACCTTCAAAGGTGGCCCCACATAGAGCGCATTGCAGTAGTCCAAGCAGGAGATAACTACAGCATGCACCACTCTAGTGAGACAGTCTGTAGGCAGGTAGGGTCTCAGCCTGTATACCAGATGGAACTGGTAGACACAGAATTGACCTGCACCTCCATGGACAGCTGTGAGTCCAAACTGACTCACAGGCTGTGCACCTGGTCTTTTAGGGGCACGGTTACCCCGTTCAGGACCAGGGAATCCTCCACACCTGCCCACCTCCTGTCCCCCCAAAACAGTTCTTCTGTCTTGTCAGAATTCAACCTCAATCTATTAGCCGCCATCCATCCTCCAACTGCCTCCAGACACTCACACAGGACCTTCACCACCTTCACTGGTTCATACTCATGAACACCTAGCCCAAACCCCCTGATGATCTCTCCCAGCGGCTTCATATAGATGTTAAAAAGCATGAGGGAGAGGATGGTACCCTGAGGCACCCCACAAGTGAGGGCCCAGGGGTCTGAACACCCCCCCCCACTTTCTGAACATGGCCCAGGCGGAAGGAGAGGAACCAGTGTATAACAGTGTCTCCTGTGGGAGCAATAGGTTCCATGCTACCGATGGAGTTTTCTATCCTAATGGCATAATACTTCATCTATTTGTTTATCTGAAAATTTCCACCACCCTTTCCAGCCACAAAGGCATCCAAACTGGCTTAAAACGATCGATAAGAAGACACTTTGGATGCTCACACAGATTTGACCTCTTTGGGGATCAACAGAGTTCATCTCTAACAGCAAGATTGCTTGGATGCTCCCAAGTATCACAAACTTACAGAACTGCAGAGTTTTCACTGCTGGTTTTCAAGGCTATTTCCTGAAAAGAAGATGCTGAAAAAGAACTTACTATTCTAAATAGACGCCAAATACCACTATCCAATGGAGGTTCAGTGAATCGTCTGATCGCATTGTTATATCAATAGCTGGGCGATACGGGGTCTCCACCGTTATTCTGCAAAGACAACAAAAGGCAACTCAACTAGTGGGGACTCTGAGTTAAATGGAGAGGTGCCTAAAACTGTGGGCTGGACATTTCTGGTACCCCACGAAGAAGGGTAAGGTAAAGGCAAAGGGACCCCTGACCATTAGGTTCAGTCGTGGCCGACTCTGGGGCCGCGGCGCTCATCTCGCTTTACTGGCCAAGGGAGCCAGCATACAGCTTCCAGGTCGTGTGGCCAGCAGGACTAAGCCGCTTCTGGCGAATCAGAGCAGCACACAGAAACACCATTTACCTTCCCGCTGGAGCGGTCCTATTTTTCTACTTGCACTTTGATGCGCTTTCGATCTGCTAGGTGGGCAGGAGCAGGGACCGAGCAACAGGAGCTCACCCTGTTGCGGGGATTCGAACCGCTGACCTTCTGATCAGCAAGTCCTAGGCTCTGTGGTTTAACCCACAACGTCACCCGCACCCCTCGCATGAAGAAGGGAATCCTCCATAAAAGAGATTCTCTTGAAAACACCCTATTAAATGGAATGGGACCTGCACATAAGCGTTACTGTGCTCTTCCAGAGTTCCTGTTTCAAAGGGGGCTCCCAATCTGCACAGATCCTACCTGGGTGGCAGATGTGGGATGTGTCCAAAGAAGGGCTTTCCAGAATCAGGGGGTGGTTGAGGGCTGAGTTCCCCTACCAAATGGGTTAACTCTTCTCCCATGTCAGAACTGACCAGGCATCTCCCAAGCTCTGAAAGAATTTGATCCATCAGTGACTGTGCTTTAGAGATAGTGAATAAAAAGTCAAACAGCTCAGGCATTTATTGACTGTGAAAAATGCTGAGATTTGGGACGATGTACTTCATTGCTTTTCTCATGCTACATTATTTTTTATTATTATTTAAAAATATATCAAGACAGTGATGTAATGGAGAGGCAAGCAAGGACCAGTTTTTAAAATATGCTAGTCCTGATTTGTATTTATTTATTTGAATCATAGAAGGGCCCCAAAGAGCCATCTAGTCCACCCCCTTCCCGTAATGCAGAAATCACAGCGAAGAGATGGATCACAGGCCAAAGAAGCTCAGCCTACCTAATTCAGGACATGCATGTATCTTGAGCAAAATGGGGAAGATGAGACCCCAGCACTTGCCTCACCCTGCTAACTGCAAGGATTGTGAGGTTACCTTCCTCCAGGTACTTCTTCCTGATCCTCAGAAAGGCCCCTTGGCCTTCATGTCCCCAAGTCAGGCTCAGGAGACTGCAGAAGAAGAGAAATCCCCAAGCCCGGATCATCTCCGCCTCGGATCGCAGCTACAGAAAAATTCCCAGCATTACATTAAACCTATTATAAAATAAAAAAAAATTCCTTCCAGTAGCACCTTAAAGACCAACTAAGTTAGTTCTTGGTATGAGCTTTCGTGTGCATGCACACTTCTTCAGATACACTTCTTCAGATACACTTCTTCAGATACACTGTGTGTATCTGAAGAAGTGTGCATGCACACGAAAGCTCCTACCAAGAACTGACTTAGTTGGTCTTTAAGGTGCTACTGGAAGGATTTTTTTTTGTTTTGACTATGGCAGACCAACACGGCTACCTATCTGTAACTGGAACTATTATAAAAAAAATGTTTATTATGGATGTGTGTGTGTGTGTGTGTGTGTGTGTATGTATATATATATATTTGCTTTCGTAGATTTTCACGGGTACAGGAATGCAGGTTTTGGTGTCCTCGGGTGTCTTCCCGTGTAAAAGTTGGGGTGTCTAGGCGACGTTTCGACGAGGTCTCACTCGTCATCTTCAGGCTGGTGCTTTCGGCTTCTTGTTACTGGAACAGAGCGGGATCTCAATGTTTGAGTTCCTATAAATACTGTAGAGGGGGTGTGGTGTCTAGCCTCCAATGTTCTGGGCAGAGAGGAAGTTCCCAGGCTAGTGTGCCTTTTCTTCTTTTGTTCCTTAATTACTTGAGAAATACCTTGAGTGATTTCTTGAGTGATATCCTGAGTACCACTTAGGTGGGTCATTAGGTGTGGATTAGTTGCTAAAGTCTTTGTGTCTTGACCTCTTGAACTTTGTGAAGAGTTTTCCTGAGAAGATGGCTGTATTGCACTTAGTTGTGCTTTGGCTTGGCTTCGTGTATAGGGGCGAGCTGTGGTTTTGTGGCTTGTGTCAGCCAGATCTGTGTAGGGATTGCAGGGGGGTGCAGCATCCGGAGGTGCCACCATGGATTGGCTACTGGATGGTGTCAGTAATTCATCTGTGGAGAGGGTCTGGGTTTGGGTCTGGTGTGGTTGATTGGTGTTGGCGTTCTGTGTGCCTCTGGATCTGGTGTCAGTTTTTGTGGGGAGGGCTAATTTCCAGATGTCTGGCAAGCGGGATGTGTCGTCACGCTTGTTCATGTTGTGAGGGTGTTTCTCTATCTCGATGGCTTCCATGATTATTCTCTTGTGGTGATGTTCCGTGTTAAAGAGCAATTTGGAATCTGCAAAATTAATTTCGTGTCCTGTTTCTTTCATGTGTTGGAAAAGAGAGGAAGTTTTTTCTTCTTTTTTGACGGCATTCTTGTGTTCTGCGATACGTGCATTTATTCGTCTGTTTGTTTGTCCAATGTACGTGGCTGGGCAGACTTTGCAGGGTATTTCATAGATCCCTTGGTTTTCCAACTGGATTTTATCCTTGGGGTTTCTGAGGATATTGGCTATTTTTTGGTTGGTGCAAAAGGCTGTTTTGATATTGTGTTTATGGAGGATTTTGCTAATTTTATCTGTAGTGCCCTTGATATAAGGAAGGAGGGCCATGCCATTGTTTTCTTCTGTGTCTTGGTTTTTGGGGGGTGTTTCCTTTTGGATTAGCTTCGTAATCCTGTTTTGCTGGTATCCATTGGCAATTAACACATTTGAGAGATTCTGTAACTCAGTTGTCAAGTGGTCTTTGTCAGCCAGGCGTTTGGTTCTGGAGATGAGAGTCTTGGCTACGGAGTTTATTTGTGCAGGGTGGTGGTGTGATTGTGCATGTAAGTAGCGGTTGGTGTGTGTTTTTTTCTGGTAGATAGTGTGTCCTAGGGAGCCATCAGGTTTTTTGTAGATTAGGACGTCAAGGAAGGGAAGTTGGTTGTTGGCTTCTATTTCCATAGTGAATTGTATTTTGGGGTGTAAGTTGTTGAGATGTGTGAGGAAGCTATCCAGTTTTTCCTTCCCGTGTGGCCAAATTACAAAGGTGTCGTCAACATATCTGAGCCAAAGTTTGGGTTTGTGTTCTGACTTGTCTAAAGCATTGGTTTCAAAGTGTTCCATGTACAGGTTTGCGATGACCGGTGAGAGGGGTGATCCCATAGGTGCTCCTTCTATCTGTTTGTATCTTTGTCCATTGTGGATGAAGTACGTGTTGGTTAGGCAGTGGTTGGTCAGGTCCAAGATGTATTCGGGGGGATTGTATTTGTTTTGAATAGCTGTCAAGGCTTCATTAATGGGCACTTGTGTGAAGAGAGATACAACATCGAAGCTCACAAGTAGGTCATTAGGATGTAGGTTTTGCTTCTTTATTGTTTCTATGAACTGGAAGGAGTTTGGTACGTGTGAAGAGATGGATTCTGCATAGGGCTGAAGTTGCTTGGCGAGAAATTTAGCGAGATTTTGTAGAGGTGAGCCTATGGAGCTGACTATTGGTCTGAGTGGTGTTCCTTCTTTGTGTATCTTGGGGAGGCCGTAGAGTTTGGGGCATCTGGATGATTTTTCTCTGGGGATGATTCTTAGCTGGATTTCTTCACTGATAGGAGAGGCTTTTATTTTGGATTTGGTGGTTTTTTCCAGATAGGTGGTGGGATCTGTTTTTATAGGTTTGTAGGCAGGATCTTGGAGTAGCTTTGATAGTTTTGCTTGGTAGTCCGATGTGTTCATCACCACTGTGGCATTACCTTTGTCTGCTGGGAGAATGATTATGTTGTTGTCTTTCCTCAGGTTGGTGAGTGCTTTCTGTTCTTCTTTGTGTAAATTGCTTCTGGGTGGTTTGCTGGAGCAGAGGATGTTGGTGACTTCAAGTCTGATTTTATTGGCTTCATCTGGGTTGAATTTGGTTAGGCTAGCTTCGACTCCGCATATGATGTTTTCCGTGGGGATGCGTCTCGGGGCGACTGCAAAGTTGAAACCTTTGGAGAGTACTTTGGTTTCAGTTGTGGTGAGGATCCTGTCTGATATGTTATGTACTGTTTGTTTCATGGGTTGCTGTGGAGGGTGGCCGGGCTTCTGGCGTTTCTCTAGTTTGTGGAGTTTGTTGGTGTGTGTGTCTGTCTTATGTGAGGTCTCCGTTTCAGCTCTAACCAACACGTGCCTAACCAACACGTACTTCATCCACAATGGACAAAGATACAAACAGATAGAAGGAGCACCTATGGGATCACCCCTCTCACCGGTCATCGCAAACCTGTACATGGAACACTTTGAAACCAATGCTTTAGACAAGTCAGAACACAAACCCAAACTTTGGCTCAGATATGTTGACGACACCTTTGTAATTTGGCCACACGGGAAGGAAAAACTGGATAGCTTCCTCACACATCTCAACAACTTACACCCCAAAATACAATTCACTATGGAAATAGAAGCCAACAACCAACTTCCCTTCCTTGACGTCCTAATCTACAAAAAACCTGATGGCTCCCTAGGACACACTATCTACCAGAAAAAAACACACACCAACCGCTACTTACATGCACAATCACACCACCACCCTGCACAAATAAACTCCGTAGCCAAGACTCTCATCTCCAGAACCAAACGCCTGGCTGACAAAGACCACTTGACAACTGAGTTACAGAATCTCTCAAATGTGTTAATTGCCAATGGATACCAGCAAAACAGGATTACGAAGCTAATCCAAAAGGAAACACCCCCCAAAAACCAAGACACAGAAGAAAACAATGGCATGGCCCTCCTTCCTTATATCAAGGGCACTACAGATAAAATTAGCAAAATCCTCCATAAACACAATATCAAAACAGCCTTTTGCACCAACCAAAAAATAGCCAATATCCTCAGAAACCCCAAGGATAAAATCCAGTTGGAAAACCAAGGGATCTATGAAATACCCTGCAAAGTCTGCCCAGCCACGTACATTGGACAAACAAACAGACGAATAAATGCACGTATCGCAGAACACAAGAATGCCGTCAAAAAAGAAGAAAAAACTTCCTCTCTTTTCCAACACATGAAAGAAACAGGACACGAAATTAATTTTGCAGATTCCAAATTGCTCTTTAACACGGAACATCACCACAAGAGAATAATCATGGAAGCCATCGAGATAGAGAAACACCCTCACAACATGAACAAGCGTGACGACACATCCCGCTTGCCAGACATCTGGAAATTAGCCCTCCCCACAAAAACTGACACCAGATCCAGAGGCACACAGAACGCCAACACCAATCAACCACACCAGACCCAAACCCAGACCCTCTCCACAGATGAATTACTGACACCATCCAGTAGCCAATCCATGGTGGCACCTCCGGATGCTGCACCCCCCTGCAATCCCTACACAGATCTGGCTGACACAAGCCACAAAACCACAGCTCGCCCCTATACACGAAGCCAAGCCAAAGCACAACTAAGTGCAATACAGCCATCTTCTCAGGAAAACTCTTCACAAAGTTCAAGAGGTCAAGACACAAAGACTTTAGCAACTAATCCACACCTAATGACCCACCTAAGTGGTACTCAGGATATCACTCAAGAAATCACTCAAGGTATCTCTCAAGTAATTAAGGAACAAAAGAAGAAAAGGCACACTAGCCTGGGAACTTCCTCTCTGCCCAGAACATTGGAGGCTAGACACCACACCCCCTCTACAGTATTTATAGGAACTCAAACATTGAGATCCCGCTCTGTTCCAGTAACAAGAAGCCGAAAGCACCAGCCTGAAGATGACGAGTGAGACCTCGTCGAAACGTCGCCTAGACACCCCAACTTTTACACGGGAAGACACCCGAGGACACCAAAACCTGCATATATATATATATATATATATATAATAAATAATTGTAAATCAACACACACACACACACACACACACACAATTTTCATTTTTTTTAAATAAACATTTCAACAACAAAACAAAAACAAAATTCTCACCTATCAATCCTCAACTTCCCTCCCCTCTTTCAGCAGTTCTATTAATTTACCCTCTTTTTTTCTTTTAGAAACTGGAATTTTTTACAATAGTCCTACTAATGTCTTAGTTTGTTTACAATTTGTTTGTAAATACTCAATGTGTGTGTGTGTGTGTGTGTATATACCTAAGCTGTAACAACTATACAATTAAGCTTAAGAAGCTGAAGTGAAATAACCGAAAAGAACCTAGTTTAGCAGCCTGTAACATCTACTAGGTTTAATAGATCTAAAAAAAGTTAACAGTTCCTTGAACGATTTCTATCTCCTGACACACCTTTTGATTTACCAACTTTGTTCTGTGAAATAAATTATTTCATCTGTTAAACATCTCCCTAAGTCTCCAATATCAGAGAGGTTTTCTTCCTAAAATTAAGCAGAGGTTAAGACTGGGCTCGCTGCAATTGGTGGAGCATTTTGATAGAAAATAAAACCCCCAAAGTAGAAGAAAGTGTGTTATACTTTGGTGAGGGAAAATTCCTGTCAGGAAATGGCAGCTTCTCATAAACCTCCAAGGCAAGAGGAGGCAGTCAGGGAGAAGCTCAGTCTGAAGGAGAGATTTCTGAGGGGAATTCTGGTCAGTAGGTAACATTTGAAATGGAAAACAGAATAGAAGCAGAAAAACAGACTCAGTTAACCAAAATACAAGGCAGAGGAGAAAGAAAGAGGTTAAAATACAAGCAGAACAAGAACAAGCCTATTCAGTTAGCGAAAACACAGGCAGGTGACAGAGAAAGGGAGCGAGAGAAAGAGGCGGAACGTGAAAAAGAAATGTATAATCTTAAAATGCAAAAAATACAGCTTAGAGCAGAATGACTGGTTCCACAGAGAAGTGGGGAAGTTACCTCAGTGGAACAAACAAAATTTCAAAAAGGAGATGGTATAGAAGCTTTTCTGTTTTGAGAGAACCAAATTCAGAGCTTCTGGATGAGGCCAGAATGAAGGATCTCCTGAGGGAGATTTGCTCAAAAATGAGGAATGAGGAAACCGCAGATTATGAGTGAATGAGGGAGAGTTTGGGGATCACGACTGAGCAGAGCAGGAAAACATTTTGGAGAAATTAAGAGGAAACCTGGGGAAACTCATGCCCAGTTATGTTACGGCCTCAAGAGCCTGGCTGAGGGAAGGAAGGGTCAGGCGCTGGAGGAACTGAAGCAACGGATAGTTTTGGAACAGCTCTTTCAACATGTCTCCTCACATCTGGGATAAAAATCTGAAAACGGTGGGGGAAGCCGCCAGTTCCCTGGACAAGATGGAAGGAGATTGGGGAGGTTGGTGGTCCCACCCGCCTTCCGGAAAAGCCAAGTTTGGGGCTGCTCAGAGAAGTCGGGAGGCAGCCAAAACCAGCCCTGCGAGGCGGGTCCCTGCCCTGCAGAACAGAATGGGGGGATCTGTTTCCCCTCAGACCTAGCTCAGAGGCTTCCTTCTCTGGCCAGAGGAGAGCTAGAAGGGATCCCAAGGCAGGAATCCTCTCAGAGAGTCCAGAGAGGAGGAGAGAGGCCAGGATCAGGCGCTGCCGGGAAAAGGAGTCCCTTGGCAGCCTGGCTTGAGCAATGTTGTCCCTGAGGAGAAGGGTGTGCATTTGCCCTCATCTCACACCTGAGCCCCAACCCCAGTTATGGCTGCTTAGAATCGCAGGACTCAGAGCCGGAAGGAGAGAACCTGCCGCCCATTTCTCTGTTTCTCATTTCCCTGCATTAGGGGTCGGGGGGGGGCAAGTCCCCAGGGAAATCCATCAACAGTTCAGTGTACGTTTCTCTGGATACGCACATGGTTGCGTGCAATTCTTCCTAACACGTACAGTTCGGCAAAGCAATTTCTCCTCCCATAATATGCTTTCGTACGTTATTTTCACTTTATCTTAGTGTATACTGTATATATCAACACTGTATATCTATTTGTACAAATGTCTTGCCCAGAGGACTGCACAACAAGAACAGGGGTGTTTGTGTAAATTCCAAAGGACGGTTGTCTATTAATGTTTGCATATTCAGCCCCCCCTTAATTCTAGTCCTCCCTTCCTTGAAAAGAGGACTCTCTCCACACCTGTTGACTAGACGACTCTTGGGGGTCCCAAGAAACCTTCAGGTGAGAAGGAGCCCTTGGCCAAGGGGGTCCCTCTGGCACAGGCAGAGCCCCCCCCCCATTTCATGGGCAGCCCCTTCATCCTGCCATTTGTAGGGAGTTCCTGAGAGATGCCCCCCATTTTGGTCTCCCCACAGCCAGCAGGTGGGAGGGCCCAAAGCCAAGGTGGAGATATTGGGCCAGACTAACTGCTGGGTGGCTTTTCAAGGGACAGCAAGCAAGCAACTTTCCTCAAAAAAGCAGCATTTGCAGATGCATTCGGCAAAGGAAGGAGCAACATAGCAAATGAAACGGCCTAGCTTTTCCCTTCCTGCTGCTGCCAAGGTCTGGGTGGCACCTTCTGGGCACCCTGTGCTGCAGTGCCTGATGCAATGAAGAAGGGTGCTGCCACTCACCTCTGAAGCTGGAAAGCCTTCTGCAAATCCTGCCTGTATTGTCCAGGGAGCCCTGCTCTCCTTCTCCCACGGGCTATGCAAGCCGGCCCTGCCCAGAAGCCCCCAGAGAAGACCCTTGCCCGAGATGCTGAGCTCTAGGCAAAGGGAGGCCAGGCAGCCTCTCACTCCTGTTGCTGACTCTCCAGGGGATCGGTGCCATCGCACAGCAACTGGGCACCTCCCTCTGGGCACCTTGGAGAAAAACTCTGCAGGGAATTTAATTGAGCAGTGGCATCAGGTGAGTTGCTAAGGCCCAGGGCGAGGAAAGTATTGCAGCCCAGTATTGAACCCCTTATGCCTCCGGCGGATGTATTTTAAGAAAGGACTGATGTTGGATAAGGCCCATCTAGCCCAGCATCCTGTTATTATGGGGGGGTGGGGGGCGGGGAGACACACACATAAGGACTCTACCTGTTGCATGCCTGCCTGTTGCAAAGCTTTTAAAGGGACAGAGAGCCTTCTTCTTAATAATAATAATAATAATAATAATAATAATAATATTTTTTATTTATACCCCGCCCTCCCCAGCCCAAGATCGGGCTCGGGGCGGCTAACACCAGGTATAAAAACAATATAATACAACTTAAAAACAAGATTAAAATACAACATTAACATTGGCAGAACATAAAGCCCAAGAAGTCATTGAAGGGCCCAGCCAAAGGGATGCCACCATAGGCAGGGCTGCTCTGCTTAATAGGCCTCATGGCTGCCCTCAGGGACACTGTCTGTCTGTCCTCCCTCCCTCAGGGCCTTTCCCCCTTTACCTGTTACCTGCATCTTTCACCTTTGCTATGGCATTGTTTAAATGAGGGGCTGCATGGCTGGGGGGCAGGGAGGTAATGAACGGAGTACAAATACCCTTCAACATTTGTCGGATGAAAATAAGGACCTTCTAATTTACATCAAGGGACGTGGGTGGCGCTGTGGGTTAAACCACAGAGCCTAGGACTTGCCGATCAGAAGGTCGGCGGTTTGAATCCCCACAAAAGGGTGAGCTCCCGTTGCTCAGTCCCAGCTCCTGCCAACCTAGCAGTTCGAAAGCTCATCAAAGTGCAAGTAGATAAATAGGTACCACTCCGGCGGGAAGGTAAATGGCGTTTCTGTGCACTGCTCTGGTTCGCCAGAAGCGGCTTAGTCATGCTGGCCACATGACCCGGATGCTGTACGCCGGCTCCCTCGGCCAGTAGAGCGAGATGAGCGCTGCAACTCCAGAGTCGGCCACGACTGGACCTAATGGTCAGGGGTCCCTTGACCTTTAATTTACATCAGTGTCATTTCTGCACCCCACATATATGCTCACCGCTGATGGAATAAAGGGTAAAGAGCCTGGCTGGCTGAGCTGCTCTAGTGGGACTTACTTTAAAACAAGCAAACATGGCTCAAACTGTGAGCTCCACCAATCTCAAATACAAGGGTGTTCAAGTCTGAAATCTTATACACATGCTGTCCCACTCAAGTCAGTGAGGGATTTGCCACCCTTGTTAAAAGTGGGAATTTAAAGGCTGGTTCTGTCCTGCTGAATTTCTGACCCGCCATACATCTGTTAAAGGGACACTAACTCTGTAAGCGGGGGGGGGGGGGGGGGGAGGTGCCAGTCTATATAGGATATAAAGTTTACCTTTGCATACCCAAACACACACCACACAAAACACACACGATGATGACACACATAAACACATGCAGTGCCATCATACTCAAAGGCTTGCAGTGCTTTAAAAGTCTAACAGAAAGACTTACTGGTATTTGCAATATCGAAAGGGGTTAATGAAAAAGCTTAACACACTTATTCACAACACCAGCCCAATGGAGTTCATGTAACTTTCAAAGACCCCCCAAAACAACAACAACCTCCAGTCCCCACAAAAATGGCAAATTTGCTTGCTTTGCCCAATACCTAAGCCTAGCAGAGGCAACAGCATGCACCTTTACTTCCAAGTAGACATGTTTGTGATTTTGCTGGGGAGGGAGGGAGGGGGGGGGGGACCGCTAGCTAATTTTGCAAAGCCTAGAAAAATCTGGAAAAGTGACTTGAAATTTACAGCATGTTATTCTTTGAAGGAGAACCAACTGAAAATGATTCACAGATGGTGAATAGACATATAAATGAGTAAAAGGGTATTGGGAAATGATCTATAATGGGTTGAAAAAAAATGTTTATAAGTACTTGCCCCCCAAAACCAGTCCTTTCTGTTGGGGATAATTCAGACTGAAATTCCCAGGTGTCAGAAACGATTATTTATGTATGCTACACCTGCAGCCGGTGTTTCGTTAGCGCCCAAATGGAAAACAAGTGAGGTCCCAACTAAAGAAGAATGGCAACTTAAATTGACAGAATATGCACAACTTGCAGACCTAACATATAGAATAAGAGAACAATAGGAACACACATTTAAAGAAGATTGGAAGACGTTTATTGAATATATGGGAAATAATTGTGCACAGCTGGGAACACTGGCTTCATTAAGATAAATTCAACAGTGTAAATTAATTTTGATGGATGCAGTAATGGAATACTGATTGCTATAGTTTTTGTAAAATATGCAGGGATGTATATGTAAAATGAACCATGGAAAGAGAAGGAAAGTCACTGAAATCTTAGGGATGCAAAATGAGTATTTTAAATTATAAAACAGAAAAATTAATAAAAAGCCTACCAGAAGCTGCATGCACCTTTACCTGGGAGTAAATCCAACTGACCTTAATGGGGCTTACGTCCAAGTAGCCATGCTTGGGATTGGGCACAAACGGATGGCGCGGGGTGGAGAAGAAAGGCTTGCAAAATGAACTTTTACTGGTGGAAGCCACAGGGGATTGCAAAAGGTGCAAAGAAGATGCACTCTAGCAAGCAGCTCCTTGCTAAAAATAAAAAAGCGCGCGGGGGGGGTGTGTGGAGCTTGAAGCATGCATATTGCGCGTGAACTTAAGTTAGAAAGTACTGCCAGGTGCCCCGGACTCTGCAATTGAGCAGAAAACAAATAATTTGGAAAGAGACGCTCTGCTGCCCCAGCTGCAAGCATTTCTTGTTTCGAGCCGTTTTGCAGCCCATCCAGGACCTTGAAGGGAGGGCAGATGATCCCTTGGATCCTTTCAAATCAATCCCGTTTCTTCCACCTGCCTCGCCTCTTCTACCCGCTTTTGCAAACCTGGTTTGAATTCTGGCCAATCCGGCCCGGCCAAGGGGGCGGGGCTTGGGAGCGGACCTGGAGGGAGCGGGCTTCACTCTGGTCCGCCCCTTTGCCATAAAAGGCCACGTGCCCCGCTCCTGGGAACTGCAGAGCGGCTTGAAGAGCGGCAGGGAAGGGTTGTTGTGGTCCTTCTTCCCACGGCGTCGGGCGGCGGCTACCCAGGTAATTTTTGCCTTCAGTTTTGGATTATGCAGGGCATTTGTGGGCGAGAGAGAGAGAAAAAGAGAGCTTACGTGGAGTTCATTTCCTTCTATTTTAAGGCGAAACGGCTGAAAAGCTGCACTTTATTTCCAAGATTCATTTTGTGGGGCAATAAATGAGCAACAACAACAAAAAACCACCATTCTAATGCATAATGAATGTATAATGAAAATTAATTAGGATAAATTCATTTATGAATGCGCCTATTGGCTGCTCTTCTGAATAAATTTACAGAGCAAGCAATCAAAATAGAATTGATATGTCTTTGAGCTGGGGGAGGGTGGATATTTAAAGTTATGAAATGGAGTGGGCTTGAGATGGCTGAGTGTAAAATAGGTGACTTTCCTTTAGGGCTTCCTGAAGGGCATAAAGGAAATTCTGGACTCTGACTGTATGATTAAAGAAAGTGAATAAATTGGTTGTTAAAAGGTGGAACTTGCATGTGCAAGCATTGCCTATCTGAGGTTGAGTTCTGACTTTGATTTATTTCGATTAAATGATCTTTAAAAGGTTTCCATCAGATCAGCCCAGACTGATTTGGTGACCTGCTTTGGAGCAGGGCGAACAAGGTTTAAATGTCTTTGAGGTTTGATTTTAAATGAGTTCAGTCTAGCCCTTTTAAGGTCTGGGCCGCTCTAGTGTAGGTTTTGAGGCTTTTTCTCAAAGGTTTTAGCTTTTCCACACCCTCCCTTCTCAATGGGTAAATTTACTCCTGAGCAAGCTTTCTTTAAAAAAGTTATTTTTCCTCTCATTTGACCAGTCAATCACTTCCAGGTGGTGCAGTTTGTTACTTTAGGTTCCATGTGAAGTGATTAGTTGCACTTTTGCAAGGCTTCATTTAGTTGCGGACCAAGTATAAAGTTGTGACTCCTGTTAGCATCAGGTGCTTCCCCCCCTTCTCCGTTTTTAGCCCTTAAGTTACTCCTGCTGTGAATTTGGTGAATCAGCCTTTGAGGTATTTGTCTTCTAATATAGGTTTAGGAAAAATGGCCTCTTCTTTCCATTCTTCTAAGTTGCCTCCCAAGAGAATTTCGGGTCAGGTATGTGTTATGGGCACTTCTTGGAGTATGAACAATGAGCAAAGTTGTGAAAGGAGTGAGATGCTGCTCTATCCAGGTTCTGTGAAGCCTGTAGTAAAGCTTAGAGTTTTGGAGTGTAGGTCCATGTATATGTCTGTGGTGGCATAGACTTTGGTTGACTTGCTGAAATGCAAAGCAAGAATAAGCCATGAGGGTTAGTGCTAGGGAAAATCAGAAGTGTGGCATGTGAGTTCAACCATGATTTTTAAAGAATGTGTGTTGTGAAGTGGCTGTCCAAGGATGCACAGTTTGCAGTTGTACAGTGATGAGCGGTTTAATCTTTTCCTAAACTAATTCTGAAGGTCCTGTGTGCACAAAGTTGTTATGAAGGCAGAGGAAGAGGTGCCCTTGTTCTGATGCCCCCAAGAGAAAATGCAAGCCATTTCTCTGGAAGCATCTAAAGTGGCAATGAGGACAAACATTAAATACTCAAACCATGGCATGGTTCTCAAATTTCTATCAAACTTTAGGACACGAATGCACTTGGAGGGGTCTGAGTGGATATTAGTCCTCACCTAGAAGAAATTAGATGGCCAGAACAGCCAATTTGGGGCACTGGGCAGTAATCGGTTCCGACCAGCATTTTCTGCTGTAGACGTTCTTTTGATGGGTTATCAGGGCTTTATATTCTTAAGGCATGTACAGAGAGATAGGCTTGCTGCCTGACAGTTATCAGATGTCAGGGCGGCTTTGTAGGCCTTTTGCAAAGCTTTCTTATCCTGAATACAAATGTGATCAAACCAAGGTTTATTTGCTGTTAATGGTTTAGTTGACCGTTTCAGAGATATTGGAGATGGGGTTTTATACGTTGTAACAAGCGCTCATTTTCCAAAAGTTGGGTCCTCTGGGTTGGAATTGTTCCCAGAACCATTTTTAAGTGTGAGTAGTTTTTCAGAAGCTAGAATCTCCTTCAATTTGGTGTCAAGCGCAGGGGTCCATTTGACCTGACACCCAGGGCGCTCTAAAGCGGTAATCTCTGCGGGATAAACTGCTTTGAGAAAAATTACTTTGTTTTTAAGGGACATCAGCAGATGTAGAGGGAAATCATTCCCCTCTACGTATGGGAGCACTTGCAACAGTTAGTTTTTGCTAGTAAATCACTGTCAGCCAACATGTGGTCAATTGTAGTGGTTTTTGACCCTGGCATGAACGTGTATTCCCCAGGAATATTGCCCCTAGCGCAGCTATTTAGTATGTACAAATTTAACTGCCGTGGAAATTTGAAGCAAGCACCAGCATAATTTGAGTGTTAGTCTTTTGATAGCTTTGGTTGCTGAAGAACTTCTGGGCCAGACCCCTCAGGGAACCCAATTTTATACCTGTATTTAACTGCTAAACTAGAGTCACCTGGCCCTAACCTTGCATTTAGGTCACCCACGAACAGGGCCTTTGCCCCCCAGGTAATCCAATAGGAGTGACCTAACATAGGTTTCCAGACTTTTCCACTTACTCTCGATATCAATATTTTTGCTAGTTGGAGGAATATAAACATTTATAATTAACAAACTACATATTGGAGGGGGATTTTCAACTGGTGGCAGAGAAGAGAAACTGTGACTCCATGCGACAGGTGTAAAACCAAACTTAAATAAAGGTTTTATTACAAAACAACAAACAGAAACGCTTGTGGGTGTTTTTTCCTGCAGGCAGAGTAAACTGCAGCTTTTCCCCTTTTGTAGCCATGGCCAGCTGCAACCAATTAACCCAGAGCTTACAGAAACTCCTTAAAGGTACACACATTTCTGTGCAGAATGTCTCCCAACACTACAGCTTCTGCATGATCTAAGGCCATTGCTAGTTGTTCTAAGGGGTGCAACTTCTTGCAAGTGGCATTTAGGCATAGTGAGATCAAAGTACATAACACTCCTTTGAGTCTGCCTGGGACAGCCTTAACTGCATATGAATAATACCCTTTCAATGTTGCATTTTCCGCCGCCCATGTCTCTTGGAGGGCAACAATATTGAAATTTTGGTGATAAAAAGGAATGTGGGGCAGTGGGCAACGGAATTTGATAGGCAACTGTTGTGGTTCGCAGGACACTATCCACCCCCCCTTACCAGTTCTCCAGAGGCCGACAGGACTTAGCAGGGAGACAGGTAGGACGCGAGGGGTTTTAAGGCACAAGCCAAACACCTCTTTTCCTGGGTCAACCCTGGTCAAGAGTCCAAGGAGGAAAATCCCCTTTCAATATTTACTGGGTTGCCCAACTCTGTGTCACTGTACCGTGATGCAGACAGAAATCCAACAGGTAAAACCAGTAGGTGTCCAAAGTGGCCAGACGCTGGTTTAGTTTCTCCGGGCAAAGGTACAGAATTCAAAAAGGCAAAGGTCCTTTTCCAAGTTTATTGAAAAGGTCACTCAGAAAATAAAAGCTTGCACATTTCTTAAAAGTTACAAACAAGAACTTAAAAAAGTTGCACAGTATAACTGACTAAAAACATGCTCACTAAATGACAGTAGGTCAAGCATAGCAAGACCGTAAGATTTATTAGCTGGTCAAGCGCCCTCAGGCACAAACACCAGGGCAAGGTGGTCTGCCTAGCAAGAGGATTTTCATGGCAAGTTGGTCTGCAATTTGCATCGGAATTCCCCAAACCTTTATTCCTGAGAATCCCATGTGGAGAAAGGGTTTAGGGACCAGGTCTTTAGATTAATTACCAATTTGGCAATGGCTGTATGCGGAGACAATAACTTGATTGTCCGGAGACTCAGAAAACTGAACTCTGTTTAGTCTCAGAGACCTTGAGAATCAAAGACTTCCCCCTTCATTCCCAGAGACATATCAGGCTCTTTGAGCTGCAAATCGCCTGATGGCCTTTTCACAACAATCCACATCCATGACTCTCAGCTGCCAGAATTTACAAATCAGATAATGGCTTCTTCCTGCCCAAAGACTGGAGGCAATTTGATTCACACCCTCAAAGAGAGTTCTACAATTATAGAAACCAGATATACACTCCCCAGGAGTCCACAGTTTTAACTCTCCCTCACAATGCTTCACTCCTGCATGAACCAAAGTTTGGACATGCTAGGATTTCCTAACTTCACTATAGGAGCAGTTTGGACTCTGATTTAGTTCATAGCTTTTAAATCCTTTTTGTCTCAGGTTGTTTCAAAAGGAGAAAAAATGTTCTTAAGATCCACCCCCCTCTTAGGACCTTGAATGATATTAGGTCACCAACCATAGCTGCTCCCCAAAGTGTCTATCAAAGGTTCCCTAGTGGCAGACGACAAGAACTGTAGTCACACTCGAATGCAGAGTCAAGAATTACTTTATGCAAGCATTTGGTTATACAAGCATTTTCTTTCTCTTTTCATATATGAGCCCTGAGCATATCCCACACCAGTAGACGACATTTTTGAATAAGTCCACCTGGTCGCCTGCTCCATACATCAAGCCATAGCTTTACCCCTTCTTCATCCATCCAGCCTTTTTCATTCACATGTACAAAATAACCAGCAGGGAACTTGAGTTCCGGCATTGTTTTTCTTTTAAAAAATGACCATTGGTCTCAGTTTAGCGCCATCAGCTGTGCATGTTAGAGGGGTTTTTTTCACTAGTGGCATATGACAGAGACGGTGACACCATGAGACAGGTGTAAAACCAAACTTAAATAAGAACTTTATTATAAAACAACAAACAGCAAAGCTTCTGGGCTTTTCTCTTTTTGTAGCCATGGCCAGCTGCAACCAATTAGCCCAGAGCTCACATAAACTGTTCTTAAAGGTACAAACATGTTTCTGTGCAGAATGATTCTTTCAACACCCCCTCTCATTCAAACAGAAACAGTACTTTAAACATATACAAAACATATTTATGCATCATGCACAACAATTCCTAATTTTGTCACTAGTTGTGCATGTTTCTCAAAAGTTAGTGCTTTCGTAAATATATCAGCCACATTTTGCATACTCTCACAGTATTTTAGCATGATCAGGTTTTGCGTCACATTTTCAGTCACATTTTGATACTTAATTTCTAAATGTTTGGATTTATTTTTAAACTGCTCAAACCCAGCCAAAGTTATCACAGCTTGATTGTCTTCCCATATTTGAACTGGATAATCACATTGTATATCTAAATCCTTGAGAATTTGAAGGTAAAATTTTATTTCATTGCACAGCTCTGATAAAGCACAGTATTCAGCCTCTGTTGAAGATGTGGCCACGATACCTTGCTTTTTGGACTTCCAACCTATCAAGTGCATCCTAGTGCCACTGTAAAACTGGACATCTCATGTCCTGTTGTTTTAGTTAAAATTGTTTTTTCACCTTTTTGATGGACAGTTTTATTTCCAACCATATCAAAATTCATTGGAGTTTCATCCATATTTCCAATACTACTTAATGCATAGCCATGTTTAGTGCGCTGTTGTATTACATATTGATAGAAACTATTTACTTTGCTATCAAGATGTTCAGGTAAATTTGGGGCAATTTTTGTCTTGCCTCAGTACCATATTATGCATTCCCATGAATCTAGTACACCAGGGTACAGTGGCCTTAAATCTGTTGCTGTGATCTGGGTTAGATTTGGCAAACAAACATATTTTATTTTGTGTCACCGTTTTGGCAATGCTCATTCACCATGTCTGCTACATGTTTTTCGAGTTCTGGCCAATGTGGGGTGCCTCTTCTAAATGCACACTTACCCCTTGGCACACTCTTTAATGCTTTTTCATTTGCTTTCCAGTCCTGAACCATCTTTTCTTTTACTCCATATTGTCTTGCAAAAGTGCAGTTACTATGTTCCGTGGCAAAGTTTACAACTTTAAGTTTGAAACTGGCTTCATATTTTTCTTCTTGCTGGTGGAGCCATGATGGGGCTTTGACTTTTGGACATTTGTATACTGTACCGTATGTACCTTACCGGCCATCAGCTGGTTGTTGCATACAAAGCCTGCTTGGATGGGTCAGCTCTCCCTGCCTGCCCAGCCCTCTCTGTCTCCAAGACCATCAGAGCGGTAGCGCAAACACGCCTTCTTCACCCATCTGGCCCTTGTATCCTATTACCTCCTCCTCTGCCTCTCAGATCTCGCACATGTGCGCCTGCGCCGCTTCACTGCAGTCCTCAGGAGCGAGATCTGAGGGGCAGAGAAGGAGGTACGGTAATAGGATACAAAGGTGGGCCAGACGGGTGAAAGAAGCGTGTTTTTCTGGGCACAGCGCCGCTCCATCTTTTTTTCCATATGCCTGGAGCTTGCACCGCCCTTCACTTACACCTTCCCAGTGAGGCGCCCCCTCAACTCGTCATTGGGACCACGTTAAGTCACTTCTTCCCACGAATCCTGGTGAGTGGATTTTCTTCTACTGTACTTGTACAGCACTGCCCTTGCTGCTTTCATGTGGTCGCCGCATACGGCGGGGATGCGGCCGCGGCCGTTTTTTAGCTCCCCCCACCATATGTGGCGACCGCAAATTCTCTGGTCCGGCTTGGAAGTTTCAGCACCTGCCCTATAAGACGACCCCTGGCGTATAAGAGGACCCCCGACTCGAGAAGATTTTCCTGGGTTAAAAAGTCGTCTTATATGCCGGAAAATATGGTAGATAGATACCACTCCGGCGGGAAGGTAAACGGCGTTTCTGTGCGCTGCTCTGGTTTGCCAGAAGCGGCTTAGTCCTGCTGGCCACATGACCCGGAAGCTGCCTTATATATCTCGGCCAATAAAGCGAGATGAGCGCCACAACCCCAGAGTCGGTCACGACTGGACCTAATGGTCAGGGGTCCCTTTAGCTGTACTATGAAATAAATAACAGTATCGTAGATGATAAAAATTAACATTTTTTCCCTTAAATGCACTGATGAAAGTCATTGTTTGGATGGAGGGCTTTTATCAATTTCTGCAGTCACACAGTCAATCAGTAGCTGAACTGGGTTCCACCCCCCAAAAAAAACAATGGCAGAAGGCCGAGTCCCCCAAAACAAAGGAAAAAGGCACAAGGCACACAAAAAATCACCATAAGGCAGAATCCCAAAATTTTCCACTCAACCACTCCCAGAGGATGGGTGGGCTTGCCCGGCTACAAGCTGGGGGTGGGGCGAGGGTCAGAAAATAGCTGATTCACTTTGGCCATGGTCACTTTCTCTTCTTGCCAGGCCAGGTTCGGGGCTGTAGGGCGCCCTGATGTGCCTCTTGCAGGCGGCCCCTCTTCTATGGCTTCGGGGGTGGGATGGGGTCGTTACTCGAAACGTACGTAAAAAGAGCGGTGTGTAAGTCGAGGTTCCACTGTACAAGAATTTTTTTAAAGACCTAAAGTAGACTTCCGAATCTTCTCAAAAAAAGCTAAATTACACCTGTTATATTTTAGTGTTGTATAATTACATTATTTTCATAAAGCTTTTTGATAAAGAAATAAAAAATAAATAAAATAGAAACATTAAATTTACATATATTACTTGTACATTGCAAGAATCATTAAAGATCTGCCAGGAGGTTTTTGCTATCACGGTAATTTTTCAGATAATCCTTGAATATAATCCGTTCTTGATTTACTTTTTGCATTGAATATCCTCTTACCCGCCCTGTCATTTTTGCCATTTGCAGATATTCTAATAGTTTAACTTGTCATTCTGATTTTGTGGGTGTAGTTTCATTTTTCCAGTACGTTGCAATTAAAATTCTGGCTGCGGATGTTGCATACATAAAGAGAGGTCTTTTTTATATTTCAGTTGACATTATCCCTAATAAGGTAGCTTCTCGTCGTTTTGTGAATGGGATTTTTAACATCCTTCTTAGTTCGTTCTATATAACGTCTCAAAACTTCCTAATTTTTCCACATTCCCATTCCATATGCATAAATGATCCTCTCCCCTCATTACACCTCCAACAATGCTCTGATCTGCTCTTATACATTTGGGCCAGTCTGGCCTGGGTGAGGTACCACCGATATACAATTTTCATATTTTCTCTTAAGCTATAGCAGGCTGTGAACCTGATACCTTTCCCCCAAAGAGAGTCTCTCCCATTGGTTTATATAGATATTAAGACCAAGATCTTGGGGCCAACATACCATTTCACTGCTTACAATTGGAAAGCAATTACTTCCGCTTTTACTGCAGCTGCAATGGGTGAGCTCCAATCGCAGTAAACAAGTAAACGACCCTTGAAAAGGCTTGGAAGGATGCACAAGCCAAAGGAACTTCGGCAGTGTCTCTTTGGAGTCCCGGCACCCCTCGCCGGAAAACCCCCCCGGCAGAGGTGGCAGCGGGAGGGGGGGAATCCAGGCACAGAGAAGAACATTGAACAGACCGGTGGAAAACTTCACATTACTGAAGCAATGACAAGACGGCAAAATCTCTATTTTCCTATCAAAATAAACGTAAAGTGGTAGCGGCAGTGACAAAATTCAAAAGGAAATAAGTCGAGAAAAAAGAATTTATGAGAAAAGAAACCTTCGCAGACTGAGTAAACCCAAAACGGCTCGTTTAAGGCCTCCAGAAAAACATTGGAACTAGTGGCTCATGCAAGGGGAGCTATGCTAGATACCTGAACACTGAGAACTCCTCCACATCTCCTGCAGAACTCCCTCGGTTCAAGCCTGGTCGTTTCCCACACAAGCCACAAAACTCGAAGATCAGTGGTACCTGCCTCTTTCTTTTTTAAAAATATTTTTATTGGCTTTAGACATTTCCAAATTTCACCATCATAATACATACCTTATTTCTTTGAACCTTAATACTTCAACTCTAAACGAATTTGTACTTCCTCCTTCTTCTGGTTTCTCTATATTTTCTTTATATTTACACATTTGTCATGCTTCTTTTAAATGATTGTGTCTCAATAAAAGAACAAAGTCAGTTCTGAGCACAATGTGTCAGCAATCCCTCCCCCCTCATTAATACATGATCAAACAACATTCCCATTGCTATGAAAAATATGAGTGGAGCAGATCATTTTAGAGCTGCATGCAGTCCATTTTGGGGCACCTAGCAACTGAATTTCCTGTTAGGAACCTCTAATAAAGAGTGCAGCAAGGAGTTGGACCCACCGAGGAGCGCATCATGCCAAAAAGAGGAGGTGCTCTTCTTGTGCTGATGTCCCCAGGGGAAAAAGTAAGCCATTTCCCTCTAAGTGTTGAATGTGGACCTGAGGACATAATCTGACCAGGACGTGGTTCCCTGGGTTTCCAAATCTTAAGGGATAGCGATAGTTAAACTAGTTGTATTCCAGGTGAAATATTTCATGACATCTATGGGTTGTCCCTTTTGGAGCGGGTTCTTGGGCATCACGCCTGTCAAAGATAAGGCACATAAGTGACGGGAATAGGAAACCGATAATGAATCCTGTGGCTTGAATGACCCACTAAGGAAGATAATAACACAACGAAATTCAAAGCAGTAACAATTAATTGCATATTCATTCAATATATAATTAAAACTATTCAGTTTAATTCAACAAAATGGATGGACGTGGTCCAGTGATGCCAACTTTTCAAAGTCTGATGGTTACATCTCCAGTGCCCCCTTGCCTATCGGCGCTCCCTCTCTCATCACAGAAGCGACTGTTGGTCACACGTCGCACCTTAGTGACTGCGCGCATAGCAAAAGAAGGCTGGAAAAGTAAATAAATACTATTTTTTCAATTCAAAATATGTATGTCCTGCCTTTCCAGCGCATTCGGCGTTGCTCAGAGCAACTTCACAGCAATTAAAATAGTGGGTTTTAAACAGGCATCATGCTCACCCGTGATATTTTATACACACGTTTGTCTGTGCTCACATCCCCCATTCCTGGTTTATTTAGTTTAATTCAACAAAATGGATGGACTTGGTCCAGTGATGCCAACTTTTCAAAGTCTGATTGTTACATCTCGAGTGCGCCCCTTGCCTATCATCACCCCCTTGGGGCACTGCTTTCTATTGCATTAGGTATCCTGGACCTACTCAGGTTGGCGCAACCCCAACACGCACTTTCCTTGGATTTGAAAGTTCATCTGGAGTTGGCTGGTGCCAGTGCAGAAGAAAAGATTTTAATGAATACAGTAGAACCTCTCGGAATGAACGTAATCCGTTCCGGAGGTCCGTCCCTACCTTGAAGCTGCTCGCGTGTAGAGGCGCCGCTTTTGCGCATGCGCAAACGGCAATTGCCACTCCTGTGCATGTGTGGACCGCAGCAAACCTGCCGGTTACTTCCAGGTTTGCTGTGGACGTTCGGCGAAATGGACGCAAGCGGAGGCTTGACTCTGCAAGTGGTTTTGTCTAGCTCTCGTAATAACCTGACATTCTCCTGCTCACATCTAAAATCCTGCATGCATGGATGGTACTTTATCAAATAGTGCAAAAGGGTCTTCCATGAAAGGTTCATCGTTTTGGCTTCTTACAGTCAGTTGCCCAGGGTCACCCCGTGGGCTTCATGCAGAGCGGTCTAACCACTGCACCACACTGCCAGAAGGGGCAGCAAGGGAGAAAGCCGATCTCGGGACCAGGGTCCCTTCTGAGGGCTGTGGCTGGAGAAGCAAAGATGGAGCTCACTCTCTAATTCTCTTTTTTTTACTAAAGTTTTAAAAGAAAACAAGAGAAGTAGAAAAGGAAATGCTGATGCATGACTTTTTAATTAACTCTACACCCTTATTTCACACAACAAAAGGTGATCTTTTCCACCTGGGAGCTTCCCCCAGCTTCCAACCCTGGGAGGTACGCGTAATTTCCCTGCTCAATCAAAACATACTTCTGTATTCCTGTTAAACTGTTTGGCAGGGCACCTGCAAAACACTGCCACTACCATTATATTAAATACCAAACTTTATTTGTTGCTTTGGGTTTTAGCATAAAAATGCCAACTGTTAAAATGACAATATTGCAGGTGAAGTTTTTCTTTGCTTTTTTTATTCAGTTTTTAAAATATACAAATAAAAAACAAATACATACATTGATAACTTCTAAATAAATCAAGTACCGTAACAATATGGACTCTAACACTATAGTAATCCAAAGAGGTGCAAACAGGAGACTGCTGCCTCCCTATTCATCATGGCCCTAGGACCTCTAGCAATCAAACTCGGGGCAGCCCCTAATATCAAGGGAGTGGAAATAAAAGGTAAAACATATAAACTAGGGCTCTTTGCAGGCCTAATGGTCACGACACCATACCCTATTAATACAGCTATCACCTAGCCAAAGAACTCAACACTTTTGCAGTGGTGTCAGGGCAACAAGTGAAGTTTGCTAAATCTGAGGCAATGTGTTTCAACACTCTCATATCCAAAAATATATAAAATAAAGATAAAACCCTGTTGTACCAAATTCAGATACCTAGGGGTTCAAATATCCAGAAACCTCAACAAATTATACCTCCATAATTAAAAATCCCTGTGGCGACAAATTAGCAAAGACCTGAGGTGATGGAGCAATACTAACTTCACTCTCAGATAAAACAGCCACGATCAAAATGATCACCCTTCCAAAATTAACCTACCCTTTCTCAACCCTTCCATTCCACCATCTACCAAACCATCTTAGTATGTGGCTGAACAAATTACAAACTCCCGTCTGATTTCTGTTTATAGTTTAAATTTTATTCTCTTTTTTACCTTGCCAGATGAATTTAGCCAGATCTTTTTTCCAATCTTTGAAGCATTTGACTCCACTAATTATTGGTAAGGTTTGGAATAAGAATAAGATCTTTGGTAGCACGGTCATTTTAACTATTGACATCCTACTCCACAATGACAGTTTCAACAGTTAAAATAACAATATTCCAGGTGAAATTTTTCATGCCATCTATGGGTTCTTTTGACTGTGTACCCCATCCATCCCCTAGTTATGCAGGCTGGTTGGGTTTCTTAACTTGGAACCTTATCACGTGTTCCTTGGGAAAGAACAGAAGAAAAGAAAGGCTCTCTCTCCCCTTCAGAATGGATGCCCCTGAAGTCTTCTTGAATCCGAGACCTGCCTCCGTCCTACCCAATGAGCCAAGATTCTCTCTGGTGGCAGAGCAATCCCACACGGAGAGTTAATATCTGCCACAAGTCCAAATGCTGCCACAGATAAGACGTTCGCTGTATCAGGAGGATTTCTCCAACTTGTGGGTGGCCAACATCACACCTAGCATTACGTAAAATACATTCAACAAACACAAAATGTAACCGGCTGTGCATTCACATAAACAATGCTCTTCTGTATTTATCACAGTATCAAATATTTCTCTTGCACATAATCAACACGTAAAGTACAACAAAGTAAACGGAAGTCCCAATAGATCAGTTCATTCATAGAGTCCAAATATTTGATAGTTTCTGTTCCACGTATGTCTTTGTATGTTCATAAAATCCAAATGGGAGCTTACTACAGTTCCACAGAATCTTGACAAGGATTTCCGGAATAATGCCTTGTTTCGCCCTCATGGTCTTCATCAGTCGTACATGTTCTAAATAATAGAAATAAATATAATATTGTATTTCAACATACTTTAACAAATAAGAATAATGTAAACAATTGCACCATAGGTGTACATACCATATGTAGTATATCAAGATAATGGAACTTATGACATGGTGGTTTCTGCAGTGAACAACAACTGTTGCAATGTAAGGTTATATAGACAGGCACAGTATTGATTTTAGTTAAAGGCAACTGATGAAGCCCAGGAAGGCGAAACAAGAATGAAAAGTTTTCACTGAAATCTAATAGAATAACGGCTGTGTGTGGTGGAAGGATTTCTTCTAATTTTTTAAGGAAGGAAGACTGACTTTGCTATGAAAGAATGAGAAATCAAATGTTCTATTTTGTCTGTTAGATCATCAATGAACTCACTTAGCGTTGAAATGGTTTTGGTCCCCTAAACTAAGGCCCGTGGACCAGATATGGCCCGAGGGACTCGTTTATCTGGCCCGTGGCGACCTCCGCTGCCACCACCCACTCTTAGTGGTGCTGCGCTGCACAGCTGCCCACTTCCGGGTCGGAGGAGCACCGGATATAGCTTGTGCGCATGCGTTATTTGCCAGACCCACAACTACCAGATCAGCGGTACCCTGACATTCTGGTTTCTCATCCATTTCCTAGCAGAGCGGTCTAACCCTTGCACCACACTGCCAGAAGAGGCAGCAAGGGTGGAAGAGCCGATTGAGGGTGTAGGGACTTTTCTTAGCAACATTTTATTAGCAGTATGTTGGGGTGGGAATAATGTGGGTGTTGGTACGCTCTGGTGCCACTATTGTGCTAATTGGGTGTTAGGTTTTAGCCTGTTTGTGTGTTGTTGTCAGGTCGTCCATCTGTGATGGGTTGGTTTGGTTGATCCTGGTCTGTTGCCTTGTGCTGTATGTTTGGCAGGATGATTCTGTGTGTGATGGTGGTTGGAAGTGTTGGCTTGCATTGTGTCGCTTCTGTCGCTTTTTCCTCTTTACTGTGACTGTCACTTGCTGGGTCTGTAGAGTAGAGGGTTGAATTCGAGGTTCTTCAGTAGTTGCATGGCTTCAGGTATGTTGGTAGCCGTGTGTTGTGTTGGTTGTTAATATAAGGCGGAAGGGGAAGCCCCGTCGGTACTTGATCCTTGCTTGTTGGAGGCGCTGGTTGCATGGGCGTAGGTTTTTCCTCCGATTTAGGGTGTCCTGAGATAAATCCTGTAAGGCCAATATGGGGTTGTCTCTGTATCGAAGGCTTGTTGTTGAGTTTGAGGTTGTTCCATACCTCTTCTTTTTGTAGCGTGTGAAGCATACAGTGATGTCTCGTGGGGGGGGGGGCGTTGGGTTTCAGTATAGGTTTTAGGGCTCTGTGAGCCCTCTCCAGGTCGTCTACCTCGAGTGTCAGGTTTGAGATTGTATTTTTCAGCCAGCCTTCCTCTTGCTTCCTCTGCCTGCTTTTTTACTGTATTTTTGGTTTTTATGGAAGCCGCCCAGAGTGGCTGGGGAGGCCCAGCCAGATGGGCGGGGTATAAATAATAAATTATTATTATTATTATTTGGCACGCTAGCCGTGGTTGGGGGGGGGAGGCTCAGGTCAGGCTCAGCCGCGTGTCTTTTCACGGCTTCCCTTGCCCTCCCAGTGCTCTTTCCTACATCTCCTCCTTTCCCGTCTCAGCAGCAGCAGCAGCATTGGCGATAGCGGCAGCTGCAAGGTCGGGGCTCCATGTTTTTTGTTGTGTTTCCCCCCCTCCTCTTTGCCGGCTTCGGTCTCAGGTCTTCCCTGGACAGTCGGCTGGGTGGCTGAGTGTTCTGGCTTTTGTTCCCGGCTCGGCCTGAGGGACGGGGTTGGTGGTTCCCTCAGTTGCTGGGCCGGGCTCACCTGGTTCCTTGTCGGTTCTGACGGCGGCAGCGGCAGTCCCAGTGGTCCGGCACCAGCCAGGTAGCCCAATTGGTTCTGGCTGGCTTCAGGAGCTGCTCGCTGCCATGGCTTCCGCTATGATGCCTCACTGGAATTCGTCCTTCTGCATTGAGAAAATTAATTCTTTAATTTCCACATTGGCCTCGTTCTCTACCACTGATGCCCTTCTTGCTTAATTTGTTGCTGAGGTTAGGCTGATCATTGTTTGTGTTCTCTTAGAGCCCATTTGTTTGTCTATCTGTCCTTAGGTTTAAGCTCTAATTTGGATTATATATTTAAATTATTGTTATTCTCAAGGAATAATTTACTAATCTAGGTTTGTCTTCAGGATCCGTTTCTTAATTTGTTGTCGCGGTTTAATCCTGTTTTTTCCCTGGGAATTCCCCTTAGAAATGGTAGTTTTAATTTACATAGGTTTCACACTAAATTACTCCTTCATCTTTAAAGATCATTTTGGGACTGAATTTCTCTTTAACATAAATCACAACACCTGTTTTTTTTTAACCTTATCTGAAGAAATAAATTCCTGGCCTAATTTTTTATTTTGCAGAATTTTCCTGTGGGTTCTTATTACATGAGTTTCTTGTAAAAATATCACATCTAAAGTCTGTTTGTCAACACATGTTGGATTTTACGTCTTTTAGGCTGTGAATTGAGTCCATTTACATTCCAAGATAAAATTCTTAATGCCATATTATCTCAGTCCAAATCTGGAGGTCCAATTCCTGCTCCAAGTCCGGGTCCTGATCCCGGATCTGCACCTGTGGCTAGTCCAACTCCTGCTCCTGTGTCAAATCCAAAATCACTAGCGTTCTTTTCCACAAATCTTCGTTTTTCTTCGATTGACCTAATTTGATACTTCCTTTGCTGGTATTAAAATGAAAGGCCTTGTGGAAATTCCCATCGAAAGAAGATGCTTTTTCTTCTCAAAGCACTTGTAAGGTCCAGATAATTATTTCTCTCAAAGATATGTCTCTTTCCTTAAGTTGTAAAAAAGCTATTGCTGTTTGAGTCTCTTCCTTTGATTTTTCCAAATCCGAAAGTTTAACTGTTTCAGTCGCTGATTCTTTTGTCTGTAAACCTGCAACTTCTGATTTAACCTCTTTGAGGTCTTTACGCAAAATTCCAAAATCCTTTTTAAATTCCTGGAGACAATTTGTATTAGCTCCGACCTCTGTTGCAAGACTCTGCAAACCCTGCTTATTATCTTTCAAAAACTACTGTATTTGCTCATGGAAAGCCTGGTCTTTAGAGTCTTTTCTTGTTTGTGCCTTTTCCCCAGACTCGCCCGCCATAACACCGCTAGCAACTCAGATTTCCAAGGTCAGAGATACTTTTATTTCAAAACAGGAATAATACGCTGGACGTCAGACAGCAACTCCAATTTGCAAGTCAAGGCAATTAAAATACAGTCCCAATTTTTCCAACCTGCCCTTATTTATTTTCCCCTTTCACTCCTCAAACAATTCATATAGAGATATGTTGCCAGTTTTTACTTTAAGGGTTAAAATGTCTCAGTTCAGACCTCTGCAGCAACTTCAAAGTATCCAAGTAGAAAACAAAAGTAACAAGCATTCTGTGCTGGTCCCGAGGGTTAACCGTGCGGCGAGGTCTAAGTCCAGTCCGAGGTCGAGGGTGCGGTATGGAGGCTGTCCGTCAAAGCTGAAGCGGGGTCCAAGGCAGGGAGTCTGGTGAGGTCAGGAACTCTGGCAGAAGAACAGGACAGGGTTCAGGCAGGAACTAGCAACCAACAATGTTGCTCCCGCAACTTGGGACCGGGGCCAGCTGGCTTTTATCTGCCCTGAGGCATAGGGCGGCCCTGATCCTCAGGTGACTCGCCTCTCCTGGCCTGGAGGTAAGCACTCCTGCGAGAACTTAGTTCTCTCTTCCCTGAGCCTGAGCTCAGGAGAGGCTGGAGGGTTACTGGACCCAGAGGCAACCTCATCTTGGGGCTGAGAGTGGAACACCTGCAGGCAATGGGTCCTCACTCAGCTGGCGCCTGCACCTGAGGATCCAGCACAGGGAGGGATCTTTCAGGCTCGAGCCCCAAAACCCTGGCTCAGCTGGTTCTGGAGGTGGGGACTCCTGTGCAGGTTGGGATTCCTCAGGTTCAGAATCCGAATCCCAGGCCATCACACATTCCTTCTATTGTTACATCACAATGGCTGCCCGCCGCTCTGACCGGGTCACCGCTTCCAAAGAGTCAAGCGGCTTTTAAAGAGCTTTTGCAAGTATTTCAGTAATGTTAAATTCTCTTCCCCCCTTGACCTGCTTTTGGGGGGGTGGTGTTAATAGATTCAGTCTTTGGAAGTTTAAAAGTCTCTGAATCTTTTCACTTGGCTTCGGCAACGTCGCTGCTCTCCCATTCTCTCAGCAGGTAGGGACTGACTTCCGTTTTTAAATTCCCTTACCTGTGTCCAGATTGTTTCAAATTTTAATCCAAATGTAAAAGGTACCCACGGTGCAGTACTTAAGTGATTTTAGCATTGGAAAAATTGACCGCTAATGCCTCAGTCTCGCAGCTTCGTACCATCAAAGGAAGCGTTCCATCCATTGCGCCGCAGCTCCAACCCCCTCACTCTCGGTGCTCAAACCAGAGCTTCCTGGGGAGGGGGGACTCCTCTTTTGATGCCCGCCGGATCTCATGTCCTCAAAATGCTCAATTTGAGGTTTTTCCTGGGGGTCCGCTACGCTGGAGCAGTTTTCCCTGCCTTTGATGTACCGAGGTCTCCAACGAAGAGACCCCGACTGTAATGGCATGCAATCAACCGGAAGCTGAAGTTATTGTTATTTTCAAGGAATAATTTACTAATCTAGGTTTGTCTTCGGTGTCCGTTTCTTAATTTGTTGTTGTCGTGGTTTAATACTGCTTTTTCCTTGGGAATTCCCCTTAGAAATGGTAGTTTTAATTTACATAAGTTTCACACCAAATTACTCCTCACAGTCCAATCTATTAATCCTTCGGTGGGTTGAACACTCTATTAACTGAAGTTTTCCTTTCTTAATTTCCTTCCTAACCATTTGCTGGCAGGATAAAAAAGTAAAAAGAAACAACTCTTCCGCCACCCTATGGTAGAGGGATTCTGCAACCTCACGCAGAGGCTTGCCTTCCTTTGCCAGTGAGATGCTGCTGCTGCTGTGACGAGGGCCTGCTCGTCATAAAATAATCAGTCTCACGCCAGGATGGATTGAAAGGGCCTAACCAGCCTCAAAGCTTAACTAACTGCTAAAAAGCTGCTGCAGCCCAACATTTATTATGAACAGTAAAAAACTTACAACATTGTATCAGCTCTGCAGATAAATACAATACCATACATGGGAATCACCCCATTATCAGGCTACACTATATGGACCAATCACTGGCCTAGCATGAGGTGTTCACGCGCTGATCATGCCCAGCACAGCCTGCCCTGCCAAAAGGTCAGGCTGCAGTAAATTTCCACCCATGCACCCATTTTACCACATAGGCATTAACAACCATTTTCCTACACTGCTGCTGCTGCAATTTCCTTGAGCACACTCTCTCCTTACAGAGGGCTGTCGAAATCAGTCGGGCAGGTCCAGTGACTGGGCTACTCTCCACTGCCTAGTTGGAAAGGCTGGTTTGGTTCCTTAACTTGGCTCAGTGAATGTTTCTCCTTCAGAATGGAAATCAATATGGCATTTCTCACTTGTTGAAACAGAGCTGGTGCCCTACATCCCTTGCTGTATGGTTTGCACACAACGATTATTGCCACCACCTCTTCCTTGTAGACAAGGGGATGGATTTTAGGTGTGTGGCAGCAACAAGAGGCCCGTGCAATGACTGGGTTAAAGGTTCAGATCATGCTAGCAGGAAAGACATTCCCAGTCCCATTATGCGACTATTACAAGTGGATATTGCAATTCGGATTTCAAACCTGCTTACAGCCCTTAAATGCATCCCTTATGCATACAGATTATCAGACTTTAGGGGCTGGTTCCCCTTCATCTTTGGGAATCTCTGTTTAATTTGATGCAATCTATGGATTCTTTTGACTATGAATCCCCTCCACCGCCTAGTTTGGAAGGCTGGTTTTGGCTCAATGAATGAAACCATGGGAAAGAACAGAAGGAAAGAAATGTGTCTCTCTCCTTCAGTGTGGATGCCCCTGAAGTCAGTCGGGCATTTCTCACTTTTTGATGTAGAGCTGTAATAAGTAAGGAATATGGACACAGGAGAAATAATACTTTATTATGAAAGAATTTGATAGGTTTAAGCAACAAGTTAGTTAATCCCAAATGAAGTATGGAGGTACGACGGGAGGTTAGATGTATTTTAAGATGTATTTATTGTCATGGCAGAGGGGCCATGCCATGCCCCTTCCAATCAGGCCAGAACTTACCTTAATCCGGTCGCCTGGACACACTCCTGATGATCCTGATCCTGGAAGGAAGAAAACCAAAAGAGGCTTGGACAAAGGGGTTGGGGTGATCACACAGGGCCCCCGGACATTTCACCGTCTACTGATCCCTGTGCCGCCACTTGGTTTCTCGCTGCCCCCACCCAGGCCCTACCTGGTACAATACTGAGTCAGGACAGCGCTAAATTGGAACATAAGCATCTTTTTATTTATTGCAGTTTAAGAAGCGTGCGGGTTCATAAACGGTATCGGTCATTTAAAATCATGGGGTGCCTATCGAGACCTACAACTTCCGCTACCTGCTCTCTCACTAAACCACCTGTGGTGATCACACAGGGCTCCTGGACGTTTGATGGTCTATTGACCCTGTGCCACCACTGTGATTGCTTTCCCGCTGCCACCAATCTGTTTCGGAGTCCAGACAGTTGTTAATATTAAATCAAATAAGCAAGTTTATTTTATAAGCCTTAACAAGTTTATGGTTTCAGATAATTTTTCTTGTCAGTTTCTTAATCTTAGTTTCTATACCGGCTTATGCTGAAGCCTGAACCTTGTCCTTGCCAGGGAATTCGTTTGCCCGCGTCCCCAGTGCCGAAGAGAGAGAGCTAAAAGCACCAGGAAAGTTTCTTCTTTGGAGAAAAGAGTTTATTGCAAACTGTGCACAGGACAGCCAGCAGGATCGCTCCTGCAAACTGGCTGTGTTTCAAGACACTTCAGCAGACTTTCTTATACTTTTCTGAGCACTCTTCCCCCCTCCCATACCCTCTCAAAACTTTCCCAATCAGCTGGCAAATGTTCAACTTCTTGCTAAACATTCCTATCATTCTGCTGGCTAAGCACTTCCCCATACGTATCTTTCTACTAGCTAAGCACTCCCCCTCCCCTCTTGCTTGTACGTGTCTTTTCTCATCTTTGCATTAGTAAGCATAAGGCAGGAAGGGGGGGGCCTCCTCAGCAGGCCTGGTTAAATCTGCAAACAGCAGCTAAAATGTTTTTGCAAGCTAAGAAATGGACTTTTGACCCGCCAGACAAATTTAGCAAACACTCACTGGCGGTGTGCTAACTGTCTAGCCGAAATTTGCAGAAGTAAGATTAGCACAGGATTAGCACAGGAATGTCCTGCAGATAGTACTTGAGCAATCTTTCTTAGGCACAAAATACAAAGCACAGGGAATACTGAGAGAAATCCTTCCCATCTCCCTTCAATACCTTTCCTAATAACTGCTAACTGTCTGACACCTATCAGTTTCTCTCTCCCTCACAACACAACTCGACCAACCCAGACTTATCCTTCCTCTTCTCCAATTCCCAACTCTCAACTGACTTCCATGCAACTCCAATTCTAACTCCTCCCCTTGGGTTCCCACTGGCCAAAACACTTCACACTCATCTAACCCTTCCCTTATGACCCACCTAGGAGGCAAACGCCCCACCACCTCTCTGATACTTACTCGTCTTCCTAGCCCCTAACTGTTCCCGACTCAGCTTATTTTGCTACACTAACTCAACCTCCCCAAAAACTATCCCAATTCACTCCCACTCCAACCAACTACCCAACTCCCAACAAACTCCCAACTCCTTTGCTCCTCCCAGAGCTGGTTTTATAGTCCCTCTGACTCCACCCCCTGAGTTCTGATTGGGTAACCTGTTTAACTTTCACCTCCAGCACTCTCATGTTAACATCACAGGGGTCAGCCTCTTTTTTTTGGCCTTAGCCCCACCCCTGGCCAGAGGGTGGATCAAAGGCCAGCCCAAGCGGGTGGGAGGCACCTGCCCAGGTGAGCCCCGCTCGGTGCCGCAAACCCTGCCGACCTGTGGGGAACGGAGGGCGGAAATTCTGACAATCGGTATCGGTCCTCTTGTCAAATGAACGCTTATTTCCTGTTTGGGAACATCTGGGATTTGATTAGCTGAGGCCGCCTGTGATGTAGTAGGATGCAAAGCCGAAGCATCCATTGCTTGATCCTGTTGTGTTTTGGGGGGTTGGGGACTAGAAGATGTCTCTGACAACCCAGTAAAGGAAACATGATCCTCACTGACGTATCTCAATTCTGGGCTGAGCTTTGAAGGTTTTTGTGTTGTCCAGCAGGGCCAAAATTGACGAAGTTTGCTGACCCCTGCCTTAGAAAGAAGTACACCAAGAACTCAGACCCATGGAAGTTTCAATAATGGGAGTGGTCCCTACTCACAAATCTATAGTCAATAGTGAGAAGAAGTAATCCATTCCAAAGCACGTATTCTGACAAGGATTACAAACTCTTCTTAAATGAGCGTTTATTTCCTGTTTGGGAACATCCAGGATTTGATGAGCCGATGCCGCCTGTGATGTAGTAGGATGCAAAGCCGAGGCATCCATTGCAGAAGCTTGATCCTGTTGCGTTTTGGGGGGCTGGGGACTAGAAGATGTCTCTGACAACCCGGTTCTTTCCTTTTTTTAATCTGCCAAGCCAACCATTTCCCTGATTTGTTTGCGAACTCAAAATTCCTGTTTCATTCTTTTAATATTCCATTCATTAACTGTTAAATCTATTTTTTTGTCCATCTGTTCTAGTTTTGTCTCTATTTTTCTCACTTTTTGATTTCTGATTTGATTTCTGCAGACATCTTTAATATGTCCCCTTTTAGCTCTGATTCTTGCCTTGAGCTCTTTCTTTCCTCCGGTGTCGCCCCTTCACTTTTTTTCTGTGTATGAGACATTCCTAATATTAAATATTAACTTCTTGCCACTTGTATGGCTAATCCAATCTGTGCTCCGAAAATCAGGGAGCTAAAGTAACAAATCGTTCCAGTAATCTTGCCACTTGTTTGGCTATTCCCAATATATCAAGTAAAAAACTCAAAAAACTATAAAGAGGAACCCCCAAAGTCCAAAAAAAAAAAAGCCTCCCAGGAAACAAGAAAAAACGAAAGCAAGAGTCCAGCAAAAAAATAAAAATAAACCTTATAATCCACGGAAAAAGAAAAAACCATAAATAAATCTGAATATCCAAATATGGTCCCGTAATCCAGTCCACTCCTAATATTCCTCAGAGAAAAGGGAAGAGACTCCCCCAATCGGAGAACCAAAATGGCGCTGCTTATTCTTCTGTCACAAAAATTAAAGCAAGAAGGAGGGGGGGGGTATACAAGAAAGAAAAACCACCATCCAAGTCCTGTAAGTTCACTTAAAAAATAACGAAGATAACGAAAAAGAACAGCTTTTATCTTCTTATACCCTGTCGCTTAATCCATCCCTCCTTCCCATTAAAAAAAAACAGTATAACAAAGGTTTTAGAGGCACTGTCTTGACTGTTATGCAGATCTTTTGAAATCGAAAGTAAAAAAGTACGAAGGTCCTTTCCCCGACGTTCCCAGAAAATGCACAAAGAAAGACTACCAAATAAAAACACTGCTTAACTGCTCTTCATCTCTTAACATTAATCATAGTCCGTTAAAAAGCAAAAAATTCAGATCGCCAAAATAAAATCCGTTACTTACGATTTTGTCCCGTTCTGTGAATACTTCTTGTGAGTAATTAGAATTCCAGACAAGGCTGACCTCCTTTTTTCCGCCTCGCCCACATCAAATTATCTCTAATCTGTATTTTATATCCTTTTTAGTCCTTTCAAATTCGAATTCTTATTGTTTGAGAGCCGATCGCTTCTGCACACAAGCTTGGGGCTTCGCTCTTGGAGGATAGAAATGGCGTCCCGCTGCCTGCCGCCTTTCTATCCCGCCGCGCTCGTCTCCTCCGAAGGAGGTTACCTGGCGGTCGGGGGAATCGCCAAACGGCCGTACCGGGAACCTGCCCCCTGGATCTGCTTCCAGGGGTATTTTGGGGGCTGCGGCGCCCTTGCAGTACCCCCTTTTTCCTTCCAAGAGCTGGATTCCCTCTCCAGAGAGAAAACCCGCTTGTATTCGCTCCCGCGATCAACCGGAAGTCCGATCCTGTTGTGTTTTGGGGAGCTGGGGACTAGAAGATGTCTCTGACAACCAGGTAAAGGAACCAGGATCCTCACTGACGTATCTCAATTCTGGGCTGAGCTTTGAAGGCTTTTGTTTAGTCCAGCAGGGCCAAAATTGACAAGGTTTCCTGAGCCCTGCCTTAGAGCACCTCCTGAGAGATCTTGGCTGTCCTCAGCTCTCCGGACCCAATCCAACTCACAGCTCTCCCTTTACTCCAACTTCCTCCCTTCAAACTTCGAACTCCGGCCAATCAGGAGCTGCTGCTATTTAACTGTTTGCTGGCAGGTGTGGGGGGGACAGGATACTCAGTGACTCAACTTGCTCAGTAAACTTTTCCGTCACACCGATAAGTAAAAATCAATAAAAATCTGAGGTTCTGCCCACTCAACAAAAATCTTGACTGCGTCCTACTGATAGAAATGTATCTGTTTCAATCTTCTGTTTTCCAATAGAACATGCTTTATTTATAATTTTTATACTTTATGGAACATGCAATTATATAAAATGATGAGCATAATGAAATATTGTTGAAGCAGAAAAAAAGAGAAAGCAGCTCTCCCAGCCCTACCCATTGCCACCCCACCAGCGCCCTTACTTGACCCAGATGGTTTTCTTCTGTCACGCAGGCAGAGACTATCAATTCACTTGCTGTTGTGCACCTTTTCCTGCCTTTACCAGTCTGATTTTGTAGTGACTGAGTCTCCTTATACCTCCTCAAAAATTCAGAAATGCTACCTTTGGTTAAGTTTCCACCAATTTTTCTTCTAATTTCTTCATAACTGTAGCCTTGTTCACTTAATAGTACTATTTTAAATCGCTTTTTGGGTGACTAGTCAGCTCTTTGTGCCATTTCTTTAATTTTACTATGTTTTACAAGCTCCCGAAATGAAAGAACACTGCAAAGATCAACCAACTTGATAGCAATCACATAACTCACTGACAAATGTCCTCCTCTCAGCTCCAGTACTTAACATCAATAGCTGAATCCTACTGTGACCTGTTTAAATCATTGCCCAAACAAGATGACAGACTTTTTTCAGGACAAAACACAACAAAAGGGGTAGTTGCTGCTACCACTCCCTTGTCCGGGGATAGCCCAGAATATTAATTCAAGGGAGAAGGTTACACTTCCTGGTTACCAGCTACCCCCACCCTGCAATTGCTTTCACAAAATGCAGGCAGGAATTCAACAGATTCAGTAGGAGGCTAAGTGGTCAGACTTTGGATTCAGGCTTTCCCCAGAAAGGCACAGAGAACAAATAGGAAAATCCTCTTTTTAAAATTTATTTAAAAAACAAGATTAAACATACTTAAAAGTAGGCACATCTCTTACATGGTTCAGACAGAAAAGATAACATTGTAAAGCATCGCTAGCTAAGCGTACTTACAAAACGAGAACACAAGAAAAGTTAAGGCAGTTCGTAAAGTTCTTGGCTGAATCCACATCTCAAGAAGACAATAGACAATAGAAGGCTACACCTGGTCTAGAGAGCGAAAGGCCCATGGGCCACTAGCGCCCGCGGGGGTCGTTTAACCGGCTCATGAGCCGCCCCAAAACTGAGCTGCCCACTCGGCGAGTCCCCATGTGCTGCACTAGACCGGCGTGGCATGGGGACTCGCTTCCAGGGCGGCGAAAATCGCATGATGCGCAGGCGCTGAAAAATGTGTTGATGCAGCCATTGGAAATCGTGGGCAAGCGCACTCATGCACGCGCACAATCAGGCCCACAGAGGGATCTCTGCTGGAGTGAACCAACCCAGGCAAGGTAAACCTTGCTGACCCCTGCTCTAAACACTCATGCCTCATTGGCTACATTCAAATGAAGAAAAGTACTGCATATCAACTTAAGCAAGATATGCTTTATTTTTCCGGTTATTTGATTACAACTTTTGATAGAATACAGGTAATTGAACCAACTTTGTTGCATTACATTCTTCATTAAATCATCTTTCCTTTTTTAAAAAATAACATCTTTATTAATTTAAAATACAATCACACAATAAAGGTACGGTACGTACAACAGAATTAAGCACAAAAAAGAGTTTACCAGTAACAAGAAAATGTCCATTAAAAAAAACCAAATATTTATACAGCATTATGTCTTATCCAATAAAGTCTTCTATGAAAATCTTCCAATCGTTCTCATTATACTTTTTCTATTGTCTTGATTTTATCGCTCAGTTTATTTTATAACTTTTTTCCATTTATTCCATTTATTTATTGTACACAAGTATCATTCAAGTCTGCTAGGATAATATCATTTTTGCAATATAGTCTTATATATTCCTTAAATAATTTCCATTCTCCATATACTTTTTGATTTAGGGCTCCCCTGACTTTTCTGGTCAGCTTTGCTATTTGGAAATTCTCGTATCATGAGTGTTTGCCAGTCTGTTATTGTTGGTGTTGTTTCACATTTCCAACTTCCGGCTTCAAGTATTCATGCACCCGTGATTGCATACATAAACAGTGGTCTTGTGTTTTGCTTAATTTCTATTGGCAATATTCCTAATAGGAAACTCTGGCCTTTTTTTGACGGTAAATTTAAATAATTTCTTAAATTTGCCATATATATTCCAAAATTCGCTTATAATTTTGCAGGTCCACCACATGTGATAGTAAGACCCCATCTCCTTTTTGCATCGCCAGCATGTTGGTGAACTACCTTTGTACAGTTTAGCGAGTTTTGACAGGGGGTTGTGCCATCTATAAAGCATCTTCATGGTATTCTCCCTCAAGTTGTAACATGCTGTAAATTTGATATCTTGCTGCCACAGTCTTTCCCACTGCTCCATATAGATATTATATCCAAAGTCTTTCGCCCACCTTATCATTGATGTTTTTACCTGCTCTTTCACTTCCCACTCTAAAAGATAGTCATACATTATTGATATATACTTTCCCTTATTATATATTAATTGTCTTTCAAAGATGGAAGTTTCTTTGGCAAGACCTTCTTGTCTGTACACAATTTTTGATTTAGTTGGAAATATTGTATCCAATCAGACAGGTGGCATCTAATTTCATCGTATTTTTTTAAAGTTGGCTTATCTTTGTCTGGTTCTAGTACTATCCAGTAGGTGGGCCACTCTCCCTTCATGTTTTTCCTTTTAACTGTTATTGCTTCAGCTGGAGATGTCCACAAAGGTATCTTTGGTTCCAAAATTCCTCTATATTTACTCCATCATTAAATCATCTTTCCACTGTGTAGTAATGTGGGCCCCCAACTGCTTGCCCCTCCCTCACCTGTCTCTGCTCTCCGGCCAGACTAGGTCTCCCAGGGCAGGGTTGGCAGACACATTACTTTTTGCAAAAACAGAACAAACTCGGCCCGGTAGGGCTGCCACCACTCCCTCTATTCCAGGGGACCCAGAACCACAACCCAGGGAGAAGGCTGTGACCTGTTATCCTGGCTATCCCCCACTCCACAAGCTGTTTCCACAGACTTGCAGACAGAAATTCTACGGTAGAGCGTAACCAAGCGTAAGGCTAGGACTTAGCTATTCCCACGGGAAGGCACACAAACTACTAAAACAGTTTCTTTCTTAAAAGTTTATTTTAAAATAACATAAACATGCTAAAAGAAGCAGGCGTATCTTTTGAAGTTCACAGATAAGAAAAATAAAGACATTGCATAGTCTAGCTAACTTACATACTCACAAAGTCTAACACAAATAGGATAGTTGAAGTCCTTTCAAGAATCCGCAAATTGAAGGCTTTCGTAGATCTCCATTTCAAAAGACAAAACGACGGCTATTAGATGGGACATCACAGCCGGGCATCTTTGCGGATTGTAGTGAGCAATGGCAGAGAGCAACTTCTCAAACAATTCCCTGATCTTTTATTCACAATTCGCACTTGGCGTCGTAACTCTCAAGCCAATCATAAGTCTTAATTAATTTTTAAACTCACCAATGACCAGCTTGCTAGATGATCAATCTACCACTTGGCAGCTGGGTCAATTTAGAATCCCAAATTCAAATCAAAGGGTTTCCTCCCTTCCGTGGAAATTATCCAGATACTCACTCCCAAGCAATTCAAGGACAGATAACATCGTTGGGGGGGGGGGGATGTTCACACCCTTAGACCCAGGTGTCAGCCCTTTCATTAAATCAAGGCTTCCTTGATTCCAATAAACCTTTCACGCCAAGGAGCCAGCTAGTCTGGAGTTTAAAGAGACACAACTTCTTTCCCAGGGTCCTTGTGGCTGATGGAGTTCCCACAAGGCTTCACTCTTTTTTACTTGACCAAGGAATGATTTCTAAACAGTACCAACTTTACTACACACTGATATATAATTTTATGGTATTACTCCAGAAAGAAGTGGTGTTATGAGCCATCAAACCTCGGAAATATGCTTTTCTCAAAAGGTTTCCACCATTTTGGCCACTAGCATATGTCCCAATAGTGGGACACCCTCTCCAATACATAGGAGAGCTCTGGGGTTTTATATAAGCTAGACGTCTAGGTGTTGAAGACCAGCCATGTATGATTTTGAGGCCTCTTTCCCTTGTCATTGGCACAATGGATTTATACTGGGCTTTGATCCACGGCCCATGCCATGCCTCTTCCTCAATTTCTAAATCTCTATTTGATTCCCACCATTCTCTCAAATTATTCTGGGGAGGGAAGTAGACCTCTATAGTTGATTTATACAGCGATGATATTAATCCTTTCATTGCTATATTTTCTTCTACTTCTATTTTTTTGTATGGTGTTAATTGTGGCTTCAGTTTTAATCTTGGAGGTTATTAGAAATTACCTTAGTTGTGTCACCAATGCATAGTATGAATGTTAGACCCAAAGAAAATGGAGAATTCGCAGGCCCCCAGCTGACTCCAGCCCACCAACCGGTCTGCCGGGCAAACTCCAGTCCTTGGTGCAGAATTTGTGACCCGAGTTTCAGAAGCTAGGGTACGCTACTCAGCAGAGTAAATGCTGCACACCAGAAGTAGCAGGAGAGGCTGTGTGAGCATATTTACAAGCAGTTTATTCAGCGTAGATCAGGACAAGAGGAAACATGTCTGATCTCCTTTGTGCAAAGCAAGACAGCATAAAGCAAAAGCTATGCAGAAGTGTAAACAACAACAATCTTTATTACGGTCCAAAGACCCAACAAATCGTTACAAAGCAATACACAATTCATGCAGCCTACCTCCAGGTTAAACAAGCATTTTGTTCAGAATATAGGGATCATTGGTGCTTGCAACCACCGATTAAAAACTTCGCCACTGCTAATGTTCTAGCGTTTGTCCGGTCTTCCAATAGGAACCTGACATAGTGAGCCTCTGATTTTCCCGGGAAAGGTACCAGCAAGGGTAATATCATTTCAGCCCTGGCTTGCTCATATTTTGCACAGTACAGCAAAATATGTTTTATAGAATTGATGTCTTGAGCACACAAGCAAAGTCTGTCCTAGTAGGGAACTCCTCTCAACCTGCCATCCAACACTGCAGAAGGAAAGACGTTTAGTCTGGCTTTGGTGAAAAGCCTTTGATAGTTTGGTACTGTCGGGTTTTTAATGTAAGATGTTAACTTAAAGTCATGCCCATATTGTACTCCTATTGCCAGCGGACTACAGACTGCAATCACAAGTCACTGTGTGCATTATCCCATAATCTTTGCTTTTACATCTTTTGGGAAGTGTAAACAGATATGTGACACACAACAATCATGCCTGTTCCTTAAGGTGGAATGGAATATCCCAACAGTTTTATCAAGGAAGAATGTGTGACTGTGTCCAAAAAAGCATTGGTGTTCTTTACTGAAAGCAAAAATTCCCGGACAGAAACGGAGGAACTGGCAATGGGCCACGGACGTGTGTTAAAGGCCTAGAACTCACTGTGTGTTCTGAGCTCCGTTGAAGGGTGCTGGGTAGCAGCTTCTCAGCCACACTGCAAGATGTTGGTTTCCAGGTCTACTAGTCCATCCAGCCATTCAGCTCAGCCTCTCAAGGCCACTCGACTGCTTCATTAAATATTTTCCCCTCCCCCTGCTTAATGACATGCTGCAATGAATATGCTAGTTTTAATTGTATTTCAATTTGATTTTTTGAAGAAAGCACTTTTTGGTTCTATTTCGTTCTGCTGATTAGCAACCTTTCTTGGCGGCATAATCGGACAGGACAGAGGGATGAGGCAGAGTCTGTGTGTGTCTGTCTTGACTGTAAAGCATTTTTTTTTAAATTACTTATTTATTTTATTATGTGTGTATCTATAAAGTGAAGCTTTTCGTCAGTTTTGCATCAAAATCACAGCTTGTCCTGCAAAATTATTCCAAGTGCAGTCCTCGGATTTTAAGTCCAGGCAAAAGTTTTTCTAACCGATTTATTGTGCCTTAGGTCACACGAGCAGTTCAGCATAGCATCCCCCTGTGGACATATTGCCAGACATGAAACGAATTGAGAGCCGTTTCATGTAAAATGCTTCCCCTTAAGCAAATCTCTGCACTAGGGCCTTTGTGAAATTGAAAATAACGCCCCCCTCCCTGACACATTGCCAGAAGGAAATGAACTTATCATTGCTTAAGGCACACTGGCGGGCTTTGCTAATGTGCATGGCTTCAAAGGCTTTGGTTTTTAAGGGCAGACGGGGACAAGTGCAGATAAGGTGAAGGACTACCTGCCCACAATTGTGGAGACGAGGGGAAGGGGGTGCGCCACTGTAACAGTGAGACACCCACCCACCCCATAAACACACCTGAAGAAGCGCAAAATGGCAACCGGAGGGACAACTGCCGGTCCCAAAAAGGCAGCCACGTGGTTTCTAGGGCAAGAAAACTGACTGCAAGAGTCTTTTCTAAAGCCCCTTTCCAGGAACTGCTCTCCTGATGAGTCTCTCTCTCCCCCACCCACACATGCCCTGCCTAATTCCAGGGGGTAATTCCCCCCCACTGCACCCCCGCTGTGTTGCCTGAAGGCAAAAATCATGGACAAAATGGGTCACCTGCGCTCTCTGCCTCCGACTGCTGCACAGCTCCGACTCCTTTCTGCTCTTCAGCTGCCTTGCAGTCCCAAGGATCAGGGCAGCTGGCCTTTCCCAGCCATGGGGTGGACCAGAGGGAAGACCGCTCCACTCAGGTCTGCTCCCAAGCCCCGTCCACCTGGCCTAGCCGGAGTGGCCAGAATTCAAACCAATGCTGCTGGGGACATCCAACATTCTGCTCTGTTGCCATGGAGAATTCTCACCCAACTGCCGGCCGCCTCTGCAGCGTTGCCCCCAGGGATCCGGCCCCGTTGCGATGGGCTGCAACTGCCACCCATGACAGGACTGGGTAAGTGGCCATTATGAGGCCTTAAAGACTGTTGGTGTGATTGTAATTCTGTAAACAGCTTGAGTGACAGCATGGAGATTGTAAGGAAAATTACAGTTTCCTTTTTATTTTTTAAAGCTCTTTCAAATTTCCATTTTTTGTATCGTGGGCTGGTGTGGGTCAGGCCAAAGGGGCCCCTCTGAGTCCAGCATGGTCAGCCAGATCCCCACACAGCGGGTTGGGCTAGATGACCCTTTGGGAACCCTTCCAATTCCACAATCCAATGATTCTTTCTGACCTGTGATTCCTGCCTTGCAGGGGTTGGACTAGATGAGCCTCAGGACCCCTTCCCACTCTACCATTCTGTAATTCTTTCCATCTTTCCTGGGTCTTCCAGTCTGGGCATTTTATTTTATTTTATTTTATTTATTTTTTAAAAATGAACAGTTTAATTGAAAAATGTAAAAGAAATAGTTAACAATGAAAATTCCATATATTCTTATTTAATGCATAAGTATTATCCAAATGCATGCATGTTTATCTTCAACCTATTATGTTTTGCATAAATGTGTTCCAAATATACTTGCCTGTGCATAGTCTACGTCTGTAAGCAATATTTAGAGTAATGCGTAAGAAGCTCTCACTATATATATTTAGCAAGCACAATTGGATGACAGCACGACTCTCTAAAATGAAGGGGTTCCTCTTTGTCACAAGTTGGGCTGATATGTAGCATTGGAGCTATTTGGGTGTAGGAGTGTTACCTAATGGTGGAGTAGGATTTCCCTGTTGGTCCTCCCCAAGGTCCGGGTTGAAATACTCCCATCTTCAAGATGCCAGCATGAAGTACCAGCATCAGGCCTACAGAGTGTTAACAAAAACTTAATTTAAATTACTAGGCAATACTGTAGTCAGATTGGTTTCTGGCAAACACTTACCAGTCCTGTGAGATAGTCTCTGCATTCTCCTAAAAAAAAAAGAAAATTCGCTAAATTTGTGTGCAGACAGGTGTGCTGAAAAATTGCAACACCACAGACCTGTGAGTCTTGTCTCTCAATGAATGAGACTGAAATATTAATATTTGTCCTTATTTTGCTATAGTTTGTTCAGCTTAACATAGAAGTGAAGCCTGAGACTGGATACAGTGGTACCTCGCGTTACATATGCTTCAGGTTACATACGCTTCAGGTTACAGACTCCGCTAACCCAGAAATAGTACCTTGGGTTGAGAACAGCAGGAGGCCCCATTAGCGAAAGTGCGCCTCAGGTTAAGAACGGACCTCCAGAATGAAATAAGTTCATAACCCAAGATACCACTGTAATTGAAATCAAAACCAGGTCAAGGGAAACTGATCACAGTATTAAGTTTGTGTTTCATTTAATGTATTAAGCAAATCCTCTCATAAGCAAGAGTGGAGTCCCTGCTTTTTCAGATCTAAGCCCTGATATCTTGGTCATGTTGCAAATCCTGTGCTGCGTTCTGCTGCCCATCAGGAACAAGGATGGCTCCATCAATGCAAAGGTAGAGGACACCTGTCTCTTCACCACCTCAGATCAGGATGGTCTTCGGGGGATGATGGTCAGTATCTTCAATTGCAAGATCTACACTTCTCACCTTGGGATCACGGTACATTGTTTTGCCTTGCAAGGATGCTATTAGCCTTGGGTCCTTCTTGCAAGACCTCCTACCACAAATAAAGACCCAGCATAAGAAATATTTTCATAACAAATATACATAAGCTGCCTGATTGCAGGGGGGAAAAGCTCGGAGTGATATTGTCACTGAAAATTATTACAGCAAGTATTTGAAATGTTCCAAAGGGTAAACAATAGGCTGGGACAAATTAAATCTTACACCAACTTTCTAAGCACCTAAGCTCACCATTATCAGGGCAGGCTCCCTGTTCAATTTATATACTACCCTTTATCAAAAAACCTCAGAAAAACAAAATAAAAGCATAATGACAGCCTAATAATAAAATAACATAATAATAGTCCTCCCTCACATTTTCACAGGCCAGTAGCTATAAGGCCTGAGTAAAGAGGAATGTTTTTGTCTGGCGCCTAAATAGTAATAGTAATAATGCTTTATTGTTTATATGCCGCCAATCTGACTGGGTTTCTCCAGCCACTATGGACAGCTTCCAACAAATTAAAACACAATACAACATCAAACATTAAGAACTTCCCTCAACAGAGCTGCCTTCAGATGTCTTCTGAAAGTCAGATAGTTGTTTATTTCCTTGACATCTGATGGGAGCCCAGGATGCTTTCCTTCTCTCCACAGATCCCTGTACAGCAGCCTCCTAGCTATCACTGAGCCATTCATCGGAGATGCCGTGGGGGTGAAGGTTGGACCCTTCTAACTCTAGGTTTCTGTGACAACCTTGTATGCAGAACCTGGGCCTGGCTGGCTGCTCTGGCTTTTGAATTGTACCCGCATGATGGGAGACTGTCTATGGCCATCAGGAGATGGTAACCCAGTTTTCAGCTATAAAACAGGTTCACCAAAAATCTTTGAGGCGGGTGAAGTACAGAGCGCGCTCTGGTACTACCCCTGACGTCCACCCACATGAGATGCGAAGGGGCTCTTGGGGGGGGGGCTTTCTATGTATCCCCTACACTAGCAGGTGCCCAGCACACTTTCTGCTGCATGTGTGGAGGTCAGGGAAGGGGTCAGAAGGAGCAACCTCACTCCCCACAAACAACATCTGACCTCTTCAAACTTGCATCTGCCACATAATAGTAATAATAATAATAATTTATTATTTATACCCCGCCCATCTGGCTGAGTTTCCCCAGTCACTCTGGGAGGCTTCCAACAGAATATTAAAATACAATAGTCTATTAAACATTAAAAGCTTCCCTAAACAGGGCTGTCATCAGATGTCTTGTAAAAGTCTCGTAGTTGTTGTTCTCTTTGACATCTGGTGGAAGGATGTTCCATAGGGCGGGGGCCACTACTGAGAAAGCCCTCTTCCTGGTTCCCTGTAACTTGGCTTCTCACAGTGAGGGAACCACCAGAAGGCCCTCCTCGCTGGATCTCAGTGTCCGGGCAGAACAATGGGGGAGGAGACGCTCCTTCAGGTATACTGGACCGGGGCCATTTAGGGCTTTCAAGGTCAGCACCAACACTTTGAATTGTGCTCGGAAACGTACTGGGAGCCAATGTAGGTCTTTCAAGACCGGTGTTATGTGATCTCGGCTGCTGCTCCCAGTCGCCAGTCTAGCTGCCGCATTCTGGATTAGTTGTAGTTTCTGGGTCACCTTCAAAGGTAGCCCCACGTAGAGTGCATGGCAGTAGTCCAAGCGGGAGATAACCAGAGCATGCACCACTCTGGTGAGGCAGACTGCGGGCAGATAGGGTCTCAGCCTGCGTACCAGATGGAGCTGGTAAACAGCTGCCCTGGGCACATACTTCAAAAGTATGGGGCAGGGGGCATGTAGCTTGCCAATCAATCTCTCAGCTCCTGTTTGGCCACACAGTGCCCTAGCAGTGCCTTTAACCCTTGTCTTTCCTGTGTATCTGTGCATTAGAAAGTTTGGCAGAAACTGGAGTTCTTCACCCAGCAGCAAAGGCCAGGACACCAACGAAGCAGATTTCCCAGTGTTAAAGCATTTGCCAGCACAAAATCACAGACAGCATATCCTGGTGCGGGAAAAGGTCAGTGATCCCATATTTTTTTCTCTGGAATAACATATTCCCACATACAAACCTGTTTGGGCTCTGAGATCTTCAGGGGAGGTCCTGCCACCCTCACAAGGATGGTTGCTGGGGACATGGGAGAGGGCCTTCTCAGTAGTAACCTGGGGCTCCCAGACAATTTTGGAACTCCCTCCCTAGAAAAGAATATACTGGCTTGCTCCTTGCTCCTCTTCTGCCCACAGGTGAAGACCTAGAGCCCACAGGGCAGCATTCCAGGGTTAGTCTGACCAAGGCAGAACAGAGTGGGACTACAGGCTGGCAGGCAGCAGTCTTGAGCACTCTTCAGAAACTGGGTTTTGCCCCCAAGCCCCTCTAAGTCTGGGCTTGGGCCTAGCAAAAGCTATGGTTAGGCAAAGAATTAGAGACACCGAAAAGACAACAGGATTGCTTGAGGTGCCCCGACTACAAAATGGTAGAAATCGGGAGATACATCACTGCTCCAGCAGCATATCTTTTTTTTTCTTGTATCCAAAAATGCAAGAAGGGCTTTTACACTTGCCAGAAGCTGGGCTCTGCCCTCGCCAGTCTTGGAAGGATCCTTTAAAAAAGTCCCATATGACTAGAGAATTTGTCCCTGTCCATTGGGGGAGATAGGAAGCCCTGAACACATATTTTTTAGATGTCCCTTTTATGATGAGGCACCTAGAGAAACCATTGACCCCCTGCTGGTGAGGCTTGCTGACCTCCCAGTAAAGCAAAAATTTGATCTTCTCCTGTTAGGCAAAGACCGCAAGACGGCCCAGATTGTCGCCAGATTCTGTGCACAGATCTGTAGGCGTTGACCACCCCCCGATTCAATCTAGTGTAAGAAAATTCCCAAACTCGGATCCACAGGTGACGTTGGGTCATTTCTCTAAGGCAGTCTGTTTTAAAGTTTTTATGTGTTTATACGCCTATCGCACTTTTAAACTTAAAATGCATTGTTGTATATTGTTTTAAATGTTCGTTTTGCTATTGGGATTGTAGTTCCATTTGTGTTTCACAAGCTGGTCTCTGACTGTAATAAATTTCATGTCGTGAGTGGGACTGTAGAACTTCCCTTGATCTGGACACAAGACTTCTGTTGATGCTGCCTAGAACAGCCTTAGCTCTTTTTGCTGCTGCATCACACTGTTGGCTCATGTTCAGCTTGTGGTCCACCAAGACCCCTAGATCCTTTCCACATGTACTGTGGGCAAGCCAGGTGCCCCCCCATCCTATACAGAAGATGCCAACCAAAGATGGGGCAGCTGGTACATGTTGCACTGTATGAGAACATGATACAAATCCTATGGACAGGACAGAGAGAAGTGTATTGGGAATGTTGCCAGAGAGAGCAGAGAGCACAATAAGCCAGGAGACCTAATCCTGGATCTTATTCACTGGGTCTCTCTTGTTTGCAGATCAAAGCTGGAAGCAGAAGCAAGGGGAAAGTGTGAACTTCAGCGCCAGTGGAAAACCCAACACTACGGGTTGAGAAATCCGTGTAATGAGGCAGTGTACATTTGCTTTGGGCTTTTATCTCTCGTATTGCTCTGTTTGTGGAAGTTGTGGTGAAGTAGAGAGAGTGCGGTGTAGTGGTCACAGCACCGGCCTAGCACCTGGGAGAGAGCAGTTTTCAGATTCTCCCACATGGCCATGAAGATTACTGGATGTGACCTTTGGGCCATTCTCCAATGCTCAGCTGAACCTACCTCGTAGGGTTGTTGTGAGCATAGGGGAGAACAATATATGCCACCTTGAGCTCCTTGGGGGAAGGTGGGATATAACTAGTAATAAATAAATAATAGTAAGTAGTATATTGGGGGTGGGGGGAGCACAGAAGATATTATAAATCCAATAAGCGAAAGATACTGTAAATCCAATAATAACCCTAAGAAGCTGCCCCCATGTGTGTGCAGGGTTTGCTCCTGTTGTTTGGAAGATTCTCTAGTCATAAAAAGTTGTTCAAAAACAGTGGTTTCCAAACTTTTGGGCCCCCACCTCCTTGGTTCCAAAACCCCACCCCCTGGGGCCACTAAGTTACCCTTTGAAATGCATTGTTCACAGTAGTGGTTTGCATAACCAAGTAAGGACGATAGTAACTCACTAAAGTTAAATAAAAGCAGTCAAAATTAATTGCGCATCTATTCAGAATCAAGTGAAAGCTCTTCTGTTTAAGAAAGCTGATAAACTGGATCCAATGAAACCAGCTTTTCAAAGTCTAAGGGTCTCCCCCTGCTCTTAGCTCCCCACCAGGTAATCCCACCAAGGCCCCCACTTTGGGAACCACTGTTAATGCTGTGCTTTAATGTTGCAGCCTGCCTTCAGGCCTTGCAATGAAGGGCAGGTAAATGAAGAGGAACAAAAAGGACTTTGAGGTTCATCCTGGGAGTCCATCACAACCCACACCCACCTTAAATTGGCTCTGGTTCTGCCAGCAGTTCTGCCCTGGCTGTGCAACCCACTTGCCCCAAGGTTCTGCCTTCTGGAAGGATGTTTGTCCATATCCCAGCAAGGAACAAATCCCTTTACCAGTCACAGGTACAGTGGACAGGGGGAGTATTTGACCCCTTGCTAATTTTACCCGTTGGCCCTCTGACGAAGAAATGACCAGTCCATAATTTTAAAGGTAGATTTATTGTAGCTGTGAGAGACAGAATAACAACAGGAAGAAACCCAGAAGACAAAAGTCAAGAGACTGATGTCAGACTACCTGGTATCTTCACTGTGTGTAACGAGCTGTGATTAGAAGCACCTCCTGTAAGAGGTCTTACCTGTAATCCCAGCTCCTTACAGTACCTGTACAAAAGACACCTGTCGACAGAAGCAATCAATCCAGCAGATTCCAAAGTAGCCACCATGACCAAGACTAAAGAGTTGTCCAAGGATGTCAGGGACAAGATTGTAGACCTGCCCAAGGCTGGACTGGGCTACAAGACCATTGCCAAGCAGCTGGGTGAGAAGGTGACAACAGTTGGTGCAATAAATCACAAATGGAAGAAGCACAAAATAACTCAACCTCCCTCGGTCTGGGGCTCCATGCAAGATCTCATCTCGTGGAGTTGCAATGATCAGGAGAAAGGTGATGAAGCAGCCCAGAACTACATGGGGGGAACTTGTCAATGATCTCAGGGCAGCTGGGACTATAAAAGGTAAAGAGGGACCCCTGACCATTAGGTCCAGTCGTGACAGACTCTGGGGTTGCGGCGCTCATCTCGCTTTACTGGCCAAGGGAGCCGGTGTACAGCTTCCGGGTCATGTGGCCAGCAGGACTAAGCCGCTTCTGGCAAACCAGAGCAGCGCATGGAAATGCCGTTTACCTTCCCGCCGGAGCGGTACCTATTTATCTACTTGCACTTTGACGTGCTTTCGAACTGCTAGGTTGGCAGAAGCAGGGACCGAGCCACGGGAGCTCACCCCGTTGCGAGGATTTGAACCACCGACCTTCTGATCAGCAAGCCCTAGGCTCTGTGGTTTAACCCACAGTGCCACCCGTGTCTCCAGCTGGGACCATAGTCACCATGAAAACAGTTGGTAGCACACTACACCGTGAAGGACTGAGATCTTGCAGAACCTGCAAGGTCCCCCTGCTCAAGACAGCACATGTACAGGCCCATCTGCAGTTTGCCAGTGCACATCTGTGTTGTGGTCAGATGAGACCAAAAGTGAGCTCTTTGACACCAACTCAACTCGCCGTGTTTGGAGGAGGAGGAATGCTGCCTATGACCCCAAGAACACCATCCCCACCATCAAACATGGAGAGGGACATATTATGCTTTGGGTGCTTTTTTTCTGCTAAAGGGACAGGACACCTTCACCGCATCGAAGGGAAACGTCTGACCTCTGTAATTGCCAACAAGGGTTTTGCCACCCACCACGTACTAAGTCATCTTTTGCAAAGGGGTCAAATACTTATTTCACTCATTATAATGCACACCAATCTGACTTTTTTCTTCTAGCTTTCTCGGTGTTTCCCTGTTGTTATTCCGTCTCTCGCAGCTACACTAAACCTACAATTACAATTATGGACTGGTCATTTCTTCGTCAGAGGGCAAATGGGCAAATTTAGCAGAGGATCAAATACTTTCCCCCCACACACTGTAATTGGTCACTAATGTGAAGGCTTTGAAAGTCATTTGGGTCATGGGACCCCCCTGCTGTTGCCAAGGATGCATTGCTCTGGCAAATCTGCATAGCAGTTTCACGTAAAAAGGAAGCCTAAATCATGCCCAGCATGATCCCATCACTTCTGGGGAGAAGAGACTCTGCTACTCTTCCTAATCTGGGCATCCTGACTCTCCATTAACCATCCCCATTCTCATTCTTTCTATATGACAACCAATTTAATAATTTACCCATACTTGAGGTTACATTGGATAACCCATTACTGCCATGGTTCAAACAACAGAAGCAAGGAGGATGCAGCCACCAATCCTTAAGGTGTCACCCAGCCACCCAAAATTCATTCTCTTCTTTCATATCATTTTTAAAAATTAAATTACAGTGGTGCCCCGCAAGACGAATGCCTCACAAGATGGAAAACCCGCTAGACGAAAGGGTTTTCCGTTTTGGAGGTGCTTCGCAAAACGAATTTCCTATGGGCTTGCTTCGCAAGACGAAAATGTCTTGCAAGTTCCTGCGGGGGTTTCCCCCCCCTTTTCCCAAGCCGCTAAGCCGCTTAACAGCTGATCCGCTAATAGCGCTAATCCACTAAGCCGCTAATGGGCTTGCTTCGCAAGACGAAAAAACCGCAAGACGAAGAGACTCGCGGAACGGATTCTTTTCGTCTTGCGAGGCACCACTGTATTTCAAGTATATAATAACAACATGCATATATGTAACACGTTTCCAGTCTTGTTCGTTTTGATTAGCAAGGCCCTTGTCAAGGCAGGCAAAGGCAGGTTCATGTTACTGTGAAAATGGCTATAAAGGGAATTTCCATCTCTTCTGATGAGATTGTTGGAAGATTCAGGGTAGGTAAAAGGAAAGGCCTTTGTGCACCACATAGGTGGAACTCCCTTTCACAGCAGGCAGCGGTGGCCACCAAGTTTCACAGCTTTAAAAAGAAGACGATTCATGGGAGAGGAGAGGGCTGTGAATGGCTATGCTAAAACCAGGGATGGGGGGCAGTTAAAGGACCCCACAAATCCTATGTCCCCACCATAGCCTCTAACTAAGGCCAGGAAATGACCATTTACACAGGCACCATACATAGATATCAGCAAAGCGGCTCAAAAGCAGTCTATAAAATTGCAGCAATAAGCAAATATTGTACTATTTCCTCTGCCTATCCAATATAGAAAACTGTAGAAACTTCAGATAATCGCCAAAATTCTATGGTTTGACAGATTTCCTTGGTTCCAGTGGCTAATGACTCCTCTGGAAGAGGGGAATGCAGGTCTCCCCCTGACTCCATAATCCCTTAAGGATAAGGTCACATACTCCTTCCCCCTCCACAAGGTGTGAAGTTAGCCACACAATAGGAGGCAGGAGGCAATCAAGGGCAGCAATTACTCCAGAGAGAAGTCCTTTGGGATGGTAGATTGAATCCTGATACTTTCAAAGGAGAAGCACAGGAAAGGCTTGCAGCCAGGGGGATGTGTAAATGCTTTTATTCTTGGGAAGCAGGTACTTAAAAGGGGTCGGGAACAAGGATGATGAACAGGTGGGTGATGGGCTCATTGTTCTGCATACCAAACACTCCTGTTTTGTGACATATTTGTGATGTATCAGTGATGCTGTTGAAAGATGTATTATGGGAAATGGGGGGAGGTCTTAAAAGTTCGCAGATTATGATTTGATATGTTAATTGGATGTTTTTTTATTGGAAAATTAATTAAAACAATTTAACAAGCAACAACAACAAAAAGGTTCACGCAACCCCATACTCGGGGTTCCCACTCTTTCTGTGTTTGAACCTTGTTTCAACAAATACAGATCAGGTCTACTGTCTGCTGTTTTGTTTCTTTAACTTGGCTGGAGACCCCTTTTGCTGACCGGAGGGACTTGCGGGAAGTGGCACCCCATGAGCTGGGCAGCAGAGTAAATCTGCACCCCTGAATCTTTTCCCTTATCAGCTGCTAGCCAGGGCAGCTGTGCTCTTCCTGCACAGCCAGCGAAGCAGCAGTGCTTCCGAATACTCATTGCTGGGGAGAGGGCTCATGTGTGTGTTTGTGGCTCACATTTAGACAAACGACATGCAATAGTTATGCAAAATGAGAATTAAAGCAACAGAATGTGCTCAGATAAATGTTGCTGAATATATTAACAAAGTTGTGTTAAAGTATATACAGTGGTACCTCAGGTTACATACGCTTCAGGTTACACACTCCGCTAAGCCAGAAATAGTGCTTCAGGTTAAGAAATTTGCTTCAGGATGAGAACAGAAATCATGCTCCAGTGGTGCGGCAGCAATGGGAGGCCCCATTAGCTAAAGTGATGCTTCAGGTTAAGAACAGTTTCAGGTTAAGTACGGACCTCCAGAACGAATTAAGTACTTAACCCAAGGTACCACTGTATATCATAATCGTTACAGATATGAAATGATGTATATTATTGCGTATGCTTAAATTGTTGAGCATGACTAAAATGTCTTTTGTATCAATAACAATTTTAATGTAAAGGGAGAAAGAGGGAAATGAGGATATATACTTCATGCCCACCAAACTGCTGTAAACTATGGATTCTGTTCTGCCGTATGCCTTGTTATTCATGTAATCAATAAAATCGCACCAAGCTGCATAAAAATGGTTGTTCCTTTTGGCCTCTTGCCACTTTCACTTTTTGTGCCTGTTTTTCTAATAACTCTGTTTGCCACCTTGCATTATACCATTGATCCATAGTCAACAATCAAGATGCTGGACTGGAAGGGCCATGGGCCTGATCCTGCAGGCTCTTCCTGGGTTGTCACCAGAGGGTTGTTAGCTGCGGGTTTCCAAGAGCATACCAAGGAAGGAAGGGGGGGGGGGGTCCTGTGGCTGGATTTCTCCACATAGCTAATTTCTATCTGATTTAGACATCTCATGTAACTGGTGTTGTAACTAATCCATAACATGGCTCCTTTTAAAAAATTTTCACTTATCTTTTTCTTTTACTTCTTTATTTTTTCTATGTTTTTTTTTTCTGCTATCTTTCATTTCACTCCTTTATTGTGAATAGCATTTTATAGAGGTATAAATAACTGTAAATATAAAAGAGGCAAAGTATTCTCTCATTTTTTTCCTTGGTTATATGTATTTTTTTCTTTTGTATTTTCTTTTGTTGTAAATATGTATGTTTTCTAATTTGTACTTAATAAAAATTAAAAAATTAAAAATAAAACATGGCTCCTTGCGTTTTCCATTGATTTCATTTTTTTAAAAAATTTTTTTATTAATTTTCCAATTTTAAGACAAAACAACAACAGCATACAAACATCAACAAATACAAACAAACACATAAGTATAGTTTCTTAACATCATTTTCATAAACCTCCATTCTCGGACTTCCCCATACCTCTCCCTTTTTTGCATCCTTATTTTACAATTTTTCAGCAACCCTTTTTACCAATTAAATTTAAACTTATTATCCTTCTCGATTTCCCCTTAAATCATCAACCAATTTCAGCTGTAATTCTACATCTTCCTTCCCCTTAACATTTTAGCACTCCTCAATTTTATAGCAGTTCTTAAACTTTAAACTTCTTCCAGTCTTCCTCCGCCGTCTCTTTCTCTTGGTCACGGATTCTGCCAGTCAATTCTGCCAATCCCATAAAGTCGATCACTTTCGTCTGCCGTTCTTCCAGTGTGGGTAACTCTTGTGTCTTCCAATACTTTGCTAGAAGAATCCTTGCTGCTGTGGTGGCGTACATAAAAAAAGTCTTATCCTTCCTTGACACCAGTTGGCCGACCATGCCCAAGAGAAATGTCTCTGGTTTCTTATGAAAAGTACATTTAAGTACCTTCTTAATTTCATTATAGATCATTTCCCAAAAGGCTTTAATCTTTGGGCAGGTCCACCAAAGGTGAAAGAAGGTACCTTCAGTCTCATTACATTTCCAACATTTGTTATTGGGCAGATGATAAATCTTCGCAAGCTTGACTGGGGTCATGTATCACCTGTAAATCATTTTCATGATATTTTCTCTTAAGGCATTGCATGCCGTAAATTTAATACTGGTGGTCCACAACCGTTCCCAGTCAGCAAACATAATGTCATGGCCTATGTCCTGTGCCCATTTAATCATAGCTGACTTAACTGTCTCATCTATTGTATTCCACCTCAGCAACAGATTATACATTCTTGATAAATTCTTAGTATTGGGTTCTAACAATTCTGTTTCTAATTTCGATTTCTCCACCTGGAAGCCAATTTTCCTGTCTTGTTTAAAAGTCTCCATTATTTGATAATAATGGAGCCAGTCTCGTACCTTGGACTTTATTTTCTCAAAACTCTGTAATTTGAATTCGCCACTTTCTTGTTCTAAGATTTCAGAATATTTTGGCCATTTAGATTTCATATTAAGTTTCTTCACCTCCTTAGCCTCCTTTGGTGATAACCACCTAGGAGTTTTATTTTCCAACAAATCCTTGTATCGAGTCCAAACATTGTATAATGCTTTCCTAACAATATGGTTTTTGAAACCCTTGTGAACTTTAACCTTGTCATACCATATATATGCATGTCAACCAAACCTATTGTCAAATCCTTCCAAGTCCAGAATGTCTGCATTCTCAAGAAGTAGCCAATCTTTCAACCAGCAGAAAGCTGCCGATTCATAATACAGTCTTAAGTCCGGCAGGGCAAACCCCCCTCTTTCTTTTGCGTCAGTGAGTATCTTAAATTTTATTCTGGGCTTTTTGCCCTGCCAGACAAATTTAGATATATCTTTCTGCCACTTCTTGAAACAATCTAGTTTATCCACAATTTGTAATGTCTGAAACAAGAATAACATTCTAGGCAATACATTCATTTTGATCACTGCAATTCGGCCTAACAAGGAAAGCTTCAAGTTCGACCATATTTCTAGGTCTTTCTTTACCTCTGTCCAACACTTATCATAATTGTCTTTAAATAAGTTCACATTTTTAGATGTCATGTTAATCCCCAAATATTTTACTTTCTTTGCCACCGTTAACCCAGTTTCATTTTGGAACCTCTCTCTTTCAACATTTGTTAATTTTTTTTCCAAAACTTTAGTTTTTTGTTTATTCAACTTAAATCCTGCAACCTGACCAAAAACTTGAATTAGTTCTAAAACTCTTTTTGTACTAGTGTCTGGCTCTTGTAAAGTCAATACTAAGTCATCTGCAAATGCCTTCAATTTATAATGTTTGGCTCCGACCTGAACTCCTTTTACCAGCTGGTCCCCCCTGATCATATTCAACAAAACCTCCAGGACTGATATAAAGAGTAGTGGGGATATTGGGCTGCCCTGCCCTGTCCCTTTTTCTATAGAAAGTTCATCAGTAACCACATTATTTACAATTAACTTTGCCTTTTGTTCAGAGTATATTGCACCTATACCATTTTCAAACCTTTGGCCTACCCCCTTCCCATGGAGATTCTTCATGAAGTTCCAAGAAATGTTACCAAAGGCTTTCTCCGCGTCCACAAAGATTAAAACTGCCTTTGTATTATTATTTACTGTCAACATTTCCATAATGTCAATTATGTTCCTTACATTGTCTGATAAATGCCTTCCTGGGAGAAAGCCTGCCTGGTCCTTATGAATCTCCTCCACCAACACCCTCTTCAGTCTTTTTGCTAAAATGTCCGCAAATATTTTGTAATCCACATTAAGTAATGATATAGGGCGGTAGTTCTTGATCTGATTTTTTTCAGTTTCAGTCTTTGGTATAAGTGTAATAAAAGCTTCTTTCCACAATTCAGGTGCCTTTTCCCCCTCTAATATTTCATTGCAAACCTCCTTAAGCGGCTGTATTAACCATTCCTTCAATGCTTTGTAGTATCTGGAGGTTAGTCCGTCTGGTCCTGGAGATTTCCCTAATTGCATGTTTTGAATGGCACCCTCTATTTCTTGATCTGTTATTTTCTCATTTAAAACCAACATACTTTGTTGCGAAATTTTTTGTAATCCATATTTCTTAAGAAAATCTTCTATTTCTCCTTCGTTTTCCGGCCCTTGTGCATATAGTCTTCTGAAATAGCTCTGAAAACAGTTGCTGATCTCATTTGGTTTAAAAATGTTCTTTCCATCCACCTCCAAGCTTGTGACTGTGTTCAATTTCTGTCTCTTCTTCAGTTGCCATGCTAGAAGTTTTCCACATTTGTCCGCTGATTCGAATGTCCTCTGTCTCATCTGCTTGATTTTCCATTCTATCTCCTGGTTCATCAATTCCATATACTGCATTTGGTAAAACTTGATTTCTCTCAAAATCTCATGAGACTTTGGTTTAGACCTCAATTTCTTTTCTCCTTTTATTTTTTCCAGAATCTTATCTTCTCATTTTGTTTCTTCCTCTTTAAAGAATTCTGTTGTATTAGGAAACCCCGCATCACGGCCTTGCTTGCGTCCCAAATCACTCTTTTCTCAACATCTATCCTCAGATTTATCTCAAAATAGTCCTTCAAAGTTTTCCATTGATTTCAGTTTGGGTTGCCCGTCCCTCCGGTATAGTCTAGCAATTCCCTGCCCCCCCCCTGTCTCTTTCTGCCCTCCTCCTCTGCCCCCCACATGAAATCTGGTGCTTGGCCTTCCCAAGCTTCTCTTGTGCTTCCTGGGTGTATCTGGCCTCAGTCAGGGTCAGGGCAGAGCCGTCTCGGTCTGGTTCAGCCAGCAGGGTCTCCTCTTCCAAGAGAAACGCTCTGCTTTTCTCCTTTCTTTAGATAAAAGAACAGAAAAACGGTTCTGATAAACTCTTCCAGGTGTTGAGAAAACATAGGCTCTTTCTTCACTAGCAGGATTTATTTACTGCCTTAGGAAGAAAGTGATGCATGTTGAGCAGATCCAGAAGAGGGAGACATGAGACCAGAGATCCAAATTAGGAAGGAGGCCCAGTTAGCAAATGCACCAACTCCTGTTCATAAATGCTGGTTGTGTACCTTGCACTCCTAATGCAGCAGGCTGCTCTGAGTTCCCGTTGCCCCGTCTCAAAAAAAGGACATCCATGGATCTGAAAAACCCATAAAAGGCTGCCCCCAATCATCGGGGGGGGGGGTGATACAAGCCTTTCCCTGTGAGTATTTCCACTCTTAGCAGGACTCCCACAAGGCTAAACCGCTTTGAGCTTTCTAATTTGAGAGAATATATTCTCTGTTTATTTGCTAAATCTGTATACCACCCTTCACCTGAAGATCTCAGGGTGATTCACAGGATAAAAATACGAGATACAAACACAAAAGACATAATAAAAACAAGAACCAAACTCCTCTACCTTCTATTATGTTACAACGTGGTGTCACCCTGTGAAGCGAACTTTGCAGTAGGTGCTCAACAGATAAAAGTACACACTCGTGCAATACACAATTAGCCTACATAATTCATTGGCAGAAGATGAGGTGATGACAGCTAGCATATACAGCTGTACCTTGGGAGTCGAACATTTTGGCTCCAGAACACTGCAAACCCAGAAGTGAGCCCATTTGTGAATGTTCTTTGGAATCTGAACGGCGCTGCTTCTGATTGGCTGCAGGAGCTTCCTGCACTGAATCGGAAGTCACACCTTGGTTTCCGAATGTTTTGGAAGTCGAACAGACTTCCAGAACTGATTCCGTTTGACTTTCGAGGTACGGCTTTACAGTATTTTAAAGAGGTTTGGAAGAATGAAGGAGCAGGAGGCAAGGCTGCTGAGCAGTGTCAGGGGGAGCTGGCAGCAACACACGCTACTGGCAAAATGGAACCTCTGTATTCAGGGGCACTGTACCCGAGTAGGGACAGAGCAAGAAAAGGCCTCACTGGCAGCCTAGTCACATCTGATACAGAAGAATATCTTCTTAAGCAGGACACACCCGGGTTCTAATCTTTTTGTTTGTTGTTACTTCAGGTCCTGTCCATCCTATCTCCATCTATTTTAAGAGGTGTCAAAAGCAAGGATGAGCCTGAGGGGTTGCACATCTTCCATTCTTTCTTGCTCCTATAGATATTTTGACATGGGTCACCACTGTTAGTGCTGAGCCACGCTGCTCTCCCTGCCAGGAAATGGGGTCTCTCCCACCTAAGAAAGTAGTCTCAGATAATGTGCAAATTCACGCATGCTCGCTGTAAATGTATCTTAGTGCTACAGAGGACAGCCGTTCTGGCTAGAGACTGATGGGGTGGGATAGGAGCTTTTGATGGTGGTCAAGACTTAATCTGAAGGGTTTTTGTGCTCTTTTTGGAATTTGGTTTTGTATCTTTATTGTTATACATTATTATGAATTACCTGGGGCCTGTTTAATCTTACCGTATGCTTACTGAGATGTTTTCATTTATTATTGTTTACTGGCGGGCACATGTATATATTAGTGTAGTTTGTGAATTTGGCCCCATCACACCAAAAATCGGGTGAAGTCATGCCAAAGTCACATTTCAGTCCGCCATCTCAATTCAAAATGACTCCTGGCTTCCAAATTTGGTGTGAAATTCATTTTAATGTAAAATCACCTAATCCGCCGTTCCCAAAACAATATGCAAACACAGCCGTCTTTCCAAATCTGCACTTCTCTGAATGCTGCAGTGCGGTTTTCTTTCTTTTTAAAAATTAGTTTTTAATAGGGTTGTTTGCGTTACAAAGAAAACAGATAAACATGTTTGCAGTTTTCAAGCCAAAGAACATACTCAAAAATGAGTACAGTGGTGCCCCGCAAAACGAATGCCTCGCAAGATGGAAAACCCGCAAGACGAAAGGGTTTTCCGTTTGCGAGTTGCTTTGCAAGACGAATTTCCCTATGGGCTTGCCTTTGCAAGAAGAAAGCCCATAGGGAAATCTCCGGGGATCTCTTTTAAATGCTGGCGGTGGGGAGCAAAGCCTTTCTCCCCCCCTCCGGCCTTCAGAAGAGGTCCAGGAAGGCCGGCGGGGGCCGAAAGGCTTTGCTTCCCACCGCCAGCATTTTAAAAGCCGTCCGGGATAGCAGGGAAGCGCTTCCCGCTATCCCGGACGGCTTTTGAAGGCAGGCGGGGGGGAGCAAAGACTTTCGCCCCCCGCCGGCCTTCAGAAGAGGTCCCGGGGTTTTTTAAAATGCTGGCGGGCGGCAGCGAAGGCTTTGCTGCCGCCCGCCAGCATTTTAAGATCGCCCCGGACAGCAGAGAAGTCCTCCGCTGTCCCGCGGTTTTTTAAAATGCTGGGGGTGGGAAGAAAAGCCCTTGTCCCCCCCCCCAGCCTGCCTTCCCGGGAGAGTGGAGAAATGCAGAGTGTTTCTCCGCTATCCCAGACGGCTTTTGAAGGCAGGCGGGGGGGAGCAAAGACTTTCGCCCCCCGCCGGCCTTCAGAAGAGGTCCCGGGGTTTTTTAAAATGCTGGCGGGCGGCAGCGAAGGCTTTGCTGCCGCCCGCCAGCATTTTAAGATCGCCCCGGACAGCAGAGAAGTCCTCCGCTGTCCCGCGGTTTTTTAAAATGCTGGGGGTGGGAAGAAAAGCCCTTGTCCCCCCCCCCCAGCCTTCAGAAGAGGTCGGGGGACAGACTGTCCCCGGACCTGGTCTGAAGGCGGTTTCTCAATGCATTCCTATGGGAAACCGTGCTTCGCAAGAAGAAAAACTCGCAAGAAGAAAAAACTTGCGGAACGAATTAATTTCGTCTTGCGAGGCACTACTGTATATTAGGGGAATATGTACATTAAAATAGCATGCCAACTGAATTATGATAGGGGCTAGTGCTTGCAAAATGTATTTGTATTATAGCAGGAATGTGCGCTAATATGCTGATGAAAAATTGTAAAAAGATAAAGATGTGCAAGAACTGAACCGAAGATTGGGAAGGAGAGAAAAGGTGGAAAGCCAAGACTGATTCATGGATCCCTGCTGTTACACACCAACAGAAATGCCTCTGTTAAGAGTTTTCCCTCCCTTTCCCCTCCTTTCAGAGCTACACATCTCTATCTCAGCCAAGTGTCACATTTTTAAGACCAGAGGAGTTCGAATGCAAAGCAAACAGCTCTTTCCAGTTGCCAATGTTTTGTTCTTTCTTTATCCTGATCTGCGTTGGCAACAGCAACCAAACAGCTGAAATGAAATCAGTTTGATCTATTTAATCTACAGGAGACACTGGGACAAAGCAGGCGTGTGTCCGTTGTGCTCTGATTTCCGCCTCCTCTCCATCTGCCGTCAGAAATTTGGGTTTTCTGCCAGCCCCCTCGCATGCAGCCTGGACACGCATCCAAGCCGTTTACATCCCCAAGGCTCCTGCTCATTGACAAGTGGCTTGCGGTGCCCCGGCTGGCTTGGTCGAGTGCCAGAGGCATCACTGCCGTTGCCGAGTGTTGCTTCTCGGGGGTCAAAAGCAATCCAGGCATCCTGGCTGGCCTTGAAGTTTGACTTCAAGCCAGGCATACTTATGCACCCACTTACGTTGTTAACCCACCGCTTTCCTCGCTGCCTGATTCCACAGCGGCCCTACCAGACGCATGGCTAGGGGTGGCGGAGAAATCCAGCTCTGTGTCTAGTTTGCATTGCTTGAACCAATTTGCAACGCGGAACACAGCTGTGCTTTGAAATTTGCACTTCTCTGAACTTTGCAGTGTAGTTCTCCAACCAGCGCGCGCACACACAAAATTATAAAATAGTGACAATACAAAAAAAGCATTATATAAGAGAAATACTGCTTTCTTAAGCGTTTTTAAGGACTGGTTGGATGAGAGATGGTTGAGTGCTGGGGCGTCAGAAGGTATTTGGATAGAGGATGAACAGCTACTATGATGTATCTTTTGCCATATAGTGTGTGTCCTAACGCAGGGGACGCAGGTGGCGCTGTAGGTTAAAGCCTCAGCACCTAGGACTTGCCATTCTAAAGGTCGGCGGTTCGAATCCCTGCGGCGGGGTGCGCTCCCGCTGCTCGGTCCCAGCGCCTGCCAACCTAGCAGTTCGAAAGCACCTCCGGGTGCAAGTAGATAAATAGGGACCGCTTACCAGCGGGAAGGTAAACGGCGTTTCCGTGTGCGGCTCTGGCTCGCCAGATGCAGCTTTGTCACGCTGGCCACGTGACCCGGAAGTGTCTCCGGACAGCGCTGGCCCCTGGCCTCTTGAGTAAGATGGGCGCACAACCCCAGAGTCTGTCAAGACTGGCCCGTACGGGCAGGGGTACCTTTACCTTTACCTTTACGTGTGTCCTAATGGAAATGCTCTCGCAGACTCTTTGGACTCTGGTGAAGCATTACTGAATGATGTCTGACTAGTTGGGAATATGGTGTGGGCCTCTGTACTTGAGCCCCAAGGGGAATTTACCCCATAAGACTCTTGCCCAGAAAGTTCTGGATGTGATATGCAGGAAAACAGCACTGTACAAGGCAATAAATACTCTCAACACAGCTAAGACCTGATTTCTCCAGAGGAAAAAGAGTAGAGACAGGCTTGTAATACTGAAGATCTTGGCATCAGTCAAGTTTCTTTTCCCTATTTCCGCACATCGTTTTACATGCGTGTTGCTTTAGTTCATATCCCCAAACCTAAAGTCTGAAACCAGAGCAGCACTCAATGGCTCCCGGCTCCCTCCTGGGAGACCCATTAAGAACGTCATTACAGCAATTCGCACTCAGGTTTGCATTCACTTGATAATCTGTGTTAATCCTTGTCATGTTGTGTTGCTATGGAGATCAAAATTGCCATGGTGAAGTCTTCGGAAACACATTTGCCGTTAAATTTATGCTCGTGTCATAAATTTGGGGGTTTGGATCATTATGTTACGATGCATGTTGTGCATCCGAAAATTTTTACACATCACTTAGGAAGACAGGCAAACTAATGCCAGTGTACTGGAAGAAGCAAAGATCACCCGTGTGGAAGCAATGATTCTTCAACATCAACTTCGCTGGACTGGTCATGTTGTGCAGATGCCTGATGGTCATCTTCCAAAGCAACTACTCTATTCTGAACTTCAAAATGGAAAGCGTAACACGGGTGGTCCACAAAAGAGGTTGAAAGACTGTGTCAAGGCAAATCTTTAAAAATGTAGTATAAACACTGGCAATTGGGAAACACTGGCCTGCGAGTGTCCCAGTTGGAGAACAGCCTTTACCAAAGGTGTCCTGGGCTTTGAAGACACTCGAACTCAGGACGCAAGGGAGAAACATGCTAGGAGGAAGGCACACTTGGCAAATGCACACCGTGATCAACTCCCGCCCGGAAACCAATGTCCCCATTGTGGAAGGACGTGTGGATCCAGAATTGGCCTCCACAGTCACTTATGGACTCGTTAAAACTGTGTTTATGGAAGACAATCTTATTTGGCTACGAGTCATCGCCGAAGAAGCATGCTGTTTTTTTGGATCTGGAAGGTGCCTCGAGGGCTTTCTGGTGAGATTGCAAAGCAGCATTCCCCGGGGATTTGGAGCCACGTGGCCTCAGGATCAGCCCTTGGGACTTTCCCAAGACCACATCCGCTCTCGCCAGGTTACACCCTCCGGTGAATAATGTGATTGTGCTTTTTTCTTGCGGCCAGGCAGGATGAAGAGCTGTGTGGGTGTGTAGAGCAAGCCTCATGAGTCTGGTGTGAGCGGAATGCAGCTATTGTTGAGGAAGTTAGGTATGTTCAGCCTGGAGAAGAGCAGACTGAGGTGTCACCTGAGATCCACCTTCCAAGATATGAAGAGAAATTGGAGCAAAAGCTTTCTGCTCCTCCAGCAAGGTTTCAAACCAATAAATACAAATGCCAAGAATGGAGATTCCGGCTGAACATTAGGAAGAGCTTTTTGAGGGCAGGAACTGTTCAGCAGTGGGGCAGACTTCACTGGAGATTTTTAAGCAGAGGTTGGATGGCCATCTGTCAGGGATGCTTTAGCTGTGATTCCTGCATTGGACTAGATGAGCTTTGGGGGTCCCTTCCAACTGTACCATTCTAGGACATGACAAGGTTTGCCGCTTCTTGGATGGGAGTCCATTGCAGACATGTATGGAAAGCAATGCGTTGCAGATTGGGAGCAGCTGTCTCTGGGTGTGGATTTGGAAGTGTGTCTCGTGCGTGCCGAAACAGTCAAAGGATACTTATCCCAGCTTAAAGGCTAACACGTTTATTATAGCATGAGGTTTCAGGAACTCAATCCCACTCAGTCAGATGCATGAAATCTTCATTGGCAGGTATATAAAAAAGAAGTGTAAGGTGGGAGTTGAATAGCAATGAGGTGCAAAAAAGCACAGTCAGTGATCATTAGGGCTTAAATTATGTTTACGCGCGTTTCACCATTTTTAAGTATCAGATTAATGATCATTGCTGAGATTCTCTTATTAGCACCCGTAGTGGCGTAGGGAAACATTTGCAGGAAATAGTCTTAGATGACACAAAATATATCCGGATACTAACGTTAAATAAGTTGGAGTTCCTGTTATTAAGTATATCAAGAAAAAAGCACACCAAGAATTCAGGCTTTTTTCTTGATACAAAAATATCCTGACATTCATAAGCTAATTAACACATCTAGTTTGATTTTTTTTAAAAAAAAATTGGCTCTGTTTAGCCAACAATTCTTGGTATTCAACTTTCTGGTGAATGCTGGTTCATATTTCATCGCTGCATGACACCATCACAATCTGCAAGCGGTGAGAGACTGGGGGTTCCAGGCACGCAGGTTCGGTTTCCTTGGAATGAAGGTCAGCATAGACTATGGTGTCTTTAGGATTATATGGGCTTATTTGCACTTATAAACAATCTGGGGGGGGGGGCTCAAAACATTAACACCCCAACTGATCGTACATCTCCATTCATCACAGCTTTGGATTCAGCACAGAACAAGCAGGTCTCTGTGTCTCCAGCTTCCAGCCTGCTTCCAGCTCACCCCCCCCCTCAAACTTTGGCTCTTCATCTCCTACCTAGCAGCTGGGTGAGGGGGGTGGAGGAAAATCCCACCCATTAGCCTGAAGGGCTTCACACCTTAGCTGTAGCTCTGGCAACCTGGCTCCCTCTTTGGGGATGCTGATGAGACTACTCGAGTGGCCAGGTAAACTCAGTTTCTGACAAAGAAACTTGTCTGACCAAATCAGCAGCCACTTCTATTAGATTGTAACCACTACTAAGTACAGTCATACCTCATGTTACGTCCGCTTCATGTTATTTCAGGTTACATCCTTCGGCGACCCGGAAGTACCGGAAAGGGTTACTTCTGGGTTTCGCCACATGTGCAGAATGACACCACATGCACGCACAGAAGCGGCGAATCGCAACCCGTGCGTGCGCAGACGCTCCGCTGCGGGTTGCGCTCTTTTCATGTTGCGAACGGGCCTCCGGACCGGATCCTGTTCGCAACCAGAGGTACCACTGTACAGGACCCCAAGAACTGGGAGGGCCTCAGGGCATCATCCTGACCACACGTGCAGATCTTGAGCTGAGCCTGGGAAGCCAGTCTAGTGCCAGTCTCTTGGAACGGCAACCCAAGCAGGTGGTGGGCTCAGCAGAAGACGGAAGTGACGCTGAGCTCTGTCCAAAGTCAATAGCAGCAGAACAAAGAGGGATTTGCAGCAAGATTCTCCTCTTCCTCCTCCTCCTCGCTGACTGTTGTGTGACATCCTACGGAAGTTATGAGAGACTTGAAAGGAGGACTTGGGGTCCTTTGCAGACAACGCCTCTGTTTTGGCCTCCAGGAAAAAAAGGACTCCTGCCAAAATAAATCTCTCTGCAAATCTCCCCTTAACACCCATTTCCCCATGGCACATTCTGGCAAGCAAGAGGCGTTTACTTTCCTGGTTCTGAGCCGAGACCTGACAGGGTCACCGTCGGCCACATCTGTTTTCCATGTATTGGCCGTTTTTGTGCATAAAACAAGGGCGGGGGGCGGGTGTCTGATATTCACAATGAACAATGTCCCTGCGAGGGAGGGCAGCCAAACGCGCCCATGACTGAGTAGACAGAAGAACGGAGGAAGATGCCTTAGACGGAGTCAGATCTAGCTAAATACTGCCTATGCTGATTGGGTTTGGCTCTCCGGCATGTCAGGCAGGAGTCTCTTCCAGCCCTACCAGGGTATTTCAGAGGGGGTTGAACCCGCAGCCTTTTGCATGCAAGGCAGATGCTGAGTTAGGGCCCTTCCCTCCTGGGGTCACGCTAGTAGCCCCACAGAGGAAAATGTATCTGTCGGTAAAGGAATCTCTTTCTGTTGCTGTTCTCACCTGAGCCAGGGTAATGGTCTTTGTGGAAAGGCCAGGTGTTGTGGAGTTGTCCCCCTTGAGCCCCAATAAGAATAAGGATCAGGCAGAGCCCAGGAGGTGCCGGGGTGCCATGCTGTAGCGCCAGCATGTTAGGCTTCTCGAGTCCAGATGCCCTTTCATAGGAACATAAGCAGAGCCTACTGGATCAGAGTTCGAGTGTCTTCAAACCCCATGACACCTTTGGTAAAGGCTGCTCTTTCCATTTTTAAGTTCGGAATAGAGTAATTGCTTTGGAAGATGATAATTGGGCATCCACACAACATGACCAGTCCAACAAAGTTGATGTTGAAGAATCTTTGCTTCAACACTAGTGATCTTTGCTTCTTCCAGTACACTGATCTTAGTTCGCCTGTCTTCCCAAGTGATGTGTAAAAATTTTTGGAGACACCTTTGATGGAATCTTTCAAGGAGTTGGAGATGGCATTTATAAGTGATCCATGTTTCACAAGCATACAGTAAGGTTGGTAGTACAATAGCTTTGTAAACGAGCCTTTTGGTTTCCCTGTGAATGTCCTGGTCCTCAAACACTCTGCACTTCAATTGGGGGAAAGCCACACTTGCAGAGCTCAGGCGATGCTTGATTTGGGCATCAATGTTGGCCCTTGTGGAAAGATAACTCCCTAGGTAGGAGAAGGGCTGTCTGCTATGACCCCAAGATCTCATTCCTGGTCCATCACTGCCCGTTCAGACCCTATGAGCGTATATGTGAAAATCAGGGTGTGTTTTTTTGCCCTGACAAATGATATTGCTGTTCTGGAATCTGGAAGCCCCTTCAAATAAACCTTTTCTCTGATTCTGGGCAAGGTTATTCTGCTATTCCAGGCAGGAGGAGGGAGGTGGCTGCCAATATTCTCCTGCCAAGCGGTGGGAAGGCTGTGTCACTCCAAAACCACCAGAAGACAGCTGTCGGTGACAGCCAAGACCCGTTACCCTCCCTGAAGCCGTAACAGGTCATGATCAGTCAAGGCCCACTGCGGAGAAGACAGACAACCCAAGGAAGAGAGGCAGCTACTCTTCGGAGCCTGAGGGGTCTCCCTGTGGGTGGGTGTCCATGTGTGTCAACATGCATCTGGCCGTTCCTTCATTCAGCATTCAGCGTGGGGCGACGAAAGAGCCTTTCAGAGCCAGAGCTCAGCCTGGCTTTTGCATCCTTTGCAGGGATGAAGGCATTCTGTTTTGCTCACTTCACATTTGGCCAGCGGTGCCTGCTGGCTGATCTCATGGCTGAGGAGCCGGTCCACGCTGCTCCTGGAGAGGAAAACACGTCGGCAAGCCAGCAGCACATTCGCCTGGTTGTTCTACAAGGCAGGGACCAAAACAAGCTTGGCTGCCAGCGTCAGCCATGGCTAAAACCTTTTCCCTATAGATTTTTGTAGTGTGTGCATTGATGGTTTTGTTTTTGTGGATTTCGTACATGCAGATGCTCTGATCTATTTTTTAAAAGGACTTTATTAAGTAGTCAAAGTGTTTCACAACAAAACAAAGAGTCAAGGAGTAACTTGCTATAAATCCATACTACCTAATTGGAACATAAAGAGGTTAGATCTAAAGTCAGACTAGAAAATAAGATTCTTCTCACAAGAACTGAGAGGACGATCAGTACCGAAGAAAGTCAAATTTGGTGGGAACCTGATTTTTTTAACATATGCATGGATTAAGCAAGAGGCACATGATGCCTGAGCTGTTGGGGTGAGAAACTAGACAGGACACCCTGTGGGGCACAGGATGATTCAGTGGGGTGGTGGTGAGGTCTCCACACCCTCTGTGAGTGCCAGAGCCAATATCTGCTCCCAGCAATGCAAACACTATTCAGCCGGACACTGAGGCATATCTGTGCAAATGTCAATACTTTGCTCAGGTGGTGCCAGACTGGTGGGAGGGTGGGAGCAGAAGCCGCCTCTGAATGTGATGCAGTCACAGTTGACACACAGGGACTGAAAGCTCTCTGTGGGACAAGTCACAGCAAGGGGTGGGGGCCGCAGAGCTGCTGGTCAAGCTTTTGCAAAGGGCAGCTCCAGTTTCCTAGGGAAATGAAATCAAAAATTTAAGGTCTTATATATATATAATAAATGTACCAAGCAAACACGTACATAAAAATATAACCCACATGTCTGAAGCAGCACAGGAAAACAGTCCTGGAACCATTTTGGCTCCCAAACTGACCAAATGATTTCTCTGCAAGGTCAAGGAAAATGGCAAAGCCTCCCCATTGCCTTTTCACAAATCCTGTCTTAAGGGTATGTCTGTGTATGACTAGGTTGAGCCTGTGACCTGGCTCAGGAACTAAGTATTTGTCACTACAAAAGATTGGCCAGGCTCCCCAGGGTATCCAATCAAGTGAGCATTAACAAGTAACCTGCCAGACAGGAGATAAACAAGGCACTCAGATTTCTGTTGTAGACCGCCCTTTCTGTGATGTAGGTATGATGTGTCTGGGTGGTGGTCTTGGACTCCAGGGTGGGCAATTTAAAATGTCTACATAAGTGCAGACACACCTTTGTTCTGGGTTCCTCCTCCTTTCCTGCGTGTGAGGGGAGCATCCTGTTGCAACAGATCAATAAAGATCAGGCTTACTAGCTGCTTTGCTTCTCAATATTCTCTCATTGGCCTCTGTTATTTTCCCTGACTGATAGGGAACCCACTTAAGGACTCTATCCGGGCTCTTGTGTCCCCCACAAGGGAATAAGGGCAGGTTTTCGTTTATTACAGAATTAAAGGAAAAATGGAGGATTCAGGAGACTATCTGCTCTCCTGGGAAACCAGGAAGTTTGAGCCTGAAGCTCCTCATTCATCTGATACTGCAATGTGCACCCAAAAGCAGAAATCAAAAAGTCCAGCTGGAAGATACAAGGGCAGCTTTCCCAAACCCAGGGCCCTCCAGATGTTTTGGAGTCCAGCTTCCATTGCCCCCTCCCAGCACAGCTGCACACCCATCAGCCCATCGTCATACAGCCCCTGACTGGGGATGATGGGGTTTGTTGCTGTGGCTCAAGGGTTGAGAACTCGCCTCGCCTGCAAGAGGCCCCAGGCTCCATCTCCAACAGGACTGGGAAGAGCCTCCTGGATCAGGCCAATGCCACATCCAGTCCTGTCTCCTGTCTACACAGGGACTGACAAGGCGCTTGTAGGAAACCTGCAAACAGGATTTGAGGACAAAAGCAATTCTCACTTCCTGTGGTTTCCAGCAACTTGGATTATGGCTCCCATGGTGGAGGCAGAGCTTAGCTATCATGGCTTAGTAGCCATTGATAGCCTTGGATTGGAGGAATCTGTGAGTTGGGAGGGACACCAAGGGTCATCTAGTCCAACCCCCTACAATGCAGGAATAACAGTGAAGTATACCTGGCAGATGGCCATCTGACCTCTTTAAATACCTCCAAAGAAGAAGAGGCCACTACATTCTGAAGGAGACCATTCCACTGTCAAACAGCTCTTACTATTTACGGGACCGCCTCTCCTGGTCTGCCCCACAGAGGACATTAAGGTCCATGAATAATCCTAGTTTAGAGGTCCCAGGCCCTAAGGAAGTCAGATTATCCTCCACCAGGGCCTTCTCAGTGATGGCTCCGACCTGGTGGAATGCTCTGTCCCATGAGACCAGGGCCCTGCAGGATTTAACCTCCTTCCGCAGGTCCTGTAAGACAGAGCTATTCCAACTGGCTTTCAGTTTGAACTTAGCCTGATCTTTTATTCCCCTTCCTTCCCTCCCACTCCCCTTTTTATGAAGATTACCTGCTCTGGGATCCCACAGCTAATTTTCCCCTGGTCTCCTCGCTGGCCCAAGTAGGACTAATTTAGCCAGCTAGCTTTGGGGATCATCTAATGTTTATTGGATGGATTTCCCCCCAAATTGATTTTTGAATTCTGAATTTATTGTTATTCACGCCAGGCCCTCCTGTCTTCCACTGCCTCCCTCATGCTGGTAGCTTCGAGAACACTGTCCCACCATCTCGTCCTCTGTCGTCCCCTTCTCCTTGTGCCCTCCATCTTTCCCAACATCAGGGTCTTTTCCAGGGAGTCTTCTCTTCTCCTGAGGTGGCCAAAGTCTTGGAGCCTCAGCTTCAGGATCCGTCCTTCCAGTGAGCACTCAGGGCTGATTTCCTTCAGAATGGAGAGGTTGGATCTTCTTGCCATCCATGGGACTCTCAAGAGTCTCCTCCAGCACCAGAATTCAAAAGCATCAATTCTTTGGCGATCAGCCTTCTTTATGGTCCAGCTCTCACTTCCATACATCACTACTGGGAAAACCATAGCTTTAACTCTACGGACCTTTGTCGGCAAGGTGGTGTCTCTGCTTTTTAAGATGCTGTCTAGGTTTGTCATTGCTTCCCCCCCCCCCGACTCCCTCAAATGTTCCTCATAAGGCGTAGGTCAAGACCCCACTGCAATAAGATTCCTCCCACTCCAGACTTCAGAATCAGCCCTAGAAATTTACCAAAGAGTCTGGCTGTTCCTGGGCGTGGGGTCTCTGCATGAGTCTGTGTTTCTGCTTTAATGTCCGCAGGGTGAACTGCAGGGGCGACAGGAAGGCAAACAGCATCTGCTGAGATGAAGAAGAATTCTTGACTCAGCTTTTCTCAGAAGCGGCTGCTGATTCTTCAAGTCACATCACCCTCCAGTTTACTCCTTGGTTGTCTAAGCAAACTGTTGTGTTTTTTTAAAAAAATATTTTTTATTAGGAATTTCAACAAGTAACAATTTATCAAAAATACATCATCCTCATTTTTTTCCTCTCCCCCTCCCCTAAAAAGACAAACCCACCCTCACACCCCACCCTCCAGACCCTAACCCTAACCCTCAGCTCCTCTCTCTCTGGTTTCTCAGCACATATTATTCTCTGCATGTTATAAAGTTGTAAAGATCCTCAATTGTCTAAGCAAACTGTCAAGTCAAACATGTTAACCTAGAAATAGCTTGAGACAGTCAAGAAGAAACTTCAAGATAAAGGCAACAGAGACTTTAAAAAAAGACTGGGAACCATTTAGTAAGTTATACTTACAGAAACATTGTAAAGAAGTGGACTCACTAGCAGGGTTTGAGTAAACACAATTAACAAAACAAACATAGAAAGTGAGGGAAGTCGTGGACACTGATATGGGAATTGCATTTTTCTTTTTCTCTGAGAAAATGTCATTGTGATGAATATAAAACTAAAATTTAATAAAAACTTTTTTTTTTTTTAAAGGAGACAGTCATGTGGCGAGGAAAGCAGGAGAAAGGTCCTTGGAGAGATCCGAGCCATGGAATTAAGCAGGGCAGAGAAAATGTCCTTCTTCATCCACTGCATAGTTAAACTATGGAACTCCCTTCCACTTGAGGTAGCAATGGCTTTATAAATCCATACAGCAGGAGAGGGCTTTCAACAGCTATTCACGGTGATGGCTCTGCTTTGCTGCCACAGTCAGAGCTAGCAATGCTTCTGGATCCTGGTTGCTGGAAATTGCAGTAGGGGAGAGGCCTCTTGTGGTCGAATCCTGCCTGCAGGTCTCACTTTGGGGCCTCCAGTCAGAACAGGATGCTCGGCTAGATGAGACATTGGTCTCATCCAGCAGCCGCCTCTTGCGTCCTTATGTCCTTGTGATTGGTCAGTCATAGAATCGTAGAATTTTAGAGTTGGAAGGGTTCCCGAGGGTCATCTAGTCCAAACCCTGCAATGCATCCATGACAAATGACCTTCCAACCTCTGCTTAAAGACCTCCAAGGAAGGAGAGTCCTCACCCTCCCAAGGGAGATGGTTCCACTGTCGAACAGCCCTTACTATCAAAAGGTTCTTCCTGGTGTTGAGTCAGAATCTCCTTTCTTGTAACATGAAGCCATGGGTTCGAGTCCTACCCTCCAGATCAGGAGAGAACAAGCCTGTTCCCTCTTCCATGGTACAGCCCTTGAGATATTTGAAGATATCTCATATCTCCTCTCAGTCTCCTCTTTTCCAGGCTAAACATACCCAGTTCCTTCAAGCGCCCTTTGTAAGGCTTGGTTTCCAGACCCTTAATCATCTTGGTTGCCCTCCTCTGCACATGTTCCAGCTTGTCAACATCTTTCTTAAATTGTGGTGCCTAGAACTGGACACAGTATTCCAGGTGTGGTCAGACGAAAGCAGAACAGAGTGGCACTATGACTTCCCTTGATTTGGACACAGTAGACTTTTGTTGATGCAGCCTAGAATAGCATTAGCTTTTTTGCTGCTGCCCTGTGGAACACCCTCCCATCAGATGTCAAAGAAATAAACAACGATCTGACATTTAGAATACATCTGAAGGCAGCTCTGTTATAGGGAGGTTTTTAATGAATGATGTTTTAATGCATTTTTAATCTTTTGTTGGTAGCTGCCCAGAGTGGCTGGGGAAGTCCAGCCAGATGGGCAGGGTATAAATAAATAAATTATTATTATTATCATAATCACCATCACCATCACAATCTTGACTCATGTTCAGCTTGTGGTTTATTAAGACCCCCATTAAGACCCCGGATCCTTTCCACATGTACTACTTGCAAGCCTGACTGCCAATAGCCCTTTCCCCTCCATGAGTTTGTCTAATCTTCTTTTAAAGCCACCCAGGTTGGCCATCTCTGCCTCTTGCAGCAGTGAGTTCCACAGTTTCATTCTGCCCTGTGCGAAGAACAACTTTCATTTCTCTCTTCTGAAACTTCCAAGATTCAGCTTCATGGATGTCTATGAGTTCTAGAGTTGGGAGAGAAGGAAAATTCTCTGTCCGCTTTCTCAATTCCAGATATAATTTCATAAGCTTCAGTCATGTTGCCTCTTACTCACTGTTCCTCAAGAGGATTGAGACCTACCCCTCCTACTGCACGCACTACTCTAAAAGAGAATGTAATGAAAATGATATATCGCTGGTATTTAATACCTGTCAAACTAGCAAAAATGTATAGGATGAGTAGTAAAATCTGTTGGAAATGCAAAGAAAAGGATGGTGATTTTTACCACATGTGGTGGACATGTGATAAAATGGAAAAAATTTGGGAACTGATCTATAATGAATTTTAAAAGTTGCTTAAATATACTTTCCCAAAAAAGCCTGAAGCTTTTTTGCTAGGTTTGATAGGGGAGGATATTAAGAAGGTGGACCAAAGATTATTCATGTATGCTACAACTGCTGTCAGAATCCTGATAGCCCAAAATGGAAAACACAGGAATTACCAACTTTGAAGGAGTGGCAGACGAAAATACTAAAATGTGCGTAATTAGCAAAACTGACCCACAGGATCCATAATCGGGAGGAAACAAAGTATCAAAAAGAATGGAGTAAATTCATGGACTATATAAGTGAGGACTGCAGAAATTTGAAAACATTAGCAGGACTGAAATAAATCTTCTGACACAGTCTAGAGATTACTAAGGATTAGAGATTGGAATAAGAAAACCTGCGGAAGGGAAGGAGGAATGTCAATTGCTCTACGGAGCGTAAAGAAAGATAGATGTAAAAAAGATATGAAATATTTGTGTATTTTGTTTGTGTTTGCGTATTTGAAATGAAAAGCTAATAAAAAGCATTTAAAGAGACCTACCCCTCCCTGTGAATGCCACAAAAGAGCCCCAGTTTTCAGGTGGGGGCAGCAGTGGTGGCATCTTGCCCCCCAGGGAGAACATGTGGCTGATCAGCCGGCCAGAGGGTCTCTTCCTCCAGCTGCGCCACAGTTGACTTGGTCCCCGAAAAGCCCCCTCATTCATGCTCAAGTTCAACAAGTGCAGCCTTTAATTTTCCCTGGAAATGCGTTTGCATTTCTCCCCCTCCTTCCTCTGCCACAACTTTTGTTTGGCCACGGCCAGACATACACCCAGCCTGGGGTGTGTGTGTTGTGTGTGTGCGCGCGCTCTCCGGATGACTATATAAGTGGACAGACGCCAGGCAGGGGAGCTAAGCTAGGAGCTCCTTTTGCAGAAGCAGGAGCAGGCAGAGACCGGAGGCGAGACCAAGGAAGGGCATTGCGGGGCTCCTGTGACAGGCAGCATGGCAGAAGGTAAAAAGAGAAAAGGGAAAGGAAACCCAGAAAGGAATAGAACAGCTCTGTAGGGACTCTTCTCTCTGGCTTAAGGCAGAGATCCTGTCTTCTTTCCATGGTCTTTCTGCAAACGCTTTTGCCTAATTGTAATACGATCATTGCAAAAGGATATGGACAATATTTGCGTGTGTGCATGCATACTAACTCCAGAACGAGCATGTTCCAAGTCGACTCACCGACTCTATTAATGGCAACCTTGTCAAAACAAACTGCACTACTTTTACTCCTTGAACCTAAACTGTCCACACAGTTGTTGAAAGATGTTCTGCTTGTTATATTTTTTTTAAACAAAGAAGACATTCTCAATTGGGAAAAGCTGAGGTAAACAAGCTAAAGCAGTTGTGTTTGGCATATGTGAGTTTGTGGGCAGGCAGCAATTAATTTATCCGTATAATACTGAAATGATTTTTAATAATTTTTGCTTTTAAGTAAGGGGAAAAAAATACCAAAAAAGGGAAACTTTGGAAGAAAAAGTTCGAATGTTTGAATAGGGTTTGCCGGCAGTTGTTAGAAAATGAAATATATATATTTATTTCAGAGTGCTTCTTGCACATCCAGAATTTATAACAGTTACAGCCCAATGGAATATTTTTCTGCACAAACCCCACTGTAATTAAATCCCTGTCTTTAAACTGAATATTTTCTGCAGCTATTCCCTGCATTGGCCAAGGTGACAAATCCGCTTGCTTGCTTTCTGCCCATGATTTTTGCTTTCGGAAACTCATCTTCAGATTCAGAACGGACGTCCTGCAGGTCTACGCAAATAATTGCTTTAGCGCGAAAAATTGTAGAGAATTCCTTCTGCAGGTCTTGGCTTCCTTTCATCTTCCTCATCACTCTTCTCTGAAGTTTAATTCTCGATTCCTCCATGTCCTTGTTATTAAAAGGGAAAACCTTGATGGCCCTCTCAGGAGAGAATGGGTGCATGAGATCCACAGCTTAAGAACAGGGCCTCTTGGCTTTGCTCTTTACACAGTCCACTTTCATCTTCATCCAAGGTCTCCTAAGCAATGCTCATTCCGAATCAGCTTTGCAAAAGTACATTTTCCTAGCACTTAGCTCAGCTCTTCTTCAGGCAGATGAAAACGGCCCTTGCAAAACCTGAGCTGCCGGCTTATACGACGCAGCCTCTTGCAAGCCCCCAGCTGCTTTGCAAACTTAATAAGCTGGTCTAAACCCTTGCGGGGGAGATTAGCAAGACCACCTCTCCTCTCCCACTGGAATGGGCACGAAGGCTATTTCTGAAGCCCTGGGTTCAAATCTCAGCTCAGCTGTGAAATTCACCGGTGTGGTCAGTCACCAAACCATCTCTTGCCTTCACATACCTCACAGGGTTAAGTCCTCGTGAAAAGTGACAATTCTTGAGCTGGACTGTTCCGTTTTCTCCCTTGGGAGGCTTCCTCCCATCCTTCTACTTTATTACAAGGACAAAGAAGAAGCCATCGACCTGGGAAGGGCTGCAAACTCTCTTTCACCAGAGGTTTATAAGCAGAGGTTGGAGGGACACCCGTCAGGGATTCTTCTGCTGAAATTCCAGAATTCCAGCATTGCAGGGGGGTTGGACTAGATGACCCTTGGGTACCTTCCAGTGATTCTATGGGGGGATTGTCTGTATGCTTTTAGACCTCTTCTTTTCCAGTGATGCTTTACCAAGAAGTCCACTGGTCCTTGCAAGTTGGTGCAACCTCTTTCCTCGGGAATATTGACGTGGGTGTCGTGCATGTGGCATAACACTGTTTGCTTTCTTGCTGTGTGCCCTCAGTGTGCCTGGATGGGCAGGGAGAGAGAAACGGAAAGAGAGCCCTAGGGTTGTGGCACAGGTGCAACTTGTGTCCTATACAAATTCAGAAGTTGGGAAAAGACCTAAAATGGCTTAGGTCAGGCTATCTGAAAGACCCTATTCCCTCCAATGAGCCTCCCCAGACAGATAGATAGATAGATAGATAATTATTTTAATTCTGTTAGGGTTAAATTTCTTTCTAATGACTATCTTTGGTATGTTTTTAGCTTTTTTAAATTGACATGTGTCATTTTAATTTATGTAAGCTGCCAGTTTGGGAAAGGGAAGGGATAATAATAAGAATAAGAATAAGAATAGCAGTAGCAGATCATTAAGGCATTTTGTTCCACTTTGGAAAGAGCTCCAAAATCTGGGCGTGGGGGGATTCAGACAGAAACATAGACCATAGGAAGATTCCTTATTCTGAGTCCGACCTTTGGTCCATCTGTCTACTGTACAGCACACTCTGGTGACTTCTAAGCTGGGTTATTGCAATTCACTCCACGTTGGTCCAAAATGCAGCACTCCGACTTCCAGCCAAGGTTCCATTTAGATCTCACACAACCCCTGTTTTAAAAGAGCTGCGCCAGTTGCCCTTTCATTTCCGGGCGCAATTCAAGGTGCTTACGTTGGTGCTTAAAGCCCTGAATTACTCAGGCCCCAAACACCTGAAGGACCTTCCCCACAGACCCTCTTGAATGCTGTGATGGGCAGAGAGTCCCTCCACTCTACCCTCTTGGTAGTCCCTCCACTTTCAGAGGCCCAGGGGGAAAGGGCCTTCTCTGTGGTGGCCCCCAAGCTGCAGAGCTCTCTCCCCATGGATGTGTGCCTAGCACCTTCACTGTGCACCCTGCAGAGGTTGCTGATGATGATCTTCTCACGTTGGCTTTTTACACCTGAGGTGTGTGGTTTTAGGACCCACCTCATTTTAATAATAATAATAATAATAATAATAATAATAATAATAATAATAATTTATACCTCGCCCATCTAGCCAAGTCTCCCCAGCCACTCTGGGCAGCTTCCAATAGAATATCAAAACAGAATAAAACATCAAACATTAAAAGCTTCCCTAAACAGGGCTGCCTTCAGATGTCTTCTAAAAGTCTGATAGTTGTTTATCTCCTTGACATCTGATGGGAGGGCGTTCCACAGGGTGGGCGCCACCACCAAGAAGGCCCTCTGCCTGCTTCCTTGTAACCTCACTTCTCCCAGTGAGGGAACTGCCAGAAGGCCCTCGGAGATGGACTTCAGTGTCCAGGCTGGACAATGGGGGTGGAGATGCTCCTTCAGGTCTACTGGGTCGAGGCCGTTTTATAGCTGCAAGTTGTTTAAAATTGTTTTTAATGCAGTAGCCCACTCTTAGACTTTGGGGTGAAGGGTGGGAAATGAAAAAATCAAAGCTCAATATTATCTACCCCGACTGGTAAGGGGATTCCGGCAGGAGTTACTCGCAGCCCTATTTGAAGATGCTGACCCAGGGACTTTTTGCATGCAAAGCCCGTGAGCTGAGCCCTTCCCTAAATGAGGATTGTTTCAGAAGCATCCGTGCTCTCAGAAGGGCTGGTTCCTCTCCTCTTTCCCTGCGTGTAATAGCTGCGTGTAGATTTACAACTGCCAGTCGCTGCACATTCACTAGACCCCAAAGAGTGCTGACTGAACGTGGGCTGCCCAATTGCACAAGGACAACAGCGGGTGTCAACTTCTCTGCTGCTGGCGGATCCAGGTTGGCGCCTTTCCGAAAAACATACCACCGGTTGCCTCATTTTGCTGGATGTGAGAGTCTGTGTTAGAAGTTCAAGAGAGCGTGGCTGACTTGCAAGGAAGGAAACAGGGACTAAAGAGACCCACAACTAGGAGGAAGATTCTCAACAGCAGCTTTAATAATAATAAACATAATAATAATCAAAATAAACATAACATGAGCCCTGCTGGATGAAGCCAATGGCCCGCCTAGTCCAGCATCCTATTCTCCCAGTGGCCAACCAGCTTCCGTCAATGTGCTGCCCTGTACTTCCATAGCTAATCTTTGGAACCCCCTTTCTGCAGGAGGCAGCTATGGCCACCAACTGGGGTAGCTTTAAAAGAGGGTGAGACAAATTCATGGAGGAGGAGAGAGCTATCGAATCTATAACCCACAATGGCTGTGATCTGCCTTCACGGCTGGAGGCCGTGATGTTACTGAGTACCAGTTTCTGGAAGCCACAAAGGGTAGGAAGGTAATAATTTATTATTTATGGCCCACACATCTGGCTGGGCCTCCCCAGCCACTCTGGGCGGCTTCCAACAGAACACTAAAATACAATAACCTATTAAACATTAAAAGCTTCCCTAAAGAGGGCTGCCTTCAGATGTCTTCTAAAAGTCTGGTAGTTGTTGTTCTCGTTGGCATCTGAAGGGAGGGTGTTCCACAGGGCGGGTGCCACCACTGAGAAGGCCCTCTGCCTGGTTCCCTGTAACCACACTTCTCGCAGGGAGGGAACTGCCAGAAGGCCATTGGCGCTGGATCTCAGTGTCCAGGCAGAACAATGGGGGTGGAGACGCTCCTTCAGGTATTCTGGGCCGAGGCCGTTTAGGGCTTTCAAGGTCAGCACCAATACTTTGAATTGTGCTTGGAAACGTACTGGGAGCCAGTGTAGGTCTTTCAAGACCGGTCATAGAGCCGTAGAGATGGATGGTACCCCAAGGTCATTCATATCCAACCCTGGGCAACACCGGAATCACAGCTAAAGAATCGCTCTGTTCGAAAACCTCTACCCCCTTCCAAGTTAAGTTTGTCCTCCTGCTTAATGGCTCTTACAATCAGAAGGTTCTTTCCAATGTTTAGTCTGAATCTCCTTTCTTGTCATTTGAATGCTTTGGTTCGGATTCTCCCCTGTAGAGCCAGTGGCGTAGCACATACACAAACATGCCAGTGCCCGGGGCAGAGCCTTTTTTAGGAGACCAGCCGAAGTTGTTGAACTTTTTTGAGGGGCGAACAGTGGCTCCACCACCCTGCAGCTTACCTGCAGCCCCCCCCTGATGCCCATCAGCCCTCCGGGGTACTCAGTGTGCACCACCACCCCTCCCTTCCTCCACTACTGTGTAGAGCAGCAAACTTGCTCCATTTTTTCATATAAGAGACCTTGACGTACTTCAAGATATTTTTAGATAATATCTAAGCTTTGTAGGGACGCGGGTGGCACTGTGGGTTAAACCACAGAGCCTAGGGCTTGCTGATCAGAAGGTCGGCGGTGGGTGAGCTCCCGTTGCTCGGTCCCTGCTCCTGCCAACCTAGCAGTTCAAAAGCACGTCAAAGTGCAAGTAGATAAATAGGTACCGCTCCAGCGGGAAGGTAAACGGCGTTTCCGTGCGCTGCTCTGGTTCGCCAGAAGCGGCTTAGTCATGCTGGCCACATGACCCGGAAGCTGTACGCCGGCTCCCTCGGCCAGTAAAGCGAGATGAGCGCCACAACCCCAGAGTCGGTCATGACAGGACCTAATGGTCAGGGGTCCCTTTACCTTTAAGCTTTGTAGGTCACTTAGAGACTTTTGTAGTAGCGAGCAACTAATAAATTGAAGAAGTAATAAATAATAATGTTTTGGATGACAAGTTGCTCAAGAGACAGACAAGAAGGGGTCAAGGGGGGGTCACTTGTGTGGATCTTCACCCTGTATTGTGGCCCATAAACAGTTGGCTTACTTTCTTCCCCATTGAGTTGAGGATTAGGGTACCCTCTCCGAAAGGACCCACCTTACTGCTGTAATTTGAAGTTGTTTCAAACTGTTTTTCATATTGTGTTCTAATTTTTTGCAACCCGCCAAGTGTGACTTGAATCCATCCAATCTTGGCATTTCTTCCTTGTTAGCTTTGCTGGTGGTGACATGCGATGACTTTGCCTCCCCTTCCTAGAATGGGCTGTTCTGCCCTGACTAATGGAGAGCATTGTGTCCTGTGACACTTTTCTTCAAGGTCAAGGGAAGAGGAAAGGTGGAAATGGAGAGGCAGACACTGTTCCCAAAACAAGTAATTTGGGGAAATACTTCTCCCTTCCAGCCAGGGCTGGTTCCTTCTTCCATTCCCACCATCGCCAGATGGAAAGTGCGATGGTGCCATCACAGGTTAAGCACCAGAGACGGGGCTTTCACACTGAACACAGATGAGCTTTTGCTGATTTCCTGTTCATTCCAGTGGAAAGTCCTGCAAGGATTATGCCTGTAAGGTGGAAAAATGAGTGCATTATAGAATAGCTACATTAGAGGTACCTGGCAGGTGATTGTAAAGTTCAGAAAGTTTTGAGAACATTCCCTTGTATGCTTTCCCGTGGTTTCACCATGATCCCACAACCTGGGCAACTCCTGTTTTGACCAAAAGGAAAAGACTGTCCTCAGCTACAAAGCATTTAATTAGCATGCATTTAGACTGGCAGGCGATTTCAGGACACGGATAAGAAAACACTTTTTCTTGCAACAAACCTTTGACTCAATGCAATGCATTCACAGTACTAGCGTTGCTTTTTTAAAAGTATCTTTTTTAAAATTGTCTATTGATAAACAAAATAAACCAAACATAAAGAGCTTTAAGAAATCCTGTTACAGCTGGCTGAAAGCAGCCTAAAATTGGACAGTATAATTGAACTCGTTCCAAAACGTTACCAAAAATACCCGTCGCTCCATAAACCTGCTAGGCTGGTTTATATGTATTCTTTTGTAGTAAGTTAGCTTGATGCTAGTAACTAGGGACTAGATTTTCTCAACCCACTTAGATATTGGAGGAGATAAGAGTTTTAGCTATCCTAAGTACTGGTGTTGCCTCTAAAGCCTGAAAGAGTTTGGGAATGGGGGTCCCTCTGTTCTAGGAGCATCTAAATAAATAAATTTTTATTTATACCCCGCCCTTCCCATTTAAAACCCGGGCTCAGGGTGGCTAACGCAAATATAAAACATTGATGAAAATGCAACTTAAAAACAGCATAAAATACAACATAAATGCAGTATCAATGCCAATAAAATCCAAAAATTCAGGGTCATTTTTTTTCGGGGGGGGGGGGGGGGACACAGTCAGTAAACATCAAATGATCACCAGGGCTAACTGGCCAAGTTGGTCCTACTAGGGCCAGCAAGCAGACCAGGAAAGAGTTTAAATGTGGGGTCCCAGAAGGTTTCTTCATAAAAAAGGGAAGGGAAAAGGGAATAGAGGATCGGGCTAATTCAAATTGAAGGCCAGGCGGAATAGCTCTGTCTTACAGGCCCTGCGGAAGGAGATCAAGTCCTGCAGGGCCCTGGTCTCGTGGGACAGAGCATCCTACCAGGTCGGAGCCATCACTGAGAAGGCCCTGGTGGAGGATAGTCTGGCTTCTTTAGGGCCTGGGACCTTTAAGCTATTATTATTCATGGACCTTAGGGTCCTCTGTGGGGCAGACCAGGAGAGGCGGTCTGCTGCCAATGCCCATTTTCCATTTGTGTTCCCACCCTGAAGTGACGTAGGTGGCATTTGGGAAGGGGCTCTTGATCAGTTCTGGCCCCCTGGCATTTGAGATGGCAAGAAGGGCAGAAACTGGGCCTCACATTTGTTCACAGAATTGATGAATGGAAACCAAACCTTATCAGACAATTTAGGTTCCAGGCAAATAGCTGCTTACTTGTTCAGGCTGCAACTCTTTTAGATTTGCTGGCTTATCTTTTCACGGTGGTTCTGCGTATTTGCATTTTTGTTCACCTTGGCATCTGAGCTGGGAAGCTGGAATCAATTCTGGACAAGAGCAGTATCTAAAGAAGAGATCTGCACTGGTTGAAAAATTGCTGCTGGGCCAAGTTCAAGATGTTGCTATTAGTCTATAAAGCCCTTAACAACTTGGATTACCTATGGGATCCCCCACATGCATCCATGAGACCACTTCAATTGGTGGTTCCACATTTATAAGAATTTGATCTTTCAGTGCAGCAGCACCAAGACTTTGGAACTCCTTGCCTCTTGATATCAAGCAGGCACCTTCAGTGTATTCCTTTTGGTGCTTGCTAAGAACATTCTTAGGGATGCGGGTGGCGCTGTGGGTTAAACCACAGAGCCTAGGACTTGCCAATCAGAAGGTCGGCGGTTCGAATCCCCGCGACGGGGTGAGCTCCTGTTGCTCGGTCCCTGCTCCTGCCAACCTAGCAGTTCAAAAGCACGTCAAAGTGCAAGTAGATAAATAGACACCACTCCGGTGTGAAGGTAAACGCCGTTTCCGTGCGCTGCTCTGGTTCGCCAGAAGCGGCTTAGTCATGCTGGCCACATGACCCGGAAGCTGTACGCCGGCTCCCTTGGCCAGTAAAGCGAGATGAGCGCCGCAACCCCAGAGTCGTCCACGACTGGACCTAATGGTCAGGCGTCCCTTTACCTTTACCTTTAAGAACATTCTTGTTTAGACAAGCCTGCTTAGAAAATTGGTGTGAATTTTGACCTCTTTTAGTATTTTAGCTTTTTATGTTCTAAAATATGGTTACATTTATTTTATTTTATTTTATTGTTTTACCTTTTCATAAACCACTTTGATGGCTTTTAAAAAATACAGTCAAGCAGTGTATAATTTTTATGAAATATCTATATATATAAATAATAACATTCACTGCCCCAAGGTTTGGTGAAAGCTTCCAGTTTGAAATGAAGTTGTGGCAAATTCATGGAGGAGGGTGGACGCGAGGGAAGGATCTGTCAAGAGCTGTCAGTCAAGGTGGCTTTCTGGGACAGACTAAGGGCTGATCCAGTCTCCCTTCTGCAACCTGCTTTCCAAACACAGGCCAGTGCTTTAAAGCTCCATGTCCAAACAGGGGGATTTTTTTGGTCGATTGCAGTTTGCCCCAGTTCAGCAGTAAAATGTGAGTTTTCCCCTGGAAACTGCTAGGACCAAAAAAAACACACAAATCCACTCAGAAACAAAGCTTTAAACTCCCAGACCTGTACCTAGAAACAGGGCACACAAGGAGGTTTGGATGAGGCCAAAGTTGGAAGCCACATCCTGGGGAACAAAGGCAAGAATGGCTATTTCCTTTATTTATTTATTTATTTATTTATTTATTTATTTATTTATTTATTTGTATTATTACATTTTATTTATACCCCGCCCTCCCCAGCCAAGACCAGGCTCAGGGCGGCTAACACCGGTATAAAAACAATTGATTGAAATACAACTTAAAAACAAGATTAAAACACAACATTAAAATGCAGCCTCGTTTCAGTAGGAACTCAAATCAAAAACTTTTGGGGGGATGAAAACGTCAAGTCTTCACCAAGGCCAGACTGTCCTCTGTACCCCGGGACATCTGATGGGCCAGTGTGTGAAACAACACATGAGTCTATGTGGACCTTTGGTCTCATCCAAAGATGCGCTTTTTATTTTTTTACTTAAGCTCTTATTATTTTAATACTAATGATGATGATGCAGAATTGGGAATACAACATTGCAAAACACCCCAGCTGCCAGACAACTGCGCGTCTAGGAGGTTGAAACTCCTGGAAAAATACGATCCAGCAAGTGAGAGCCGTTAAACTTCGCTTTGTTCATTTCCCCGAAGGAAGGTGAAGAGGGGATGGGGGTCTGTTTCATGTTGGAAAGGAAGCAACAATAGCAAGGGGGTGATTAACACTCGGAACCAGCTGCCAGCAGGAGGGGGGAGGGCTGTTTCCAAAGAGGCCCCCATCCTCCCACTGTTGCTGCTCACAGGCTTGAACTTAGAATCAGAGGAACATCCCTGCCCAGAAATATAAGTTATTTCCACCGCTGCGTGGAAAGTACCTAAGGATTAGGCCACACAAACACACACACCTCTCCCTGCAGTTTCTCCACTGAAAGTTCCTCCAAAGGCTGCTTTTGGTTTTTTTTAATAAAGGAAAGGTGGGAGAGATACAGACATGGTCAAGTGGTTTGGTTTAAACCTCACCCACACCTCTACCTGACCTGTATTTTGATAACAACATGGGAAGAGCCTGTTGGATCAGATTCCTGCATTTCAGGGGGTGGGCTGGATGACCCTCAGGGTCCCTTCCAACCACAGTTCTATGATTTTATGATAGTTCAATCTTGCCTCAAGTAGTTCCATAGATGCTGATTCCACCACCTACCTCAGCAGCCCAGCCCTATTCCATAAGCTGGTTTGATTCTAATGTGTTGTTGTTTAGTCATGTCCGCCTCTTTGTGACCCCCTGGACCAGAGCACGGCAGGCCCTCCTGTCTTCCACTGCCTCCTGCAGTTTGGTCAAACTCATGCTGGTAGCTTCAAGAAGACTGCCCCACCATCTCATCCTCTGTTGTCCCCTTCTCCTTGTGCCCTCCATCTTTCCCAACATCAGGGTCTTTTCCAGGGAGTCTTCTCTTCTCATGAGGTGGCCAAAGTCTTGGAGCCTCAGCTTCAGGATCTGTCCTTCCAGTGAGTACTCAGGGCTGATTTCCTTCAGAATGGATCGGTTTGATCTTCCTGCAGTCCATGGGACTCTCAAGAGTCTCCTCCAGCACCAGAATTCAAAAGCATCCATTCTTCGGCTATCAGCTTTCTTTATGATCCAGCTCTCACTTCCATACATCACTTCTGGGAAAACCAGAGCTTTAACTACACTTGTTGGCAAGGTGATGTCTTTTCTCCCAAGAAGATTCTAATGCACAACCCTATAATTAAGAGCCCGCTTCTGTATTCACCGGAACTGTTAAGAAGAGGCTGCTGGATGACACCAATGGCCCATCTCATCCAGCCTCCTTTTCTCACAGTGACCAACCAGATGTGTCTTCTGGGAAACCTGCAAGCAGGATTCAAGCACCAGAGCAACTCTCCCCTCCTGAGATTCAGAAGCATCACTGTCTCTGACTGTGGAGACTGCGCAGAGCAAATAATAATAATAATAATAATAATAATAATAATAATAATAATAATAATTTATACCCCGCCCTCCCCGGCCAGAGCCGGGCTCAGGGCGGCTAACACCAATAAAATCACAGTAAAAACACAATGCGGGGGGGACACAAATTTAAAATACAGGTTAAAATGCAGTCTCATTTTAAAAGTAGCACATAGAAGACCATAAGGGGAGGGAAACAGAAGGGTCAGACTGAGTCCAGACCAAAGGCCTGGTGGAACAGCTCTGTCTTGCAGGCCCTGTGGAAAGATGTCAAGTCCCACAGGGCCCTGGTCTCTTGTGACAGAGTATTCCACCAAGTCGGGGCCAGTGCTGAAAAGGCCCTGGCCCTAGTTGAGACCAATCTAACCACCTTGCGACTTGGGACCTCCAAGGTGTTGTCATTTGTGGACCTTAAGGTCCTCTGCGGGGGATACCGGGAGAGGTGGTCCCGTAGGTACGAGGGTCCTAGGCTGCGTAGGGCTTTAAAGGTCAAAACCAGCACCATTGTGGCTTATAGCCCTCTCCTCTTCCCTGAATTTGTCCAATCCTCTTCCAAAGCTATCGAAGTTGGCGGCCACCCCGGCCTGCTGTGGCAGTGAGTTCCGCAGCTCCACTATGCGCCGCCTGAAGAAGCACTTTCCTTCTTCTTTGTTCTTGCAGATCTCCAGCTAGAAACATGGGACCTGGAATGCGAGCGCAACAATCGGGAGCACCGGACCTCCGAAAACGGCAACGAGCGTCTGATCGTGCGCAGGGGGCAGCCGTTCACCATCACCTTGCACTTTTCCGGGAGGGAGTACCAGGAAGGTGTGGACCAGCTCACGTTCCACGTTGAGACAGGTGAGTGCTCCTTGATGCCCCTAACCCATCCTCCTCCATCGTGCTGACTTCTGGACTTGGCTGTACCACAACTCCCTGGGAGTCTGGGCTGATGCAAGTTCGAGTCCTCCAGTGTCTGGAGGGCACTGCTCAAAATCAGTGGCAAGCAAGTAGACAGGTAGTGTTGCATAGTGGTTAGGGTGCTGGACTGGGACCTGGGAGAGGCCAGGGTTCAAATCTCTCCCCTCAGCCATGAAGCTCTTCCTGGGTGACGTGGGCCCAGTCGCTGCCTCTCAGCCTAGCCTACCTCCCAGGCAATAAATTAATAAAATAAATAAACCTGGTTGGACTTTAGAGACCCAGTGGTGGTACTGTAGTTAAAGAGTTGGTCTGGGACCAGGGTTCAAATCCCCTCTCTCTCAGCTTGACCTACCTCATAGGGTTGTTGTGGGGATTAAACGAGGGTGGGGGAGCCATGTTTTCCGCTTTGAGCCCCGTGGGGGAAATGATGGGGTACAAATGCAATAAATAAATATGGATTAAGGCAGTGCTGCTCTTAAGGTTCAGCCCGCTAAACTGTGCATAGGACTGAGCTGGACATTTTACAGGAATGTGAGAATCCGTTCTCGACATGTGGACGCCACAGGTCTGGATCTTGACCTCACCACACGCATCCTGGTCCTCAGCCCTCTCTGGTGTAAGCAAGCACTGCATTGCTGACTCATGCCTGGGAACTGGGTCTGAATGTTTTCCCCAGTCTCAAGGCTGCTTTTTAATGTGACTCTGGCGAAATGTCACCGGGGTGAAGTAGCTTTGAATGCTGCGGCCAAATGGGTGGAAGGGCTTGATGTAAACTGAAAAAACAGCCTCAAACTCATAATAATAAAGCTTGCAGTGGTGTCCAAACTTTTTTCAAAGAGGGCCAGATTTGATGAAGTGAAGGGCCGTGAGGGCCAACCAAAGAGCCAACCAAAGTTGTTCAGCTTTTTTTAGGGTTGAAATTGTTGAGTTGTTGTTTTTCAGGATTGAACCTACCAGGTTAAACCTACCAGTAGGCCGGAACAGATTTTGGACATGCCTTAAGGCTTAAGGGTTTTTAGCCCTTTAAAAACCTCAGTTTAAAAACCTCCAGTGAAGAAGACTACACTGCTTTCTGAGGCAGTTGAGTTAGCATCTGCCTCTGCTCAGAGTGGCAACCAGTCAGATGGGAGGGGTACAAATAAAATTACTATTATGATTGTTACTAAGTAATTGTGCAAGGCCACTTTTGCTCCATTCCAATCCTGCCAACCCTTTTTCTTACTTTAATCAAAAAGCAGCCAACAACTTGGTTCCTCCTTTTTTTCCTTTCTTCCTGATTATTTTTGCCAAATTTCCCTTATTGTAATTCTGTGGACAATGCAGCCAGGAAAGGAAAACATGGCAGAGGATGGGTGACCCCAAGCTCCGTCCCTGGCCAGGGTCCTCTCTCTCGCTTTGTTGTTGGGCTTAGGAAACACTGGCGGAAAAAAGGGAGTCATCCTCCTGGAACTTTGCAGCAGCAGCAGCAGCAGCAGCAGCAGCAGCAGCAGCAGCCGGGCCCTGGAAACCCATTTCATTTTGGCCAGTGGCTACAGAGGTGTTGCAAAAGCAAACAAGGGGGGACTTTTGCGGGAGAAGCAGAAATGGAAAGAGAGAGTAAATGATCCAGTTTGTGCAGTGAGAATGGAGGGAAGCTGTGCGGGGAGCAGCTGGAGGAAGAGGCACCTTTAAGATGATGGTCTGGACTTGCACTGGTTGGGAAGCTAGGATTTGAAGGAGCTGAGTATGTTTAGCCTGGAAAAGAGGAGACTGAGAGATGACACGAGAGCCATCTTCAAACATCTGATGGGCTGCCATTTTCTCCTGCTCTGGAGGGGAGGACATGAATCAATTATCCAGGTTTGTTGTTGTTGAGTCGTTTAGTCGTGTCCGACTCTTCGTGACCCCCTGGACCAGAGCACGCCAGGCACTCCTGTCTTCCACTGCCTCCTGCAGTTTGGTCAGACTCATGCTGGCAGCTTCGAGAACACTGTCCCACCATCTCGTCCTCTGTCGTCCCCTTCTCCTTGTGCCCTCCATCTTTCCCAACATCGGGGTCTTTTCCAGGGACTCTTCTCTTCTCCTGAGGTGGCCAAAGTCTTGGAGCCTCAGCTTCAGGATCTGTCCTTCCAGTGAGCACTCAGGGCTGATTTCCTTCAGAATGGAGAGGTGTGATCTTCTTGCAGTCCATGGGACTCTCAAGAGTCTCCTCCAGCACCAGAATTCAAAAGCATCAATTCTTCGGTGATCAGCCTTCTTGATGGTCCAGCTCTCACTTCCATACATCACTTCTGGGAAGACCATACCTGGGACCAATTATCTAACCAAATATTAGGAAGAACTTTCTAGTGGTGTGAGCCATTTGACAGTGGAACAGACTCCCTTGGAAAGTGGTGGACTCTCCTTCCTTGGAGGTTTTTAAGCAGAGGTTGGGTGGCCATACGCCAGGGATTCATTGGCTGAGATTCCTGCATTGCAGGCTGGTTGGGCTAGATGACCCTGGAGGACCCTTCCAGCTCCCTAGTTCTGTGATTCTAAGAGCCTGTATTTCTCTTAACCTCATACCTTCCAGCTATGCCTGTTCTTTTCCCGTGTGAGGGCTCTGTTACTGTTTCCTGGAGTTTGTTGAAGCAGAAGAGTCCTGCCAAATAATTAGCATGTGCAATCCAGCCCTCAGCATTCCTCTCTGAACATAATGCTTTTAGACGGGGAGATGGCAATCTGACAGTGCAAAGACATCTTGTCCTGGGAGTTAAGAACATAGAAAGATCCTGAAGAATCAGAGCAATAACACGTCTAGTCCAGCATCCTTTTTTCACAGCGGCTGACCAGATGGTCGGTGGGAAACTTGCAAGCAGGATTTGAGCACAAGAACAACACTCTCCCCTCCTGAGGTTTCCAGCATAGCTAGTAGCCATCAATAGCCCTCTCCTTCGGGGATTTGGCCAGTTCTCTTTTAAGGCCATCTAAACTGGTGGCCATTCCAACCTCCTGTGGCATGGAGTTCCATAGTTTAACTATGAACTGTGTGAATAATGACTTTTTTAAATCTGCCCTGAATCTTCCAGTGTTCAGCTTCATTGTATGTCCTTGGGTTTTAGTGTTAGGAAAGAGGGGAAGGCCTCTCCTCCGCCTCTTCCTCCTCTTGCATCAAAACATACCAGATCCCGACAGAGCCGTGGGGTTCATGAAATACCCTGCAATAATGTCCAAGAACAAAACAAATAGAAAAGCTGGACGCGTGTCGTCCTCACCCTTGCAGCAACTCTGCAGCAAAAGAGAATTTGCTTTGGGGATTAACAGTTTAGGTGATTCCTTGCAGGGATTAATTGATACAGGGGTCCTTCCAGACAGATGTTGAATGTGCAACTGATGCTCCTCATAAACACAAGCACCTTTGCAGCATCTCCATGAAATCATGAGCATCAAATGGCAACCAGTATACCTCCCCCCCCCCCCATGGATTAGGTAAAGGTAAAGGGACCCAATGACCATTAGGTTCAGTCGTGGCCGACTCTGGGGTTGCGGCGCTCATCTCGCTCTATGGGCCGAGGGAGCCGGCGTACAGCTTCCGGGTCATGTGGCCAGTATGACTAAGCCGCTTCTGGCGAACCAGAGCAACACACGGAAACGCCGTTTTTACCTTCCCGCCGGAGCGGTACCTATTTATCTACTTGCACTTTGACGTGCTTTCGAACTGCTAGGTTGGCAGGAGCAGGGACCGAGCAACGGAGATCACCCCGTCACGGGGATTCGAACCGGCGACCTTCTGATTGGCAAGTCCTAGGCTCTGTGGTTTAACCCACAGTGCCACCCGTGTCCCTTCTCCCCCAATGGATTACCTGCTTGCAAATTAAGTGATTCCTGCATTGCTGGGGTTCGTTCAGATGGCGCTTGGGTGTCCCTCCAAACGCTACAATTCTATGATTTTATAAATGCTCCTAATAAATGCCTCTCCATTCGTTCTCCCAGGGCAAAGACTCCACATGCCCTTTTGAGGCTGGGATGGGAGAAGGAGGCGAGGGGATGGAGGCTCCCCGAGGTCTCCGACCCCATTTTATCTCGCAGCCTCAGGCAGCCGGTGGTGAGTTGAAGAGCTCAAGGGCAGGAAACAAAAGGAGGAAGCTTTCCCCTGGCTTGGCCTTTCCCACAGTTCTCTGTGTGGCTTGCAAGGAAGGAGGACTCCCACTTCATCCTTCCCTTTTCCAGAAAAAACAAAGAAAGCAAAGCACCCAGAGCAGAGCTCGGGTCTCAGCTTCTTCAGCCCCTTCTCCAGGGCTTAATTCACACACAGTGCCAAGAGGTCACTGCCTGGTTTTGCTTAAGAGGTTAAGAACATCCGACGAGCCCTGCAGGATCCGGCCAAAGGACCATAATAAAGAAATAATAAATAAAATTTTATTTAAATCCCGCCCTCCTCAGCTGAAGCTGGGCTCAGAGCGGCTAACAACATTAAAGCAACACAGCATTCTAAAATCAATTCATTTTAAAATCAATTCAAAATCTAATTCATGGCAACCATTGGGCTAGAGTTCTATGAGGATTGCCAGGCAAAACAACAGCTCTGTCTTGCAGGCCCTGAGGAAAGATGTCAAGTCCCGCAGGGCCCTAGTCTCTTGTGACAGAGCGTTCCACCAGATTGGAGCCGTGGCCGAGAAAGCCCTGGCTCTGGTTGAGGCCAGCCTAACCACCTTGTGACTTGGGACCTCCGAAATGTTGTCATTTGTGGACCTTAAGGTCTTCCGCGGAGCATACCAGGAGAGGTGGTCCTGTAGGTACGAGGGTCCTAGGCCGCATAGGGCCTTTAAAGGTCAAAACCAGCACCTTAAACCTGACCCTGTACTCCACCGGGAGCCAGTGCAGCTGGTATAGCACCGGGTGAATGTGATCCTGCGGCAAGGACCCCATAAGGAGTTTCGCCACGGCATTCTGCACCCGCTGGAGTTTCTGGGTCTGTCTCAAGGGCATCTTCCATATGAGAGCCCTTAAGATCATTGAAGATGGCTATCATATCTCCAGGCTAAACATACCCAATTCCCTCAACCGTTCCCCATAAGGCTTCGTTTCCAGACGCTTGATCATCTTCAGATATTTGAAGATGGCTCCCCTCTCACCTGACAGCCTTCTGTCCTGAAAGACGAGGGCACCAGAGAAGACCCGACCCCAGGATAAGGGACTTTTGTGAGAAAGATGAGGCTCCAACCCACGCCCTGATGTTCAGGGGCGCCGACTTATAAAAAATATTGGGGGGGCCCATACCGACTTATAAAAAATATTGGGGGGGCCCAAGACCTCCAAACCGCTGCTGCTGGGGGAACGAAAGGGGCGAGCCCCGGGCTGCCCCAACCTTAAGTGAACCTGTGAGGGCCCGCCCTTTGCGGCAGCCGATTGGCTGCCGCCGTGGGCGATGAATATTAATGAGCTAGGGGGAATCCCCGCTTCTAGGGGCTGACGCCAGCCCCGCGAGATTGTTGATGGGTCGAGAGCCCGCAACCCCACCCCCTCTCTAGATTGGGAGTGGCTTTGTTTTAACTCATTACTGAATGTATTTTAAAAGGTAACTATCGTCAAACAAGGAAAATAAAAAATACCAACATAATTTTGTGATTTTACAAAGCATAATATAACTAATAATTTTCTTAAATTATTGGGGGGGCAGAGCCCCCCCAAACGAATTTTTGAGGGGGCTCGGGCCCCCTCAGGCCCCATGGAGTCGGCGCCTATGCTGATGTTTCGACCCACCCTTCCCAGAGCAAAGTGTACCAGTCTGGATTTATCCACCCAGGTGGTGAAAGGCCCTTTGTCTCCCCCCCAGGTTCCAGGAAGTCTGGGCAGTGAGAAGCTGACAGGAGGGCCTCCTCCACCTCGCTGTGCAAAGAGAAGGTCTTGTTGATGAGCCACCGGGGGTGGGATGGTCCGGTCTGTTGTGAGGCCGCAGGGTTGCGCATAAACAGATCCTGTGGATGTTTCCGATGGAGAAGGGCCTTGCGTTCCCCCACCCTGTAATTCTTTGCATTTGTCCGAGGGAGGAAGAACACAGTGAGCTTGTTTGAGAAGAAGGCGGAGGAGAAACAGCTACTCCTGTTCCCCGGGGGGCTGAGTAATGGCTCCGGCGACTCAAGGAAGCCGTAGCCTAGCCTTGTTCTCACGCTTGAGTGTCCCAGCAGGATCACACACACACACACACCCCACTGCCCTGCTCCAAGGAGGGAGGGCAAGCAGGCTGCGCACACCAATGTGAGCTCATGTGTATTTTCGTACACAGACTCCAACTCCGTCCACAACTAGGGTGGGGGTGAGGAGCAGCGCAGGAGACCAGGACTTCGCTGGAGGCTTTTCAGCAGAGGCTGGACATCCATCTGTTGGGGATTCTTGAACTGGGAGTCCTGCAATGCAAGGGGGTTGGACTAGATGACCCTCAGGGTCCCTCCCAACCCCCTTGCCGTTCTATGATCCACTGACCTCATAAGGTGGTGGACTCTCCTTCCTGGGAGGTGTTTAAGCAGAGGTTGGGTGGCCGGCTGTCAGGGATTCCCTGGCTGCCATTCCTGCTTTGCGGTGGGTGGGTCTAGAGGACCTTTGGGTGCCCCTTCCAATTCTGCCATTCTATGATCTTTCATATGAAGCTACAATGTCCCTCAGCTCCCAGGACGCCCGGAGCTAGAGGGGACATTTTAACCAGGGGGCAGCTGTCCAAAGTCCGTTTGGGGAGCCCAGCAGTCGATTTAATCTGGCCCCATAGTAGTATATGTCCTGGGGTCAAATCCTTTAAAAAGCTCAACAACAAAGGGGTCAAATCCTTTAAAAAGCCCAACAACTTAGGGGTAAAATTCTAAAAAAAAAAGCTCAACAACTTCAGCAGCTTTCGTCGGCCTCATGCATGTTCACATCATCACATCTGGCCCTCTTTGACCCAAACCTGGCCTTCTGGCCCAACCTTCGCCAACCTGGTGCCCTCAAGATCTTTTGGACAAGGGCTCATGCTGGCTGGAGCTGATGGGAGCTGTAGCACCTGAGTGGCACCTGAGCAAAGGGGTGTCAGGAGGTAGGAACAGAAGACCTGGGGCTCATCAGGAAATGCCAGGGCCACCCCTACAAGTGCCTCTGCTCCAAGGCCCTTCTGTGGCACAAACTGCCCAAAATTCCTGCATTGCAGGGGGTCGGACTAGATGTCCCTTGAGGGTCCCTCCCTTCAACCCTGCAGTTCTCAGATTCTGAGTTTAGCAGACAGTCAGGAGCGGAAGTCTGTGACCAGCCCTGGCACTCTGTGAAAGCTGTGAATCACCGTGGGCAGACGGGCGGGGAGGGCGGGCGGGCGTGAAGCATGAGTCTGCAGTTCACCAATTGCCAAACCCTCCGTCTCGGGTGGAGCCTCGGAAGAGGGCAGGGCCTCTTTTTGCAAGGCTCCCTGTCGCTTGTGGGCTGCGCCTGGACAGAAGCAAAAGGGAGCTCTGTCTTCGGGGCATCTTGCCTTCTGACCACTGGCCAGTGGAAGTTTACAGCCATCCCTCAAAACAACCTGGCTATTTAAGGGCAGCCAGTTGAGGCTTTCCAGTACATAGTCCAGAAGGTCTGGGTCACCCCCAAAGGCTTGTCTCAACCACAGCACAATCATGGCACGCAGAATGCTGCAGCACGGTTGCTGACAGGGGAGGGGTATAGAGGGTGGAGTATTATTATTATTATTATTATTATTATTATTATTATTATTATTATTAGCCCCCATCAGCATATAACGCCTGTGCTCAGAGATCTGCATCAGTTGCTGATTTTGCTTCCAAGTCAAGTTCAAGAAGTTAACTGTTCGCATATAAATTGTGGGAACTAAGATTTCAGTTCTGAAAAACGAATTAGCTGAATGTCACATTTCCTGTGATAATTTCTGAAAGTTAATAAAGGTTTATTTAGCAATTGTATTTAATTTCAGAGTTTATGTGAAAGCTAGAGACAGGGCAGTTTAACCCTTTTGTTTGGTTCCCTTTCCCCTCACAAAAAATACAAAAGACACTCTTTTAGAGATTAGATAATTACTTTTCCTCACGGTGTCCTTGCACTTGTTAGATTAAATGCATATGCATAGGGCAGGCAGGTCTTTCTTAGGTTAGTAATGCACTGCAGAGATTTATCACTAAAACTCCAACAGACTCTCACTAACTCGGAGTCAGGCAGCAGCAAAACAGAACAAACCGACTGATCAGCTGCTCTAGCAACACAAAAAAGGCTATAATTAACTGCCATAACTGTGCCAACTTATGCAACCGCCTTGGGCACAAGGTATAGGATTGTCACAAGGTTCTTTCTTAAAACGTTGCAGCCCTTGTAAGTATCAACCTTTGACTTTGGAAGCTCCTATCCCATATAAATCGACCATAACATCCTTCTGGACCGTCTAGAGGGGCTGGGAGCTGGGGGCACTGTCATACAGTGGTTCCGCTCCTTCCTCCTGGGCCGTGTCCAGAAAGTGGGGGTGGGGGGTGAGTGTTCAGACCCCTGGGCTCTCACTTGTGGGGTGCCTCAGGGTTCTGTCCTCTCCCCCATGCTTTTCAACATCTACATGCAGCCGCTGGGAGAGATCATCAGGGGGTTTGGGCTGGGTGTTCATCAGTATGCAGATGACACCCAGCTCTACCTCTCCTTTAAATCAGAACCAGTGAAGGCGGTGAAGGTCCTGTGTGAGTGCCTGAAGGCGGTTGGAGGTTGGATGGCGGCTAACAGATTGAGGTTGAATCCTGACAAGACAGAAGTACTGTTTTTAGGGGACAGGAGGCAGGCAGGTGTGGAGGATTCCCTGGTCCTGAATGGGGTAACTGTGCCCCTGAAGGACCAGGTGCGCAGCCTGGGAGTCATTTTGGACTCACAGCTGTCCATGGAGGCGCAGGTTAACTCTGTGTCCAGGGCAGCTGTCTACCAGCTCCACCTGGTACGCAGGCTAAGACCCTCCCTCCCCGCGGACTGTCTCGCCAGAGTGGTGCATGCTCTGGTTATCTCACGCTTGGACTACTGCAACGCGCTCTACGTGGGGCTATCTTTGAAGGTGACCCGGAAACTGCAATTAATCCAGAATGCGGCAGCTAGACTGGTGACTGGGAGTGGCCGCCGGGACCACATAACACCGGTTCTGAGAGATCTGCACTGGCTCCCAGTACGTTTCCGAGCACGATTCAAAGTGTTGGTGCTGACCTTTAAAGCCCTAAACGGCCTCGGTCCTGTATACCTGAAGGAGCGTCTCCACCCCCATTGTTCATCCCGGACACTGAGATCCAGCGCTGAGGGCCTTCTGGCGGTTCCCTCATTGCGAGAAGTGAGGCTACAGGGAACCAGACAGAGGGCCTTCTCGGTAGTGGCACCCGCCCTGTGGAACGCCCTCCCATCAGATGTCAAAGAGATAAAGAATTACCTGACATTCAGAAGACATCTTAAGGCAGCCCTGTTCAGGGAAGTTTTTAATATGTAATGCTGTACTGTTTTTAACACTGATTGGGAGCCGCCCAGAGTGGCTGGGGAAACTCAGCCAGATGGGCGGGGTATAAATAAATTATTATTATTATTATTATTATTATTATTATTATTATTATTATTATTAAAAATCCCTTCGCAATTTGGGACCAGTTTGCCCTTCCCCTTATGCACCCATCTGACCTCTTCAAACTGTTGCAGCTGCACCTAATAATAATAATAATAATAATAATAATAATAATAATAATAATAATTATTTATTATTTATACCCCGTCCATCTGGCTGAGTTTCCCCAGCCACTCTGGGCGGCTCCCAATCAAATGTTAAAAACAATACAGCATTAAATATTAAAAACTTCCCTGAACAGGGCTGCCTTCAGATGTCTTTTACAGATAAGATAGCTGCTTATTTCCTTCACATCTGAAGGGAGGGCGTTTCACAGGGCAGGCGCCACCACCGAGAAGGCCCTCTGCCTGGTTCCCTATAGCTTTGCTTCTCGCAGTGAGGGAACCGCCAGAAGGCCCTCAGCGCTGGATCTCAGTGTCCGGGCAGAACAATGGGGGAGGAGACGCTCCTTCAGGTCTACTGGACCGAGGCCGTTTAGGGCTTTAATGGTCAGCACCAACACTTTGAATTGTGCTTGGAAACGTACTGGGAGCCAATGCAGATCTCTCAGGACCGGTTTTATGTGGTCTCGGCGGCCGCTCCCAGTCACCAGTCTAGCTGCTGCATTCTGGATTAATTGCAGTTTCCGGGTCACCTTCAAAGGCAGCCCCACGTAGAGCACATTGCAGTAGTCCAAGCAGGAGATAACCAGAGCATGCACCACACTGGCAAGACAGTCCGCGGGCAGGTAGGGTCTTAGCCTGTGTACCAGATGGAGCTGGTAGACAGCTGCCCTGGACACAGAATTAATTTGCGCTCCATGGACAGCTGTGAGTCCAAAATGACTCCCAGGCTGCGCACCTGGTCCTTCAGGGGCACAGTGACCCCATTCAGGACCAGGGAGTCCCGTTCCACATTTGCAAGGAACTGATATTTTAGTGAGGCAGCCCCTCAGGTCAGGTACCTTCACTGTCCGCTTTCCAGCATCTGCTGAAAACATGCTTGCTTAGATAAGCCTATCCAGATGTTTAGGAAGTTAGTGCAAGTTTTAATCTGCTCTTAGTCAATTGTTCTTTTAACTTTTTGCATGCCTCGAATTACTGTCCATTTTTCTTAGCCATCTTTTAACTTTTCGCAAACTAATGTGAGGTGTGTGGTTGTTTTTTTGCAATCCCAGCGGCTTATACCTTTTATAAATCGTGTGGGATAATAAATGCCTCGCTGCCTTGAAAATGTGGACGCTGCCGGTTATGAGACGCAGGGCTCCCACGTTGCATTAAAGGAGTCTGTCTGGAGGTTTTCATCCTTGTCTGAATTTCACCTTGTTAACTTGTGCTGGGGAGGAAGAGATGGCGAGGGAATCGCCTTACATGGCAAGATGCTCCCTTGCTCCTTCTCAGATTTATGGGCTTGTGGGATTGCCGGAGCAAAACCGCCGGCGGGGTGAGGCCACCAGAAATGTGTGCATTGGTTCAGGAGTCTATTTATTGACATGGAATGACGAGGGACGGGGCTGGTGCACAAAGCACAGCTTTGATAAATCTGCTCCGCCAAGGACGCCTCTCCTTTGCTGGCCTCGTCCAGTCCTGCATCAGTCCACGATCCTGTTGTCTCTTAGCGGTGGAACAGCTTGCAACCTTTGTGACTGGGGGTGTGATCCTGTGACCCTCAGGAGACGCAGCTCAGGTATCCTCATCAGTCATCAGGAAAACCTCCTCCTTCCCAAGCAGCCACACCCTGGAAAAAATGCTGGAAATAAACGCTCTCCAATAAAGACTCTTCAAAGGAACATACCTTGTAGCCCATCTACACTTCTCCTGCTCTTGAGACACAGTGCTGTCTGTCAAGGTTTTGCCTTTTGTGGGCACACGCGCTAAACCCTGTCTGTGGTGCCTACCCCATTATCCCAAATGATGAGACAAGAGACCAGAGTATGGGTTCAAATTGGCCACAACTTTATTGCGCTTCAGAAGTGGGCAACTTGGCACAGGCCTTGGCAGGCAACCCTCTCAGCCCACCTGCCTGAGGATATGCAGGCAGGTGAGGTCCAGTGAGAGGGGACTGCAAAGCACAAACTTACACAGCATGCCCTTCCACCGACCTCGTCCCGGGAGTTTGACCTACTTGCCGCCGCTCTAGGGCCAAGGACTCCCAGTTTTTTGCCCTTTAACAGGCCCTGCAAGCGCCGCCGCATGGGGAGGGAGCATGAATGCATCCCCCCCAACTTGATGTTAGACTAAAGGCTACCTTGCCAAGGTCTAAAAACTGCTACTCGAGGCCCTAAGGGGCCTCGCTGCCAAGTCCCACAACCAAGGACCAATCAAACCCCACAATCTATCCGGTCCCCAAGGGCTTGTCGCAAGTCGTGGAGCCAGAAATCATTCCCCAGTGGGGTCAGGTGCACCCCGCCCCCGCCCCCCCCCCCGGAATAGGTCAACTCTATCTGCTGTGATGGTGGGATGTGGGATAGAGAACCCACCAATTTGCCGCATGGTGTTGTGCATGGCCCTGTTAATTTTACTCACTGCATAATTAATGCGAGAGGGATTGATCCTGGAAGGAAGAACAGCAAAAGAGGCTTGAGCCAAAGGGTCAGCCTCTTTTCTTTTGGCCTTAGGCCCACCCTCTGCCGGCCGTCCATTTTCCTCCCTGGCTGAGGGTGAGTCAAAGACCAGCTCAAGCAGGTGGGTGGCACCCACCCAGGTAAGCCCCGCTCGGTGCCGCAAACCCCACCCACCTGCAGGGAAGGGAGGGCGGATATTACTCCATTGGCCCTTGAATTCGGCTTTTTCCTCCCACCTGTGAAGCCAGCAGGGCACTTTTCTCTGGGGCACTTCAACCCCACAGGCTTCAACTGGTCCAACAATCAACCCCTCTTTCCAGGGAAATGTGGGAACTGTAGTTCTGTGAGGTGGATCGGAGTCTCCAAATATCTCCCACCACGCTTTGCTAACTACCATCTTACCATCAGAAAGTAGTTTCCGGGGTTTAGTTGGAATCTCCTTTCACAAAATCAGAGAACTTTAGGATGGTTGACTTGGACAGGGACCTCCAAGAGTCATCTAGTCCAACCCCTTGGCAAACGACAGTTTCCATGATTCTTTGGGGGAACCCTATCTGTTAAAAGTGGCATAAAACTGCTATAAATGTAACATGTGGGAGAGGTTCTGCTTGCTTTGGGTCTGATGGCTGATGGCTTTTAAAGTGGGAGTGGCTAAGGTCGTCCGTTTCACAGCTGAGCAGCTCTTTCCATCAGAAAGTTGTTTCTGGTGTTTAATTGGAATCTCTTTCACAAAATCATAGAACTGTAGGATGGTCGATTTGAAAGGGACCCTCAGGAGTCATCTAGAATCAATTTGATTCCCTCCCCCTCTTCTTTTTTCCTTTCCCCTCCTGTGATGGAACTCCTATTTGGGGACTTCCCTGGCTTTTTTCTGGCCCATGTAGGACCAGTCTGGAAAGTTAGCCTTGGTGAAGACTTGACGTTTTCATCCCCCCCAAAGTTTTTGATTTGAGTTTCAATTGAAATGAGGCTGCATTTTAATATTTTAACGTTTTAATGTTGTATTTTAATCTCGTTTTTAAATTGTATTTCAATCAGTTTGTTTTTATATGGGGTGTTAGCCGCCCTGAGCCTGGTCTTGGCTGGAGAGGGCGGAGTATAAATAAAATGTATTATTATTATTTATTATTATTAGTCCAGCCCCCTGCAATGCAGGAATCTCAGCTCAAGCATCCCTTTTTTTTCCCTTTTATGGCCCCCCAACCTCTGCTTAAAATCGCCCAAGGAAGGAGCGTCCGTTCCACTGCAAATCGGCTTTTGCTGTCTGGCTGTTGTGTTCTGCACCGTATCTCTAGTTCATGCGCAGAGAGCTCTGACCACCGGCCTGTTTTGCTTCCTCCTCCTGCAGGGCCCTGCCCCATCGAGACATCGGGGACCAGATCTCTCTTTCCCCTTTCCTGCTCCCTGGAAGAGGCTGTCTGGAGCTCAGCCGTGGAATGCCAGGAGGGGACCTCTCTGACTCTGTCCATCTCCTCCCCTCCTGACGCCCGCATCGGCCGCTACCGCCTGACCATGGACGCTGCCACTGACCATCAGGGCTCCAGCTTCAGCCTGGGCGACTTTGTCCTGCTCTTCAACCCTTGGTGCCCAGGTAGGTGGTTGCAAGCCTTGGCAGGAGCCTGCGTCATCACGGGAGCATCTGGATCAGTGCTCACCAACCTGGTGCCCTCCAGATGTTTTAGACTACAGCTCCCATTGACCTTGGCCAGCACCATCACGCTGATGCTGCTGCTCCAAACATCTGGAGGACACGAGGTTGGCAAAGACCAGGTTGCAGTGACCAGCAGTGGACAAGGGTCTTTTGCAGTCCTGCCTAGAATTGCTGGGGATTGAAGCTCCAACCTTCTAGATGCAAAGCAGCCATGGATGAAATGGTATTAGAGCGTGTGCTCTGTGGGCAGAAGGTTCCCACTTCCAGTCTGTAGGATCTCAGGCCGAAGGGCTGCAGAAGCGTGGGACAGTTAGAAGGAGGCAGACCCGTTTGGAAGGAGAGCTGGCTTGGAGAGAGTTAGACCATTGGTCTATCTACCTCAGTATTGTCTACACGGGTGGGCAGCATCTCCTGCTCCCCCACTGCCTCCTCCCCCAGACAAGGCTTTATGTTTCTAGTGCAGGGAGACCACATTCCCCAGCAAACTCCGCTGAAAGCGTTACAGTTCCTCCCCTTATTATCGCAGTCTTGCACAGCCTAACCTGGGCGGCGACACTGCTGGCGACGCTTTGCATTTCTGTCGCGTCTTTTCAGTATCCCATATGATGCTGCCGATGAGTGTTATCTTACCACCTTTGTCTGTGTCAGTGTTCAAAGGTTGAAATGCACCCACGGGGTTTGATGCTAAAGTGGAACAGACACACAGAGCAGAGCAAAATGGAGGATTATTTTAGATTCCAACTACGTTTGTTCTGGGTATAAGCTTTCGTGTGCAAATCTGAAGAAGAAGTGTGCATGCACACGGAAACCTATACCCAGAACAAACTTAGTTGGTCTCTAAGGTGCTACTGGACAATTTTTTTATTTATTTTGACTGTGTTAGACCAATTGGGCTGCCTACCTGAATTTAGATTCCGTTTACTTGAAGGAGCAGCTGGAGCAATCTGCAATGTTTGCTCCAAGATTCTTTGCCGTGTCGCTGGGGCTCTGCTCCCGGGTCATCCCACTGTCCTTGATGACATCAGAAGGGATCTGCTTTCTCAGCTTCTAGGCTTTCCCAGAGACAGTGCAATGCAGTGGTTAGAGTGTTCGCCTAGGACCAAATCTCTCCCCTCAGCCATGAAGGTCACTGTGTGACCTTGGGCCAGTGCTTGCTTTTCACTCTAACCTACCTCACAGGGTTGTTGTGGGGGTTAAATGAAGGCTAGAATCACGTATGTGGGTGGCGCTGTGGTCTAAACCACTGAGCCTCTTGGGCTTGCCGGAAAGAGGCTCGGCAGTTCGAATCCCCGCCACGGGGTGAGCTCTCATTGCTCGGTCCCTGCTCCTACCAACCTAGCAGTTCAAAAGCACACCAGTGCAAGTAGATATATTTAGATATAGGTACTGCTGTGGCAGGAAGGTAAACAGTATTTCCAGTGCTCTCATGGTGTCCCATTGCGCCAGAAGCGGTTTAGTCCTGCTGGCCACATGACCTGGAAAACTTTATGTGGACAAATGCTGGCTCCCTTGGCCTGAAAGCGAGATGCATCCCCGTAGTCGCCTTTGACTGGACTTTCCCCCCGAGGGGTCCTTTACCTTTACCTTTTACCTGGGAGGAAAAATTGGGCTATAAACATTCTAGGTAAAGATAAAGGGACCCCTGACAGTTAAGTCCAGTCATGGACGACTCTGGGGTTGCGGCGCTCATCTCGCTTTATTGGCCGAGGGAGCCGGCGTACAGCTTCCGGGTCAAGTGGCCAGCAGGACTAAGCCGCTTCTGGAGAACCAGAGCAGCGCACGGAAACGCCGTTTGCCTTCCCGCCAGAGTGGTACCTATTGATCTACTTGCACTTGGATGTGCTTTCAAACTGCTAGGTTGGCAGGAGCAGGGACCGAGCAACAGGAGCTCACCCTGTCATGGGGATTTGAACCGCCGACCTTCTGATTGGCAAGTCCTAGGCTCTGTGATTTAGACCACATTCTAGTCCTCATTAATCCCCACAACAGCCCTGTGAGGTAGGTTTAAGCTGCGAGGCAGTGACTGGCCTCCAAGGACACACACCATGAACGTTCATGGCCGAGTGGGGATTTGAACCCAGGTCACCCCAGTCCTAGACTAACGCTCTAACCACTACACCACATGGCCTCTCCCCCATCCCTCTCCTCTGAGGCCTTTTCCGCCTTCCTCTTCTGACGGCATCTTTCCCCCGCAGCGGACTCTGTCTTCCTGGAGAGCGAAGAGCAGCGTGTGGAATACGTGTTGACCCAGCATGGCCAGATCTACCAGGGATCCAAGGATTACATCTACTCGATCCCATGGAACTTTGGCCAGGTGAGTTGCTTCCTTGTCCTCTGCTGCCCTTTTGCGAAGCACGTGGGGAGCAGGAAGAGGGGCCCAAAGGATCCATTAGTCCAAGCCCCTCTGCACTTGGTTGAAAACAGGCACTCCAGGAGTGTAAATGGCACCACACCTGAGAGTGTAAATGGCACCACACCATCAGATACCTGAGCAGAGAACTTGCCTGTCTATCGTCCTCTTAGAGAATGTTCCACAAAATAGAAGAGAGGCAATATGAGGAGTTTCTGGCATATTCCCCCTGGGATGGAGATGGAGAGAGTGAGAGCGTGCGCAAAAGGCTGAAATTCCTCAGCAAGCTTTAGAAAACAAGAACACAGAGGAGACTGAAGTGGATCAAAACATTTTCACAACACTCTGCAGCTCTTCAGGCAATGGGTTTCAAAACGGCTCTGTCTTCTGATGTCCTAGACCAGAAGTGCTTCCATCATCCATCCGTCTTTGCGCCCACTCATAGATTACTTTGGCTCCTGTCATGCTGTCCACTTGCACAGAAATAATCCAATTGCCCCCAGAACCCAAAGTTTCCAAAGGCTTTGGGTGGATGATAGTAGATTTAGAAGCATATGGGGTGAGTTTTTAAAAACGTAAGTCTTGCAAAGGTTTAAAGAGGAGAGTGTGGAAATGGATCTGCCAGAATGATTTTGTTTCCTTTTGGAGAGTCTGGGCAAATGAGAGAATGTGCTTCTTTGCAAAGCACCCGGTCAAACTGCCGCAAGTTCCAGGGATGGCTGCCAACTCTGAAGGGTTTAAGTGGGGATTAGATAAATTCATGGTGGATGTAGCTGTCTTTTGCTATAAATATACCAAGAAAAAAAGCACACCAAGAACTCTGGCTAATATAAGTTTCAATAGTGGGGGTGGTCCCTACTGAGTAGTTGGTTGTAATGATGATTCCAGCTGATGAAGATGAATACATCGAAACAGGGCCCTGTCCTGGTTTCTGATCCATAATTGACTTCTGACTTCTGCTCAATGATTGAAACTAAGATCTTCATGTCAAATCTGACTATGGACTAACATGAACTTATCTGTACTCATAAACTCTTATCTCTAATTCTGTAACAAATTATTGTGTTATACATATCCTTATGAGTTTGAGTTTGTAATCCCTGTTTGAGTTTGTAATCTCTATTTGAGTTTGTAATCCTTGTCAGAATACATACTTTTGAATGGATTAGTTTTTGTTACAATTGACTACTGATTTGTGAGTAGGGACCACTTCCACTATTGAAACTTACTGGTATATTGGCCTGAGTTCTTGGTGTGCTTTTTTCTTGGTATATTTAATAACAAGAACTCCAACTTATTTGGCTGTAAGTCACAATGTTCTACCTCCAGCATCCAGTGTGGGAATGGCAGATGGACAGAATTATTGCACCCCAGTCTTGATAGCAGATATCCTGTGGGCATTTTGTTGTCTGCTGGGAGAACAGAGTGTTTGACCAAGTGGCCTGATCCAGCAGCAAAGCTCTTCTTATGTTCAGGCAGTTTAAACGGAACACTCCTAGTTATATGCTGTTATTTGATCATTTTGATGCCTGTGGGAAACCCGCTGGCTGGACCCAGGCATGAGATTCCTCTCCTCTCCTGCAGCTTCCAGCAACTGGTATTCAGAACCATTGCTTCCTTCGACCGTGGAGGCAGAGCAGAGCCATCCTGGCCAAGAGCCATCAGTTGTCTCCTCCTTCTCCATGAATTTTTCTAATCCTCTTTTAAAGCCATCTAGGTTGGTGGCCACGACTGCCTCCTGCAGCAGTGAGTTCCATAGTTTAACACTAGGCTGCATGAAGAAGGACTTCATTTTATCTGATGCCAATGGTCTTTTAAATATCACGGTCCTGTATACCTGTGTACCTATATACTTGTATATCTCCACCCCCATAATTCAGCCCAGACACTGAGGTCCAGCTCCGAGGGCCTTCTGGCGGTTCCCTTGCTGCGAGAAGCCAAGTTACAGGGAGCCAGGCAGAGGGCCTTCTCGGTGGTGGCCCCCGCCCTGTGGAACGCCCTCCCATCAGATGTCAAAGGGAACAGCAGCTACCAAACTTTTAGAAGACATCTGAAGGCAGCCCTGTTTAGAGAAGCTTTTAATGTTTAACAGACCAGTGTATTTTAATATTCTGTTGGAAGCCGCCCAGAGTGGCTGGGGAAGCCCATCCAGATGGGCAGGCTATAAATAATAAAATATTATATTAATATTATCACACAAATTCATCTCAAATGGGTGAAACCCAACAAGCTGAAAGATGCATACTGAGGACCTGTCAGGACCAATGAAACAATCCCACACATTTCTGGATGTGAAAATGCTGACTCCAAAACTTGCAGGAACAGAGAGAGAGAGAGAGAGAGAGAGAGAGAGAGAGAGAGAGGGAGGGAGAGGGAGAGGCAGGCAGGCTATAGATCACTGAACCCAGTCAGGGTCAGGGAAAACTGCATAGCTTGCATAGCATTGCACACTGGAATCCAGATTTTGTATCCGTTAGCAGGAGCAACATGACCCACATGAAATTCTGTGCATGCAGAGTCATAAAAGATGGGCATCCCTTGGGTATGTGCGAGTCTGGAGGTGGTGTCCCCAAATGTTTGGTTTGGACTGTGGGAGGCAGGGCCGTCTAGCAACAGAGCTGCACAGCTGAGGGGAAGCTAGTGGCTAACTAGATCAGGGGTCAGCAAACTTTTTCAGCAGGAGGCCGGACCATTGTCCCTCACATCTTGTGGGGGGCCGGACTATATTTTGAAAAAGAAAAGAAAAAATGAACGAATTCCCACGCCCCACAAATAACTCAGAGATGCATTTTAAATAAAAGCACACATTCTACTCATGTAAAAATACACTGATTCCCGGACCGTCCGCAGGCCAGATTTAGAAGGCTATTGGACCGGATCCGGCCCCCAGGCCTTAGTTTGCCTACACATGATCTAGATCAGTGGTTCTCAACCTGCGGGTCCCCAGATGTTGTTCAACTACAACTCCCATCATCCCTAGCTAGCAAGGCCAGAGCTCAGGGATGATGGGAGTTGTGGTCCAATAACATCTGGGGACCTGCAGGTTGAGAACCGCTGATCTAGATCAGTGTTTCCCAACCTTGGGCCTCCAGCTGTTTTTGAACTACAACTCCCATCATCCCTGACTAGCAAGACCAGTGGCAAGGGATGATGGGAATTGTAGTCCAAAAACAGCTGGAGGCCCAAGGTTGGGAAACACTGATCTAGATAGTCTGGCTATACTATTAAGCAGCTGCCTCAGGTGGCAGATGCTGCAGAGTGGGCAGGAACAGGGAGGTATTTGAGCATATTTCGCACGGCCAGCTCTAACCTAGCCAGCATCTCTTGGACGTAGCAGAGGATTCTGCCCACTTGACAGCGTTGAAATGAGATGCATCTGACCATGTGCTGGGCTTTGCCCATGGGGTAGGGATAGAGGGAATATCTTGTCCTTTGCCTCAGGCAGCAAAATGTCTTGGGCAAGTCCTATTCTCCAGCCCTGAGGCAATAACGCAGGACACCATCCATCTCCAGATTCAAGCACATGATAAGGAGAGAACAGAAGGTCCTCAGCCACAAACAACCATGTTGCAGGCACTTTTAGAGCCAATCTAATGCCTTCCAGATGTTTTACGCTACAACTCCCATCAGTGCTGGCTAGAGAGCACCACGTTGGCAAAGGCTATTTTAGAGGATAGGATGGCAAGTTAAACCAAGATCTCAGAGTCCTGATGATCCTCACAGGGACATGTCACCTTGGGCAAAGCTGTACCCCACAGCCTCAGTTTCTCCGTTTGTGAAATGGAGCCAAAGATAACACACTTTGCACTAGCTTTTCGGGTTCCAGGTGGTTGTATTTGCTTCGGACGTGCGCCAGAAGCCAACAGGAACAAGTGCAAACATCTGACTGTACAAAACGTTCATCATCACATCACCCAGTCCAGCATTCCTGGATCTCTCCAGTACAAACAGGAAGCAAATGCAGATATTTAAAGAGAATAAAAACAGATCAAATCCACATACAGCAAGCCTGCACATGAGGAGAAATCAGATAGTCTGAAACTGATCCGGATGACAGCCAAGGACAAGAAAGGGAGGAAAACACCACAGCATTGGGGCGAGATCTGCCAGGGGAATCAGCCGTGCGCTGGGCAATTCCATGGCTGTCAGGCTTGATCCAAAAGTCTCCTTTTGGGTATGGTGGCCCCATAGCCACACAAACAATTTCACAGGGCAAGGCAAGGGCAAGTGCGGAGCATGGCTCCCTCTGCCCCAGATGCCCAATGGGAAACCCACAACCAGGAATCGAGCACCAGAACAACTCCTGTGGCTTCCAGCACCTGGTATTCATGCGCATTGCTGACTCCGAAGGCAGACCATAACTCTCCGGGTCCTCTCCTGCATGAATTTGCCTAATTCTGGAGGGCAGCAGGTTGGGACTGTTCATTGAGCCAAACTGTGCTTTGGCTCACAGCTGCCCCCTCCCCTCCTTTCGCCTTTCTATGGGGCCAGAACAGGGGGAAAGCTGCTCCCTGGAGTTCTCCGTTCTTATCTGAGGCTTCAGCGAGCATCTAATCTCTGCTGCACAAACAGGCCAGAGGCATCCTGGCTGGCTGTCAGCCTGCCCAAGTCCTCTTCCTGGACTGTGAGATAAAAACCATAAAAACCGCTTCTGACGCCTCCAGACGAGGCAGCCAGTCGTTGCTCTCTCCGATGCCTGAGAAAGTCCTTCAAAGTGGCGTCCGCTGCCACTCTCGGTGCCAGACTCGCTTGCCCTCCGTAGGCTCTGCAGCCGTGAATAAAATGCACATCAGGCTCTGCCAAAGTCCTGGTCGTTGCAGCTTTGAGAAATGGGACCCCACTGAAGGATTTTCTCCAGGAGGCTCCTAGCCAGGAGGGCTCTACTCTGCCTCCACAGTCAGAAGCAGAGGTGCTTCTGAATCCCAGTTGCTGGAAACTGCAGGAGTAGAGAGGGGTCCTGTATTCGAATCCTGCTTGTGGGTTCTCCAATAGAGGCATTTGATCTGGTTGGCCATGGTGAGAACAGAATGCTGGATGGAAAGAGCTGTTGAATACCTTCCAACATTTCTCCAATGAAAATTGTTGTTGTTTAGTCATTTAGTCGTGTCCGACTCTTTGTGACCCGATGGACCAGAGCACGCCAGGCACTCCTGTCTTCCACCGCCTCCCACAGTTTCGTCAAACTCATGCTCGTAGCTTTGAGAACAGTTCCAAGCCATCTCGTCCTCTGTCATCCCCTTCTCCTTGTGCCCTCCATCTTTCCCAACATCAGGGTCTTTTCCAGGGAGTCTTCTCTTCTCCTGAGGTGGCCAAAGTCTTGAAGCCTCAGCTTCAGGATCTGTCCTTCCAGTGAGCACTCAGGGCTGATTCCCTTCAGAATGGAGAGGTTTGATCTTCTTGCAGTCCATGGGACTCTCAAGAGTCTCCTCCAGCACCACAATTCAAAAGCATCCATTCTTCGGCAATCAGTCTTCTTTATGGTCCAGCTCTCACTTCCATACACCACTACTTTATCCAGGTAGGATAAAGCTGTCCAATTCCCACAGGTGTAGGGAAAGTATCCCTCAAAGGGCTAGAGGTGCTTTTGCAGGAAAAGGAAAAGTGCATAGTCCTTAGCTGCTACTCCTGTGTTATTGCAGGGCGATGACGCTTTGGATCCCTTCCAACTCTACATTTCTATGATTCGAGGAGGAAATTGTTTTTATATAAATAGTTCTGTAGTGGAGGATTGCAAGCACAGTTCGTGTTCAAACCTGAACTGGCATTTCAGACAGAAAACCAGTACTGTGGCTTTAATGCTGAACCGGTCACGCTTTATCCCGCTCTGAGAGTTTAATAAAAACACAGTTTTTGTTTCCATTGTGCCTCAGCTCTGATTTACACCTAGTGCAGGGGATGAGTTGTCACAGGGCCCCCCCAATATCAAGAGTCCTTGCTGTGGGTTTAAATGATACTGTACGTTGCCACCTATAGAGTATCCCCAAATTCTCGGTTGTTAGGGAAGCAACCAGGGTTAAATTCCCTCGGACTACGTCCTGTTGCCCTAGTCCCATCTTCCTTGAGGGAGGGTGTCTTGGCAAAGAAAAAGGAGCTAGCTGTGTGTGTGTGTGTGTGTGAGAGAGAGAGAGAGAGAGAGAGAGAGAGAGAGAGAGAGAGAGAATATGCTATGAACTCAGTGGGACAATTAGCCTGATAATCACAGGCGTTAAGAGAGCTTTTAAAACGCAGATTACCAACCCAATGGGCATGTGGAGCTGCTGAGATCTGTGCAGCAACACACAGCTTTGGATTTTAATCAATCGGTAACCATGCTCAGCTTCCCTCCTTATTTCCCCCTGCCTTACCAGAAAGGGAAACTCCTCAAACCAGAGAAAAATGTGCTGCACTCAGATGTGTTCAGGTTTTTCTTGGAGTCAACGGTTAATAATATGTCTTTGACGTGTGCACCCGTGTTTGGACAGGTTTGTCCATGTCCACTTGGGGCCTGAAAAATACACCCCTTCCCTGATTTTGATGGCTGACTTGATAGACGTTGTGTTGGATTCAGGGAGGCGTTTGTGGTGTTCTTTTTTCCTTTTTTTGAAATAATTTTTATCTGATTTTACAAGTGTAGAATTATGACAATACAAAATACATATCCATATTTAGAGATTTCTCTGAATCTCCAGACTTCCCACCCTCCACTCCGTGGGTCCTACGGTCAACATTTTCAACTGCATATTCTTTCCTTATCCATATTTTATATCTCTCCAAATGGTCCACGGTACCGGTATTTTGTTTGTGATGTTCTTCATCCGCACGATGCAGGAAGACATACAGCAGGCATCCTTTGGCTAAGATGAGTCCTTTCCCCCCACAGCAAAGAGATGTGGGATGGTGATGGTGATTTTGGTAGTGGCCAGGAAGGTTTAACCCCCTCCTCTCCACATGGCACAGCGGTAATACCGATTGTGGCTATTTAGAGAGAGAGAATTAGGAGTGCAGACTTCCATGATCCAGCATCTTGTCTAGTTTGCTTTATTCCTGATTTATTGCAGCTCAGGGAAATAAGAAAAACCTGGGTGTTTTCTTTTTCATTTCCTGGTACTGTCTGACAGCACTGGCTACCCATTAGTTTTTGGGCCCAATTTTGACCTTTAAAGCCTTATATAGCTCACGATGGCCTCTCCTCCTATCCACCAACCCAGACCCTGCGATCTGTTGGAATTCTGCCTCGGTCAGAGGGATGTGCCAGTCTTCCAGGCACCGGCAGATATTCCTTGGTGACCTCCCCGCTGCTCCACTCTGCTGATAAGCAGCCGAGGTCTCGGCGATTCTTCTCAGATGTGTGAGAGGAACACACCGTTCATCCTCTCTCCCCTTTGGTGTCCCCCAGGGAGGGGAAAGAAGCAGACAGAAATCTATTTACATCTTTTATTTCTGTCTCTTACATCAGTACAGAGAAATATGTCTGCACTCCACAGCAGTAAGAATAAACTCCACCCATGTACTCCCAGTACAGGTCATATGACACACACTCTGAGCTAACATCCGGTGCTCAGTACAGAATGGACTGCCCCTTTGTTCCCATGGCAACAGTCACAAACATCCTGTTTGGCTTTCCAGCCACAAGCAGCTGACTTGGCTGCTAGAGCCTTTGCTTGCTGCTGCATTGCTGCTTTAGAATAACACGATCATCATCTGAAGCCCTTCTTTGTTTGCCTATTTCACAAGAGGCCCGTAGGGCGGCAACATGAGAACGGGACCTTTTTAGTGGTGGCTCCCTGCTTGTGGAATGTTCTCCCCAGGGAGGCTCGCCTGGTGCCATCATCATATATCTTCAGTCACCAGGGAAATCATTCCTCTTTCACCAGGCCTTTGGCTTTAAACTACGCACTTTTAGAGTTGGTGAGATGTTTTAATGTAAACCCCCCCTTGGTTTAATGCATGTATGTGGGGTTTGCTGGTGCTCTTTCACTTTTTGTAAGTTGCCGTAATGATGATGATGATGATGATGATGATGATGATGATGATGTCTTCCTCTTATGCCTTCCTTCTCCTTCTGGATTAGTTTGAAGATGAAATTCTGGACATCTGCCTCCAACTGTTGGACACCAACCCCAAGTTTCTCCGTAACCAGGACAAAGACTGCTCCCGACGCAACAGCCCTGTCTATATCAGCAGGGTAGTGAGCGCCATGGTGAGTTTGGAGCAAGAGGGCAGGCCCTCCACGTGGGCAACTGTGCCAGCGGCAGCCTCCCCAGGCAGCTTCTGCCCAGTCCTAAGGAGATGCTTGCGTTGTCTTCTGCCAGCCCCACAGAGAGCCGAGTCCTCCTCACACACTCGGGGGCTTTCCTGTGAAGCTGAAATGGCCCAAACTCCTGCCATTTGCAACTCTGGTTGCAGAATAATATAACACAGAATTATGTGTTAGGGGACACTTGCATTCTGAAACGTGTATCAGAGATGCTGCTGCCTTTATCTTACTTCAGGTAATTAGTTCTGCAAGTACAGGTGAAACTCGGAAAATTAGAATATCTATGGGGCATTGCCAAGAGAAAGATGAGAGACATGAGACTGAGCAATGCAGAAGAGTTGAAGGCTGCTATTAAAGCATCCTGGTCTTCCATAACACCTCAGCAGTGCCACAGGCTGATAGCATCCATGCCACGCCGCATTGAGGCAGTAATTGATGCAAAAGGGGCCCAAACCAAGTACTGAGTATATATGCATACTTCTAACAATGAGTCCGTAAGTGACTGTGGAGGCCAATTCTGGATCCACACGTCCTTCCACAGTGGGGACATAGGTTTCCGGGCAGGAGCTGATCATGGTGAGGGTTTGCCAAGCGCGCCTTCCTGCTAGCACATTTCTCCCTTGTGTCCTGAGTTCAAGTGTCTTCAAAGCCCATGACACCTTTGGAAAAGGCTGTTCTCCAACTGGAGCGCTCGCAGGCCAGTGTTTCCCAGTTGTCAGTGTTTATACTACATTTTTAAAGATTTGCCTTGAGACAGCCTTTGAACCTCTTTTGTTGACCACCAGCATTACGCTTTCCATTTTTAAGTTCGGAATAGAGCAGTTGCTTTGGAAGACGATCATCAGGCATCCACACAACATGACCAGTCCAACGAAGTTCATGTTGAAGAATCATTGCTTCTGCACGGGTGATCTTTGCTTCTTCCAGTCCACTGGCATTAGTTTGCCTGTCTTCCCAAGTGATGTGTAAAAATTTTCGGGATCCAGGGTACAACTGTCAAGACAATGAAAGCAGAGTTCACAGCACCATCAAATAAATGCAGGTTTTAAAAAATGGCTCTGGAAGTTGTTTTGAAGATGAACAGGGGGAAAGACCACAAAATGGTGTCAGGCAGGCCTCCCTGGGAAGGATATTCCATAACTGGGGTACCCACTGCATTTCATTCAGTAGAGGTACCCGGACTGGACCTCCAAAGACAGCCTCGGGCTTTGGGCAGATAAATAGGATCCCTTGGCTCCAAGCTGTTTTGCACCTGGACTCAGGAAACCCCACCCAATCTGTGCAAATGGTTCCTTCAGCTCCTGAGCCACCTGTCCACATCCTCCTTCTCTTGTTGTGTCTTGGGCTGCAGGTGAACTGCAACGATGACCAAGGCATCCTGTTTGGACGCTGGGACAACCAGTATGATGACGGCGTGAGCCCCATGGCCTGGAACGGGAGCGTGGACATTCTCCAGAGGTGGCAGAAATATGGGTGCCTGCCAGTCCGGTACGGGCAGTGCTGGGTCTTTGCCGCTGTGGCCTGCACAGGTGAGGGGTCCTCAGTGAGGAAGCAGAAAGGGGCTGCCTCCTTGGCTCACCCCCATCACAAACAGCATTTGGGGAATACCATGTCTCTGTTGGTTTCTGTGTGTTGCCACTGTGCAGTGCCCTTGGAGTCACAGGACTCTGTTTACATTCCTGGGATTCCAGACTGTTGGAAGTCTGATGGAAGACAGGAGACAGATGTGATGTTTACTGGTTTACTGGAGAGCCAGTGTGGTGTAGTGGTTACGAGCGGTGGACTCATAATCTGGGGAACCGGGTTCGCTTCCCTGCTCCCCCACATGCATCTGCTGGGTGCCCTTGGGCCAGTCACACTTCTCTGAAGTCTCTCAGCCTCACAGAGTGTTTGTTGTGGGGAGGAAGGGAAAGGAGAATGTTAGCCGCTTTGAGACTCCTTCAGGTAGTGATAAAGCGGGATATCAAATCCAAACTCCTCTTCCTCTTCCTCCTCTTCTTCTTCTTCTTCTTCTTCTTCTTCTTCTTCTTCTTCTTCTTCTTCTTCTTCTTCTTCTTCTTCTTCTTCTTCCTGTTCCTTTGTTTTTCGGTTGCTCTCTGCTTTCACAGAGAGAGGATTTATTTCTTTTCTGTCTGCGTAGCTTAGTAATAAAACTCTTAGCATGTAGCTCATATTTCTTGCCCTTCCCTGTGCTGGCTACTCTGCGTAATGGGGAAATGTGCTTGGAGCCTTATCAGAGGCTCAGGTCGTTAATCACATCGGAGGCGGTTTTTTAAAGTGTGTTGGGGGTTCTGGTATATGCAACAGCCCCCTGTTCCACCATTCTCTGTAGCAGGGGGCCGTTTCCTCACCCTCTCCATGGGGGACGGTGCCCAATGCCCCCTCCTATGGGGGCAAACTAATAATAATAGAATGTGTTTGCGGGAGGGGGGCTATTGTTTTGTTGCTTTTTGTTGCTTTGGCTTTGGCTTTAGCTATTTATTTGTATTTTTATCTTGTGAATGCCCTAAGATTTTCTGACGAAGGGCTGTATATAAATCTAATAAATAATTAAAATAAAATAATAAACTTGGGCTTGGGTATCCTCCCTTTGGGAATGAGGCAGCTAGTTCTGCCTTTGTCTTCTTTGCTTGTTAATATTTCACTGTAGGACCGGAATGATTGCAGATGCAAGTATATCTGTATTGCCTTGCATGGAGTTGTGTGGATTTTTGAAGTCAGCTGTTGGAGCGAGTGTCTCCCTCATTTGGGAGCTTGCCAGGTCTGTTGGGCGTGTTCCATGAATCGTTCACCTCTCCCTCTTCTGCTCCCCTCCCTTCCCAGTGCTGAGGTCCCTGGGGATCCCCACCCGCGTGGTCACCAACTACAACTCTGCCCACGACACCAATGGCAACTTGGTCATAGAGCAGTATTTGGATGAGAACGGGAAGCTGCAGCAGGGGAACCGGGAGCTCATCTGGTGAGTGGAGGTCCGGTGGGTGTTTGGGACTCCCCAAAAATACATGCAGCATCTTGGACCTGCTAGTCTGATAGCTTTGCCTAACTATGAGGTGCTGAGCTCTGTCCATGAAGGAACTTTAGGGTTCCTGGTGCAGCTAGCAGGGAAGCAACAACTGAATCAACAACAGCAGCTTCCTTGGGGGTTTTTAAGCAAAGGTTGGACGGCCATCTGTCAGGGATGCTTTCAGCTGAGATTCCTGCATTGCAGGGATTGGACTAGATGATCCCTGGCAGTCCTTTCCAACCCTACTGTACTGTTATTCTGATTAATAATGATAATAATAATAACAATAATAATAATAATAATAATAATAAATTATTATTTATACCCGCCCATCTTGCTGGGTTTCCCCAGCCACTCTGGGCGGCTTCCAACAGAATATTGAAATACAAAACCTATTAAACATTTAAAGCTTCCCTGAACAGGGCTGCCTTCAGATGTCTTCTAAAAGTCTGGTAGTTGTTCTTCTCTTTGACATCTGGTGGGAGGGTGTTCCACAGGGTGGGTGCCACTACCAAGAAGGCCCTCTGCCTGGTTCCCTGTAACTTGGCTTCTCGCAGGGAGGGAACCGCCAGAAGGCCCTCGGAGCTGGACCTCAGTGTCCGGGCAGAATGATGGAGGCGGAGACACTCCTTCAGGTGTACTGGACTGAGGCCGTTTAGGGTTTTAAAGGTCAGCACCAACAATTGAAACATACTGGGAAACAATGTAGGTCTTTCAAGACCAGTGTTATGTGGTCTTGGCAGCCACTCCCAGTCACTAGTCTAGCTGTCACATTCTGGATTAGTTGTAGTTTCCGGGTCACCTTCAAAGGTAGCCCCATGTAGAGCGCATTGCAGTAATTCAAGTGGGAGATAACCAGAGCATGCACCACTCTGGCAATAACCTTTTGATGGTGGAATGGACGCATTTGGAAGGTGGAAAACTCTCCTTTCTTTGTGGTTTTTCAACAGAGGTTGGAGGGCCGTCCATCAGGGATTCTTTAGTTGTGATTCCTGTATTAGAGGGGGTTGGGCTGCATGAACCTTGGGATCCCTTCCAATCCTATAATTCCACGATTCTCCTATTGTTGCCTCAAGTCAAAGCTGTTGCGCTGCTGGAAGCAGCAAAGTTTGCATTTCAGGCCTTGATAGGATTTCTCTGCTTACGAGGTGCCTGATACTTGAGCATCCCATAACGGCTTTCAAGCATCTTGCAGAGTGAGGGTGCCTGGCACTCCTCAGGAACACCTAGGAGAGAAATTCCATGGGGGGGAGCTGAGAATTTTCCAGCTGGTCCTGTGCCAAACGCCTCTGGAATGCGAAGGTCCTTTGGAGCAATGCAGAGTGTGCCTCTCTTATCGGACTTCGCTCCCTCCCTCTCCCTTTTCTCTGCCTCCCACAGGAATTATCACTGCTGGAACGAATCCTGGATGACCCGCCCAGATCTCCCAGGCGGGTATGACGGCTGGCAGGTTTTGGACCCAACTCCCCAGGAAAAAAGCGAAGGTATCTCTGCCCAGAGCGCCAGCCAATAGCCTCCTCCTCCATCCTTAGGGCTACAGCTCTCGGCCCCATAGGCAGGCCCCCAAGGATTTGGGCTGGGAGGAGGTTGTTTGTGTTGTTTAACTGAAGGACAGAGTAGAACTTTAATAGAATAAAGGAAAGGTGCCTAAAACACAGGCAATAATGATGATCGCTTATTACAGCTAGGCACGTATCTATAATGTACGCCCAGCCCGATACCCAATTTCCTGTCATCGCTTTGGCTGGGAGGTTCTGCAGAGCTGGGAATGGAGGCAATTAAGGGACAAAGAAAAGAGGCTTGATTATTCCCCTAACGCTCCATACAGTGGGACCTTGGTTCTCAAACGCCTTGGTATTCAAACAACTTGGAACCCAAACACTGCAAACCCGGAAGTAAGTGTTCCGGTTTGTGAACTTTTTTTGGAAGCCAAATGTGCTCCATTTTGAGTGCCACACTTTCATTTTGAGTGTTACGCTGAGGTCTGTCTGTTTTTGCTATTTATTTTGTGTTTTTGTTTTTGCGGCTCTTTTTTGTTTTGTTTTTGTGACTGTGTGGAACCGAGTTCAGCTACTGATTGATTGATTGATTGTGTGACTGCAGTACATTGTTTATTGCTTTCATTTTATGGATCAATGGTCTCGTTAGATAGTAAAATTCATGTTAAATGGCTGTTTTAGGGGTTGTTTTTAAAAGTCTGGAATGGATAATTTTTTATATATATATTATTTTTTATTACTTTTCAACACATCATTTTCAACAATAATTAAACACAGCCAGTGTACGTTTTAATATTCCTCTGGTCGATGGCTTCTTTCTCCTCACAGGAGTCTACTGCTGTGGCCCCACTCCGGTCCGAGCTGTCAAGGAAGGAGACCTGAAGCTGAAGTACGACGTGAAGTTTGTCTTCGCCGAGGTCAACGCAGACGTGGCCTATTTGATGCTGCAGAGCGACATGTCTCGGAAGAGGACCACGTACTCCTCTCTGGTGGGAAAGCACATCAGCACCAAGAGCGTGGGCAGGGATGCCAAAGAGGACATCACCCACAACTACAAGTACCCGGAAGGTATCCAGAGCATCTCTGGGTTTTATATAAGTTGGAGGCAGGCAGGGAGGGAGGGAGGGAGGAAAGGAGGGAGGGGATACTTGTTGTTGTTGTTGTTTAGTTGTTTAGTTGTGTCCACCTCTTTGTGACCCCCTGGACCAGAGCACGCCAGGCACTCCTGTCTTCCACTGCCTCCTGCAGTTTGGTCAAACTCATGCTGGTAGCTTCGAGAACACTGTCCCACCATCTCGTCCTCTGTCGTCCCCTTCTCCTTGTGCCCTCCATCTTTCCCAACATCAGGGCCTTTTCCAGGGAGTCTTCTCTTCTCATGAGATGGCCAAAGTACTGGAGCCTCAGCTTCAGGATCTGTCCTTCCAGTGAGCACTCAGGGCTGATTCCCTTCAGAATGGAGAGGTTTGATCTTCTTGCAGTCCATGGGACTCTCAAGAGTCTCCTCCAGCAGCATACTAGAGGGAATGCTAGATTCAGGGAAATCTTTCAATAATGACAAAGATTCATGTCTCTGAATGTAAGGAGAGGATTCACATCAGTTTCCCAGACTTCTGTATTTATTAATAAAAACATTTATAGACCGCTGTCTCATTAAAAAAAAAGGTCAAAGCGGTTTACAACAAAAATACACAAAGCCACACACAGAACAAACCATACAATTTAAAAATATTTTTTTAATGGACATCAAATAAGATAAATAAAATAAATAAATAAAATCCTTCCAGTAGCACCTTAGAGACCAACTAAGTTAGTTATTGGTATGAGCTTTTGTGTGCATGCACATTTGGTATCTGATACCAATAACTAGGACCTCTAAACTACTAAACTACAGTTATTCATGGACCTTAAGGTCCTCTGCGGGGCAGACCAGGAGAGGCTGTCCTGTAGGTACCTTAGTTGTTCCTGCTTCCATTTTTGCAGACTCAGAGGAGGAGAGGTCCGTCTTTGAGAAGGCGAAGCACCAGAAGGTCTACCCGCCATCAGAAGAGGGCTTGAAAGTCAAAATCAAGGCCTCCGAGGGAATGAACAATGGGTGCGACTTTGACGTCTTTGCCGTCATCAACAACAACACGGACACCGAGCGGCGATGCCGGCTTATGTTTGGTGCCCGGACCGTCACCTACAATGGGACGCTGGGGCCCGAATGTGGGAGCAAAGACCTGCTCAACGTCAACCTGGAGCCCTACGCAGGTAAAGACAGATGAGAGCAGGTGATCTATCTGCCTTCTCCATCCCCTAATCCTATGGACCCATGAAGCCTCCCGCAGTTTGGTCAAACTCATGCTGGTAGCTTCGAGAACCCTGTCCCACCATCTCGTCCTCTGTCGTCCCCTTCTCCTTGTGCCCTCCATCTTTCCCAACATCAGGGTCTTTTCCAGGGAGTCTTCTCTTCTCATGAGATGGCCAAAGTCTTGGAGCCTCAGCTTTAGGATCTGTCCTTCCAGTGAGCACTCAGGGCTGATTTCCTTCAGAATGGATACGTTTGATCTTCTTGCAGTCCATGGGACTCTCAAGAGTCTCCTCCAGCAGCATAATTCAAAGGCATCAATTCAGGAATCTGGTGGGGGAGAGCCTGAACCATTTCCCTCCCTATATGGGGGTCCCCATGAACCTCCCCCTCAGAGTCATGGGGCTGTGGAAAGAGGGAGCAACCCCTGGCCCTGAGAACATGGCTTGGATCCCAGGAGTCTGGAAGCAGAGCAGCTGCTGCTGCACTTTCAGCTTTGAGTAGAACAGCAACGACTGGCTGTTGTGCTGTTTCTCCATCCTTTCTTTGGAGGCAGCAGACAGAGGATTTGCAAGCCTCCTGCTGAGCAGGGCCCAGTGGCCTTTGCTCCCCTCTCCAGTCCCTTCCTGGGCTGCAAGCTTTCCCTTTCCTCCCCTGCCCCTCTGTTGCTCCTCTTCTCCTCCAGTTGAGATGGCTTCCCTTCAGCCCAGCTGTTCCCCATCAGTCTGTGACCTCCTTGCGCCCCCAGCTCCACTTCTCCTTGTTTAGCATTCCTGCTGCGCTTCAGGAGTGACGCAATGGAAATGATCTGCATCAAGCGCCCAGACCTTCTCCTTCTCCTCCTCCTCCTCCTCTTCACCACAAGAGGAAGCACCAATGGGGAGCGGCTGCCTGGGCATCCCTATCTCCTAGCCGCAACATCACCTCCACCGCAGCAGACATCTCCAGATGTTGGAGAGGCTTTCTTTGCCCAGGGCAGCACCTAAATCTTTGGCGTTGCACTTTCAGCTCTCTGCATCTCTGGTTAGAGCAGGTGGTTAGGAGCCTCTAGATCAGCGGTTCTCAACCTGTGGGTCCCCAGATGTTGTTGGACTACAACTCCCATCATCCCTGAGCTCTGGCCTTGCTAGATAGGGGTGATGGGAGTTGTAGTGCAACAACATCTGGGGACCCACAGGTTGAGAAAGGCTGCTCTAGATCATGGGTAGGCAAACTAAGGCCCGGGGGCCGGATCCGGCACAATTGCCTTCTCAATCCAGTCAGTGGATGTTCCGGGAATCAGCATGTTTTTACATGAGTAGAATGTGTCCTTTTATTTCAAATGCATCTCTGGGTTATTTGTGGGGCACAGGAATTTGTGCATTTCCCCCCCCAAAAAAATATAGTCCGGCCCCCCCACAAGGTCTGCAGGACAGTGGGCTGGCCCCCTGCTGAAAACATTTGCTGGCCCCTGCTCTAGATCTCCTTGGACTACAACTTCCATCCTCCTTCCTAGCCACTGACCATGCTAGGTGCTGGGCCTGCTGGGATTTGGAGTCCTCCCACGTCTGGGGGGTCCACAGGGCTGCCACCCCTCAGCAAGGCTGGAGGGAGCCTCTCTTTCCCAGCTGGCAACCTGAGACATCTCTTGGCAACTCCACCAGGCCATCCTAGGATGGAATTGGAGAGGGTGGCATCGTCTCCTGGTTTCGAGCAGACACACAAATGCTTGTGCATTCTTGTGAGCTGCTTGTCGCTTGGCTCACGCCTCTTGGCTCCCGTCCTGTGGATTTTGGCACGAGGGCCTGGATTCACATCCTGGGGACCCAGAGTAAGTGGAAGGGGATCATTGCACTCTGAGCAGGCAATTTCCTGCCCTTTGTGGCTCCTCCAAGTGAGCAGCTGCTATTCCTTTCAGCCCATTTATATAACAGCACCTGAAAGGCGGGGTTTGGGTGGTGGGTTGCAAGCGAACAATGGGCCTTGCAGTGCTGGGGCTGGTGGAGTCAAGTTCCTTCCAAATTGCATACCTTCGCAGAGGCAAAACCGCTGAGATAAACAGCCCTTCCGGAGATGGAGACTGGCGTGAGACTTGGCTCCCTGCCCCAAGGGAGAGAGAAGAGCTTGTTTGCTTTGAACCCGGACCAAGATTGTCACTGTGCATTCATGCAGAGGGTGTGTTAGCACAGGAGTTTTTGCTGGCTTCCTGGTGCCTGGGACTGTGGGGCTAAGAATCAAGGCGATGGGTGTTCTTTGATTGGAGCCTTTTAAGCGGAGGTGGCCATCCATGAGGGATTCTTCAGCTGTGATTTTTTGCATTGCTGGGGGTTGAGCTTTTGGGTTCCCCCATCTCTGTAATCCCATGAAACAGCTGGACTGGTTCTTCAAATTGGTGGATCTGGCTGTGCACTGAGTGACACTTCGGCGGGAGTATGACCTCACCTTCTCTTTCGTAGAACCATAGAACTCTCTAGTGGCAATCACAAAACGCCTGACAGATGGCCCTCCAACCTCTGCTTTGAAATCTCCAAGGAGGGAGAGTCCGCCACCTCCCAAGGGAGTCGGTTCCACTGTTGAACAGCTCTTACTGTTGGAAAGTTCCTCCTCATGTTTAGTCAGAATCTCCTTTTCCGTCATTTGAAGCCATTGGTTCAAGTTTTGTCCTCCAGAGCAGGAGAAAACAAGTTGGTTCCATCTTCCATGGGGCAGCCCTTGAGATATTTAAAAATGACTATCATATCCCCTCTAAGCCTTTCCGTCTCCAGGCTAAAATACCCAGCTCCACAGGGCATGTTCAACAGTGCCCAGGAGAGGCAGAGGGGCCCTTTACTAAAGAAGAACCAGCTGCGTTTTTCCTCCTCCCTCCAGATACCTTTTCCTTTTGTGCCATGTGCCTTTTAGATCATAAGCAGGGATGTTCTGCGAACATTTGCAGACAGTGCAGAGAGCCTTTTTTTCTGGCTGAAGAGCAAGATGAAAATGCTACGAATAAAAGAGGCAGGCTCTGTCTCGTTCAGCTCCCTCTCTCCCCCACCCCTGCACCCATGGTCAGCCAGATTGCCCCAGAAAGCCCCTAAATAAACCATGCAAGCCAGAACCTTCCCCCCTCCTTCTCTTGCATTAAGAAAGCCTTTCCACCCTGGGGACTTCCTCTTGCTTCAGCTGGCAGGCCTAAGCCAGAATGCTCATTTGCATTACAAATGCCCTCCATCACTTCCAGACAAACAGCAAGAATTTAGAGGTGAGCAGCAAGGGAGGCTAGCTTCCTGGGTGAAAACACCCACAGCCTGAGCACCAAATGGTTGACAACCATTTGGAAGGGAACGCAGAGACACGTTGAGGCGAACCGCAGGTTGTCGTTCAGCGCCCAAGACTGCTCAGGCAGGAATGTAGCTGTTTGGCAGAAATCCACCTTAGGGTCATTGATGGAGCATCGATGTAAGGACCAGTGGTGAGAGGCACACAGACCCCTGAGAAGCTGCGACAATCTGGGTCGCTCGAGCTTCCGAGTCCTCCTGAGGCTCCGTCTTGCTGGATATCTCCAAGCTGTGGGATTTTGGGAGTATTTCCACCCTTTGGGGACCCCCAAAGCCTCTATGCTTGCAGAGGTTAAAACCCAGGATGCTCCCAGGCTGCTGCTATTTTGCAAGCAGGGCTTGGATCTTGTCCCAAATAACTCAGGTTTGCTGTTCCAGTGGATTCGGTGCTTTGGCACAACAAGCCCATTTTCCTTTAAAAAATGACCCTTTGCGGTGAGGAAATTAATGGGGAAATTCAGCGTGGGAGAACAATGGCTTGGTACAGCGCAGTTTAACCTCCCTTCAAATAGGTCAGGATGACAGCTCAGTTAAACCGGTTATCTGGGAGTGACCTTGGCCAGCTCGCGGATCCTCTTTGGAAAGACATGATAGAAACTTATAAAATTATTCTCGGCATGGGGAAACTGGATCGAGAAAAGTTTTCCTCCCTCTCTGCTGACACTGGAACTCATGAACAGCCAGTGAAGCTGAATGTTGGAAGGTTCAGGACAGATAAAAGAAAGTCCTTCTTCATGCAGTGCAGAGTTGAACTATGGAACTCCTTGCCACAGGAGACAGTGATGGCTGTTAACCTAGATGGCTTTAAAAGAGGACTGGACAAATTCATGGAGAACGCTATCAATGGATATTGGGCATGCTTCTGAAAGCCAGTTTCTGGAAACCACAGGAGCGGAGAGTTGCTCTTATGGTCAGGTCCCGCTTGTGGGTTTCCCATAATGGGCATCTGGTCAGTCACTGCGAGAGCAGGATGCAGGACTGGATGGGACCCTGGCCTGATCCAGCAGGCCCTTCTTATACAGTGGTACCTCTGGATGCAATCGGGATCCGTTCTGGAGCCCCGTTTGCATCCTGAATAGAACGTAAGACGCAACTGCGTGTCTGCGCGTGCGTGGGTCGCGTTTTGCCACTTCCATGCATGTGCGTGATGTCATTTTGAGCGTCTGCACATGCACGAGCAGCGAAACCTGGAAATAACACGCTCCGTTACTTCCAGGTCACCGTGGAGCGTAACTTGAAAACGCTCAACCTGAAGCACATTTAACCCGAGGTATGACTGTATTCTTGACTTCTGGGGAAATTGTCCAAATGCCATCTCCATGTCTGAAAGCATTAAATGGTGTGTCCTATTTGCATCCTATTAATACCCTAGAGTTTTTGTCCTCTCCAAGTTTTCCATTTCAGCTGCAATTCTGAATTAAAGAACCAGAAAGCTGAAGACACAAGGCATGGGAACGACAGTAGAAAAAGCAAACTATCTCTCTCTCTCTCTCTGCATTCTTTCATTTAGAAGTGACGGTGTTTTCTTCCAGAGCTGGGAAGGAATCCGATATGCTTTGATCCAACGCTTTCTGATGGTGCTCTAGCATTTTACGTGCACCGGAAACTTTTTACAAGTGCAACTTCCACTTGACCCGCCTGCATTAACTGGGCCTTATCTTAAAGGCCCTTGCCATTGGGCAGACTTTGGAAGAGATTTAGAAACAAAAACCCACAAGATCCCTAAAGGGGGAAACTCTGCAAGACTTGGAGGCACAGGCCAAGCGTAAACCCAGAGTCTTGGCCAAATGCATCCTAGGGCAGCTAATTTGCGTCTGGCCCCCTGCTGGACACAGCTGGGTTTGGGGAGCTGTCATGGCTTTGAAGTGCACCCAGATGTCCATTGCACTGAGGGCCAAAGAGAGATCAGGACAGGTGCATGGCTGTCACTCAACGCAGCAGCAGGTGACCCACATCTATGCCCCTCCCCAAATTGTTGTTCTTTGTTGTTTAGTTGTTTAGTTGTGTCCACCTCTTTGTGACCCCCTGGACCAGAGCATGCCAGGCCCTCTTGTCTTCCACTGCCTCCCACAGTTTGGTCAAACTCATGCTGGTAGCTTCAAGAATACTGTCCCACCATCTCGTCCTCTGTCGTCCCCTTCTCCTTGTGCTCTCCATCTTTCCCAACATCAGGGTCTTTTCCAGGGAGTCTTCTCTTCTCATGAGGTGGCCAAAGTCTTGGAGCCTCAGCTTCAGGATCTGTCCTTCCAGTGAGCACTCAGGGCTGATTTCCTTCAGAATGGAGAGGTTTGATCTTCTTGCAGTCCATGGGACTCTCAAGAGTCTCTTCCAGCACCAGAATTCAAAAGCATCAATTCTTCGGCGATCAGCCTTCTTTATGGTCCAGCTCTCACTTCCATACATCACTGCTGGGAAAACCATAGCTTTAACTATACGGACCTTTGTTGGTAAGGTAATGACTCTGCTTTTTAAGATGCTGTCTAGGTTTGTCATTGCTTTTCTCCCAAGAAGCAGGCGACAATACTAAACTCGGTGGGCCATTGGACTGGCTCAGTAGAGGGCAACTTTCTATGTTTGGAGGGGGAACAGAAGAACTCATTAGTGAGAAATTGGGCCCTCAAATTTCAGTGGCACCTTGTGTGGTGCTAAAATTCAGCACCCCCGCTACCCTAAAATCGCCCCTGCGACTGCATATGACCTCCAGGGTCAGGGTCCAACATGCTTTGGAGAACATCAGCCCGAGAGGGCGATGGCCCTCGTCTCCCACTTGTGGGTCTCCCAGAGACATCTGGTGGTCCACAATGAGACAAAGGATGCTGGCTGAGATAGACCAATGGCATAGGGAACCTTCGGACAGCCTGATGTCAGTGGATTTCAGCTCCCAGAAGCCCCAGCAAGCACGGCCAATGGTCAGGGATGATGGGAGATGGGAGCAACATCTGGAAGGCCAGAGGTTCCCCACACCTGAGAGAGGCTCTCCCTATGTTCTGAAGGAGATATGAGGCTGATGCCCTCAACCCATGTGCATATGGGTTGGTTTTTGTATGTGATGCTGCGTTCAGAATGCTTTCTCCCTCCTGTGGTTATGTGGCTGGTTTCTCCCAGCTGTGGTTCCACCCAGCGGTCAACTGGGTATGTGCAAGAGACAGTCCCATTCCCTCATGCTGTTTTTACATGATGTTGTGGAATCTTCTTAAAACTGGAGGAGATCCAAGGAGTCTGGATTCCGTCTTTGGCAAAGCTCATGTTCTTTCTTCTTCTTCTTCTTCTTCTTCTTCTTCTTCTTCTTCTTCTTCTTCTTCTTCTTCTTCTTCTTCTTCTTCTTCTTCTTCTGGCTTCCTCTCCAGAGAGGGTCGTCCCCTTGCGCATCCTCTACGAGAAGTACGGCGACTGCCTGACGCAGGACAATATGATCAAGGTGATGGCTCTCCTGAAGGAGCACGAGACCAACGAGATCGTCCTCGAGTCCAGGAACATCTATGTCAAAAACCCAGATATCAAAGTCCGGGTAAGGCAAATTTGCATGGGCATTTTATGGCTGCTTCTGGGAAGTGCGTGCCCTGGGCGTAATCACATTGTAGAGTTGGAAGGGGTCAGAATGTTCATCTAGGTTCTGGGGAAAGAGAGAAAGACAGACAGACAGACAGACAGACAGACAGACAGACAGACAGATGTTGAGTCCAGACCGTGCAGCTTAATGAAATTCTGCTAGGGGCATGTGTGGTTCTTCTGTGTTTGCAAGAGAGAATGACAACGTATCACATAAGAAGGATCTTGCTGTTAGAAGCTATTGTAGGGGAAAAGAGAAGGAAGTTAGAAGAAAGAAGGATGTATTGTCATATATGGGCATAGCTTCCCCCACGCTTATAGGTGCATAAATGTTTGTGCTGTTTTCATAGTTGTCCCGCTGCTCATCAACTCCTTGTTGGCTGAGCATGTCCTGTTTTGTTGACCCCTGGAATCTGGGTTTTATGGGCCTCCAGGCTGAACCCAGAGTGTATTGGGCATTGAACCCCAATATTTCCCCATCAGGCTGAGCTTTCTCCTCTTTTCCAAATGCAGATCTTGGGGGAGCCAGTTCAGAAGCAGAGGCTGGTGGCCGAGCTGACGTTGAAGAACCCCCTTCCGACCCCCTTGAATGGCTGCCTCTTCGCCGTCGAGGGTGCCGGCCTGACAGAAGGGCAGAAGATCCAGGAGCTGTGAGTTTTCCCCAACCACATCTTCTGGTTCTCAATACCAACACTTCCAAGACACGAACAAGGGCTGTTGACGCCCAGTTCAGTTGTGGAAGGGGAAAAGGCTTAATTCTGCAAGCAGAGCAGACTTTGGATGTTCCAGGAATTGCAGTGCTATGAGAGAGGGAGAAGAACTTTTCTCAAACCAACCATGCATAATTTCACAAACGTCTATCGTGCCACCTCTTGCTGGCCTTTTGGCTCAGCTAAGAAGCCTGAAAAACGGCAGCCTTCCGTTGTAGGGAAGTGGTTCTGATCCCTTGGACCATTGGATCGTTACAAAAGGAAGTGAATATAAAACTACCGGCATCATGATGTCATTCTACAAATCTATGATGCAACCACATTTGCAGTACAGTCGTACATTGGATCCCGAATGTTTTGGCTCCTGAACACTGCAAACCTGCAAGTGAGCGTTCCAATTTGTGAACGTTCTTTGGAACCCGAATGTCCGACACGACTTTCACAGCTTCTGATTGGCTACAGGAGCTTCCTGTAGCCAATCGGAAGCTGTGCCTTGGTTTCTGAATGTTTTGGAAGTCAAACGGACTTCCGGAACGGATTCCGTTTGACTTCCAGGGTACGACTGTACTGTGTGACGTTCTGGTCACCTTGCCTCAGAAAGGATATTGCCACCAGAATTTTTCCTCCCTCTCTCAGAACTGTGGAACGTGTGGACATTCAAGGAAACTTATTTCAGGACAGATAAAATTCTTCTTGCAGTGCAAAGTTAAACTATGGTACTCATTCCCACCAGATTAGATAACTTCGTGGAGGAGGAAAGCGTTATTGAGGGCTCCTAGCTGTGAGGGCTGTTGGAAGCCGCCCAGAGTGGCTGGGGAAGCCTAGCCAGATAATAATAATAATAATAATAATAATAATAATAATAATAATAATAATAATAAATAAATAAATAAATAAATAAATAAATAAATAAATAAATAAATAAATAAATAAAATTTATAGCCCGGCCTCCCCAGCCAAAGCCAGGCTCAGAGTGGCTAACAGTAAAATAATACAGATGGGCAGGGTATAAATAATAAATAATAAATTTGTTATTGTTATTGTTATTGTTATTGTTATTGTTATTGTTATTGTTATTGTTATTGTTATTGTTATTGTTATTGTTATTATTTTGCCTCCACAGTCAGAGGCAGCAATGCTTCTGAATATGGGTTGATGGAAACTCTGGGAAGGGAAAGGGCTCTTGTGTTGATGTTCTGCTGGACTCACTGGGCCCTGGGCCTGATCCAGTGGACTCTTCTGATGACCGTAGGCTGACCTCGTGTGACCCCCTTCCCCTCTCTCCGCAGGGACAGCCCCGTCGGGCCGGGTGAGGACGCCAAGGTGAGGGTGGAGTTCGTGCCCCGCCAGTCGGGCCTGAGGAAGCTGGTGGTGGATTTCGAGAGCGACAAGCTGAAGGGGGTGAAGGGCTACCGGAACGTCATCATCGCCCCTCTGCCCAAATGATGTGCAGCCCCGCCCTGCCCAGAAGGGAAGAGGGTTGCTTTGCTGGCCCGGCTTGAACTCCATCGCCTGAGCCGCCTCTTTAGAAAGACGGGTGATTCCGGCAGCAACGGGGACCCTGGAAAACTCCCCCAGTGTACACGCAACGGGGACCCAAGGGGGCCTTGGAAGCAGCGACCCTGAACCCCCCCCCCAAATGTGACAATATTGCAAGGGGCCATCACCCCCCAACTGCTTCTTCACCAAGGAGCCGAAATTTGGTCCTAGCTAGACCCTCCCCTGCAATACAAAAAGATATATTTTTGTGGCTTTTTCAAAGAATCGTGGTTAGAATTGACCTCCAGAGGTCATCTAGTCCAACCCCCTGCAATGCAGGAATCACAGCTGAAGAATCCCAGTTGGAAAACCTCCAGTGGACTCTAGAAAGTTCCTCCTTATTTGCGCACACAGCAGAAATGTGTTGCTTCGGGCCATGGACAGGACAGGTACCTGGCAAGTTTGCAGACTCCCTGGCCTGCTGGTTTTCTGTCTTCAAGGGAATTGGGGCAATAAATAAAGCTCCGTCCTTCCACCTCAGGAGGGCTTGAACCCCTTATCTCCCCTCCGTCTGCTGTGTCCGTAAGACAGGAATATCTCCTGCCCAGAAATGGGTGGCCCTTAATGTCCAGCTGTCTGCGGCCCCAACAAAATGTGACATGCCCTTCCCCGAAGTCGTTTATGCTGGGGAGAGGGACGCAAATATTGTAAGCTGCTTGCTGCACCATGCCAAAAATAAAGAAAATAATATATATCTAGATTCCAGCACCAGCAGCCGCCAGAAATGTATGGCAGCACGTACAGACTTCTGCTACGCCAGTCCTGAAAGACCCACCTAATCTGGCATCCTGTTCTCACAGTGATCATCAAATGCCTCTATTGGGAAACCCGCAAGCGGGATTCGAACACAGAATCCCTCTCTACTCCCACAAGTAGCCATCAATAGTCTCCTCCCCCCTCCATGAATTTGCCCCGCCCTCTTTTAAAGTTGGCCCCTGCCTATGGTGGGAGGGAGTTCCACAGTTTAAGCGTTCATCAAAGTCCAGGGTTTCACAATGATGGCACAAGCGCTTTGTCTAAAAACTGTGACGAGCAGAGTTTTATTTCGTGTTTGAAACCAGGGAAGATCTGGCTGGGTGGGACAGGAGAAGGACTCAGAAGAAGGAGTCTGCCAACGACCGTCAGATAAACAGAGACGTCAAAGTCACTCAGCATTGCCAAGGCAGATGCTGGCCAGAGACACCAGCTCTTCTTGTGCTCAAGAGCACCAGCCTCAAATCCTTTCCCTGGGCCATCTTTAAGTATTTAGCCAGAGAAACAAACTCTCTGTGTTCGTTAGAAGGCACGGCAGGGGGAAAAATGAAATTGAGAGCCAGGACTGTGGAGAAGGAAGGCAGGCAGAGAAAGCAGCTTTCTTACCCCCTTCCAGTGCGGTTTCTGGGGAACAGAAAGACGAGCACAATTTCTTGGTGGAGGCATTTCCTGCTAAGAAGCTCCCAGGTCCACACTTTGGAGAAAGATTCATTCATTTATTTTTTTAAAAGCTGACCCAAGAAACAAAGGGCGTGATAATGTGAGCCATGTAACATGTACATAGATATATTTGCGTACCGTGATGCTATGCGTAATCTCAAATGTGCGAAGGAGAAGGTGGTTTGCTGGCTTCGCTTGAGCCTTTCTAGCTGACGCTCGCGGCAAATGCTGTGTTCTCAGAGTGGAAGTGAACTATGCAATCACTGAATAAAGAGTTAATTTTTCACCTTCAAGATTTCTCTGGAGCGCTTTCCTCTCCTTCCCTCCACCATAAATGACTTCCTTGCTACTCTATATGGGGCTGGGTGGGTGGGTGTGTTTTCCTAGGGGGGTAACTCAAATAATTTCAGACCCTCATGAGTCCCTATTATCCAGTTACAGATAGGTAGCCGTGTTGGTCTGCCATAGTAAAAAAATAAATAAAAAAAAATTCCTTCCAGTAGCACCTTAAAGACCAACTAAGTTAGTTCTTGGTATGAGCTTTCGTGTGCATGCACACTTCTTCAGATACCAGTTATCTGAAGAAGTGTGCATGCACACGAAAGCTCATACCAAGAACTAACTTAGTTGGTCTTTAAGGTCCTATTATCTAGTGACAGTCCTAGATTTATAGAAGCCCTCCAAATTTCTGACTTGATCCTGGAATGTCCTGCTTTTCCTTAGGGCATCCCTATTTTCATCGGAGACATGTTGGAAGGTATGGTGTTAATAATGACAATAACAACAATTTATTTGTACCCTGCCCATCTGACTGGGTTGCCTCAGCCACTCTGGGTGGATTCCAGCAGATATAAAAACATAATAAAACATGAAACACTAAAAAGCTTCCCTATACAGGTGTATTCTAAAGGTTATGTAGTTGCTCCTCTCCTTGGCGACTAATGCGAGGGTGTTCCACAGGGTGGGTGCCACCACCAAGAAGGCCTGGGAAATGATGGAGGCTGTGTAATTTTTGCAGCCCCAGTTAACTGGGTCAATACTTACGATTGCACAGCCTGTGGCACTTCAAAGTTAACCACTTAGTCATCATTGCAGCATAAGAAGAGCACGCAGGATCAGGCCAATGGCCCATCCCAGCCAGGATCAGAAGTGTCACGGCCTCTGACGATGGCAGCAGAGAAGAGCCATCATGGCTTGTAGCCTTCAATAGGTTTCTTTTCCATAATCCTCTTTTAAACCACTGCCTCCTGGGGAAGGGAGTTCCACAGTTTAATTACCGTATTTTTTGCCCCATAAGATGCACTCTTTTCCTCCTAAAAAAGTAAAGGGAAATGTCTGTGTGTCTTATGGAGCGAATGTGTGGTCCCTGGAGCCAAATTGCCCAGGGGCAAAAAGCAGATCGTGCTTTTTTCTTTTTTAGAAAGAGGGAAGGGGGTGTTGAAATGAAGACGCTGAGTAGCTGATCGGCAAGCGATCGGGAGGGAGATAAGGGACTCTAGAGATAAAGGAGGTTTCCTGGAAGGAGGGAGGTAAAAGCCCATGGAACCTCAGGATTTTTGCATTGGGTCACCCCAAATTCACCATCAGACCACATAGCATGTCCACGGCTACAGCCTGCACCAAAAAGATCACACACCCACTGTTTCGTGGGGCCGCAATGGCGCAAAAATGTGGTTACAAAGCACGGATCCACATGGATTCTCAGGATTTTTGCATTGGGCTACCCCAAACTCACCGTCAAATCACATATCATGTCAGTGACCACAGCATGAACCACAAAAATCATACATGAATATTTTTCTTTCTTGTTTTCCTCCTCTAAAAACTAGGCGCTTCTTATGGTCAGGTGCGTCTTATGGAGCGAAAAATACGGTATGCCCCGGGACCCAGTGGCTGAACAGGCCCAAGTGGAGGATCCTCAGGAGTAGCTGGGAGAAAGTTGGGGGGGGGGAGACCTTTTTGTGTTGCCAGAATGCAGAACTGAGCACAGTGAAAACTTGTCAGGTCCAGCCTTATCATGACAGCTGTCCGTGGGCAGGGTAGGAATTCCATCATCCTTGGAAATCCAGAAACCTCCAATTCTGTAGCCTCTTTGAAACCAGCTGCCTCCACGCTGACCTGACCCTGATGGAAACGGGGGGTTATCTCTGCATTCTTGACCCATGCAGCTCAAGTCCGAGGCAATGAAGGTAATTTCTGCCCATGTTTCCCAGAGCCAGATGCTGGGAGGCCTTAAAAGGGCTGGTCAGGCAGCAAACTCCACAGAAAGCGATGCAAGAAGCCATCTCCTTCCTGGGAGGTTTTTAAGCTGAGGTCAGATGGCTATTTGTCATGGATGCTTTAGCTGCGATTCCTGCATTGGGGTCCCTTCGAACTCTGATTCTATGATTCAAAGTAAGAAGCAAAGGTGAGTGGCTCCCCAGGCAATCCAATCAAGTGACCATTAAACAGGTAACCTGGCAGGCAGGAGGTAAACAAAGCACTCAAATTTCTGCTGTAGACCACCCTTTCTGTGATGTAGGTGTGATGTATGGAGGGGTGGTCTTGGACTCCAGGGCGGGCAATTTAAAATGTCTATATAAGGGCGGACACACCTGGTTTCTGGGTCCTCCTCCTTTCCTGCGTGTGAGGGGAGCACCCTGTTGCAACAGATCAATAAAGATCAAGCTTACTAGCTGCTTTGCTTCTCAATATTCTCTGCTTGGCCTCTGTTATTTTCTCCTACCAATAGGGAACCTACATAAGGACTCTGTATGGGCTCTTGGATACCCCGTAAGAGAAAAAGGGCAGATTTTGTTTACAACAAATGGATACCCAGAAATTCTAGCTTTGAAAGAGAGGGACAAAGACTCTTCTCTACCCTCTTATCTGCAGAGGCTTCTCTCTTCCACCTGAGAGCTGTTTTCTTTCAGAAACCAGCTCTGGAGGGAAGCGGAAGCCACTCATCCAGCCAGGATCAAGCCCCTTGCACAGTGGCGGGGACCAAAAAACCCCCAAACCTTCTTCTTCCTGACCGGCTTGCAATGTTCAGAGGGAAAATTGTGGGTGTCAGGCTAGGACTGCAAACCACTGGCAGAGAGAGACAGGAATGGGTGGGAAATGGAATCGGACAGCCTTGGAGAAGCCGCAGGTGTCAGAGATAAGATTCTAGACTTGAGGCCGCAGCATTTAATCCTGGGGGGATGTGGTCAGAGCTAAATTGACGTACCAGTGCGGTTTGGGCCAGTTTTGCCAGGAAATCCCCTGCAGCCATTGACCTGAGGTTCAAGGGGCTGTTTAGACAACACATTCCTTCCTGAATGGAAGAAATGAAATTGTGGATATCCAACGAAACTGCCTGTGGAAAGATTCATAGCAGATAAAAGAGGAGGCTCTCTGGGGCCATGAGGCTTGCTGACTTTTTTTGGGGAGGGGGGACAACCCTTGGAAGTCTCTTCCAACCCTACAATTCTATGATTTTAAGCTGGCCACTTTTGGGGGGTGAAGTTTTTTTTAAAAAATTAATTTTACTTTAAAATGCATATAAAACAGAGAGAACGATTATAAAAACAGATGACAAGAGATGAAAAACAAGGCTATAAAATAGGTGTGTAGAATGAGTAACAGTTTCACAGGGGTCCAAGTAAATACTATCAGTATCATCAGATTATTAATTCCAGATTTGCCAGGCTGGTTGAGGGTTGCCTTGAAAAGGACGGCTGAAAATGCCAAATCACATAAAAAATTATCTGGAGCTTCTCATCTTTGTCGGCACCTCAATTATTGTTTGATTTTCTCCGTTGTAGCTCTATTCCAGAGTGTCCAATCTAAGGTTGTGGGCTGCTGAGCTGCAGCTACTATTTGAGTTGCCAATTTCATGGATAAAAGGAATCCTTTTAACAACAGACCTGCATTGGCATCCTCAGAAATACTCAGCGTTGATTTAGGACTACAGTCAACCGTTCCTTTAGTAGCGCTTGTCGTTTCTGTCGGAATTAAATCCCAAAAATCTGGCACCGCTTTGCCAGAAGGATAATGTGCCCCCAGCTGGGCGTTATGAAATGGAGGCTGTTGCGGAGACCCGGCATTTTGCTTCCATCCCTGCTGAATCACCTGCGTGGCATTAATTGGAGGAGAGGAGAAGGAGAGACCTAGCAGCCGGAGAAGGCCAGCCTCCTCCATCTCCCTCCTCTGCTGCCGCTGCCTCTCCCCAGTCCTTTTCATCTGCTCTCAGTTCAGAGCAATTACAGTACTTCTCTGCTGGGCGCAGATTCCTCCTTGATCTTCTTGGCTCTCATCCCTTCCCTCGGATTGAGGCACTAATGAAGCCTCCGCAGGTGAGATCCTGCAGCAACAACCACACACGACTCTTCCAGCTTCTGCTGCTATAACTGACAATCGCACCCGCTTCCCACCGAGAGAAGCAATTTAGCTTTTCTGCCAATATCTCAAAAGGACATCTTGCTCCCGTGTGCCAGGCTGGAGTGGATGCATCCTGCACAGATCCGTTTGGAAATGGGCTCCCCCCCCCCATTTTGTGTGTGAGAGAGGGCTGTTGTGCTCGGATCCTGCCTGTGGGTTTCCCATAATGGGGATCTGGTTGGCCACCGTGAGAACAGGATTCCGGTCTACATGGGCCACTGGCTTGATCCTGCAAGCCTCTTCTTCTGTTCCAATGAATGCCTGAAATATGTTTCGTAAGGCTACCATATTTATAGGTTTTTTTTTAAAGGTAACGACACAAGCTTTTTGAGGGCTCAGAAAGAAAAGGAAAAAACTCTAAGCAAAACTCAGCATACTGCAAACATTTTTTTTGCATGCGCCAAGTTTCTGTCCATTGCTTTGGGCTATTAGATTAGGCTGTATAAAAATCCCCCAAAATAAATAAAAGAAGATCAGAGATTTCCCGCACAGCATCTGGTCTCCCTCCCTGCATTGTGTTCTTGACCACAACCATTCCCTGGCCTAGAGAATGTTAGCAGCTCCTCCAAAACAGCATCTGGCTTGCCTCTCCAAAAACCAGGGGGCTGGTGGGGGTGAAGAGGGGAGAAAGCCTTTCATTTCTTTTCCAGGACGGATTTGTAGGCACAGAATTGTACAGTTGGAAGGGACCCCTGGGGGTTATCCAGTCCAACCCCCTGCAATGCAGGAATCACAGCTAAACAATCCCTGACAGGTGGCCATCTAGTCTTTGCTTAAAAACTCCTGGTGATAGAGAGGCCAGCACCCTCCTCCCAGTTCACTTTCTGCTTATTCTTCTTGACAAAGGGATAAAGTTGCAAAGCTGCCATCAGCAGGGAGAAGAGGCAGCATTTCAGCATACCAGTCCCAGAGCCCTTTGACTGTGGGGTTGCTGCATCAGAGCGATTTGCAGTGGCGGCTGGGGCCCACTGAGCCTGGTAGGAAGGCAAGCAGGGAGCCCAGTACTTTTGTTGTTTAGTCGTTTAGTCGTGTCCGACTCTTTGTGACCCCCTGGACCAGAGAACGCCAGGCACTCCTGTCTTCCACTGCCTCCCGCAGTTTGGTCAAACTCATGTTCGTAGCTTTGAGAACACTGTCCAATTTAGAAGTGACGGTGTTTTCTTCCAGAGCTGGGAAGGAATCCGATATGCTTTGATCCAACGCTTTCTGATGGTGCTCTAGCATTTTACGTGCACCAGAAACTTTTTACAAGTGCAACTTCCACTTGACCCGCCTGCATTAACTGGGCCTTATCTTAAAGGCCCTTGCCATTGGGCAGACTTTGGAAGAGATTTAGAAACAAAAACCCACAAGATCCCTAAAGGGGGAAACTCTGCAAGACTTGGAGGCACAGGCCAAGCGTAAACCCAGAGTCTTGGCCCAATGCATCCTAGGGCAGCTAATTTGCGTCTGGCCCCCTGCTGGACACAGCTGGGTTTGGGGAGCTGTCATGGCTTTGAAGTGCACCCAGATGTCCATTGCACTGAGGGCCAAAGAGAGATCAGGACAGGTGCATGGCTGTCACTCAACACAGCAGCAGGTGACCCACATCCATGCCCCTCCCCAAATTGTTGTTCTTTGTTGTTTAGTCGTTTAGTCGTGTCCGCCTCTTTCTGACCCCCTGGACCAGAGCATGCCAGGCCCTCTTGTCTTCCACTGCCTCCCACAGTTTGGTCAAACGCATGCTGGTAGCTTCGAGAACACTGTCCCGCCATCTCGTCCTCTGTCCTCCCCTTCTCCTTGCGCCCTCCATCTTTCCCAACATCAGGGTCTTTTCCAGGGAGTCTTCTCTTCTCATGAGGTGGCCAAAGTCTTGGAGCCTCAGCTTCAGGATCTGTCCTTCCAGTGAGCACTCAGGGCTGATTTCCTTCAGAATGGAGAGGTTTGATCTTCTTGCAGTCCATGGGACTCTCAAGAGTCTCCTCCAGCACCAGAATTCAAAAGCATCCATTCTTCGGCAATCAGCCTTCTTTACAGTCCAGCTCTCACTTCCATACATCACTACTGGGAAAACCATGGCTTTAACTATATGGACCTTTGTTGTCAAGGTGATGTCTCTGCTTCTTAAGATGCTGTCTAGGTTTGTCATTGCTATCCCAGCACTAGGTAAAGCTAAAGGGACCCCTGACCATTAGGTCCAGTTGTGACCGACTCTGGAGTTGCGGCGCTAATTTCACTTTATTGGCCGAGGGAGCCGGCGTACAGCTTCTGGGTCACGTGGCCAGCATGACTAAGCCGCTTCTGGCAAACCAGAGTAGCGCACGGAAATGCCATTTACCTTCTCACCGGAGTGGTACCTATTTATCTACTTGCACTTTGATGTGCTTTCGAACTGCCAGGTTGGCAGGAGCAGGGACTGAACAATGGGAGCTCCCCCCGTCGCGGGGATTCGAACCGCCGACCTTCTGATCGGCAAGTCCTAGGCTCAGTGGTTTAACCCACAGCACCACCTACATCCCTAGCCCAGCACTAGGGGGTGGCAAAACGAACCCTTTCCAGTCTTGTCCCCAGCCTCCTCTTCCTTGCTGATATCTACAAGGGCAAAACTGAGGCTCAGGAGAAGGAGGAAGAAGGCTGTGCCATTCCCTCTGCTGGGCTGGTTGTAAGTAGGGAGGGGGGGGGGCAAATGGAGGCTGAGCCCCACTTGTCCTCAAGGGACCAGCTCTCTTTTCCCAGGAAGGCTCGTGGCATGGTGGCTGAAAGGAGAGATTCTGAGCAGAGTTCCTTGCATCTTTCAAGCACCACTTTTACAACCAGCAAGCCGTGCCAGTTTGTGTCGGTGCCTCGTTGAATCAGGCACTGGCGGGGCTCCCGTTTGCTGCTTTCTTTCCTCACTTGGGGGGGAAATATGAACCTTTGGCTGTGGAGCTAACGCACTGCCCATAAAAGTATTTGGTAGAGACTGCCAGCCAAGGGGGTTGTGAACTGCCCTGACCCCAGAAAAAAGCCAGAAAAAGAGCCAAATTCTCTGTGTTGTTGCTTTTTTTTTTGCTTTGAACAAACTGTCCTGCTCACTATTTACTGGGACTCTGGAGACCTCTTGCCCACAAACTGGAGGGGCTCCAGGACAGGGCAGGGCTTATGATGATGTCTGAGGAGGGCTGGATTGAAAGGAGGCCAGAATGACCATCATTTTATGCAGTGCAACAGGGGAAGGGAGAACCACCTCCCTGTTTTCAGGCATCCTGGAACTGAAGGACACGAGCAGAGCATCGGCTGGATGAGACCAGTGTCCAGCATCCTGTTCTCACAGTGGCTGACCAGAAGCCTGTGGGAAACCAGCAAGCAGGATTTGAGCACCTCCCCTCTTGTGGTTTTCAGGAAACTGGAATGCAGAAGCATTGTGCGAACTGCGGAGGCAGGGCAAAGCCATCCTGGCTAGGTGCCATAGAGACACACACCCCCCCCCCCAAATTTGTATTTTAAAGTCTTCCAAGCTGGAGGCCATCACTGCCTCCTGCAGCTTTGAATTCCCTACTTCAACCATGCACTTGAATGTCTGCTTAACCCTCAAGAAAGAAGGGCATTTTTGCTGGCCAGGTTTAATTCAAATCCATCAAATCCCCTTTGGGGAAGGTTCTCAGGCAGGGTGGAAGGAGAAAGAACTTGCCCAAGTGAAGACCACCTAGTGGAAACCCTCACACACATGGTTCTTAATTGTAAACTAAATGCTGATCTCCATCAACAATTTCTAGATCAACTCTGCATCCCCAAATGGAAACCAGAGTTGGAGGTCATACATTTTCTATTACGGGGGAATTATCAGAAGCTCACCAAGTTAGTGGCTAAATATCTCTATTTGGTTTTTTGTCGTCGAAATACACTGCGGGCGTCTGATCTCCCTGGAGACCAAGAGATGCGACGATAGACTGCTCTGCCTCCTTTCTTTAGCAAATGTTTTGTGCCACTGGGGAAGTGGCAATTCTGTATTGATTTGTTTTGGATGTTGTATGTGATGCCAATAAAGGTTTTACAATACGATTTTGTTTATCTGCCCTTGGGCTCGGAACCTGCTTGTAGGTTTCCCATCATGGGCATTTGGTTGGTCACTGAGAGAAGAGGAGGCTGACTAGATGGGCCATTGGCCTGATCCAGCACACTCTCCTTAAGTCCTTATCGGGAAGAATCTTAGAATACAGGCTGGTCCTCAATCACCCCCAGTTATTAATCCCATCTCTCTCTTTCTCATTAATTCCATCTACAGGCAACTGGCTCACACAAAGGGGAGACATGGCGAGGGAACAGGGTTGGGATGGAGGCACCGGCGCCAGCTGTGCTGAATTTCCCAAGGCATGAAGACCCCAGATTTGCTTATCTCCATGTCAAGAGCCCTCTTCTCCTCCGCCAGCAAACTGGTTAGCGAATTCCTCCTGGAAACCCCAAAGAAACGGAGGCACAGAAGACAAAGGGCATCATTTACCCGATGTTTAAAGGTAAAGGTAAAGGTACCCCTGCCCGTACGGGCCAGTCTTGACAGACTCTGGGGTTGTGCGCCCATCTCACTCAAGAGGCCGGGGGCCAGCGCTGTCCGGAGACACTTCCGGGTCACGTGGCCAGCGTGACAAAGCTGCATCTGGTGAGCCAGCGCAGCACATGGAACGCCGTTTACCTTCCCGCCAGTAAGCGGTCCCTATTTATCTACTTGCACCTGGGGGTGCTTTTGAACTGCTAGGTTGGCAGGAGCAGGGACCGAACGACGGGATCATTTCAGAGAATGTGAGTGAATTAGGACAGAGGGGCATAGAGATAGGCCTTATTCCGTGTCATCCTTGCTGGGCTCAACTGATGTCCCCCTGCCCCCAATGGAGTAAATTTAAAAAGCGTCCAGGAAGATGTGGCCTCCGCTCCGTTTGTGTGCTGGTAGCAATTATGCGATGCTGAACTCCCATTCCTGTATGCGCCGCAGTTTACAGCCAAAATATCCCAAGCACCATGTAGCAGAACAGCCCAGATTTTCAAAGTTTTTGGGCTGTTCTGCTTCTCCCTGTGAGCCGCAGACGGGAACTGGCAACCCATCCACGGGGGGGGGGGGGGGGAGAGCTTCAAGTTGCTTGGCTGACACACAAATTTGGGGAGTTGGCTCTTTCTCTGTGCATGGAAGGGAAAACAAGGGGCTAGAAGGATACACAACGCTCTTGAGGACTGATTGTAAAGAGCTGAGCCTCAGCCCTGCAAGAGGCACCCAGCACCCTAAGCTGCTTTTTCAAGGTTGTGACACACTGTGGTTGCCACAGAGTGAAGGAAGATCCCCAGTCGTTACGTGAGCAAGGAATCGGGGGCCAAGGACACATTTTGGCATTAAGACCTTAACGCATGATCTAACATACAGATGCTTCCAGCTACCCTCTTTGGGAAAATGTACTAAAACAAAACATAACATTTATTTATAATTCTGTTTGGAATCGAAAAGGGTTAGGGTCACTCCTTTGTGCACTAGTTTCAAGTGGGGAGCTGGCTGGGCCCAGAACATTGCTTTAGATGGGGCTGTGGGTTGATTCTGCAAGGCATTCTTAAGCACCCAGTCAGACCATCTACGCAAGTCGCTCAGCTACTGAACTTGGGCAGAAACATTACATCCCTTGTACTGCCATTTAATAACCTTCTAAATGGGAGAGGACAGGACTTAACCAAGGACTATTATTTAAGAAAAAAGCTCCTTCAAGTTACAGCTCTTCTGCAAACCAGCAGCCAGCCAGCATCCTTTGCTCATGCCTAAACTCTCCCAATCAATCTGGGTAGCATTAATGGGTTTCCAGGAACCAATAATCAACATTTAAAGTTCCACAAGAGAAAATAACTGCGAGGGTTTGATGGCTGAACTTGGGCACTTACCTGTGCTCTCTGAAAATGGAGTACACCTGTCAGCATCAGTCAGCTGGCTACAGAACGCACCAAATTCGGAAGAAGTTGATTCAGGCACTGTTGAGCTTTATGGACCTCAAACATCCAGCTACATCAGAAACTGCTTCCAAACTAAATACCCTTGACTGAACACCCATATTTGGGAATTCCAGGATTTTCCAGAGGGGCAGCCAGATCAGTCTGAGGCAGCAAGAACAACAGAGTGTCACCCTTGTATCTGATGAAGTAGGCTCTATCCATAGAAAGCCAATAAATGTTACTTTCCAGGTGTCCAAAGACGCTGTTGTCCAAGCACAAGACTTTGAAACATACACGGTAGAGCCCACCAAAAAAAGAGGCACTCGCACCTGTTGAACGACACCCTCTTTATTCAAAAATATATTTATGAGACATTTCAGAATATGCTGCTGCGAAAATGGCAGCCTATACCTCTAAATTTATTTCTAGACCGATTCATATACAGATTTAAGAAAATGTTTGGGGGGAAGAATGTGGATTTGATCTTGAGGGAAGATCTTGCACGGAGCACTGGGTCCCCAGCCAGACTCCTGCCCCTCCTTGACCCTTTAAAGCAAATCAAATTCACAGGATTTCAATGACGTTAAAAATAAAAAGTGGAACAGGTGGATTGCCTAATCTGTGCTGTTGTGTCCAAACCCTCTCCCCTCTGCCACAACCCCTCAGGGATTTCCCCATGACCCCCTGATGTATTTAGAGGGAAATACACTGCATGGAGGACTCTCCTGCCTCTGATAACGTAAAGCGCCATGATGCATGCTGATGTTTGTGGCTGGATTTGGCACATGCAAACACACACTGGAGATGCAGGACACTTGCAGGCCAAACGGAGGGCAGAGGGCTCTGGGAATACAGCAGGGTCCCAGGGGAGGGGAGGGGGAAGCCCCCTCCGCTAAAGATCAGAGTGTGAGGGATGGCCCTTGTGGGCACTGGAATGAATTGGAGCTGGGAGGTTTGCTTTCCTTGTGGGGAAAGAACGGGAGACCCCAAAACAAAGGGAGAACAGCTGCTATCACTGCAAAATAAGTCTGCCTACTCCAGATGTGCAAATATTCCTGCACTGCTTGTGTAGTGAAGGGAAAACACGAACAGGATTTTGACTAGGTCCTCCAGATGTTGTTGGACTCCCTGACTGAAAGGCCCAATGATCACGGATGATGGGAGCTGGTGATCCACAGCATCCGCAGGGCAACAGATGCTCCCCATCCCTGAGAAGGACCAGCAACGGGAACAAGACCACAGCTACGCAATTCCCAGCTCCTTTAATGGACTTGACATGCCAACGGACTTTCCCTGGACGAAGTGGACACCTGCAACCTACTTCTAAGCTCAGCCCATCTGCTTACAGCACAGAAGAATTTTGACTGAGGTCTCAGAGCCTTCTTAAGAGGGTCACACATCCCAAGTGGGTGCCTCCTGAGAATTCCCACTGCGGGATGAAGATAAGGGAGCCTGAGCAAAACTGACATGTGCTGAATGAAAGACAAAGGGCAGTGCTGGTTGGAGGAGGAGGAGTTTTGCCTGGGCCACGCAACCTCCTTTTGGTCACCTGTGCGCTGCTGCATCTCCACGCAGCCATGCCATGAGAGAGCAGGAGCCACGCTGCACTGAGATGCACCCGCAGAACGGAGGCCTCGGCCCCTGGACACAGCCACGCCGCATGCGCCCATGCCAGAGTTGTGAGGCCCAGAAAAACCAAGCTTGACACACACCAAACCAATTCGGAAACAATCCAGTTCTTTTTTTATATGAGGGGAAGGAGGGGGAGAGAGCAAAAGTGTACATCAACTTTTCTTTCTTTTGCCTAAAAAGCTCTCAGAAGACGACACACATGATTTGCACAGGTGGTGGTGGAAACTGGAGGTGCTAATGGGGGCAGCCAAAGAGAAACTGAATTTTCTGCCCAACGTGAGGGCGCTTGCCCCCTTCCTTCCGAAAGCGAGCCATGCCTGCCCGTGCCACTGCAACAACATGTCCTGCGGAGGGTCAAAGGAGAGTCATCCTATGTCCAGTCCTTCCTGTGTGAGAATGCGGTGGGAATTTCCGGTGTCCTGCTGGTAGTAACTGGAACTGTGGGTGGAGGGAGGGGAAGGGGAGAGCAGACATCCACGTGCCCTAGTCAGTTGAGAAAAGGTCCCCAGCAGATGGCAAAGGTGCCAACCCACCCGTCACGTTGGGCAGCAGCGACAAATCGGGAAGGCTCTGGATGTGAGATTTGAGCTCTTTGCGGACCTGAGTTACCCGAGCAAGCTTCTGTTTGTACTCCTGGGGGGACAAAGGGAAAAACAGAAAACACAAAGGAAAAAACGAATTAGACGATGTTCCTGTTTCCCAACCATCACCCCCGTCTTAGCTGCAGTCAAGAGTTGATTTGCAGCCTTCCCTGCTTTTGTTGCAACATAATGTGAATGTGATTGCCATTTATAGCCACGGGCAGAAATTCTACAGCTTCATCTCTACGCTGGGCCAAGTGGAGCCACAGCAAGTATCAGACTAAGGAGCAGAAGAAACAGGGGGCGTAGCAGGAGGAAGAGGAAATCAGGAGGTGAAACACGAAATGGGCACAGCGGCAGGGACAAGGCAGGCAACCTGAGACATATATTGTTCGCACAACTCACTATGCTTTCTGAAATCTGACGGGGTTGGGCTGACCAAGACTGGGGGAATGGGGGGGACTGTGGGGTCTTCAGGGCAAGAGGCCCAAGGAGCTCATCTCATCTCGACCTTGGAAGTCCCGCTCAACCCACGTGCAGCTCCCAGGGTCCATCTTACACAAAAAACAAGGGGACAATCCAGGCTGATTTCAACAGCATTTGTACATGGCTTAAATGCTTCTGAACAGTTTATGACCTGCCAAAAACACAAGCACATGTAGGCTTTGTCACAGATGCACTAAAACACAACGTGCATGTCCAGAATACAAAGTGTGGTGTGAGAAGTGGCCTTTGGATAGTGTCAGGAATTTTGCAGTGGGGAAAGTCTTAATGCTCACTGTCTAGTTTTCTATGTGTAAAAAAAAATCTTGTGCATCCAACCACAGGCCACACACAGGCTTAGCATTTAACCAAAGCATTCTGGGGGTGGGTTACAGCTAAGAATTTCCATAATGCTGCTCCCCAATGCTTTCCCTGTGCCCTTGTTTTCCCCACTATCCAAACGCTTTCTGACCCAGCTGCTTCTGCCAGAAGAGGGTGCAGTGCTGTGGGAAACCCAACCTCCTGAGCCACAACCATTGCTCTGGTTGGCTTTCTTGGCTAAAGGTCCAGGGGACCCTTGTCCCGCAGGAAGGATGAGGGTACTGACACACTGACTATTCCTTAGAACTGGGGGAGGAGAGTGTGCTGCCTCCTCACCAAGTTGTCTGCCAAACAACAGTGCAAGAGTTCTTCATCTCCAAGCCACCTCCCACCTTTCCCTCCTGCATCCAAGGGGGTTGGGCTAGGTGGCCCTTTGGGATCATACAATTCTAGGATCCCGGCTTTACAGCAGGAATAATGCAAAAGCCCCACTTCTACTGGGGCCCGTGGTGTGCTCTTCTCCCCGTTTGCTGTGGGAGCACTAAATACATTCAGCAACAGCGGCTGATGCACAGATATGGATTTCTATTGCTAATCCCTGCAGGATTCCAAGGCTGAGGAGAGTGTCAGGCCACTCCTTCATGGAGATCTATGTGAAGATGCACAGCAGTAGACGGGACGACTGCAGAAGAGGTACCGCAGGTTTCATCAGGCATAAAATAAATAGCTGGAGGTTCTCTGGCAAAAGGAGGGAGGGAGACACTGCCACAGCACCAGCTCAGGATGTGGCCCAGAAATGGGACTCCAGCAGCGAAGCATCAGGCAGCTCCTGGGCAATGAAGGCATTTGTTGTGGCAAGAGACTTCTTCATCACCTGCACCCACAAGCTGCACTGGGTTCAGGAAGCTGCAGGATGGGTGGCAAAGCTCTAATTCAGGATGGGAGCCAGAGCTCTAATGGGGGTGAAGGGTGTGTTGCTGTTTAAACCCCTCAGCATTGCGCTCCAGCTGTAGCCCTGCAAAAACTAGGAAGATTCGCAGTGGGAGGCAGGGAGAAGGAGAAGAGTCTGACCTCATGCACAGCCAAGAAGGATACGTGAAAAAGGAAGAACAACATTTTCTTTCCAATAACACAAAGGTCCAGGAGACAAGCAGAGCTAGTCCTGGAAACAGACCCCCATCCATCTTCTGTACATGCAACGTGAGATGGGACCAGTGGTGGGGTTAAGCAACTGTGGGGTGCATGGGGCCATTTTATTCCCATGGGTGGCTGGGAGCATCCTGCGCCAGCCCCTGACCCAGCTTGATATGAGGGCCACATTCAAACACCTCAAGGGCCATCACATGGAAGAAGGAGCAAGCTTGATTTCTCCTGCTCCAGAGGGGAGGGTCAGAACCAATGGATTCACGTTACAAGAAAGGAGATTCCGACTAAACATCAAGAACTTTCTTACAATAAGAACTGTTGGACTGTGGAACAAAGTCCCTCGGAAGCCTGCACACCCTCCTCTACTGGAAGGCTTTAAAAGAGATTGGATGACCATCTGTCAGGGATCCTTTAGGTGTGATTCTTGCACCGCAGCGGGTTGGACTAGATTATCCCTGCGGTTCCTTTGAGCTCTACAATTCTATGATTCTTTGCCCCTTTGGTATATATTCTGCCAAAGTCATTCCGGCTGTTTCCAAAAACATAGGCTGGAAGAGTGTGTTAACAGCTGAAGGACAAGCTCTCCTGCCTTGCCTAGGGGCGCAGACAGAAATGGGATTTTATCGTAGCTGAACATGCACACAGACAGGAGGCTGACACAGCTGAGTCTACAGATAACTTCCTGCCAAGAATCTGCTGCCTGGAAATTGTAGTACATGACTCTGAACGACAGTGATGGATGCGGCACTGGGAGAGCCAGGAGGGAGAGGGGGCAAGAGCTGCAGGCCAATCCTCGCTCTCCTGCACCCAAGAATGGGGGGGGGGGGGTGTCTGTCAACCCGTCAGGCCAGGCCTGGGGGTCCTTCCCCATAACCAGTCGGAAGAGGGAGCCCACAACTACCAGGGAGGGCACATTCCCAGAAGGATGTTCTATTCCTCCAGGCCAATTTCTCCCCCCAAAGTAGGGCAGGGGAGCAGAACGGAGGGCTCAACAGGGAGGACAAGGGGGGGGGGGGTTCCTTCCTAGAAGTCAGCGCTTCTTCATTCTCTCACCACCCAGGGCCATCTAGTCCGGCTCCCTGCGATGCAATACATTCTCTCTTGGAAAAACACTCGACTGCATGCAAGTGTATATATCAGGCAGGCCCCTGCTCCAGGCATCCTGCAAGAGGGTGAGCGTGCCCACGAGCAACAGGGAGCATTTCAATGTCCCCTACGCCTGCTCCCCAACTAATCAACAGCCGCAGTCCACTCCCCACGCTCAGGGGGCTTAGCTGACCCAAATCCTTCTCCCCTTTCAATTCTCACAGAGCTCTTTCAGGATTACATTTAATCCCAAAGAGGCGCCTGACGAGAAGGGACAGAGTGCTTAACCTTGAGAAAAATCTGTAAATGATCTTCCAAGCAACTGTGGCAAAAGAGAATCATCACTAGAGCAGCAGGGTAAAAATTATTTGTGCTGTAACACAACTGTCTGGAGAGGCACAAGGAAATTACCCCAAACTGCATTTTCCAATGGTGTAGCCTTAATCTGAGGACCTTATTTCATCTAGACCAGGGGCTTCTAAGGCGTGGTACACAGGCCACTGGGCTTCATGCAGACCATCTGTGGCCTCTGGACTGTGCATGAAGATGGGAGATGGGACATCCATCGCATTACATACTCATATTGTTTTTTAATTGTATTTCTTTGGTATTTTTATTGCTTCTTTTATTGTCTCATGATTTGAAAACAATAGGCATTAGTTTGATTGTTAGTTTTATGGCATTGCAATTATTCCACATCATTCTATGGAGTAAAATACAATACACAATAAAAGCAGCAATAAAAATGCAATTAAAAACCATGCTAGTACAGTGCATTACAATTGCTATGACTGGCAGAAAAATCATTACATGGTCCACCAAGACCCACAGCAATTGTGGGGCAGGGGGATTAAATCCCCTGATCTAGACTGGACAGAAAGCTGGTGATGGACTTTCCTTCACTGGGAGGCTTTTCAACACAGGTTGGATGGCCGTCTGCCAACGATCCTGCAGCTGATTCCTGCATTGCAGGGGGTTGGACTAGATGACCCTCTGGACCCCGCTCCCAGCTCTACAGTTCTATGATTCTGGGGCACCCATACATAAGCAGTGGCGGCACCGAGATTTCCACCATGCTCTCTCACCAGGCTTACTAACTGGAGTTCAGATGGCGAACAACAAGCCATCATAAATCTCTGGTGTTCAGCCCGTTAAGCAGTCAATGACCCCCTAAACCCAGTCCTAAAATGGTTGGTCTGCATCCACGAGGGAGGCACATTACCCATAAAAGGAAACAGCCAAACCAAAGTAGTAAAGACTTAGCTGAACCAAAAAAACAACACAAAATATTAATAGGCCTAATTGAGGCCGGCTGTTCCTGACTTGCAGGGTTCAGACAGACAAAGTAAACACTCCGTGACTTATGCTCAATTCCCATCCCAGCTGAGATGAGGTTCAGGGAAATTCCTTCGGAAGATCCAGATGAGACACACTAAATCAGATTCGCCATTCAACACGGGCCTTTTAAAAAGACGCTGTGCAGGCTGAGCTATTAAAGGAAAAGGCATCCTTCGGGGCTGCTAACCTGCCACCGAGCGTGTAGGGCAGAACTGGGATGCAGAGCAAGCAAGGCAGGGTGTGGGCAGGTGTGGGAGATGCTTGCTGGAAAAGGGGGTTCCACTCCCTGTCCACATTTCAAAGGCTGGAGCTGCAACAAAGAACTGCACACTTGCGGCTTTAGATGGTTGCCAAACACTGACTCAGCTGCGGGAGGGGAGCAAGCAACATTTTACACACACACACACACACACACACACACACACACAGACACACACACACTCTCTATCTCTCTTTCCATAGTTTGCTACATCCATTATACCGTATTTTTCGCCCTATAGGACGCACTTTTTCCCCTCCAAAAATGAAGGGGAAATGTGTGTGCGTCCTATGGGGCGAATGCAGGCTATCCGCAAGCCGTGGGAGCCCGCGGGAGTTCCCCCCGGGCTCCCCCGGCTTGCGCAGAGCTGCCTGCATCCCGAAGCCCCGGCGCACTGAGCGGTTGCGCCGGGGCTATAGGTAGCTCTGCACAAGCCGTGGGAAGGCTCCCCCAGCTTGCGCAGCGCTGCCTCTTATCCCGAAGTCCTGGTGCGCTGAGCAGTCGCGCCGGGGCTTTGGGTAGCTCTGCGCAAGCCACGGAAGGGCTCCCCCGGCTTGCGCAGCGCTGCTTCTTATCCCGAAGCTACCCGAAGCGACTGCTCAGCGCGCCGGGGCTTCGGGATAAGAGCAAGCCGGGGGAGCCCTCCTGTGGCTTGCACAGCGCTGCCTCTTATCTCGAAGTCCCAGCGCGCTGAGCAGTCGCACCGGGGCTTCGGGTAGCTCTGCGCAAGCCACGGGAGGGCTCCCATGGCTTGCGGAGAGCAGCCTGTTCTGGGGGCCCCAGCCTCGCGCCTTGGGGGGGGGGAGAAATAATTTTTTCCCTTTATTTCCCCCCCAAAAAACTAGGTGCGCCTTATGGGCCGGTGCACCCTATGGGACGAAAAATACGGTACTTATCTTCTTTTATCTTAAATACTTGGACCTCCCCCACATCCCTTCATGGGTTCTTGTTTAGTCCTTGCTGAGCTGCATTTCCTTAATTACCCTCCTCTTCTGCTTGTTTTTAACTACTGCTCATATGTCTAACTCTGCTTGGAAATTCATCTAATTATTGCATTTCTTTAAATATTCTCCAAAGTGTTCCCACTCCTCTCTTATATCTGTCTCATCCTGATTCCTTATCTTTGCAGTCAACACTGCTAATTCCGCATATTTTATTAACTTATTTTGCCATTCTTCTTCTGTAGGACTATTTTTGTCCTTCCACTTTTGAGCATAAATTATTCTGGCCGCTGCCATTGCGCTTAGGAAGAGGCCAAGTACTTTCTTAGGTTTTTCATCCTCTATAATATTCAATAGCAACATCTCTGGTTTTTTTGAGGAATGACAGCTTAAACATCTTTTTTAGTTCTGAATATATCATCTCCCAATATTTGGCTTTCTTACAGCCTTGCCACATATGTATAAAAGGGAACTGACCAACTTTCAATCACACTTTGTTCCAGATACAGGTTTCCTTTTGATCTCAATGCCACCCCAACCACCACCAAAAATAGTGGACCTGGGAGCCCAAGGTTTGCAGGAGAAGTACATTCATTTTAAGTAGTTGCCAGGTGTCAGTGGGATCTCTTTGCTTCAAGCAGGGATGGGGAGCCTGTCATCCCCCAGGAAGCAGGGCCAGGGGTCAAGAAGGACGGGAGCCGCAATCCAGGCAAGGCTCAGAGTTCCCTCATCCCTGCCTTAAAGGGAGATACGCTGTGAGTTGCGCCCATCCACTACAGAGCCAGCTTCAAGGTCCTTGTTGCGAAGCACGGTCCGTCGCAACTGCGCCTCTTCAAGCGGCTTTAGGAAAAAAGCGAACAAACACGCAAGACGTTTTCGTCTTGCAAAGCAAGCCCATAGGGAAATTCGTCTTGCGAAGCGACGCAAAAACCGAAAAACCCATTTGTCTTGCGCGTTTTTCGTTTTGCGAGGCATTCGTCTTGCGGGGCACCACTGTAGTAAATCAGGGACCATCTGAACCCTTTGACCCCACCTTGAGCACTGAGATCACCTGCTGCAGCGCTGCTGGTCATTCCCTGGGTTGATGAGGCTCACTTGATAACAAGGCATAGAGCCTGTATTTTTATAGTCGTACTTTGGTTGTTGAACGGAATCCGTTCCGGAAGTCCGCTCGACTTCTGAAAACATTTGACAACCAAGGCGCGGCTTCCGATTGGCTGCAGGAGCTTCTTGCACTCAAATCAGAAGCCACGGAAGCCGTGTTGGACATTTGGCTTCCAAAGAGTGTTTGCAAACCGGAACACTTACTTTCGGGTTTGCGGCGTTCAGGAGCCAAAACATTCTGACTAACAAGGCATTCGGGATCCAACGTATTGTGAACTGCCCTGAAATCTATGGATAAATGCTGGTATAAAAGTTTAATAAATGCAGTGGTACCTCGGGTTACATACGCTTCAGGTTACAGACTCCGCTAACCCAGAAATAGTACCTCAGGTTAAGAACTTTGCTTCAGGGTAAGAACAGAAATTGTGCTCCGGCGGTGCGGCGGCAGCAGGAGGCCCCATTAGCTAAAGTGGTGCTTCAGGTTAAGAACAGTTTCAGGTTAAGAACAGACCTCCGGAACGAATTAAGTACTTAACCCAAGGTACCACCAGAGGTATAATAATAATAATAAATTTAGGGTGTACCAGAAATTCGGCAGGCACCTTCTGTGCCAACTTTTGAATGCCTGCTGTAAACTATGCAGGCAATTAATACGACACCCCTTCTACAATGGTTAACTGATGTCTGCTTTTACCTTTTTGTGCTTTTATTGCTGTAAACCCCTTTGATATACCACACAGCAGTAGACATTTTTTTAAAAATAAATGAATAAACAAACCTTTCCTGGCCTCCTTGAAAACTGTTTACAAGGGCTGAAATGCCGTGTCTGTGCGTTATTACATTTTTAATTTTGAAAAAGAAAGAAGGAACAAAACGGAATATTGTAATAGGGAATGAAGAGTAGTAAGTAATAAAAGAGGGGACACCACAGATAGTTAAGTTGGTGTAAATCAATTATAAGGACGCAATCTGCCTGCTACTTTGCCATTCCAAAACTGAATGAGCAGGGCTCATCTTTCAATATCTTTGTCATGATAATTGTTGGTATGTTGCCTTCCTGCTGCACATTGGCTTTATCTGCAAAAACAGTCGTCCAAGGTTTATTCAACCACTCTGCCCATGAGCAATGCAGAGTTTCACTGTTGTCAATAAGGTATGAGATTGTGTTCCACATGTCAACTGTGAATTGCATCCTCCATATGCACACTGTGTCAAGGACGGACATCATACCCTTTTTTTGCATCTTTTCAACCCAAACCCACGGCTTCTGAAGGTGAAACTTGTCTCTTTATCCCCTAATGAAGATTAAAACTCAATACTTTTTCCTTTGCTCCAGAGTTAGCTCACTTGGCAATACGTCCTGGTTTGATTAATGCTTTGGTATGACAGAGCCCAGAAAGCGTGCCCAGAGCCCCCAGGCCCCGCTATTTCCAGTCCTTGGCCAACAGCCTGCAATGAGAAATCACTGGCATTCCATGTAAATAATATTTAGTTGCAGGATCTGCCTTGACCGATGAGTGATTATGTTAGCAGCTTCTAAATTTGAACCCCAATGTTTAGATAGCTAGCTGTGATGCCAGAGAAAGGGATTAACTGTTTAATTACTTGGGCGAAAAATCACTTTGAGAACATGGAGCACCCCTGAAGATGCCTTATTTGATCAGAGCACTGCAGACTTTTCCTGACTTAGCAAAATAAATCCCAATTTAGATTTGCCAGAGGGGAGCCAAATTTCTCCTCCCAGCTCATTCCAGAAAGTTTTTGGCCTTTCAACGCACTTTTTCTGAGAACGAGGGGTTGGCTTTCCTGCAGTAGAGACCTTGTGCCGTAAGAGGGCAAAACAAAGCAAACAGGGCACCTGGGAGAAACCTATACCGAGGATGTTTTGCCAGAGTGCTTGAAACACACCAAGTTGTACATTTACGCCACCCTTTGCAATCCTCCTAGGTCAGGTCCCAGAAAAGCAGCAAGAGATGTAGCTGGAGGATTCCTTTATACTGGTCAGTATGCTAATAATCTTACATGCATCAATCAACGTTGTATTTTGGCAGCAGTGGTATTACCAGTGACCTGAGCCACCACAAACCCATTTCTAAGGAACAATCCTGCTCCTTAACACATGCAGAATAGGGTATACCAGACTTGGGAGGTCCCAAGGACCCAAAAGGCTTAGGACTTCAAGGAGAACTGCTTCCCCTTACAAAGTGTCTCACAGTGTCTCACGCAAATGTGAATGGCAGCCTTGCCCAATTCACTGGCAAAGAGGTGAGCTTATGACTCTAGCACAAGTGCATCAGTTGCACTGTTGTGCCAGCCACGACTCCTTGAACCGTAGGGGTGTTTTGCCCACGTCAGGGACAAAGCGGCACGTTTTAAAACCACGCGCTGCTCCCAGTCTTATAGTAGATTTCATCAGCCAACAGCCTCAAGAAGAGCTGCAGTGCAAGCGCGTCCGTGACATCTGCAACAACATGTACAAGTTCAAGACAAGAGCCAAGAGAAAGCGGCAATCTGAAAAGCAAGGGCGACATGCAGCTTTCGAGGAGACAACACCGGCCCCGTGGCAGGACAAGAGGCTGCCATTGGGACAACCTGCTTAGCACTCGCTGTCTCCTTCTGGACAGCTCTGCACTCTGCAGCAACTCACGTTCCGCCCAAGAACAGCTGCTCCTAACAGTCAGCCCTGACAGCCACAGGAAGCCCTTAATGTGCTAGCCAGGGGCAACGCAACAGATGGCAGAGTGCCATACAAGCAGAATCATTAATTATGTTCCCGTCATAATCCCAGGGTGCAGAGCAGAACATGCCGCCCTGCTGAAAATGGTACATTGCAGATAAATGACTCTCCACCCCGCTCATGCGCTCTCTTCCAGTGGCTTTTGGACGCTGGCGAGCTCCAGCCTGCTGCCAAAGCCATATTTGTCAGCTGCTTCCTGTGCTCCCAAGTCAAGCGGCTTTTTACGAAACTGCTTTTATCATCTGCCCACATGTGTGGTTGCATGTCAGGTCAACAGCAATTCAAAAGGGCTTCAGCTGAACTCGCAAGATGGCAGCAGGCGGCGAGGGTGGAAAAGCTGAGCACAGCAGATCAAGTGAACCAAGAAGAGGAAAGTTACCGGCAAAGTGCAAGTGGGGGGACTCTGATAATACTGGGGAGCTGACCTGGACTTAACGCCAGAGCAACCCAGAACTCAAATTTCCTTTGAGGAAGATCATGTTTAAGGAGTTCCTTCTTCCAAGTGAAGTACAGTGGTACCTCAGGTTAAGTACTTAATTCATTCTGGAGGTCCGTTCTTAACCTGAAACTGTCCTTAACCTGAGGTACCACTTTAGCTAATGGGGCCTCCCACTGCCGCCGCGTGACTTCTATTCTCATCCTGAAGCAAAGTTCTTAACCCGAGGAAGTATTTCTGGGTTAGCGGAGTCTGTAACCTGTAGCGTCTGTAACCCGAGGTACCACTGCATCATGTTTTTAACATTAACTATTAAAACATAGAGGGACATGGGTGGTGCTGTGGGTTAAACCGCAGAGCCTAGGACTTGCCGATCAGAAGGTCTGCAGTTCGAATCCCCATGACGGGGTGAGATCCCGTTGCTTGGTCCCAGCTCCTGCCAACCTAGCAGTTCAAAAGCACGTCAAAATGCAAATAGATAAATAGGTACCGCTCCGGCGGGAAGGTAAATGGCATTTCCGTGTGCTGCTCTGGTTCCCCAGAAGCGGCTTAGTCATGCTGGCCACATGACCCGGAAGCTGTATGCCGGCTCCCTCGGCCAATAAAACGAGATGAGCGCCGCAACCCCAGAGTCGGCCACGACTGGACCTTATGGTCAGGGGTCCCTTTACTTTATTAAAACACGATGCCTTCTATTGTATACAAACATCAATCCAAACACACACACACTTCCTATGCTCAAGCTTTACACACAAGGATGCTATCTTTCTCTCCCCCGAGGAGCACAGAATGCCTTCCATCAACAGCCTTATCTGGAGAGGGAAAGCCTAACTTCTGGTGCACACGCTCCAGTGACCTCGAAAGTTACATTGCTGAAATAAACTATATATGGGACTGCCTTTGAATCGGAGAATCATAGAGTTGGAAGGGACCCCAGGAGTCATGTAGTTCAAGACTGTTTCAAATTTGCAGCTGGAGTGGGTTGCTTACTAGGGCATGATGGTCTGAGCATACAGCTTCACACATCTGTATTTATCAGCTATGATTTCATTTCTGGGGTCAATTCAAAGTGCTGATAAGCCATATACGACTCAGGAGGCCAGTATCTCAAGGACTGCCTCTCCCCACATGAACCAACCCAGGCACTGCATTCATCATCTGAGGCCTTCCTTCTCCATGCGCCTGACCCAAGGGGGGAGGTGACAAGAGGGTGGCCACACAGATGGACCTTTTCGGTGGTGGCACATCTGTGGAATGCCCTTCCCCAAGGAGTCTCACCTGGTGCCATCATTGTCTATTTCAAGGAAAAAACCATTTTCATTTACCCAGCAGGCCTTTGGGTCTTAACTGGGAGGGCAACTAGTCATATCTGTGGCCTGTTTTCAGGCGAGGTAGGAAGGAAGTATTCCTTAAATATATATGTATTTCTGGATAAGCACTTTAGGTATTCTTTTATCACTGCTTTTATATTTGACTATAGCATTCCTGTTATTTTTATTATGTCGGACATACAAAGACACTTTTATGTATAAAGCAAATAAACAAAAGAAGGCGAAGAAGAAGAAGAGGAGTTTGGATTTGATATCCCGCTTTATCACTACCCGAAGGAGTCTCAAAGCGGCTCACAATCTCCTTTCCCTTCCTCCTCCACAACAAACACTCTGTGAGGTGAGTGGGTCTTAGAGACTTCAGAGAAGTGTGACTAGCGCAAGGTCACCCACCAGCTGCATGTGGAGGAGAGGGGAATCGAACCCGGTTCACCAGGTTACGAGTCCACCGCTCTTAACCGCTACACCACACTGGCTCTCAGTATGGGTGGGGCCTGTAAGTGCCACCTAAAACAGTCTCATGTGTTGTCGTCTTGCACTCTCCCAGCAGTCCTACTTTCTGGCCATATTGCACAGGGAAGGTCTACATGCAACTACCACTCACACAAACACATATATCATGCAATGGTTAGTAATAAATCAGGGCCCCTATTCAGGGCTGCTGCTGGTGGGGGTTCTACGTATGTTCAAGCAAATGCAGGTTGGAAGACCCATCCCGATCTTCCCCAAACCACATGGGAAGGCACATGCCCTTGCCCACACTTTGAGACCATTCTTGTGTTCAGGCCAATGTCTGAACATTCCTGGAGTCATATTTCCCGTCACATTCTCCTGCCCTCAGTGCACACACCTGGAGAGGCCACAGTCCCCAGCTTCATGCCCATGGGGTGGTGGAGGAGACACAGGTGTGACTGCTGCAGCTGTGACTGTGCAAACCACATGGCCATTATTGGAAATGTGGATTAAAGCAACCCCAGAAGCCAGGGCTGACCCGAGGAACTGACACGTCTAAGAAAGGACACTGCTCGGCATCTATCGGAGGAACGCTACTCACTTCTAGCTTTTTCTCCTTCTCCGTCAGCACGTCCTTCTGGTTCTGGGTGTACTCAATCAACATGCGTGCCAGCTGGCGCCGGTCTTCCAGCTCTGCTGCCAGTCGCCCATTGTACTCCGCTAGTAGCAAACATGCCTCGTCCACAGTCTTCGAAAGACGCTCGGCAGCCTCTTTGTCTAGGCACAAAGGTGGCAAATAATCAACAGTGACTGTGTGCAAAAGCCTTTGTGTGGGTGACAAAAAGCAGCTCATCTGGGGTGAATTCCAATCAAGTGTGGATTTCACAAGGACCAGCAAGCAACACACTTCTTTAAACACTGGCAGAGGAAGACAAGTGCAGCTAGCCCAAAGTGTCCTTTCTTTTTCTGGAAGGCCAAGAAGTCAGGGTTAAGGCTGGCTGGCTGCAGGTGATCCAGGAAGCAGACCGGCACATCTGCAGGGAGGGGTGGTCCCACAGCCACTTTGTCTGCGCCCAAGGTTAGCAAGCTGCTAAGGCCTGAGCAGACCGCTTTAGAGGACTTGGGGAAGAACATCTGTTGAACTGATAGCTGCAGTGCCACCCTCTGCAAAAGCAGTGCTGAACTGAAACTGTGTTGGCTCTCTTCTGATGAGCACAGACAGCGAACTCTACTGCTAAATGCCTGATTCAGCTCCCCCTGGGCCCTACTGTGAAGAGAGCTGTGCTACCACAGTTGCCTTGGGAGTGCAGCTCCTATGCATCAGGTGCTCTGCCTAGATCTCCACCCAGCAGCACACACTGCAAAAGTGGCATCCTTTTCTCCACTGTGAGACACTGTAAGCAGTGATGGAGGAGGTCATCGAGGGCCAGAGAGGAACAGAAATGAACAAATGTGTCCTGGGCCTCTCACATGGTCAGTTAAAGCAGCAGCCTCTGCACACAATATGCAGGGCTCCCTTTACAAGGCAATGATCCCCTTCAGTGAGGAACGTGTCAAATGCTCTTGCCACACAAACAGCAGCAGGCAGGGCTTGGCATGTGGCCCAACAAAGTTCAAGCCACATTGGAACAGGACAAAAAGGGAAAAGGCAGGTTCATATTCGTCTTTTGGCATCTGAGGGTGAAGGAAACCCTTAAAAACAAGCTAGTCTCCTTGGGCAGTTTCCAGGTGCAGAAACAGAGTTGTGTCCTGCCTTCTGCATCCAAGTGTTGGCACTTGAGAGCCTCACCTGTAATCTTCTCCAAGAGTGACACGTCCTGAACCTCCTGGGGAAGAGAGGCAATTTTCTGCCGCACTGTGGCATCTCCCGAAGCCGCGTTTTCCAGATCTTGCAGGGCTTTGATCAAGTCCTCAGTCTGCGCAATTGAGACATAAACAGACTGCCATGATCACTTTCCCAGCGCATGTAGCCACCACCACCCTGCTTCTAACTTCTTAGTCCAACACAAGTCTTGCTTTTCGAAAGCTCTCACTCCCCACCCCTTGGTCAACAAGCCACCCTCAAAACCAAACTACAATCACAGAATATTTGAACCCCCATTTCTGGTCCACAGAACAGACAGCAGAGCAGGAAATCTGAGTTTAATGAACTTCCTGGAATCATCTACCGCCATATATAAATTAGATCACACCATGCTGGGTATAATATACTGTCATGCTTTGGGCAATTTGTTTTATTTTGCTTTGACTGCAGCAATTTTATGGAATAATATTTGTTTTATGTTCCGTTTTACTATGTTCCATGTTCTTCCTTGAGTCGTGAGGGCGTGTTTCTGAGCAAATAAACAGAACAACACTGGTCCTCCTATTGCATTTGCTAATGGCGCCACCATGTGGCTCTCTCTTTAGAATCCAGGGCCTTTATCTCTCTCAATCCTTGGCCTTCCAGACATACCAGAAGAGGCCCAGCGTTGGGGTCCTGCGGGGAGTAGCTCCCGGGATAATCGTCATCTTCTTCTTCTTGTATCTGCTGAAATGTTCGTTTCAATGACTTTTTCTCTTCTGTAACTGAGAAGAGACACAGAGAGACAGTCACAACCTGCAAGGAGACATTGTTCCAGTGGTACCTTTTGAAAAGCGTGTGTGCATGTGTGATAAAACCTAAACTGCTTTGAAGGTCAAAGTCTGATCAGGTTCATCTTTTAAAAAGAAAAGAAAAAGTTAGCTCTAAAAGCTTAAAGCAGAAGCCAACCTCACCTGCCACAGTGTCCCATAGATCAGGTTGAGGAACAAGCCTCCTGCCTTCAGGGTGGGGAGAAAGATAAAAGGGAAACCACAGAGGCCTCCATTTCCCCTCACTTCAATTCTGCACTGCTTGGGGCAGCTTTTGGGAGCTTGCACAACTGGTGATGGGTGGCATTCTTTGCCACTGGTTTAAAGGTTCTGGAAGAATCAGGAAGGTGTGAACAACTGAAGACTGACATATCATTAGGCCACACTCCAGAATTTTCCATATTTTGTATGCATCAGCTTATCATGAATTTTACTTCCTTTTTTTTTTTTAAAAAAAAGGAAAACCCACCCCACAAATTGCCAAAGATAAATAGAACACTGCAGATCTGCAGCTAAAGAAGGAACCTGCAGTAACCTGGGGAGGCAGGCACCAAGGTAGAAAGACAAAAGGCTTCCCCATTCCCCATAGCAGATCCTTCTCAGGCTGAATTGCTGGGCGATCTCAAGGTGGCGCTGTTGGATTCCTGTGTCTTCTCCTGCAGACCAGACAAGTAAAGCGCTCTGGGATGCCAGAAACCCCTCCCATCTAAGGTAGAGAATCTGAGAATCCTCCGGAAAAACAATCTCTCAAAGGACCTGTTGATGGCATTTTACGATTGTACTGTTGAGAGTGTATTAACTTATGGTCTCTGTGTGTGTGGTGTGGGAGCTGCACGGTCAGGGAAAAAACAATGCTGTCCAGGGTTGTAAAGACTGCGGAGAGAATAATTGGGTGCACTCTTCCCACCTTGGATCAAATCTATGCTTCCAGGTGCTATAAGAAAGCTGCAGAGATAGCGCAGGATAGTGCGCACCCTGGAAATGATCTCTTTCAGTTTCTGCCTTCTGGAAGAAGGTACAGGGTTATACAGACTAGGATTAGCTGCCTGAGAATAAAGATTATTGTATCGTATCGTAGAGAAGGACAGCATGCAGAGGCTTTTCAGAAAACATTTTGGGAGGCTGGGTGTCCCCTGGTTCTTTTCCCCTTCCCTTTTTTTGGACAGAACTCCAGGTTTGCCCAATACCAGCCCTCCTCCTCCTTGCATACAGAACTATCGGCATGTTTTTGCAGGTGGGAACCTGCGGACAGATGGTGAAGAGCTGGAGGGCAAGGGATGTTTGGCATGTCCTCAGCAATCATGCCTGGAAGGGGAGCAGCATCTGGCAGCACCAGGAGAAAGATGAAGCACAAGCTGGTCAGAAAGCATTTGCTGCCGCCATCGACAAAGGGGTCAGGTGTTTCTGGCTGGCTTCCAGGCTGCAAATTAAACCCTCCTGAAGCTGGCGGGCCCCTCTTCTTTGCCAAGCCAGATCTTCCGACCAAGAACTTGAGGAAAGCCAGCTGTGCTGAGGGCACTCTGTCCCAAGCACCCCTTTCAAGTGTCATTACGTTGAAAAACAGAGCAGTAAAGCTCATAAGGAAAGGGTAAACCATCTGAGAGCAGATGAAGCTGAGGGCCTGAAGAGATGCCGACAGTCAGGAGAAAATGCAGGGGTAGACGCACAACCACAGTGGTACCTTGGTTCTCGAACAGCCTAGCTCATGAACTTAGAACCTGAACACTGCAAACCTGGAAGTGAGCGTTCTGGTTCTCGATTTTTTGGGGGAAGTCAAACGTGTCCTGAGCTTCCGTTTTTAGTGTTGCACTTCTGTTTTTAAAGAGATTGCGCTGACTGGGCTGGTGAGGAGAAGCATCCCGGCAGTGTTCAGCAGCCCAGCCGCTTTGGCGAGAGAGAGATCAAGAAAGAAAGAGATCGAAAGATCGCACTGATTAGGAAGGTGGGGAGAAGCATTTTAGGGGTAGTTTTTCAACAGCCAGGAACGGATTAATCCGTTTTGCATTACTTTCTATGGGAAAAGGAATGAGATAGGTTTTAGGTTATGCTATGCTTCTAATAGGTTATGTTATATTCTGGATTATGTTATGTTCTAATAGATTATGTCTGAATAGGATGAGAGTGTTGGAGATACGTGCGAATGTGTATGTGAATCCGGTCTTGGGTGTTTGATTTTCGTTGTTGTGTATACTGTGTATATACGGACAATGACAATAAATTTATCTAAATCTAAATCTAAATCTGAAAACGCAGCTTGGTTTTGGAATGTTTTGGTTTTGGAACAGACTTCTGGACTGGATTAAGTTCGAGAACCAAGGTACCACTGTAATATGATCTAGTACAAGGCAACTTCCTATGTCTCACTCTGGCTGTTGCCTGCCAGGGCCTAGAAAGACCCCTGGGATGATGGACCCCGCTCCACAAACATAACTTACAGAGACGCTGGAGGGACAGGATACAATAAGTGTCTACACAGTGCAGATGTGAAGACTGTCACCAGTTCAGTTCCAACCAAGCAGGAGCCCTTGAGCGCAGGTACCTTGAATTCAAACGGCCATGAACCACAGCTGGGGATCCTGTGGCCCTCCAGATGTTTTTCAACTCCCATCTGCCCCAGTCAGCATGGCCAAATGACCTGGGATGATGAAGGTTCTCGTCCAACAACATCTAAAGGCCCCCAGGCTCCCCACCACTGCCATAAACACACCATTCTTTGCTCCTTAGCACGCTACCTTGTCAAAGTGGCTCGATCAGAGTCAAGGGTGTTTCGAAAAAGCAAATACTATTTTTTTACCTTTGGGTTGGGGGCTATTGGAGTCTTCCAAAGACAGTTTCAACTGCTGTATGAACTCGCTGCCATACACACTCCTCTCTTGCCAGATGTTCAGCAATCGTTCCAAGGGCTTTTTGCAGCCCTCATCTGCCTCTCTGGAGGGTCAAAAATTCAGAACGTCAGAAAGGGGAGAACACACACTAGGGGGGAAAGTGGTAGAGGGTGTCCACTCCATTCCTTCCCTCCCACATAAAATGTTTAAGGAGAGACACAATCAGAGACAAAACAGGGATGAAACTGAGCTAAACCCATCAGACTTCCCAAGTAAGGTGTTCACCAGCATGCTAGCCACTTATATCAAAAGGCACACAAATTGGAAATATGCAATTTCAAAGTAAAAGGAATACTTAGTCACCAGCAACACATCCAGTTAAGTATAGAGTTATCCAGAACACACTTGCTCACTTATTCATCTCTGTGTTCTAGATATAATCAGTTTGCAGACTAAGGTCTTCTCTAAATAGCACCACAGCCTTTAAATAGCTGATAACATACAGTGTGCCAAGAAATGACACGTAGCTGCTCATTTGTAGCTTGCCCCACAGTGAGAGAACAGTCACTCAATGACAGATGGAGCGAGCCAAGCAGAAAGGCAATCTGGTGGAAAAAATCTGATAAATCCATAGCATTTGAGAAGCTGACCTCACTTAAAATGGTGTTCAGACAGAGCAAAGGCACGTGGAATAACTAGCAATTGCACAAGGCTGCCAACTGGGGGTCTGAAAAAAACAAGCTGAAATTTCTGCAGGGAATACTCCAAGTGGTAATGTGTTTGCCACAGTTATAACTCTTCAAATAACAGATCAAAGGAAAGTTAGATTTGCTGAAATCTGAAAAGAACACTTCTGCAGCGCAGAATGATCAAATACAACGTGTCCAGCTCAATCCCAAAGGGAACAAAGCAAGCGTGCCTTAAGGAAGCCCCTTGTAGTACAGTAGGGGTAGAGCCTGCAGAGAGCAAACCCTTCCCCCCAATCCTAATGCAGGTCTTCACCTGCTGAAGGACAACATGGAGGGAGACAGTCTACCTTCTCCCGGGGGGGGGGGGGGAGTTCCAGAGTCTAGGAGCAGCTACCGAGAAGGCCCTTTTCCATATCCCCCCAGGGTGTGCCTATGAGGGTGGTGGGACCGAAGAAAGGACCTCCCTTGAAGATCTGTTTTCGTTAACAAGTAGCACATTGCAGCAATCCAGCCTAGAGGTTGCCAGAGGCATTAGAAGAGGTTGCTATACATACCTGGCAACGTGTGAAAAAGCATCCACCAGAACCGATTCAAATTCCCTTGTAAACTCAGGCCCCTTCCTTTTACTGTTCTGGATGACGTCATTGGCCAAGTATAGGAAAGTCAGTTTCCTACTTGACTTTGCTAGGGAAATAGAAGAGGGGAAAAAAATATCTGTATAGCATGTTTAGCTCTCAAGTCACCCATCCTTTTCATTCAGTCTCACAGCCACCCTCGAGGTCGACATCACAAACAGAAGCCAAATTCTCATTTCATGCCCCCTTCTTTAAAGCCAGCAGCGGATCTACACTTAACCAGAGCAGAGCTGCAGAAGCACAAGGAAAGACGTCTTGTGGCAACTGAAAGACCCAACAGATGGTTTATTGTGGCGTCAGCTTCCACAGGCTAGTATATATTTCATTTCATGCAAGGTGACCTCCCAAGCTGGCTTGCTTTGTTCTTGAAGGTTCCTCTGGTTAGCCTCAGTAACGCCATGCTTTCAAGACAAAACAGCTCTCAATTAGCCTATTTCAAGTCAGATGGGTGGCTTACAAAATGAAACAAATCTTGTTTTGTTGCATTTTATCTTGTATTTTTTTTTGTTTACATTTATTGTTTAAATTATTTTAAACGCAGCATTAAATAATAAGGCACAACCAGAAACAAATAAAAGGAAACAAGCAAATTTAAAAACATTAAAAGCTTAAGAAAATCTTAATGTCCTTTGCAAAAAGGAACTAGACCCATGGGCCACAAAGGGCCCATGGGGGTCGCTTAACTGGTTCATGGACCCCCACCGCCCGCTCGGTCAGCTCCCGTGCGCCGTGCTAAACCGGCAAGGAGCAGAGCAGGGACCGCCTTCTGTAACGTTGGCTGGCTTCCCATTGGCTGCAGGAAGCTGCTGCCAGCCTATGGGAAGTTGCACATGTCTCCTCCGCACTGGAAATAGCGTTTGCACATGCGTGCATGCGCACTCTGGCCCACCGCGGCGTCTGCAGGACCATGAACCGGCCCAAGCCACAAAAACTTTGCTGACCCCTGAACTAGACTAAGCACTGTGGACTTTCCAGGAAAAGGCATTCCACAACAGAGAGGCAGGCCACTGCTGAAGAGACTCTTTCAGCGACTCATAATCCCCTGCGGAGCCTCACTTGCTGGGAGCATTCAAAGAAAGATTTCAGGGCTCAGGGTCTGGGTAGGAAAGCACCAGGTAAACTAGGGCCAGGCATGGACTTGCCCTTCCCAGATGCCCTGCTCATCCCTGCCCAAATACAAAAGGAGTCACTCTCTATTGAGAAACCACGCCAACCCCTATGGCATGGTGTGGTGTCTAAATTAACAAATTTCATAGAATTCTGCTGCCCTTAGGTTCCCAGACTTGAAGAGAAAGGAAGCCTGGAGAGTTGAAGGGAAGAAAAAGGAAAACAGCTACCAAAAAAGCATTTCTTTGCACCATCAGCACTTGCAGCTGGTGCTCATTCTAATTACAATATTCCAAGAAGAGTTGCGTGAACTGCTTGGCTGCACTGAGCTGTTTCAGTGGTAATTATTTCAATATCAAAGCCAATAAATATGACTTATTTGTAGAAATCCTTAAAAACAAGCAAGCAAGTGGCATTGACAAGAATGAACTCATCTGTAATCACGGTGAAGGCTTGGGGAAAGAGGAAGCCCCAGAAAACAATGTTGATGCTGACAGGCTGTGCGATTCTACGATATCTTTCATCCAAGCATGCCCTATATTGCTCAAACCTGACAGGCCACAGTATCAAAGCTAAGCTTTTAAAAAACAACAACAGCCTGGTAGCCTCGTACCAAATTAAGAGAACACAGGTGAGGGGCAGTGGCGGGAGGGGCTTATTCACACCCCACAGATGCTTGCAGGGGTCAGGAACGTAACCCCCCCCCCCCCGCCGCAAATCTGTTGTTCCCTGTATTTCCTTTTTATCTGTTCTGAAGATAAAAGTTCAACTTCATTGCAGTGAGCCACACACACGGCTTCTTTGCACCATGCGTTCAACAGGTTCCACTCAATGCAAACTGGCTCATTTGAGTCAAAATACAGAAACTGCTTGGCATCCTAACCAAGGAGGGGCAGTTAACAAATTGACTATCAAAAATGCATGCCACGGAGCATCAAATTGACTCAAAAAAATGCATGCCACAGCACGTCAGAGCAGCAGTAGCACAGTCTTTACTGCAAGTCTTCTGCCCTCCCCAATTCAAAGCATGACAATTTCATTAGTGTTCTGAATAGTTCATTAAGTTCAGAGTGTCTATAGCGGTAAGTGCCTGGCATCAACCAGCACATTTTAAACTCCCCAAAAATAAAAGTACACCTTAGACTCCTAACAGAGCTTTCTAACTGTAGAAGCAAGGCATCACCCTAAGGTGATGTGACCTGGTACCGCCGGGTGCTGGAGGGGCAGGGGGAGATGGGGACAGACAAAGTGAGTGCCACACTCCTGGAAGGGCACCAGCTACGGAGACCCCATTTAGGAGTGAAACCAGGTATCTTTCTCTTACTTTACCAACTGAGGGATCACTACTTGCTAACAGTCAGCTCAAATGTTATTTGCAAATCGTATATTTTTAGAACCAGCAGGACAGGATCAAGAACAAACACTTTGCCCTTGAAGCTGAATACTGAACAATAGACTATACTGTGCACCAGAGAACAGACAACCCAGGCTATTCAGAGCAATTCAAGAACTGCACAATTTAGTTTTCTGAAGATGTTCTGAGCCAATGGGTGGCTTGCCCCTGTTGACTTTGACCCTAATAGGCCTGCAATCTTTAAACCCTCCCTTTCCCATACCAGGTTTACCCAGCACTAAGCAAAGAGTGCCTTTTGACACATGCCTCTCCACCAAGACACACAATCAATTCATTATACTATCAAGGCTGGAAGAATAGCTTTCTTATGAGGGGGTAAAGCTGAGCTCAGCACCTGCCATTAGAAAAGCAGCCACAAGGTAAGTTCTTAATTCCTCAAACACATCCTTTGTCAAGGCCCTGTGTTGGGCAGATACGGGGAAGCTGAACAACTCAGCAGGTGATAAATTAGTAGACATTTTGTCAAAACTGAAGCTTGAGGAACAGAAGAATCATACAAGGACCAGTCCCAGTGGGAGTTCCACAGGCAGAAAGTCTGAACCTTCCCTGATCAAAGCTGCGAAGACCACATCATCAGCTCTTATGCTCAGGTTCTCCAAGCTAATCTTCAGCTCAAGCCGCCACTGAGAGGGGTGGGGTAAGAGCCTGCAGATTAAGTTGCATTACAAATTACAAGTTGGGATGTTAAGCGATAACAAGCCAACAGCCCAAGTTCAGCAGGGATCCCCAGCTCCTAAATGCTGCCCTGCAGAAGCAAACAGAATTTTTATTATTTATTGAATTTATTTACCATCCTATACCCAGGGGTCTCAGGGTGGTTCACAGAAGACACCCAGCTTCTGTTACCACACACCCACCTTATCTCAATGACACAGGAACCTGAAAAAAGGCCTCAGTAGAAGATATTAACATCCAGGCAGGTTGATCATCTGGAGAATCAGATTAAGGTTTTAAAGTATTCATGGCCTCTTTTGATGTGGCAGAAGGACCTGTCTTTTAATTGTACAGGTGTGTTTATTGTAATTGATTTTTAATATTTCTATGTATTAGTAAGTACCTGGGCACCTGGGTCAAAAGCCATGTAGGGCTTTCAGAATCAAAACCCACACTTTGTATTGGAATCAAGTGAAGCCCTTTCACAACTGGCAAGATATGATCCCAGTGGACTGCTCCCAGTTAAAATCCCAGCAGCTGCATTCTGAACGTGTTACAGATCCCCAAGTGTCTTCAAGAGCAGCTCCACATACAGCACATACTAACAGCATGGAGTAATGGTTCCCAGAGCTACCTTCTGATACCAGCCCTGCAAGCAGGAGAAAAACTTCCACACTTCCAGCTCACAACTCACACAGCTGTTGCACAAAGATGTTGGGAACAACGGGATCTGGAGAGCCTCTATAGGCCTCCCAACAACCCAGCCCTGCTCTGAAGGCTCTCCTACAACACACCCTTCCAGGACAGCACATAGTGCTCCGGTTAGGCGACTGTTCAGCCATGCTGGCATTCCCTAAACTAATTCAGTCTTTCGGAGGACTTGGCACTCTTATCACACGACTGTTCAACCATGCTGGCATCTCACACATGCTTTCTAAAGAGGGGGCACGGTGCTCTGGATATGCCACGCTTGCACACCCACCCACCCCACTTGTGTGCTCTTTCCCATGAGGAGGCATGCTGCTCTGATTACATGACTGTTCAGCCATGCTGGTGGCCACAAGAACCAACTCCTAGGAGCTGAGGTCCCATAACATATTTGAGGGGGGCAAAGTTGGTAGGCCTTGCAATTCAAATGGTGTTTGTGCTCTGTGTTGTTGCAGGAATTTATGTATAGGTTGGGGGGGGGGGTTGCCCCTCCAGCAGATATCATGCACATGCAGCCCACTACCAAAATCAGAATAATCACTTTTGTGACTTGTCCCCACCAAACACTTCATCACAGTTTCTTCCTATCTATTCAAAGGGCCTTTTCTGCACAATACCAAATGTAACAATTCACTTATTTATCTATGCACTGGCTCACTGGGGAAACTTCAGAAATTCATATAGACAGGTAAGCTCAGCTCCTCAGCAGCCCCTCTGCCTGAGTGATCATTCCTGGCATCCTGATACCTGAGTGCCAGACAGGCAGCCATTCCAGAAATAACAAACCCAGATGAAGACAAAAGGGTGTGATGAACTTGGCTGGGAAACAGGGAAATGTAAATATCTTTTCTGTTACACTTGATGGGTGTTTGGTGGAGGGCAAGGAGAACCATGGGGCAGGGTCCAGGATGCTCAGATTCCTGCCACCAGACTCCCCTTTCATGATGTAACCATGATGTAGTTTGGAGGGTGGGGGGTGTAACATGGGGATTAGCAGCTAATAAAAGTGTGGATTCTCTTTTGTTGGGGGCTTCCATCTTGTGGCAGGTGGGAGTCCTGCCACGACAGTCTTCAATCAAGACCAGCCTCCTGGCTGCTGTTTTGCTCTGGGATTCCTGACTGGTGTCCTTGTTTTTTTTCTCCAAGGGAGCCCTCAGATTTCTCCGTTAACAGTGTTATGTGATCAATTATTGGTACCCCTACTGGCAACTTGTGCGCTCTTTCCCAGGAGGGGGGCACGCTGCTCTGATTACATGACTGTTCAGCCATGCTGGCGGCCACAAGAACCAGCTCCTAGGAGCTGAGGTCCCATAACATATTTGAGGGGGGCAAAGTTGGTAGGCCTTGCAATTCGAGTGGTGTTTGTGCTCTGTGTTGTTGCAGGAATTTATGTATATAGGAATTTATGTTGTTTGATCAATTATTGGTGCCCTTGCTGGCAACACACCCACCCACCCCCTTCCCTGGTTACACAAGGGCTCAGCCATGCTGGCCCCCTGCTTCCACTCTCTCTCTCCCCCCCCCCCAGGAGGGGGCGTGGCCTTCCCTTTTACGCGACTGTTGGGCCATGCTGGCCCCCCCGCACTGCACAAGAGAAGGGACCCGGGGGAGGGAGACCGAGCGACCCCCGCCCCGGCCTCCTCTCTCTCCCGCGCCCCCCGGCGCCCTGCCGCCTCCCTCCTCCTCACCCTTACGGAGCTCTCGGTGCCAGACGGTGACGATGGGCCCGGCGTGCTTCCGGTGGTGGATGAGCCACAGGCTCAGCGTCTGGACGCTCTGCTGGGAGTTGCTCAGCTCCGACAGCTTCCGCTCCAGCGCCGACTCCGAGAACGAGGACATGGCGCGCCCGGCGGCGGAGGAGGAGAGGAGCTCCGCCCGGCCCGGCCTGGCGCGGCCTTGCTGGAGCGGCCCGGCCCCGCCGCCCTCCCTCCCGCCCGGCCTCCCTCCTCGCCTCACAGACCACCAACCGCCGACACAAAATGGCCGCGCGCCCTTTCACCCCGGCGCCGCGCGAGGGTCAGAGGGCGGCATGCTACGGGAGGCCAAGGGGGACAAACCACCCAGGAGGCGCGAGAGAACGCCGGCCGCCGCTGCTGCTGCTTCGGCCGGACAAGCGGCGCCAAGTCCAGCCGGCGCCGCCCTAAAGCGCACGCGCGGACTCCCAGCGACGCGTGCGCAGTAGGGCCCGGCCGCCGCGCATGGGCGGTGCTGCTCCGGTGGGACTTTTGTCGCTCCGTCCTCCCGCCCGTCTCCCCCGCGGGAGATATTTCGCTCCGCCAGAATTGTGACTTCCGGCATGTGGCGAACTCTCGCTTTCTCCCGAGCAGCGCCTGAGGAAGGGAGAAGCGGGGGGAAGGCGGGAGGCCTGGGGGGTGTTTGGGGAGGGGGGAATAGAGGGCCAGTGACCTGCCATCCGGGGCCACTTCCAGGGCCTTGCCGGTGGCCTGACCCCGCCCACTCGCTGGACTCCAGCCCCAGGTGAGGCAGTGTGGCTCAGTGGGTAGAGCGCGTGCCCTCCGGGCATAAAGGCCAGGCCAGGCCCCTTCCTGCAAAGTTCGACCCCAAAGAGACTGCCAGTCTAGGCCAGGGACTAGCTTCCAGGCTAGACCAGAGGGCTTGACCCCTTGCAAGGCTTTGCAGGGGGTCAGGCTGGATGACCCTTGGGAACCCCTTCTAACTCCACAATGCTGCGATTCCTTCACTGCAGGGGGTCGGGGCTGGGTGGCCTTTCGGGGTCCTTTCCGGTTGTACAGTCCCGGGATTCCCAGGCCCCTTCCTTTCTATGCCAAAGGGTTTCTCTTTCCCTCTTCAGCTCCAGGCATTGGCCAAAGCTGCCCTGCTCTGCACACACTGGGGTAGCTAGCCATGCAGTGAAACTCTTTAAGGGACCTTGAGACTGCCTGCTGTTTTTCAGAGAGCCTTCCTCTAGCTTTTTGAGAACTTGTTATTTCCCCTCTTAAGGCCGACAGAAGTTATGTCAAGGGGCACATTGGGCATGTTACCTTATTTATTTATTTGTTGTGTTTATACACCCCTTTTTCCCCCTCTGAAGGGGTTCTCTCCTCTTGCCCCTCCTGTAACCTGAAAGCTGCTCTCACAGAACTTATTTCCCCTTCCCTACGCAGGATGACGACGACCGGAGGAGAGGCCTGAGTGGAGGGCGGCAGGGCCAGGCCATGGCTGTTTTCGACACCCCACAGGAGGCGTTTGGGGCCTTGCGCCCGGCCTGCGTGCAGCTGACCAAAGCCCAGACGGCGGAGAACGTGGAGCTGCTCCGCTCCCAGCTGCGAACGGTCAGCGACTCTGCTCTGCAGGAACTCCAGGAATATGTCCTCTTCCCCCTGCGCTTCACCCTCAAGGTCCCAGGGCCGAAGCGGGAGCGCGTGGTCCAGACCGTGGCCCAGTGCGTGGCCTCGGTGCTCTCCGCCACGTGCGTGAAGAAGCCCGACCTGCTCCTGGAGCTGTTCTCTGAGCTCTGCGTCTGCCTGGCCTCCCCCTCCAGCCCGCAGCAGCTGGCCCCTCTGTCGGAGGAGCTGAAGGAGGCTGTCTTGCAGGCACTGCTGGCTCTGCTGCATTCGGCCTCCGGCGACGTCCTGGCGACTCTGTACCAGCCCTCCAACCTCCCGCACCTGGGCTTTGCCGTCTCCTTGCTGCTCTCCCTGGCGGAGCAGGAGAAAGCCAAGCAGCTGAAGATCACGGCCTTGAGATGCCTGCAAGCGCTGCTTCTGCAGTGCGACTGCGAGGGGGGCCACCGGCCGCTGGACGGCGAGGAGGCAAAGCGTTGCGGGGATCTCTTTGCTTCCTTCTTGCCTGGGATCTCCCTCACGCTCTCCCGGATCATTGCGGGGGACGTGAAGCAAGGCCATGGCATCGTCGTCTCGGCCGTCAAAGTCTTCTCCCGGACGTTAGCTTTGGTCATGGCAGATGAGCAACTGGCACAGATCCCGCCAAAGACGGAGGCATCCGTGCAGGGGCAAGGCAGGCTCTCGGAGCTCGTGGTCCACCGAGACCCCGACTGGGCAAAGAGCACAGCAGCCAAGCTCTCCATCCTGATCGCGAAGGTGGTTGGGTCTGTGTCCGTTCACCCTCACTGGAAGGCGAGGATGGAGCTGGTGGAAATGGTCCAGCTCTTGATGGCGACCTGCAGCCGGTCTTTGGTCGACTCCGCCAGCCAGCTCCTGAAGGCTTTGGTTGGCCTTGTCAACGACGAGAGGCCCGAGATCCGAACTCGGAGCAGCGAGGTCCTGCGGAGCACTGCGGAGCAGGGAAGGGTGGCGGAGAACCGCCTTCTTGCCGACATCCTTTCGGAGGACCTCCACTCCCTGGCCACCACCCTTCCCCGCCTGATGAGCTCCCAGGATGACCAGGGCAAGACGGTCACCTTGAACTTGCTCCTCGGGTACTTGAAGCTGCTGGGCCCCCGGGTCAACCTGGTTCTGAACTCGTCTTCCCACCTCCACCGCCTCTCCAGGGCCCTTGTGCAAGTCCTGGAGCTGGACGTGAAGGACGTGAAGGTTGTGGAGGAGCGGCGTCTTGGGGACGTGCCAGGACCTTTGCAGCACAGCAGCAGCGCCCAGAGGAAGTGCTTCCGGTTCTTTGCCGACGAGCACATATTCTCCTTACTCCAGCAGATCTGCCGGGTCCTGGGATACTACGGGAACCTCTATTTGCTGGTGGACCATTTCCTGGGCCTGTACGGAGAGTCGGCTGTCTACCGGAAGCAGGCAGCGATGGTCCTCAATGAACTAATTGCTGGAGCAGCTGGGCTGGAGGTGGATGTCCTTCACGAGCAGGAAGAGGTGACCAGTGCTGAGGATCTCAGAGGCGTCGTGGCTTCTGTGCTGGAGGAATACGTGGACCAAGCCAACTGGCATCTGGTCACCAGCATCGAGGCTGAGGAGTTGGCCAGCGAACCGGAGGCGAAGCGCTCCGGGCTCCTTGCCGTTCCGCCTGGCCAGCCCCTTCCTCTCCCAGATGCCAAGCTCACCGTCCACGCCATGAACGGCAACATCTGGCAGATTTGCATCCAGCTGGAAGGGGTGGGCTGCTTTGCTTCCGCGCTCAAGCAGGACTTCCGCCCCCTGCTGATCTCAGCCTTGTACCCCGTCCTGGAGAAGGCAGGAGATGCCACGCTCCTTATCAGCCAGGCAGCCAGTGGGGCCATGGAGGACATCTGCTGCGCCTGTGGCTACGGCTCCATCCCGGACCTTATCAACCAGAATGCTGACTACCTGGTGAACGGCATCTCCTTGCACCTGCGCCACCAGGCTCATGTGCCCCGTTGCTCGCGGGTCCTGGAAGCCATGCTGAGACATTCGGATGCCAATGTGCTGCCCCTGGTGGACGACGTCATCCAGGACATCCTGGCCAAGCTTGACCTGCATCACGCTGACCGGGCGGCCTCATTCCTCGGAGTCATGCACACTCTGCTGCTGAGGCTAGGTACCCATTCACTGCCATGCTTCTGTCCTGCTTTTTCTTTCAAGGAGCTCAAGGCATAAGTGGCTCTGTTTCCCTCTCACAGGGACGTGAGTGGCACTGTGGGTTAAACCACAGAGCCTAGGACTTGCCGATCAGAAGGTCGGCGGTTCGATTCCCCGCGATGGGGTGAGCTCCCGTTGTCAGTCCCTGCTCCTGCCATCCTAGCAGTTTGAAAGCACGTCCAAGTGCAAGTAGATAAATAGGTACCGCTCCAGCGGGACGGTAAACGGCGTTTCCGTGCGCTGCTTTGGTTCTCCAGAAGCGGCTTAGTCCTGCTGGCCACATGACCCGGAAGCTGTACGCCGGCTCCCTCGGCCAGTAAAGCGAGATGAGCGCCGCAACCCCAGAGTCGGCCACGACTGGACCTAATGGTCAGGGGTCCCTTTACCTGTACTTTCTCTCTCACAACAACAGCCCTGTGAGGTAGGGCTTAGCTGAGGGATGGCGAATGGGCCAAGGTCAGGCTTCGTGGTCATGGGGAATTCGAACCCTCCTCTACCAGGTCCTAGTCTGGCAATCTAACCACTTCACCACCTTGACTCAGGGTAGAAAATCCACAGCACACCCCCCAAAATGGGGGACCTCTGTCTTGTCTGTGCTATCCCAGGGGTCCTGGACTTGGTTGCAATGTGTTGCTTAATTCACCCATTTCTTCCTTTCAGAAATTCTGTAGCCGAGTTAGGAAATGACCCAGGGCCTTGGATCCATGCTGGTAACATCTGCACCACTGGTTCCCAAACCTTTTCAGGCCATTGCCTCTTGGTTCCACATTCGCATCCCCAGGGCCCCCAACCCTGTAAAAATCACTCATCAGGATAGCAGTTTGCCCAACCCACTAGGGAAGAGAACGGCACAATGAAATTCAAAATGGTAACCGTTCATTGCATGTTTATTCAAAATCAAATTAAAACTATTTAGTTTAATTCAACAAAGAAGATGAACTTGAGTCAATGATACCAGCTTTTCAAATTCTGTTAGTCCTTTAAACCTCTGGCACCCCCTTCCTGCCCCCTTGCCTCTTAGTGCCTTCCTAGGTAACCCCACTGTCCTCCGTGGGGTGGTGCTCCCCACTGATCTACACTGTGTGGGGGTGCCAAATGACTCGGGAACAACTCCGTTAATCTATGCGTGGGATTTCCTTCAGAGGATGCATACTTAGGAATGCATATGTGAGAGTAATATTCAGCACTGAGAGTTATAGCCAACTAAATCATACTTGCGAGTAGACCTATTGCAATTGAGGCACCTATGTCATGCCCTTTTAAATTTCAGTGGGTTTGCTCTGGATAGGATCAGCACAGGATTCATCCCACAGTTATTCGGAGTCCAGATCTACCTGTTCAGAAAGGAACAAATTGAATTCCTTGAAACTTCCTTGGTTTGCAGCCTGATTGTCCCAGTTGCAGAGGAAAGCCAGGAGAATTTATAGCTGCTACTATGTACTGTACAGTTTCTCTTTTTATATTTTAGAACTTTATTAAGGAATCAAAATATCTTACACAATGAAGCGAGACGATTCAGGTAGCGGCTTGCTATCATAGTTCTATAGAACATGGGAGTATGAAGAGGTTGATTAAAATCAGGCCAGAAAATGGGATTATCGTTCTCTCGGGATCAAAGAGGGCTTGTGGTAGTGGATTTTGGTATATACTCAGGAGCAAATAAATCTGGTTCCGTGGGAATTTGCCAGTTCCTTAATGCTTGTCAGAAACATCCATCATGCGAGAGCTGTTGGCTTGGAGGTATCTCGTAAAACACACATCAAATGATTCCACTCTTCTGCAATTGGGGTGTGTAGGGCCTTCTGAAACCAAATGTGAATCGAAAAATCAAACATATTTCTCCATTATTGGGCAATAGTCAATCTAGCCGCAGCCAACAAATATAGAATAAGCGTTTTACAAACTAGTTCTGCACGGTTTTACGGACATAGCCTGGCCTGGAGATTCACTGCGCTGTGTCTTTCCTGTGTGGCTTAGCCCTCTTTCCCCAAATTGGGACTTAAATGTACACCCCAGCTGCCCAGAACATAACCCGTTTCCAGCAACGGCCAAGTTTAGGATTGCTTTGTTGGGCTTGAGGAAGTCACGCTTTCCTCCTCTTGGCAGCTTCCTGGTTTGCGGTGGAGCGCCAAACAGAGAAGAATTTGGAGCATGAAGGGGGCCGTTTCTCGGGAGCAGCTGAGCAGAATGAGGAAACCCCTCCCCTGACACTTCTCACCGCAGAGGCCATGGAAGAGTTCTTCCTCGAGTACGTGAAGCAGAAGCGGATTGCAGAAGGCAATCTCACAGAGGAGGAGGAAGAGGAAGGTCAGTACAGCTGAAAGTCCTTCAGGTCTGTGGTCGGAGCCCAGGATGCTCGTCCCCTACACTCACGCGCACGGAATGCCATAGCTGCATTTGGGAGAGCTTGATCTTTTAGTGTGGCAGCATTTGCCCTTCGGAACTCCCTGCCTATTGACATCAGGCTGGCGCCTTCACTGTACCCTCTTTTGGTGCCTGCAAAAAACATTCTTGTTGCAGAGGGCCTTCTCGGTAGTGGCGCCCACCCTGTGGAATGCCCTCCCATCAGATGTCAAAGAGATAAACAACCACTTGATATTTAGAAGACATCTGAAGGCAGCCATGTTCAGGGAAGTTTTTAATGTGTGACATTCTAATGTATTTTTAATCTTTGTTGGAAGCTGCCCAGAGTGGCTGGGGAGACCCAGCCAGATGGGTGGGGTACAAATAATAAATTATTATTATTTATTATTATTATTGTTTAGACAAGCCTACCCAGATGGGTGTGAGTTTTAACCTGCTTTTAGTCTATTGCTATTTTAACTTCTTGAAAGTTTTGAAATATTGTTAATCTTTCATAGATTTTGTTGTTGTTTAGTCGTTTAGTTGTGTCCGACTCTTCGTGACCCCCTGGACCAGAGCACGCCAGGCACTCCTGTCTTCCACTGCCTCCCGCAGTTGGTCAAACTCATGCTGGTCGCTTCGAGAACACTGTCCCACCATCTCGTCCTCTGTCGTCCCCTTCTCCTTGTTCCCTCTATCTTTCCCAACATCAGGGTCTTTTCCAGGGAGTCTTCTCTTCTCATGAGGTGGCCAAAGTATTGGAGCCTCAGCTTCAGGATCTGTCCTTCCAGTGAGCACTCAGGGCTGATTTCCTTCAGAATGGATGGGTTTGATCTTCTTGCAGTCCATGGGACTCTCCAGAGTCTCCTCCAGCACCAGAATTCAAAAGCATCAATTCTTCGGCGATCAGCCTTCTTTATAGTCCAGCTCTCACTTCCATACTGCTTTGAGACTTTTTTCCTACAGTCAAGCAGTGCAGCATAAAGTTTATGAAATAATAATTTTAAAAAATGTGTTTAAGTTCCACCCTGTATCGTTCCCATAAGTGCCAACCCTCCTTTCTCCTTCCCAGAGGATCAGCTGCCTTCTCTGGAGCCAGTAGCTGAGCAGAGCCTGGAGACAGAGAGCCTGTTGCCAGCCCATGCCCAGACCGCCAAGGCCGTGATGGAGAGATGTGCCCACTTGCTCTCCGACAAGAGTCTCCATGTGCGGCTGAAGGTATGCCTTGGAGCAGCAGCCAGGCCACCAGGCGCTCTGCTGTTGGCCCAGCCCTGGAGATGGTATCTAAGTGCCAAAGCCCTTGCTTTGAACATGTAAAATGCAGTGAAACGAGTTGCTTTGAGCATGTCCACTGTCCCCTTTTCATGCGCCTGAGACTGATGGGCTTGGCTCCCAGCTCAAAGGGCTGATCTTAAAACCAGCCAGAGGGTACCCTTGGGTATAATGCGAAAAATGGGTTAAATGACACAGTGCTTGGCCTCCTGTCTTGAGAAGCGCATCCTCCGTGTCTGGATGCTCTGAGATAAGGGTGTCAGGTGCCCTGGGTCACCATAGCAACACCAGCGAGGTCGAGTGTATGATTTGCAGAGTCCTTCGCCCTTCCGTTGGTTCAGGGATGTGGAGATAGGTATAATGGTCTCCAGGGCATTGTTTTTAATAAATAATAATAATAATAATAATAATTTTTTATTTATACCCCGCCCTTCCTGGTTCAGAAAACTGGGCTCAGGGCGGCTAACAACAAATTTAAAACACTTAATTGATGCTACAAAAAAACAGCATAAAATATGGTATCAAACGTGAATAACAATAAAATCAAAAATCAATTTAGGTGAAAAATCCATCCAGTAAACATTAGATGATCACCAGGGCTAGCTGGCTAAGTTAGTCCTATTTGGGCCAGTGAGGAGACCAGGGGAGAATTAGCTGTGGGGTCTCAGAGCGGGTAATCTTCACAAAAATGGGAGGGGGAGGGAAGGAAGGGGAATAAAAGATCAGGCTGAATTCAGATTAAAGGCCAGGCGGAATAGCTCCGTCTTACAGGCCCTGCAGAAGGAAGTGAAATCCTGCAGGGCCCTGGTCTCCTGGGACAGAGCATCCCACCAGGTCAGAGCCATCACTGAGAAGGGGAGCCATCACTGAGAAGGCCCTGGCCCTGGTGGAGGATAGTCGACTTCCTTAGGGCCTGGGACTTCTAAACTATGAGTATGTCCTGTTTTCCTGATCTTGTGTTGATGTTGAGCCCTGCCCTGTTTGCTGTCATGGTCTGACTCTGAAGCTGTTAGCTTAAGAGGCTGTAGGTTTTACACAGCAGCGTTTCGCTAGCATGGTGGTGGTGTTAGCAGATCTCTCTGCTCATAGGTCGATAGTAGTGTCTAGCTTCGTCTTGTGTCTGGAGACAAAAAGCTCATTGTTCCTTTGAACTGTGCGGGAGAGGAGTTTTCCCCTTAACTGGGGACTCTGGAAGAAGCTCTCTGCTGGGAGCAAGAAATCTCTGGAGACTCCGCTGGGGCTCCACACCCTCTGCCGACACATTACGCAAGTTGAGGGGTGGTCAGCTACCAACTGACTCCCGCAAGTGACCAACGCATTTTAGTCTTTGAAAAAGAGATCAAGGACTGTTTTCTTCTCAAGGTGAGAACAAAGCAAGAGCACTGAACACTCTTATATCGCACAATCACTCGTCTAGCTGTCTCCACCTCCGTTAATGCCATTGCGTTTCTCCTCTGAATTCTCCTGCGCTTTCCCTGGCAGGTCCTCGATGTCTTGGAACTCTGCGTGACGGTGCTGAGCCCCCACGAGAGCCACCTCCTTCCGTTGGCCCATCGGACGTGGCCTGCCCTTGTCCACCGCCTGACCAAGGACGACCCCCTGGCTGTCCTCAGGGCCTTCAAGGTGAGCCTGTTCAGAATCCTCAGCACCCACCCACACCCCACCAGGGCCAGCAAGGGGCTGAAATTGGCCCCTGACACAGTTCCTGCAAGGGAGGAGCCAGCCGTCTTGACCACAGTTTAGTTTTGTGGGACTGATCTGCTGAATTTGGGGCTTCCCCCTATTAGGTTGTATTGAACTTTTGCAGATTCTGAAAATGAAGGGGGCTAAAACGTTGTAACGTGGCTTGGGGATTCAAAATATATTTTGGTTAAATTAATACAATTTAGTTTTCTTGGTAAGGAAAATTGCATGGAAATCATTGATTGCCAGGTATTTCCAGTTACATCATCACCATCGTTTAGCATTAGCTGACATTTTCAGAAGGTGAAATTAAAAGTTATTTGGTTTTCCAAAAGGAGTTTACATGATTCTTCATCAGATGTAGACTTACAGAGCTAAATGCTGTCTAGTCACAAAAATAATAGCAGATTTGAATTCCTCACACCCAAAAACACATTTTAAGGAAAGAGATTTGCAAAAATTAAATTCCTCCCCTAAAATGGCACACCCTGGCCCTCTGTTTAATAAAACTATTTTTTTTAAAAAAGAGTATGTGATAATAATAATAATAAAAATTTATTTATATCCTGCCCTCCCCAGTCGAAGCCGGGCTCAGAGCGGCTAACAACAGGAAAAGTAACACAGTTTACATAAAATCACAATCAATTAATTGAAATACATTCTAAAATTAATTCATTCTAAAATCAATTCAGAATCAAATTAATGGCAACCATTGGGCTAGAGTTCTGTGAAGATTGCCAAAGGAGGGGGTCAGACTGTGCCTTGGCCAAAGGCCTGGTGGAACAGCTCTGTCTTGCAGGCCCTGCAGAAAGATGTCAAGTCCAGGGCCCTAGTCTCTTGTGACACAGCGTTCCACCAGATCGGGGCCATGGCTGAAAAAGCCCTGGCTCTGGTTGAGGCTAGCCTAACCTCCCTGTGGCCCGGGACCTCCAAGATGTTTTTGTTTAAAGACCGTAAGGTCCTCCACGGGGCATACCAGGAGAGATGGTCCCGTGGGTACGAGGGTCCTAGGCCGTATAGGGCTTTAAAGGTCAAACCTTCAACCTGACCCTGTACTCCACTGGGAGCCAGTGTAGCTGGTATAGCACTGGGTGAATTTGATCCCACGGCGAGGACCCCGTAAGGAGTCTCACCGCGGCATTCTGCACCCGCTGGAGTTTCTGGGTCAGTCTCAAGGGCAGCCCCGGTTTCTGAATATCAGCTGCTGGAAACCACAGAAGGCCAATCGCCACAGTGGCCAACCAGACGCTATCACTACCACTCTCCATGCTGCTCTGTTCCATCTGGAGCAGCCGGGGAGTTATGTGAGGCTGCTGTTTGTGGATTTTAGCTCTGCTTTTAACACTATCCTCCCCCATAGACTGGTGTCCAAGCTAGAGGCGATTGGACTCTCCAACTCCACCTGTCTCTGGGTTTTGGACTTTTTGTCAGAACGTTCTCAGAGGGTTAGAGTAGGGTCACATATGTCCACAGCCCTTAGCCTTAACACCGGCTCACCACAGGGTTGTGTGTTGAGTCCCCTGCTCTATACTCTCTATACGTATGATTGTACAGCCATTTATTCCAGCAACAAAATCATCAAGTTTGCTGATGACACTACGGTGGTGGGGCTCATTTCAGGAGGGGATGAGTCCGCCTATCGGGACGAGGTGGAGCGGCTTTGTGCTTGGTGTGGAGAGAACAATCTGGCTCTTAATACGACTAAGACCAAGGAATTGGTGGTGGATTACAGGAAAAAAAAGGCGGACATTCAGCCCTTGTATATCAACGGGGAACGGGTGGAGAGGGTGGCGGAATTCAGGTTTTTGGGAGTGACTATCGATCAGGGCATGACTTGGAGCGCAAATACCACTGCTCTGGTGAAGAAGGCCCAGCAGAGAATTTATTTCCTCAGACTTTTAAAGAAGAACAATCTGAGTGAGAGACTGCTGGTGTCCTTCTACCGAGGCTCCATAGAGAGCATTCTCACATACTGTATTTGTGCCTGGTTCTCCAGCTGTACAGCTAGGAAGAGGAAGGTGCTCCAGAAGGTCATAACCACAGCCCAAAGGATTATTGGTCATCCCCTCCCATCTTTGGAAGAACTGTACGGTTCCCGCTGTCTTAGGAAAGCAAACAATATCCTGCAGGATGCATCTCACCCGGGACACAGTCTGTTTGTACTACTGCCTTCTGGCAGGAGATACAGAAACATCAAGTCAAGGACAAATAGACTGAAAAATAGTTTCTATCCAAGAGCTGTGGCCTTCTTAAATGCAGTAACTCGATAGTGTGACCTGGGAGTTTGATGGGTGTGGGTGTGGGTGTGGCTGGAATGTGGTTTGTTTGGTTGTTGTTGTTGTGTTGCTTTTGTTGTTTTTAAGGGATGGCATCCAATTTCGTTGCACTTGTGCAATGTTGCACTTGTGTAATGACAATAAAGAATCTATCTATCTATCTATCTATCTATCTATCTATCTATCTATCTATCTATCAGACGCCTGTGGGGAGAAACCCACAAGCAGGATTCGAACGCAGGAGCCCTTCTCCCCTCCTGCAGTTTGCAGCAGCTGGCAGTGAGAAGCATTGCTGCCTCCAAAAGAAGGCCAGTCGGCCGATGAGAACAATGCAGATTTGCAATAAGCAAAACAGGGAATAAAACTAACAGCCTGACAGTGCGGCCCAGTGCTGAGCTCCGTAGTGCTAACTGAGCCAGAGTGTGGGGGCACCAGGTTGGCTTCCGCAGCTGCAGCCTGGCTGAAAAAGCAAAGTGAAAGACAGGGTCACAGGGGAAAAAGTGGCGCAGCAAAGAGGAAATCTCCCAGCTATGTTTCATCTCCTGTTTGTTTCTCAAGGGCTGGTGCAAGATCTGGTCTTCTTTTTTTGGGGGGGGGGGGATTGTGCTCCCCTTTTAGCGAATCTGGCCAACTAACCTGGCAAGGAAGAAGCATTCGATGCCCTCCAGGCTTCCAGCTCCGAGATGTGGCCTACAAGGAGAGCGTTTGAAGTGCAAATGGTTTGAGCGACTTAAAGCTAAACGTGTAATACACAGGGCCCCCCCCTTGGGGGGGGGGGACAAAAAAAAAACCCCAGCCAAGCCTGCAATACCCAGCCAACATCTCAAGGACCAGGCAGGATTTTTTTGCGCGGGAGAGGAGAAGACGTTATCGAGGAACGCAGTTACCTTTTCAGCATTTTGAGATATGCTGCCAAGCAGCAGGGAAGGTGATACTTTTTAATTATAGAAATCCCTTTGATCGTGGTGGCCTCCTTTCTGAAACTGCAGAGAGGGAGGGAGAGAACTTCAGTGCAGCAGGGGACCCAACCCTCCCTGTGCTGGGTGGGCCTCCTCTTGGCAGCCGAGTTTAGAATCGTAGAATTGCGGAGTCGGAAGGGGTCCCAGGGGTCATCTAGTCCAACCTGCTGCGATGCCTAGAGGCTTAGCAGTTCTTGCACTTTCTTGTCTTTAGTCCTTTGCATGATGCTGCAGGCACCCCCAACTTGCACAGTCGCTCTCATACACAGAGCTGCACGGCACTGTGCAAACAGTGCGGAAAAACAACCTGCAGTATTTGCTCTGAGCCCCCCAGATATGGGCTGAACGTGGTGTAGAGAAATAATAATAATTTATATTCATAGCCCGCCCATCTGGCTGGGTTTCCCCAGCCACTCTGGGTGGCTCCCAACAAAATATTAAAAACACAATCAAACAGCAACCATTTAAAAACTTCCCTTCTAAAAGTCAGATACAGTGATACCTCTGGACGTGAACGGGATCTGTTCTGAAGCACCGTTCGCACCATGAGCAATTTGCCACGTCTTGCGCATGCGCACGACGTCATTCTGAGCGTCTGTGCATGAGCGAGCGGCAAAACCCGGAAGTAACCCATTCTGTTACTTCCGGGTCACCGCAGGATGAAACCTGAAAAGATTCAACCTGAAGCAAACGTACCAAGAGTTATGACTGTAGTTGTTTTATCTGACATCTGAGGGGAGGGCGTTCCGCAGGGCAGGTGCCACCACCGAGAAGCCCCTCTGCCTGGGTCTTGTGGCAGAACGCCCACTCAGTGCAGATTAATGCAGAAAGCAAGTCTGGGTGCAGGTGGCCTGGCACAGAGCGGCTGTGCTCTGAAGCAGAATGAAAAAGAGTCCTGCTTTTCATCGCAGGGGAGAAGGGGAATGGAATGGAGTATCCCGGGAAAGGGCATAGCTGGCTAGAAAACTGCACAGGAGCCCTCAACATTGCAGCATTCTGTTGCAGATTGCACTCATTCCAGCAAATGTGACTTGCTTCTGTGAATAAGAGCCTGTTTGGTGGAATTTCCGCAGGTGCTGTGCACTTTGGGAGCCCACAGCGGCGACTTCCTGCGGCGGCGATTCTCCAAAGACGTCCTGCCGAAGCTGGCAGCCTCCCTCGTCACCCAGGCCCCGGTCAGCGCCCGGGCAGGGCCCATCTATAGCCACACCCTTGCCTTCAAGCTACAGCTCGCCGTGCTGCAGGGCCTCGGTTCCCTATGCAAAACTCTGGACCTTGGTGAGTAGTTAATCTGTGGAACTCCCCGCCACAGGAGGCAGTGACCAACCTAGACAGCTTTAAAAGAGAATTAGCCAAATTACAACAGCCGAACCTTTGTAACCTTAGGATAACAGAGCTTGGAAAAACTATTTAAATGTACCTTCCCCAAAAAACCGGAAGCTTTTCTGCTGGGGTTGATAGGCGATGGATTAAGAAAAGCAGACCAGAGACTATTTATGTACCCTACGACTGCCGCCAGAATCTCAGTAGCCCCAAAATGGAAAACTCAGGAAATACCAACACTAATGGAGTGGCAGACAAAAATGGTTGAATATGTAGAATTAGCAAAACTGACCCACAGGATCCGTAACCAAGAAGAAACAAAGTTCAAAAAGGAACGGAGTAAATTTGTCGAGTATATAGGTAATAACTGTAGATGTTTAAAGGCTGTAGCAGGATTAAAATAAATCTTGTGATGTGTGTAGAATGCAACTAAGAACCTGTGAAAGAGAAAATTTAATATGAAAGCCTGTTGAAGGGAGGGAGGGAGGTCTGTGCGCGATAGAGCGTGTAGAAAATAAACAGACATACAATTGTTGAACTTTAGAGTATTTATTTTGTTTGTACATGTTAAAGAAAACACAATAAAAAGCGTATAAAAAATAATAAAAAAGGATAACGGAGGTTGTTGCTTGGGAACTGCAGCACAAGGGGCTTTGTCAGCCTGGCGCTTGGGAACGAGCCAGAGGCAGGGCTGGCAGAGCTGCTTTCTGCAGGGGTCGTGTGAGCATCTCTACCTGCCCAATGCCAGGTGAGAAAGTCTTTAACATCAGTCTTTAGTCCTTAATCAGTCTTTAACATCAGCAGTAACATCTAGACCATGGGAGTGTTTCAACCCTGTTCTTGAGTTCGTTCAAAATCTAAAACAGGTTTATCTTATATTTCTTTCTTTGAATTTGTGCCATTTAGGTTTTTAAACCTTTTTGTAAAAGCAGCACTAGAATTTTCACAGTTGAGTCCTCAACCCTTTATTATTGTGCTTTGCCTTCTTCAAGTTGGGCTTTGTTTAAAACTTGCCATTTTTGTAGCTTTTTTCTAAATTCAGTATTAGAAACTGTACTTTTGAGTCCTCAATCCTTTATTACTGTGCTTTGCTTTACCTAGGTCAAGCTAGGATTGTAATACGTCAGAATTTTGGGGGTTCTACCCTTGTTTGAATCTTGGCCATTTAAAGTTTATGATTTTTCTATTTCCTTCTGAGGAAACGGAATGGTTCAGTGAAACGAGGTTTGTAGCCGTCATCCCGTTAAAGGCTTTGTTCTATTTTAGATTTTCCTTATTTTTTCCTTAAGCTTTTTGATTTTATTATTTAGTTGATTTCCACAAGGTAATACTTCTAGTCGATTACTTCTCGTTTCAGGGATTTTCACGGTATTTCATTTGTTTTGTGCAATACCAGGTGAGAGGCAGATGCGTGTGCTCTTTGGGAAACGGCCTTGTAAGGACTGTGACCCCCTGTGTTCCTGCCTTCCCACGAACCAAGTTTCCCTTGCCCACCCCAAGGCCTCGGTTCACTCTGCAAGCCCTAAATCTTGCCTGACCCTCCTTGTTTGCAGATGCAAGCCGACGCTCTGCCCACCCTCCGGGGCGCTCCCTGCGCGAGTCGTCTTCCGCTGACGCTTCTCTCTTCCTGTTCCTACAGGTGAGGGCGACCTGAATAAAGTGGAGGATGCCTGCCTCCCCTACCTCAGCATCAAGCAACCTGCCAAATTGCAAGAGGCCGCCTGCAGGTAATGGAAACGCAAGCAACACAAAGCCTTTCCTGTTGTACCCGGAGCAGAATTTCATAGCAGTGTAGAGTTCCCTCAGCCATCAAGTAATCCCCACACTCTGCAGAAAAGCTGCCCCCTCCTAGATCCATAAATATGCTGCACAAGCAACACCACAAAGCCGGCTGCTTCAGGTGACTCACGCAAGTGAGCCAAGGTGCAGGGGGCCTTGCCCTTCACTCAACAAGGACCAGCATTCATTCATTTCATAATTATCATAATTTTATTTATACACCACCAATCTAGCTGGGTTTCCTCAGCCACTCTGGACAGCTTACAGCATATATAAAACATATATAACATATATAAAACATATAATAATAATAATAATTATATCCTGTCCTCCCCAGCCAAAGCCAAGCTCAGAGCAGCTAACAACAATAAAGGTAACACAGTAGTAACACATAGTAAAATATCAAACATTAAAAACTTCCTGATATATCTATACACTGTTTAGGGAAGGTTTCAATGTTTGATGTTTTATTGTGTTTTTAGTATTCTGTTGGAAGCCACCCTGAGTGGCTGGGGAGGCCCGGCCAGATGGGTAGGCTATAAGTATTAACTTACTATTTATTATTATTGCTGCTTGATTGTTAAAAAAAAAAACCTTGGCGCAGTTTCCAAAGGGAATAAAACAGTAAAACTATCTGTAAAAACAGTAAAAAACAAAACAAAACCCAGACCTTTGAAACATCCCAAAGATAAAAGTCAGCTATGAACTAAAAAGAGATTAAAACATACATCCACTTTCTACATGCGCAGACATTCCTTGCCAGACCGAAAAGTTTGGAGTCCAGTGAAGGCGCTTGCCCAAGGCCAAGTGGCAAGGGGTTCCAGAGTGTAGCTGCCGCCCCACTGAAAGACTCAGTTCTTTCCAACGCAGAAAAGGCACCCTGTGGCCTTGTATCAGTGCCAGCTCTGCTGATCAAAGTGGTTCAGTGGGCACATGTGGGATCAAGGCGACCTTGTAGGTAAACTGCTCCCAAGTTCTTCAGGGCTTCCTATGCTAATATTGACACCTTGGACTTGGCCCAGCAACCGGTGCAGATTTCTGAGCACACACAGGTGTTCTCTGCGGACAAGACCCCCCCCCCTCCTGTCAGCAATTGTGCTGCAGCATCCGGCACTAACCCCAGCCTCTTGGAATTCCAGTTCCAGGTAGGTGGACCAGCCAACGAAATCTTCTTACCATATAAGTCTCTTTGGAAAAAGGCAAATTTGCTTCAATGGGAAGCCTGCCTAGCCCTGCCTGCTGTTTTCACAAAACCAGGCAAAGGTGGCTCTCCCACAACACACCCATTTTCTTTCTGTTTTCTCTCTTCTGTCCCTTTGGCCCTGAACGTCACTTGTGCTTGCCTGAGCCCAAACCCATTTCTCTCGACCGCTTGGCAAATCCTGGAAAAGGGCCAGACCCTCCGTTGCCGTCGTGGCTTCTTAGGTAAAGATGAAGGGACCTCTGACCATTAGGTCTAGTCAAGGACAACTCGGGGGTTGCGGCGCTCATCTCACTTTCCTGGCCGAGGGAGCCGGCATACAGCTTCTGGGTCACGTGGCCAGCATGATTAAGACGCTTCTGGCAAACCAGAGCAGCGCACGGAAACGCCGTTTACCTTCCCGCTGGAGCGGTACCTATTTATCTACTTGCACTTTGACGTGCTTTTGAACTGCTAGGTTGGCAGGAGCAGGGACTGAGCAACGGGAGCTCACCCCGTCACGGGGATTTGAACCACCGACCTTCTGATCAGCAAGCCCTAGGCTCTGTGGCTTAACCCACAGTGCCACCCGTGTCCCTGTGGCATGGCTTCTTAATACATGTTTAGTCAAGGAAATTTGGAGGAGGAAAGAAACCCCCAGTCAACTCACATTAATAGCAGAAGAAGCACCAGTGGTTCTCTTGATAGGGCTCCAACCTGTTGGGATGCTGCTGGGAACAAGGGGGCATTTGGCAGCCCCCAGGTGACTCCAGCCGGCAGCCAGGCGAACTCCGGTTTTGGAACAGCATCCATCAGTGACTCGAGCCTCCGAAACCTTCAGAAGCTGAGCACGCTCTTATCAGCAGAGTGAACAAATCTTCACAAGGGAAGTGGCGGACAGAGACATGTGTAAGCATTATTTACAGGCATTTATTCAGCATAGTTCAGGAACAAAGGAGAAACATGTCTGCTTCCCTTCGTGTCCAAGCAAACAAGCAGCACAGCCAAAGCAATATACAACGGATGTTCCCAGCAGGCTGGAAGTAAACAGACAGGTGACATACAACAACTCCACATATCTGTTCCTCTTAAGGCAGAACGGAACATCGATATCCTAACACAACCAAGGCCAAAATGCCCTGGGGGCGGGGGCAAGCGCTGAGGGTCCTTGCTCTGCCTCAGTGGGAGCGAAAGACCTTTCCCATCTCCAAAGTTTCTGCAAGCTTCAATTCAAGTTACGTGAGCCTCTCCCTTCCCAGAGGGACGCCCAGCCTGAGTCCTCCCTGTCAAACAGAAGACGGAGAGAAGATGCAATAGCCCACCTTCAGAGATCTGAAGGGCTGTCGCATGGAAGAGGGAGGCAGCTTGCTTTCTGCTGCTCCAGAAGGGAGGGCCCGAACCAAGGGATTCAAGTTACAAGGAAGGAGATCCTGATTCAACATTAGGAAGAATTTTCTGAGCGTAAGAGCTGCCCAACAGTGGAACAGACTCCCCTGGAAGGTGCTGGACACTCCTTCGCTGGAGGTTTTTAAGCAGAGGTAGGGTGGCCATCTGCCATGGATGCTTTAACTGAGATTCCAGCATTGTGGGGGGGGGGGGTTGGGCTAGATGGCCTTTGTGGGTCCCTTCCAATCTGCTTTTTTAAAACGCCATGCACCATTTTATAAAGTTCTATAATGTCGCTTGTTACTCTAAACTTTAAAAAAGGCCCCAGATGCTGCAACCTTTCTTCATGGACAAAGTGGGTAGAGAATTTTTTTTCTCCCTGTCTCATAACACACAAACATCCAAGTTGATGTTGGAAGACTCAGGACAGATCAAAGGAAGTCCTTCTTAATAAAAATAGTAATAATAAAATTTTATTTATATCCCGCCCTCCCCAGCCGAAGCTGGGCTCAGAGCGGCTAACAACAGTAAAAATAACACAGTTTCCATAAAATCATAATTAATTGAAATACATTCTAAAATCATCTCATTCTAAAATCAATTCAGAATCAAATTAATGGCAACCATAGGGCGATAGATCTGTGAGGATTACCGAAGGAGGGGGTCAGACTGTGCCTTGGCCAAAGGCCAGGCGGAACAGCTCTGTCCTGCAGGCCTTGCGGAAAGATGTCAAATCCCGCAGGGCCCTAGTCTCTTGTGACAGAGCCTTCCACCAGATCGGAGCCACAGCCGAAAAAGCCCTGGCTCTGGTTGAGGCCAGCCTAACTTCCCTGTGGCCCGGGACCTCCAAGATGTTTTTGTTTGAAGACCATAAGGTGCTCCGTGAGACATATCAGGAAAGGCGGTCCCTTGGGTACAAGGGTCCTAGGCCATATATGGCTTTAAAGGTTAAAACCAGTACCTTAAACCTGATCCTGTACTTCACTGTGATACCAGAATGATGGCCTAGGTGGGGCACTGGCCGGATCCAGCAAGCTCTTCCTATGTCCTTCACCATCAGCTGCAGGGCGCAGATTCCTGCACACCCACCCCCCAGCCTGCGCCCAAAAGGTTATTCTTGGAAAGGCCAGGGCACCGACAGCAGCCTTTTTGCAAAGCAGATCGGCCTCTTCACACCGCAGAGAAGCTTCTGCGCTGAGCAGCCTGCTTCCAACTTGCCCGGACGAGCCAAACCCATCGAGACGCCCCAGCTCTGTTCAGCGCAGACCCGGCGGGTTTGCACAAGCCAGCGATTCCGAGCCGTTTCTCGCCACGGTTAAACAGGCGCCTCTCCGTGCTCCTGGCTTGGGCTGCTTTCATTCCCCACATCCCCATCTGCATCTGCCAAGTTGCAAGCTCTGGTGCAGAGCCCTGCCAAGCGAAAGCTTAAAAACAAAGTAAAAATCAATAAGCCGCACTTGAGTAAAGCAAATACAAAGGCGAGCATGTCTGCTTGGATTAACCCGGGCATCTTTCGCCATGGAAACGGAGGTTGCTTGGAAACTGCTGGAGTAAATTCATATATATATATAATTACAGGAGTCAATTTGCTCCTTAAGCTGCACAGCCCTCTGGACCGCCAGGGGAGAATCTCGGCCCAAGAGGAGAAGGGTCATGGCGTGGAGGGTGGGTCACCCAAGGTCAGGCTGTGGAGGCACCTGACGGAAGGGGTCAGGAATGCATCTGCCATGCCAGGCTGGGGAAGGCAAGTAACCAAACAATTAAACAATTGCAAACAATTATCAGTAATATCCAAGGCAACAATGTACCAAGTACAACAATGCAATGTCAATATAAACTCTTTATATTATAATCTATACAGAACATTAAACAGTATGAAAACAAAATAACAAATAAAAGAAGTCTTGTAAGTCTTTTTTCAGAGACTTGCATAGTCTGCAAAGACTTTCAGAGACTTTATTTGGATCTATGTTTTCAAGAGAATCCATCAAGAGCGCATATCTTGTGACTTTCAGAGATTTGTAAGATTTCTGTTTATTTGGTTTTGCAGAGAGTGCCTATGTCATATACAGTCATACCTCGGGATAAATATGCTTCAGGATAAGTATTTGCAGGTTGTGCTCCGCAGTGACCCAGAAGCAATGGAGCACGTTGCTTCTGGGTTTCGCCGCTCGCGCATGCACAGGCGGGCAAAATGAAGAAGGAACTTGTGAAGAAGGAACTTGTATTTTAACCGCCCTGAATCTTCCAGCATCATTGGACGTGGCTTAGTGAGGACTCGTAGCAGCTGTGCCCAAGCTCTGCCGGCTTGGAGGTCCTGGTTCAGTCCCCAACATTTCCCATTAAAAGATCCCTGGCAGGAGGACTGGGGAAGGGGGGCTTTTGCCAGCGGCTGTGGGGAGCGCTTGCCAGCCCGAGGGTGCCAGACTGGCTGTTTAGCTCGGTGCGAGGCAGCTTCGTGCGTCTGTTGACTCTGGCCGCTGCCGCCCGGTGGGATTCAGGTGGGATTAGGTTGCCGGATGGCGTTCAGTGCCTGGTGGGCTCTGTTGCTGCCCAGGCAAGGCAGGCTGTGCGTATCAGTCAGGGCTGCAGAACAAGCAAGCAAGGAGTCCCTGGTGGAGTTTCTCAGGTGCAAAGGGTGGCGTGACGACAGCCAAGCTCTTGGCATCGTTTTGTAGGCACAGGATTGGGACGAGGGACAGGGATGGGATGGAGCATCTGTGAATCATAGCGCTGCAGGGTTGGCAGAGGACACCCAGGGGCCATCTAGTCCAACCCCCTGCGATGCAGGGAATCCCCACCCAATCTCCCTTTAAAAACCTCCAGGGATAATCCCACAGATAATCCTTGGAGGTTTTTAAAAAAAGGTTGGGTGGGGATCGAGTGTAGGTATGCTTGAACATTTTTAAGGATTGTATGAAATGTATGTTTGTATGCTTGTATATGTGCAATATATGTGCATTAATGCTGAATTATTTTAACAATAAAAACTTTTCAACAAAAAAATAAAAACCTCCAAGGAAGGGGCATTCGCCACCTTGGAAGGCGTAATGGGCTGCATCACGGGACCCCTTCATCTCTTCCTTTGGGACTGGGGAATCCCAGAGTTGCCCTCTTTGTACATCCTAAGGCATTGTAGTACTTTTCTATTTCCTGCAGGATCCCATCTCTGCCTTTTATTTTATTTTATTATTTTATTATCCATTTCATTTCATCTACAGTCATACCTCGGGTTGAAGTTGCTTCAGGTTGAGTGTTTTCAGGCTGCGCTCCGTGGCGACCCGGAAGTAACGGAAGGCGCTACTTCCGGGTTTCGCCCCATGTGCAGAGGCTCAAAACGACGTCATGTGCATGCGCAGAAGTGGCAAATTGCAACCTGCGCAGACGCGGGTTGCGTTCGCTTCAAGATGCGAACAGGGCTCCAGAACGGATCCTGTTCATATCCAGAGGTACCACTATTTCATTTATCGCCTCCATGGAGTTTGAGGTGACATGCATACCTCTCCTCTTCCTCATTTTATCCTCACAACAACAACAACAACCCTGTGAGGCAGGTTAGGCTGAGAGCAAGCGCTTGGCCTGCAAGGTCACAGCCAGTGAACTTCGTGGCCCAGCGGTGGACTCCAACCCCGGTCAAGTGGGTCCTAGTCCAGCACTCTAACTGCTGTGCCACGCTGCCTCTGTACTCAATGAATAAACACCATTCGTTGTGGAGCGCGTCTGGTCCTCCTGCGCGGTTCCTCGCCCAAGAGGATGGATTTCTCCAGGTCTGCCAGCCGTTTCCTAGGCCACGGAAGAAGTGCTGCGATTATCCCTCTAGGAAAGGGCTCTGCTGAATCCCAATCAGACCTGAAGAGCCTCTCTTGGTTTCAAGAGCGGTGGCTTGGCTGCGGAGAGCATCTAATTCCAGCCTCGGAGGTCGTCTCAGTGGGCACAGCGCAAACACACCTGCCGCAAAGAGGCCAGGAAGCGGCTGAGCTGGGTGGTGCCTTGCCTGGTACAAACAAGAAGTTGAAAAAGCCACGCAGATCCATTAAAAAGAGAGAGAAGGAGAGACCGGTTTCATCTCCAGAGGCCTTCTCTGCCTGCAGCCAAGTCTTTGGTGTTTGCCCAGTTTCCTGCAGCGGCTCTAGAGGAGGCCAGTGGTTGTCAAACTGCCCACCTCTGGGAGGGTAATTCTGGATTGATTCGCCTGGAGAAAAGCCACAGAAATCTGCCAGGGGAATCACACAGGTTTGGGGGGTCCGGCTTGGGCTGCCTAGTCGGTGCCGTGCTTTGGAGCTAAGTTGCTTCATCAATTTGATTTGATTCACTTATATTCTGCTTTCCCACAATGAGCTGTGGCCAAATCATATTACAGCAGACATTCCAAGCATCAAAATACGGAGCGTTGGAGATACCGCTGTACAGAGCGTGTCAGTAAATTCAAAAATGACAAAAATCAGCAATTTGGCTCGCTCAGAATGACTTCAGACACCAAAACAATCTAGGCTTTAAGTACATAAACACATTTCAATTTAAGCTGTTTAAATTTTTCAATCCTGATTAAGGCAATTTGTAGCAAAGTAACAGTAGAACAACCACACCAAATTTACTGGTGTTTCGGCCAATCAGAGGGCATTTTCTGCAACAGCTGCTCCCACGCCTTTGGAACTCATTGCCTCTTGAGCTCAGCATGACCAGCAGACTGCAAACCTTTTCGGAAAGTTCTTAAAACTTTCTCTCGAGGTGGAGTGCCTGCCTCATTTCTTTGATTATATTCTCGCAATTTTGAGTGGGCTTTTAAAGATAAAAGCATGATTTATAGTTGCCAGGTCCCTCCATAACCCCCACCATGTGCATTGGCTTCTGTATCTGATATCTGCGTTGGAGGACGAAGTCCCATAGAAAAGCAGCAGCAATGGCAAGATTTATAAGTCAGTGAGAAGGGAGGCTGCACAATGAAACTGCTTGCAAAATTCTGTGAGAAGGAGAGAGAGAGAAGGAAAGGAACTGCTCTGTTGACATCAGCTAGGTCGGCCTTTCCCAAACTGGGGTCCCCCAGTTGCCTTTGGACTACAATTCCCATCATTCCCCAAGCCAGCATGACTGTGGTGGCTGGGGCTGATGGAAGAAGCTAGAGTCCAAATGAAGAAAATAATAATAATAATAATAATTTATTATTTATACCCCACCCATCTAGCTGAGCTTCCCCAGCTGCTCTGGGCGGCTCCCAATCGAGTGTTAAAAACAATACAGTATTAAATATTAAAAACTTCCCTTCAGATAGCTGCCTTCAGATGTCTTTTAAAGATAAGATAGCTACTTATTTCCTTCACATCTGAAGGGAGGGTGTTCCACAGGGCGGGTGCCACTACCGAGAAGGTCCTCTGTCTGGTTCCCTGTAGCTTGGCTTCTTGCAGCGAGGGAACCACCAGAAGGCCCTCGGCGCTGGACCTCAGTGTCCGGGCAGAACAATGGGCGTGGATACGCTCCTTCAGGTATACTGGACCGAGGCTGTTTAGGGCTTTAAAGGTCAGCACCAACACTTTGAATTGTGCAGATCTCTCAGGACCAGTGTTATGTGGTCTCGTCGGCCACCCTCAGTCACCAGTCTAGCTGCTGCATTCTGGATTAATTGCAGTTTCCGGGTCACCTTCAAAGGCAGCCCCCCGTAGAGCGCATTGCAGTAGTCCAAGCGGAAGATAACCAGAGCATGCACCACTCTGGCGAGACAGTCCGCTGGCAGGTAGGGTCTCATCTTGCGTACCAGTGGAGAGCACCAGGTTGGGGAATCTCAGCAGCAACGTCACACTTTGAATTTTGTGTATGTGCAATTCCTACTTTTAATAGAGCAAGTTTAGGAAGAGATCATAATGTCATCTCAGGTGTTAAGCTAAGTGTGTGTGTGTGTGTGTGTGTGTGAGAGAGAGAGAGAGAGAGAGAGAGAGAGAGAGAGAAGGTATGTTTGCGTAAGATAGATAGACATTCCTTCCAGAGATTTACTTCTTTCTCTCACAGCCTTTTAAAAATTTAATCTCTGAACCAGTTGCTTTATGTAATCACATTCTGAAAATGCAGCTAACTCTGAACCCACAGCTATTCACCTCCGTGTGGGAATGTATTGATGAAGGAAGTTTAAAATAGGAAGTGGCAATGCCTTTAATCAGGACTCTCTCGTTTTTTCCAGGGCTTCGGCTCGCAGCAAATAAGCATTAAGGCGGAGAACACTTATTTAGCACATTGCAATTTCCAGGGTGCTGACTGTGCTGTGAACCAGAACCGTCTTTTGGGGGGAAGGTGTGGGGAAGAAACAAGAGGCCTTGTCTAGAGGCAGGGCTCCAAATGAGTTGAGGCAGGGCTGGTGTTCTCCGCAGCCGTCCAGGATCAAACATATGGATTGCAAAGCAACCAGGATGAATTAACATCCTTTGCCATTGATTAGGTGGAGAGAGGCTGGCAAGGAACCATCACTGCGGAGCAAAAATGGTCTCCGGCCACCCAGTCCAAAAGAAAGGAAGAAAATTCTTGTTGAGAGGACAGAGAAGAAGTTGTTTGATTTGAAAGACAAGCCAGTCGTTGCAGGGACTGGACTAGGAAGGCAAGACTGTCCTCGCCTGCGATGTGAGCCTGGCCTCGATTTGCTGCAATAATGCTGTGTCATTATGAAAAGCCACACCTTGCACCCATTAAAAACCCCGCTGAGCCTCCAAAATAGGAATTTGGGGGAAGCCTGAAAGAGGGCAGAGCCATGTGAGAGGGAAACCACCTCCGACCATCATTCTGAATGATGCGATTTGGCGATTCCCTTTTTACGATATGATACGATGATCTTTATTGTCATTGTCCCATACAGAACAACGAAATTGAAAAAAAATCTACATCAGACTTTCAAAAACCAACAAGCCTGCTATCCCAGCTATCCCAGCCTGGTTAGCCCCCTAAAAACTCTGACACCCCATAATTAAATCAAGGGAAGAGTCTTGACTCTGGGAACAAATCACAGGCCCCGATACATCAGTAATGGTAGGGGCTGACGTACAATGACGCTGTATGTTGGAAGATCCGAGGTGCATAAAAGGATGTCCTTCTCACAGCACATAGTTCAACTATGGAACTCCCTGCTGCAGGAGGCAGAGATGGGCACTGAGTTGGATGGTTTTAAAAAAGGATGAGACAAATTCATGGAGGAAGAAAGGCTATCAACGGCAGTTGGAGGTAGCAGTGCTTCTGAAAACCAGTTCCTGAAGCCATAGGAGGGGAGAGGGATCTCGTGCCGGGCAGGTCAATGATATTATACTGGCTGTGGCAAAGTTTCTTTTGGAGGTTATAAGAAACAAAGATCATTATGCCCTAGATAAAACAAAATGACTGCCTTAGTTTCTTCCATCTGTCTGGTCATTTTAACTGTACAGTGGTACCTCTGGTTGCGAACGTGATCCGTGTGGGATGCACGTTCACAACCCGCAGTGTTCGCAACCCGCATCTGCGCGTCTGTGGTTTAGCACTTCTGCGCATGCATGACCACCAAAACCCGGAAGTAACCCATTCCGGTACTTCCGGGTTTTGGTGGTCCGCAACCCGAAAAAACGCCACCTGAAGCGGCTATAACCCGAGGTATTACTGTATCCTGTTTTGAAATTGTTTTGTGGGTCTTTGGACCGCAATAAAGTATTGATTGATGGGCAGGTTTCTCAGAAGAGGCATTTGGTGGGCCACTGTGGGGACAGGACACTGGACTCGATGGGCCCTTGGCCTGATCCTGCAGGCTCTTCTTACAGCGTTCTTCTAAGCGTTCTTGTGCTAAGCGATCGATGCTCAGAAATAGCCGTGTGCCTTGCAATTCCTTGACGCTTTGGGGAGGAGTAGCCGGGTTGGTTCTCCATCATATTAAGGAGACCTTTGCTGGACTGATTAGTCTATTCAGAGGTTGCCTCAAGTCAGCATTTGAGGAGGGCGGAGCCCTTGTTCAGGTGGATGTGATCAGCAGAGTTAATGAAAAGAGATCCGGCACCCTCAGTGCTGTGCTAACCCAAGTCTAGTAGGGGCTGGGGTGAGCCTGGGTTCCCCAAATCCTGGATCCGGTATTATTAGATCCATTCAGCCATGGAACGACCTCCCCTCGCAGCCTGAATTGATCTAGCCTGAGATACTGGCGAAGGCTAAATGCCTTCGAGGATCTTACCCTTAAGATCAGCTGGTTAGAGCAACTAAGGGCAGGGGGCTGAGCACAAAAGTGGCAAGATGAGTTTAGGATTTATAATCTTCAAATGGACAACTCCTTAGTCCTTAGCCCATGTGGCCTTAGAAACTGGATTTTTGATCAGGATGCCAACCAGGACAGAGCATCCATCACTGCCACCCGTTACTCTACTTGGTACCCCAAATTAAGACCAGTCGCTCAAGGCCCTGTCACCTTGAGACTCTGACCTTCCCACAATGCAGGGCCTTTGCAGAATTAAGATTCCAACAGATGCCCTCAGCATATTTAGAGGGGAGGGATTGGGGAATTCCCCATACGGATTGCAAATGTATACATAGATGCCATCAGGTAGATGACATCACAGGCTGTCTGCTGACTTGCCCCCTGTAGACAACGCCCAGAGGGAAATTTATATTGCCAGTTCTTAATTGGCTTCCAGGTCAATCCACACAGGAAGTGACCGTTGAACTCCTAGCAGGTAAACATCTAGATATTACACACCAGTTTTAATGTTGTAAATTTCTTTTTATGTTGTAAACAGCTACAGGTTACGTTGTATGGTTTTAGAGGAATGTTTTCCTTTTATTCTCTGTCGCCCATTGTAAAGGCCTTTGACTATACAGTGGTACAGTGGTGCCCCGCAAGACGAATGCCTCGCAAGACGAAAAACCCGCTAGACGAAAGGGTTTTCCGTTTTTTGAGGCGCTTCGCAAGACGAATTTCCCTATGGGCTTGCTTCGCAAGAAGAAAGCCCATAGGGAAATATCCGGGGACCTCTTTTAAATGCTGGCGGTGGGGAGCAAAGCCTTTCCCCCCCCTCCGGCCTTCAGAAGAGGTCCAGGAAGGCCGGCGGGGGGCCGAAAGGCTTTGCTCCCCACCGCCAGCATTTTAAAAGCAGTCCGGGATAGCAGGGAAGCGCTTCCCGCTATCCCGGACGGCTTTTGAAGGCAGGCGGCGGGGGGGAGCAAAGACTTTCGCCCCCCACCGGCCTTCAGAAGAGGTCCAGGACCTCTTCTGAAGGCCGGCGGGGGGCAAAAGTCTTTGCTCCCCCCTGCCTGCCTTCCCGGGAGAGCGGAGAAATGCAGCGCCTTTCTCCGCTTTCCCGGACGGCTTTTGAAGGCAGGCGGGCGGGAGCAAAGACTTTCGCCCCCCACCGGCCTTCAGAAGAGGTCCTGGACCTCTTCTGAACGCCGGCGGGGGGCAAAAGTCTTTTCTCCCCCCTGCCTGCCTTCCCGGGAGAGCAGAGAAACGCAGCGCTTTCTCCGCTTTCCCGGACGGCTTTTGAAGGCAGGCGGCGGGGGGGAGCAAAGACTTTCGCCCCCCACCGGCCTTCAGAAGAGGGACCTCTTCTGAAGGCCGGTGGGGGGCGAAAGTCTTTGCTCCCCCCCCCGCCTGCCTTCCCGGGGGCTTTAAAATCGCCCCGGGACAGCGGAGAAGTCCGCTGTCCGGGGCGATCTTAAAATGCTGGTGGGCGGCAGCGCTGCCGCCCGCCAGCATTTTAAAAAACCCCGGGACAGCGGAGAAGTCCTCTGCTGTCCCAGAGTTTTTTTAAATGCTGGGGGTGGGAAGAAAAGCCCTTGTCCCCCCCCCCAGCCTTCAGAAGAGGTCGGGGGACAGACTGTCCCCGGACCTGGACTGAAGGCGGTTTCCATAGGAACGCATTGATTGATTTTCAATGCATTCCTATGGGAAACCGTGCTTCGCAAGACGAAAAACTCGCAAGACGAAAGAACTTGCGGAACGAATTAATTTCGTCTTGCGAGGCACCACTGTACCTTGGGTTAAGTACTTAATTTGTTCTGGAGGTCCGTTCTTAACCTGAAACTGTTCTTAACCTGAAGCACCGCTTTAGCTAATGGGGCCTCCTGCTGCTGCTGCGCCGCCGGAGCACAATTTCTGTTCTCATCCTGAAGCAAAGTTCTTAACCTGAGGTACTATTTCTGGGTTAGCGGAGTCTGTAACCTGAAGCATCTGTAACCTGAAGCGTATGTAACCCAAGGTACCACTGTACAGTCATACCTCAGGTTAAATATGCTTCAGGTTGAGCATTTTCAGGTTACGCTCCGCTGTGACCCGGAGCGCCTTACTTCCGGGTTTCGCCGCTTGCACATGCACAGACACTCAAAATGACGTCACGCGCATGGATCCTGTTCACATACAATAAAATGGATTGACAAAGAGCCTGTCTTTGACTCCCACAAGATACGGTGGACTCTGCTTCACAGGTCTTTAAACAGAAGTTGGGTGGCCACCTTTCAGGGATTCTTGAGCTGTGATTCCTGCATTGCGGGGGTTGGAATAGATGACCTTTGGCGGTCTTCTTCCAACCGTGCGATTTTATGATTCTAGACTTCCCATTGACTCAGCTTCCCCTCCCTGCTTTTGTTTTTGTCTCCGCAGCGTTTTCCTCCACCTGATGCAGGTGGACCCGGATGCTGTCTGGCTCTTCCTCAGCAACGTTTGGTGCCCTCACCCCTATGAGCCCCCCCACCCCAGCCTGCACCCCGTGAAGCTGGCCGGGGTGGAGAAGAAGCGGGGCGAGTTCACCGACAACGTTGGGCGGCTGCTGGGCGAGCTGCAAGGGAGGGAAGGAGCGGCGGCGGTGGCAGCTGCATCCTGAGAGACACCCTTGAAACCTGGAGGGACGGGAGTCTTTTGCTAGAATCTGGGGGTCCAGTGGCAGGAAGGGGAACAGGAGGGTCGATGGGGGAACATCCTCAGGCAGCATTGTGCAGTTTCTGAAGAGGAGTCTTGGAGATGCACCTCCTTGGGAGAAGGTCTCAGCTGGCCAGAGAACATGACTGCGAAGCCTCTGAGCATGAGATGACTGCACCTTCCTAGGGACCTCGGCCCATCCGCACCCCGGCTGAATGTGGAATAGGCACCCCTTCTGTGTCCTTTGATTTCCCCTCGTCCATACGGCATTCACCAGAAACAGCCGCTGCCCTCAAAGTTCTCCTTCTAAATCTGGAATTTCTCCGATCCACGGAAAATCCAAAAGGGACACCTGTTCTGCCGGTCATTTTTATTGATTCAAAAAAGGTTATGCAGTATTCTGCAAAATGCAGGGTTATGAAACAGGATCTGGTGTGGCAGTTTACCCAGTGCATCTACAAATACAGACATGAAATAAAGCCAAAATAAATAAACCACAGGGCTGTTTTGCTGCGTAGGTGGCAGTGGCTGCAGCTATAGTATAGACATAATGGTTAAACAAGACAAGGTTCCCCTGTTGCTCCAAGTTATTAAAGTATTCAGGTGCCCCGAGTCACTATGTTGACCATATTTGTTTGGGGGAGGGGGGTCCTCAGCATAGGCGCTGACTCCATGGGGCCTGAGGGGGCCCGAGCCCCCTCAAAAATTCATTTGGGGGGGCTCCGCCCCCCCAATAATTTAAGAAAATTATTACCGTATTTTTCCGGCATTCTGCCTCAGGGTCTTACTGCCCACCCTGCTCTGTTTCCTTGCTGTGTTTGCTCAAACGGAATAAAGAGCAGGGAAAGCCCCTCCCCTCCAGGCAGAGGGAAAGCAGCGTGTGTCTCTGTGCTCCGTACAGGAGGGAGAGAGAGAGAGCGAGAGAGAGCGCGCGAGCTGGCTGACTTGGGTGGGTAGGTGAGGGAAAACTTTTGCCTTCCTTTCCTCCCTCCTCCTGTTATACCCCTCTCCTGCATTCTTAGCCAGCTGCTTCTCTGCACACCCCTCTCCTGCTCCGTGTCCCTTCTGTGTTTTTCCTTCCCTCCCCACTTAAAATGTGGTTAAAAAGCATGGATCCACATGGATCCTCAGGATCTTTGCATTGGGTCAGCCCAAATTCACCATCAGAGCACATAGCATGTCCATGGCTACAGCCTGCCCCCCCAAAATCACGCACCCACTGTTGCCTGGGGCTGCAATGGTGCAAAAACGTGGTTACAAAACATGGATCCACATGGATCCTCAGGATCTTTGCATTGGGTCAGCCCAAATTCACCATCAGAGCACATAGCATGTCCATGGCTACAGCCTGCCCCCCCAAAATCACTCACCCACTGTTGCCTGGGGCTGCAATGGTGCAAAAACGTGGTTACAAAACATGGATCCACATGGATCCTCAGGATCTTTGCATTGGGTCAGCCCAAATTCACCATCAGAGCACATGTCTGTGGCCACAGCATGAAGCACAAAAATGATACATCCACTGTTTCATTCAGAATGTTTTTTTCCCTTGTTTTCCTCCTCTAAAAACGATGTGCGTGTTATGGTCAGGTGCGTGTTATAGAGCGAAAAATACAGTAGTTATATTATGCTTTGTAAAATCACAAAATTATGTTGGTATTTTTTATTTTCCTTGTTTGATGATAGTTACCTTTTAAAATACATTCAGTAATGAGTTAAAACAAATAATTATTACGGTAGTAAAAGAGGCGGCGCGAGTAGTTTTGCTCGGTGCGTGCGACTGGCCCAGCCCCTCTTTCCTTTTCCTCTCTTCTGCTCTCCCGCCGGGCGCCTGAGGGAGAGTTACTTAGCGGTTCTGAGGAGCCACTGTTGTTTCGGCAGGGGAAAAACCGCCGCCCGCGAACCGCCGAGCTCCCTCTCTCTTTCCAGCCTCTCTCTCTCTCTCTCTCTGGCCAAGGAGGAGGAGAAGCCCTTCAGCCAGTCTATGGCCGAGTGGCGGAGGTTCATCTACAACCCCAACAGCGGCGAGATCCTGGGGCGAACGGCCAAGAGCTGGGGTGAGGAGGGTGAGCGAGCGCGTGCGCGCGGGGAAGGGAGGGGAGGGGGCGGCCGGCACGAGGGGCGGTGGGAGGCGAGGCGCGGCGGGCACTTGCCTTGCCCACCACGCATCTCTCTCCTTCTCGGTCTCTCTCCCTCCCTCAGCTGGCGAGGGGGCCACGAGGCGGGCGGCAGCGGCAGCAGCAGCAACGGGCCGGGAGCGGCTCTTAGAAAACTTCCCGGGGCAGGACCCCAGTATGGGCCCCCCCAATATTTTTTATAAGTCGGCGCCCCTGGTCCTCAGCCATGTTCCTCCTGGCTTACAAATGAAGTGAAGTCAGATCAAGCAGGCGGGAAGTTGTCCTTTGCCTTTGGCTTCTGCCATCTTTCCCTGGACACCTTTGTCCATGTTTTCCTTCTTTTGACAAGGGCGTTTTTGAAGTGGAGCAGCTCCTGCAGGTGGCAGGGCTGCTTGAAAGAGCAAATAGTAGAAAGCAAGGAGAAGACACCCCAAAATCCCTGGCTGAAATCGTGTCCGAATATAAACCACTCAGGTGTGCACTAGCAAGGGGATGAATCGGTGATGTGAAATGTGGATTTTCCGGGTGAGTCTGGATGGGCTCTATTTAGGGATGCTTGACTTTCCTGTAGGTTAAAAAAAAGTCTTGCAGGTTTCTGAAATCCTTGTTTTGCCAAATATCTTGGCTGCTGGGTTTCAAGAGGGCAAAAGCATGTGCAGGTGTGTAGGGAATGTTGCAGTTTTGCAACCATGCAGTGAGCTCATGCAGAATCTGTCCTTCTTGTTATTGTTTAGTCGTTTAGTTGTGTCCGCCTCTTTGTGACCCCATGGATCAGAGCACGCCAAGCCCTCCTGTCTTCCACTGCCTCCCACAGTTTGGTCAAACTCATGTTCGTAGCTTCGAGAACACTGTCCAGCCATCTCGCCCTCTGTCGTCCCCTTCTCCTTATGCCCTTCATCTTTCCCAACATCAGGTTCTTTTCCAGGGAGTCTTCTCTTCTCATGAGGTGGCCAAAGTCTTGGAGCCTCAGATTCAGGATCTGTCCTTCCAGTGAGCACTCAGGGCTGATTTCCTTAAGAATGGATACGTTTGATCTTCTTGCAGTCCATGGGACTCTCAAGAGTCTCCTCCAGCACCATAATTCAAAAGCATCCATTCTTCAGCAGTCAGCCTTCTTTATGGTCCAGCTCCCATACATCACTACTGGGAAAACCATAGCTTGAATTATACAGACCTTTGTTGGCAAGGTGATGTCTCTGCTTTTTAAGATGCTGCCCTTGTTTGCTTGAAGCAAAGAATGCAGATATCTTCCCCCTTCCATCCTGCACCATCTCAGGCCAAGGAAATTCAGTGCTCCCTTCTTTGGGAATGTGAGGAGGTGAAAATGCATGGTTGCTTCAGTTGGAGAGGCAAAAAACCCTGCCTGTGTAGATTTTCAAGAGACTGATGAACCCCAAAGCAAAGAGTGATCCGTTACCCAGGAGCAGCCCAATGCAGAACTTTGCCACCTGCCTCCTCGCTTCTCCACCAATTATTTATCGCAGGCAATCTTTGCAAACTCCGTCACCCATTAATCTCGTTGCTTGGTGGAACCGTTCAAAATATAGTGTGATTTTTTAAACACAGGGGAGAGAGAGAAATAGGATGCCACTCTTTCTAACAACATTGCCATTAAATGCTTGGACTTGCTTTCGAAATAGTAGATCTGTCGGAGTCGTTATTCTGCAGCCATGAATGGCATGCAGGGTTAATGCAAAGTGGCTGTTGCAGGAGGGGCTGCCATTCTTTCAGAGAGTTGGGGGGAGGGGGTTGCAGCAGGTCTATATTGCTATCTGACTATTTCAGTAAAAACTTCTATCAAGTCTCTTCTAACTTGTGCTCCACATGAGGCTACCTTTGAAGGTGAGTCGGAAACTGCAATTAATCCAGAATGCGGCAGCTAGACTGGTGACTGGGAGTGGCTGCCGGGACCATATAACACCAGTCCTGAGAGACCTACATTGGCTCCCAGGATTTTTCTGAGCACAATTCAAAGTGTTGGTGCTGACCTTTAAAGCCCTAAACGGCCTTGGTCCTGTATACCTGAAGGAGCGTCTCCACCCCCATCATTCAGCCCAGACACTGAGATCCAGCTCCGAGGGCCTTCTGGCGGTTCCCTCGCTGCAAGAAGCCAAGTTACAGGGAACCAGGCAGAGGGCCTTCTCGGTGGTGGCGCCTGCCCTGTGGAAAACCCTCCCAGCAGATGTCAAGGCAGTAAACAACTATTTGACTTTTAAAAGACACCTGAAGGCAACCCTGTTTAGGGAAGCTTTTAATGTTTGATGCATTATAGTATTTTAATATTTTGTTGGAAGCTGCCCAGAGTGGCTGGGGAAACTCAGTCAGATGGGCGGGGTATTAATAATAATAATAATAATAATAATAATAATAATAATAATAATAATTAATGTCCTACCTTCGTGCTCCTTCTCTGAGGTCCCAACCTTCTTAATTTTCTTGGGGGACTTCATGAAGAGTGGAAAGATGGTCCGAAGGCCAAGGGTGTTTTTAATGTTTGACGCTGTCTTGTTTTTGATATTTGGTTGGAAGCTGCCCAGAGTGGCTGGGGAGACCCAGTCGGATGGGTGGGGTATAAATAATAAATTATTATTATTTTCTCTAAACTAAAAAAATTCCCACATGCTGACCCTTTTTCCTTCTGGGGGAGTCTCTCCACCTCCTTGATCACTTCTGGCAGCCCTTTTCCGAACCCCTCCCAACTCTGCAATATCCTCATTTGTTGTGTTTCGATGGTACAAGAGGGAGGGAAAGAGATGGAGCAGCAGGAATGTCTAGTTAGTTCCTCAATGAAGGTGGAAAACAGGCCTGGTGGCATTAAAAAAAATGGAGCAAGCAGACTCTTTTTTCTCTCTCTATCTCCCTGTATTTGATTTCTGGGTCCCCCTGGGCATCTCTCCTCCTTCTTGGCCCATTAAGGGCTTTAGCATAAAAGGTGAGGCTTGTCCACATCACATCTATTGATTACAGAGCAAGGTTTACAGCGCTACAGATGAAGCAGCTGTCAGAGGAAAGGTAGATTTTTCTGGTGTCGTTTGTTAGGGAATAAAAGAGACATTAGAGCATCAAAGCCTCTCCGCGTGTCAGGATTCCCGGGAGAAGGTCGAGGGGAGGGGCACGGGCTCTTGTCTTCTGTTCTTCAGCAAATGGATCAGCTGCCTTTCCCGGGGAGGGCCGCTTCCGATAAATTGAATCCAGGGCTGTGATCCAGAAGAGAAGAAAAAGGATAATGTCACCTGAATGAATGAGGCAGTTCACACTGGGCGTTCGTACTCAAGGTAGCTGCGGGGACAAGCAGCCACCTCTCCGTGGCGCTGGAGAAAGGGGGCAAATTAATGTTTTCCTCCCTTTCTCACAGAGCCAGCCAGTTAGGCAGGGTGAGGCCACTGCTTCAGGCTGCAGAACCACCCCAGGGGGCAAGGTGGGGTCCGTTTCGGGCAAGATCTCAAACCAAATCAGCGTGACCTTGTCCCAAATGGGTGCCTATGGCAGCACAACTTCTCCATCAGTGGGAGCAGAGGCAGGTAGGTGGGGGTAGGGGTGCCAGCAGGGTAAAACGGGACACCCTGCTCCACTTTCTCATAACGCTAAAACTCACCTGCATCTAATGATGCTGAATGTTGGACAATTCAGGCAGATAAAAGAGTCTTTCAAGTAGGATGTAATCCACTGGGAGCAGTCAAACACAACATTCCTTGTTTTCCTAGAGAAGACATGTGTTTCCTCCTGGGCTGGAGCATCCTTCCTCTGCATGTGGCTAGAGGTGGGCTTGACCTTACCTGTCCAGGTAACAATAGGACAAGGCATGCTGCCAATCTTTCTGACTTCCTCCATTGTTGGAGCAGTTTTTTAACTAGGACTGCTCTGCTAGCATTTCAGCTAGCAGAAGCACTGGGATTATTCCCCCATATGGGGTAGATCCATGTGTACATATTTGTATCTATGTCTGTCTTCAGGAATCCAACTGAGTAAACTTCTTTTATTGACTTTGAATAGAAGTGTCGTGCCCTTATTATTTTATTCCCCCCCCCCATTTTTTTTAAATTTTCCACCAAATTTTTAAACACACAAACAAAAAAACATAAATCCTAACCTTATTAAAACTAATCTTATTAACATTGTTTGTGTCTTTATTCTTTTAAAAGGGATTAAATGGAGTTTATCAACAACATACAATTTAATCTGAGACAGACTGAATTGTATAACAGTGAGAGGCTCACACGAGCCTGCAACCAGCTATCTGCTGTGCATGCAAAGGGGAATGTAAACTCTGCTAAAGGAACTTGCTAGTGCAAGTTAGGAAGGATATTAATAAACAATATATTGTCTCCTGCCACCCTGAACATTCCCACTCTTCACACAGTGAGCAGTTGAGCTGTGGAACTCCCTCCCTCATGAGGCCGTGATGGCCACCAAGTTGGATGGCTTTGGAAGAAGATTTGGCGAATTCATGGAGGAGGAGAGGGTTCTCCATGGAATCATAGAATCATAGAATTGGAAGAGACCACAAGGGCCATTGAATCCAACCCCCTGCCAAGCAGGAAACACCATCAGAGCACTCCTGACATATGGTTGTCAAGCCTCTGCTTAAAGACCTCCAAAGAAGGAGACTCCACCACACTCCTTGGCAGCAAATTCCACTGTCGAACAGCTCTTACTGTCAGGAAGTTCTTCCTAATGTTTAGGTGGAATCTTTTTTCTTGTAGTTTGGAACCATTGCTCCGTGTCCGCTTCTCTGGAGCAGCAGAAAACAACCTTTCTCCCTCCTCTATGTGACATCCTTTTATATATTTGAACATGGCTATCATATCACCCCTTAACCTCCTCTTCTCCAGGCTAAACATGCCCAGCTCCCTTAGCCGTTCCTCATAAGGCATCGTTTCCAGGCCTTTGACCATTTTGGTTGCCCTCCTCTGGACACGTTCCAGTTTGTCAGTGTCCTTCTTGAACTGTGGTGCCCAGAATTGGACACAGTAATCCAGGTGAGGTCTGACCAGAGCAGAATACAGTGGCACTATTACTTCCCTTGATCTAGATGCTATACTCCTATTGATGCAGCCCAGAATTGCATTGGCTTTTTTAGCTGCTGCGTCACACTGTTGGCTTGTGTCAAGTTTGTGGTCAACCAAGACTCCTAGATCCTTTTCACATGTACTGCTCTCAAGCCAGGTGTCGCCCATCTTGTATTTGTGCCTCTCATCTTGTATTTGTGTTATTGCCACAATGGCTCTGCTGCGCCCTCCACAGCTGGAGCCAGTGATGCTCCTGAATCCCAGATGTTGGAAACCGCAGGAGGGGAGAGGGATGCTCTTGTGCTCAGTTTCTGCTTGTGGGAAGAAGCATCTGATTGGCCACTTTGAGAACCAGATGCTGGACTAGATGGGCTGGTAGGGTAGTGTCAGGTGTGCGTGCAGGAGCCAGGCCCTGTGACCAATAGGACTTTGCAGGACTGGGGCCTTCCCAAGTTTGTTCTGAAGAGGCACGGCACGGCCGCACAGGTGAGGCTGATTGGTAACTCACAGCATCTGGTGGCAAGAGCCGGGAAGGGATATAAGGTCAGCATTTCCCTTCGGCTCTTTGCCACAGCAACACGTTCCCTGCCTTGCTGCGTTTGACCCCTTGCTTCTTGATCCTTGGACCCCTGACTTCATGACTCCTTGCTTCTTGATCCTTGGACCCCTGACTTCTTGACCCCTTGCTTCTTGATCCTTGGACCCCTGACTTCATGACTCCTTGCTTCTTGATCGTTGGACCCCTGACTTCATGACTCCCTGCTTCTTGATCCTTGGACCACTGACTTCATGACTCTTTGCTTCTTGACCTCTGACCCCTGACTTCTTGACTCCTTGCTTCTTGATCCTCAGACCCTTGGCTTCTTGACTCACAGCTCTCTGACCTTCAGACTCTTGGCTTCCTGACTCCTGGCTTCTGGACATCTTGCCCCCAGACCCGACGTCCCCTGCCAGGACTTTGATCACCCGTGAACCAGACCGTGACAGGTAGCCTTGGGTAGCCCTCTCCTCCTCCATGAATTGGCCCAATCCTCTTTCAAAACCAGCCAAGTTTTTGGCCATCACGGCCTCCTTTGGGAGAGATTTCCATCACAGTTTAACTTGGAGCTTCCTGAAGGACTTCCATTTATGAATTGCGTCCCATAGGTAAAGGTAAAGGTACCCCTGCCCGTACGGGCCAGTCTTGACAGACTCTGGGGTTGTGCGCCCATCTCACTTAAGAGGCCAGGGGCCAGCGCTGTCCGGAGACACTTCCGGGTCACGTGGCCAGCGTGACATCGCTGCTCTGGCGAGCCAGAGCCGCACACGGAAACGCCGTTTACCTTCCCGCTGGTAAGCGGTCCCTATTTATCTACTTGCACCCGGAGGTGCTTTCGAACTGCTAGGTTGGCAGGCGCTGGGACCGAGCAGCGGGAGCGCACCCCGCCGCAGGGATTCGAACCGCCGACCTTTCGATCGGCAAGTCCTAGGCGCTGAGGCTTTAACCCACAGCGCCACCTGCGTCCCAGAAACCATCCCAAAGTGGTACTCAGAAGAAGCCCTCGATAGTCCTCTCCTCCGCCATGAATTTGTCCAATCCTCATGTAAAGACATCTAAATAATATAATAATTTATTATTTATACCCCGCCCATCTGGCTGGGCTTCCCCAGCCACTCTGGGCGGCTTCCAACAAAATATTAAAATACAGTAATCCATCAAACATTAAAAGTTTCCCTAAAGAGGGCTGCCTTCAGATGTCTTCTAAAAGTTTGGTAGTTGTTTTTCTCTTTGACATCTGGTGGGAGGGCGTTCCACAGGGCAGGCGCCACCACTGAGAAGGCCCTCTGCCTGGTTCCCTGTAACCTCGCTTCTCGCAGTGAGGGAACCGCCAGAAGGCCCTCAGTGCTGGATCTCAGTGGCTGGATGATGGGGGTGGAGACGCTCCTTCAGGTATACTGGACCGAGGCCATTTAGGACTTTAAAGGTCAGCACCAACATTTTGAATTGTGCTTGGAAAGGTACTGGGAGCCAGTGTAGGTCTTTCAAGACCGGTGTTATATGCTCAGTAGCCGTTCCCAGTCACCAGTCTAGCTGCCGCATTCTGGATTAGTTGCAGTTTCCAGGTCACCTTCAAAGGTAGCTCCATGTAGAGCGCATTGCAGTAGTCCAAGCGGGAGATAACCAGAGCATGCACCACTCTGGCGAGACAGTCCGTGGGCAGGGAGGGTCTCAGCCTGCGTACTAGTTGGCCAACTCTTCCAAGAAACGAGTTCCAGCTCAGCTTTGCTCATCACAAAACAAGACACAAAGTGTTGGGCAGGGTGTGAATGAGACCAAATTTAAATGTGCTTAAGGGGGCGGGAAAAGTCACATTGAGCTCACTTTGGCCAGGGAGGTGGCTGGACCCAGGATCGGGAGAGAAGGTCCCCCACATACTGCTTTCTTCCTGAGGGATCCATCCTGTTCCCTGGAACTTGGGTAGGCTATAGGTGGCAGAGCAGGTGGAAGGAAACTCAAGGAACCCCCCCCCCCAAAAAAAAGATTACAACCCCCTCCCAAAAAACTCTGCAGAGCCATCCAACCTTCAGGTTCTATTTTGAAGCAAGAAGCAGAAGCTTGCAAGCTGGCAGCTGAGGGATGCCTTTAAAAATCCACTGCAAAGCTTTGATTCTTTTTTGGTTTGCAAATGGAGCAAACTTAATATGCAAAGCACTAGCTGAGAATAAATAGGCAGCGTGAAAATGTCATTTCCACACAGTCACTTTTCTGACCATTATGCCGCTTCAAACAAAAGCAATTTACTCTGCCTATAATAAAGCCAAGGTGATAACGAAGCTCTTGAGTCACTTCTGCCCCCTCCCCCCGCTGCCCTCGTCCTCCCAGCCAGACACCACCATAAAAATGGGAACATGAACCATCTTGCCTGCAGCCTTCAAGCTTCCCAGAGAATTTCTAATGGCGCCATAAACTTAGAGAAACATCTTGTTTCCTGTGCAAAGAGGGCCATAACCTGGGCAGGGGAGCCAGAGGTGGGAAAATCAATGCCTTGATGGGACGGTTAAGCTGGGTCACAAGTCTATAAAAGAGGTGTCAAGGGGAGCAGAAAGGGGGGCCTTGTAGGGGTCACGGTGGGTAGGGGTCATCTCAGGGCGCCCCTTGATATGCAGGGCCACTGTTTAAATTCTTTTGTATCCTTAACTGGATGTCCATTTACAGTTCTATCCATCTCTCAGATAGATAGTCTATCTATCATCGATATCTATCTATCTATCTATCTATCTATCTATCTATCTATCTATCTATCTATCTATCTATCTATATCTCTATCTATCATCTATATCTATCTATCTATCTATCTATCTATCTATCTATCTATCTATCTATCATCTATCTATCTATCTATCATCTATTTATCTATCTCTATCTATCATCTATATCTATCTATCTATCATCTATCTATCTATCTATCTATCTATCTATCTATCTATCTATCTATCTATCTATCATCTATCTATCTATCTATCTATCTATCTATCTATCTATCATCTATCTATCTATCATCTATTTATCTATCTATCTATCTATCCCTATCTATCATCTATATCTATCTATCTATATCTATCTATCTATCTATCTATCTCTATCATCTATATCTATCTATCATCTATCTATCATCTATCTATCTATCTATCTATCATCTATCTATCTATCTATCATCTATCTATCATCATCATCTATCGATCTATTGATCTACAGTAGTACCTCGGGAAGCAAACGGGATCCATTCTGGAGCCCTGTTTGCGTCCTGTATGGAACGTAAGATGCGACGGTGCGTCTGCGCGGGTCGAGTTTTGCCGCTTCTGCGCATGCGCGTGACGTCATTTTGAGCGTCCGCACATGAGCGAGAGGTGAAACCCGGAGGTAACGGGCGCCGTTACTTCCGGTTTGCTCCGGAGCGCAACCCGAAAGCACTCAACCTGAAACACATTCAACCTGAGGTATGACTGTATCTATCTATCTATCTATTGTAGAGTTGGAATGTATCCAAAGGTCATCTAGTCCAACCCCCTGCAATGCAGGAACCTCAACTAGATCATACATGACAAATGACCATCCAACCTCTGCTTAAAAATTTCCAAGGAAGGAGAGGAGTCCACAACCTGTCAAAACAGCTCTTACTGTCAGAAAGTTCTTCCTAATGTTAAGTCAGAATCTCCTTTCTTGTAACTTGAAGTCACTGGTTCGAGTCCTACCCTCCAGAGCAGGAGAAAAGAAGCTTGCTTCATCTTTTATGGGACAGCCTTTGAGATATATGATGATGATGATTTTGTCATTTATACCCCACTCATCTTTCTGGGTTTCCCCAGCCGCTCTGGGTGGCTTGCAACATATAAAACCACAGCAAAGCTAGATCCTTTTCACATGTACTGCTAGTAACCCAGGTGTCCCCCATCCTATACAGTGATACCTCGGGTTACAGACACTTCAGGTTACGGACTCCACTAAACCAGAAATAGTACCTCGGGTTAAGAACTTTGCTTCAGAATGAGAACAGAAATTGTGCAGCGGCAGCGGGAGGCCCCATTAGCTAAAGCGGTGCTTCAGGTTAAGAACAGTTTCAGGTTAAGAACGGACCTCCAGAACAAATTAAGTTCTTAACCCGAGGTTCCACTGTATTGTTGTATCTGGTTCTTCCTGCCTAGGTGCAGAACCTGACATTTGTCCCTATTGAAATTCATTCCTTTAGTTTAGGCCCAGTTTTCCAATCTGTTAAGATCACCTTAAATCCCAGTTGTGTCTTCTACAGCATTGCTAACCTTCCCAATTTGGCGTCATCTGCAAATTTCATGAGAATTCCCTTAATTCCTTCATCCAAGTTGTTTCTAAAGATGTTGAACAACAACGGGCCCAGGACTGAACTCCCACTTGCCACCTTTTCCCCAGGAAGACAAGGAATGGTTAGTGAGCACTGTTTGGGTTATTTCCCCAGAGACCCACAAAAATACATTTCCAATTCTGTCTGCCCCCAGCAATGAATTTTCTGAAGATTTTGTCTGGTTCAGTTTGTGTGGCCGCTTCCTCAGTGCTGTCAACTGTGTGCTGCTGAACTCCCTTCAGAGAGTATCTCTTGGCAGCTGGAAAAGAATAATGGAAACCTAGAACTGCAGAGTTGAAAGGGACCCCACGAATCATCTAGTCCACCCCCTGCAATGCGGGAATCTCAGCTAAATAATCCCTGACAGGTGGCCTTCCAACCTCTGCTTAAGAACCTCCAAGGAAGGGAGTCCTTTCCACTGTCAAACAGCTGCCGCCCCAAGCCTCGCACGCCCGGAGGGACCTCCCGCCGGGCACGCAAGGCTTGCAGACACTCGCCCGAAGCACGGGGAGCCCTCCGGAGGGCTCCCTGTGCTTCGGGCAACAGGCTGCCACACCAAGCCTTGTGCGCTCGGCGGGACCTCCCGCCGGGTGCACAAGGCTTGCGGACACTCGCTGGGGCTGCAGGCTGCTGCCCGCAAGCCTTGTGAGCCCGCGGGAACTCCCGCAGGGCTGCCTAGGCTGCGGATGTCTTCCTGAAGCCTGGAGAGCGAGAGGGGTCGGTGCGCAATGACCCCCCTCACTCTCCAGGCTTCAGCGAAAGCCTGCATTCACCCCATAGGACGCACACACATGTCCCCTTCAATTTTGGAGGGGGAAAAGTGCATCCTATAGGGCGAAAAATACGGTATTCCATGTTTCATTCTTTTCTTTTTTTGTATAATATGTGTATGTAGTTTGTATATATTGTATTATTGTGTACTGTTGTGTAAGTTAATGTTGATTGTTTAATAAAGGTTTTGAAAAGAGAGAGAGACCAAGATCCCCATGCTCTACCGAACAGAAGCGGGAGCAACCCCATGTTCAGAAATGCGGTGTGTGGGTGAGAGAGGTCAGCCAAGAGTGCTGTGCATTGTCCGCGCCATGTGCCAGCGGTGTGCAATGCTTCTGCATGCGCAGGCTTTTCTCCATCCAGTTGCCCCCTCCTTGGTCCAGCCAGGGCTGCTGCACAAGGGCAGGCAGAAATCAAGCGCTCCCCCAGCCCAGAGATGTGGTGAAGTGGGAGGGGGCTTTGCAAAGTCCCTTGCTAGCCCGAGGCTCTGCTTTTATTTCAACCTCCTCATTGGCCAGGCTCCTGTGTCTGGAATGCATCATGGAATTGCTTATTTATCCCTCTTCATTTGGAGGGGTGGGCTCTCGTCAGCCTTGGGCGAACCTCAGCCGGCCCCCACTTTCCAATCTTCCGCCTCTTGCTGGGTGAGACGTAAGTTTGCTTGACAGGAGGCATAAGAAGGGCAGACAAAGCGAGAAATCTCCGTCCGAGGAAGATAGACAAGCGAAGCCTGGGGACGGTTGCAGAGAGGCTGTGTATTTCTTTCCTGACAAGACCGTCAGGGCTACTTATGGAGCTGTGCACAAGTTCACACCCCCCCTTCTCTCTCTGCGTAACGGGGTGATTGTGGGACAGAGGAGAAGGAACAGAGATGGTCCTGGTCCACGAGGTCTGAGCCTCTGCCTCTCTTTGGGACATCTGGGGAAATGAAAAATGGTCTGGAGACAAAGCCTCCATCATCATCTTATATTATTTTTATTATTCAAAACAAAAAAATTTCCTTCCAGTAGCACCTTAAAGACCAACTAAGACAGTTCTTGGTATGAGCTTTCGTGTGCATGCACCCTTCTTCAGATACACTGAAACAGAAGTTTCCAGACCCTTCTATATAGTGAGAAGGTGGGGAGGGGTATTGCTCAGCAGGGTGGTGGGAATGGGTGATTGGCAGATAGCTGTGATGAGCCTGTTGACGACTCTTAACGACTGCAATAGGTCTTACAGGAAAAAGCAAGGGGTGAAAAGGTGAAAAATGGCTTTGTCATGTATAATGAGATAAGAATCCAAGGTCTTTGTTCAGACCAGGTTTCTCCATGGTTTTAAGTTTGGTGATAAGTTGCAATTCAGCAGCTTCTCTTTCCAGTCTATTTCTGAAATTCCTTTGTAGTAAAACAGCTACTTTGAGATCTTGTATAGAATGTCCTGGGAGATTGAAGTGTTCTCCTACTGGTTTCTCTGTCTTGTGATTCCTGATGTCCGATTTATGTCCATTTATTCTTTGGCGTAAGGTCTGGCCTGTTTGTCCAATATAGAGAGCTGAAGGACACTGTTGGCATTTGATGGCATACACAATGTTAGACGATGAGCAATTAAATAGTCCCGAGATGGTATGTGTGATGTTGTTGGGGCCAGTAATGGTGTTGCCCGGGTGTATGTGGCAGCAAAGTTGGCATCTGGGTTTATTGCAGGCTCTGGTGCCAGTGTCCGTGTTAGGTCTGGTTGTAGTATTATTGTGGGTTAGGAGTTGTTTAAGACTGGGTGGCTGTCTGTAGGCAATGAAAGGTCTTCCTCCCAGAGCTTGAGAAAGAGAACTCTCTATATTGGACAAACAGGCCAGACCTTACGCCAAAGAATAAATGGACATAAATCGGAGAAACCAGTAGGAGAACACTTCAATCTCCCAGGACATTCTATACAAGATCTCAAAGTAGCTGTTTTACTACAAAGGAATTTCAGAAATAGACTGGAAAGAGAAGCTGCTGAATTGCAACTTATCACCAAACTTAAAACCATGGAGAAACCTGGTCTGAACAAAGACCTTGGATTCTTATCTCATTATACATGACAAAGCCATTTTTCACCTTTTCACCCCTTGCTTTTTCCTGTAAGACCTATTGCAGTCGTTAAGAGTCATCAACAGGCTCATCACAGCTATCTGCCAATCACCCATTCCCACCACCCTTCTGAGTAATACCCCTCCCCACCTTCTCACTATATAGAAGGGTCTGGAAACTTCTGTTTCAGTGTAGCTGAAGAAGTGTGCATGCACACGAAAGCTCATACCAAGAACTGACTTAGTTGGTCTTTAAGGGGCTACTGGAAGGAATTTTTTTTGTTTTGACTATGGCAGACCAACACGGCTACCTATCTGTATTTTTATTATTGTTATTATTAATGAATTAATTTAAATTGGAGCGTATGAGGTGTGGGGACACGTTGTGCTCCTTCTGGGGTCCTTTGTCCACCTTTGGTCCCCATCTGTGATGGCTTGGGAATCGGATTCAGAGGCTGAACCTGAGGGATCCCAGCCTGCACAGGAGTCCCCGCCTCCAGAACCAGCTGAGCCAGGGCTGGGGCTTGAGCCTGAAGGGTCCTCACCTGTGCTGGATCCTCAGGTGCAGGCACCAGCTGAGTCTGCTCTGGCTCCTGAGGTGATGGAGAACCCATTGCCTGCAGGTGCTCCACTCTCAGCCCCGTCAAGGGAAGCTGAGGCTGCTTCTGGGTCCGGTAACCCTCCAGCCTCTCCTGAGCTGCAGAGGCTCAGGGCAGAGAGGTGGATGGAACTAAGTTCCCGCAGGAGGAGTGCTCACCTCCAGGCCAAGAGAGGTGAGTCACCAGAGGATTGGGGCCACCCTATGCCTCGGGGCAGATAAAAGCCGACCAGCCCCAGGCCCAGGTTGCGGGAGCAACATCGTTGGTTGCCTGTTCCTGCCGGCACCCTGTCCTGCTTTCTGCCAGAGTTCCTGACTACGCCTGACTCCCTGCCTTGGACCCCACTTCAGTCTCGGACCGGACACGGACCCCCCCGGAACCAGCAAACCATCCTGCACTCAGATATCACCTGTGGCTCCTAGAAGCTGTCAGCATGCGACAGCAAACACACCCAAGGAATGGCGTTGACTGGCTGAGGGGATCCAATGGGTCTCAAACTATCTGGGAGTTAAGAACTTCCCCTGCATGCGAAGACAGGCTCCAGAGGACAGGCGAGGCGAATAGTGGGCCCAACCGCCAGGAAGGTGGGTTCTGCCTGTGCTACAGAGGGAAGTGAGGGACACCTGGGAAGGTAGCTCATCCAGGAGAAGGAATACTCTGATCCTAAACTTCCCCTGCCTTTGTGGTGATACTTGTGGGAAAGACTTTGGGAGTAAAACCTGAGGGAAAGTCCGTACCCTCAGCCTTGTGGGACAACTCTGGGAGAAGAAAAAGCTAAGGTTCTGGCTCCGGTTCGCCAGAAGCGGCTTAGTCCTGCTGGCCACATGACCCGGAAGCTGTATGCCGGCTCCCTCGGCCAGCAAAGCGAGATGAGCACCGCAACCCCAGAGGCGTCCGTGACTGGACCTAACGGTCAGGGGTCCCTTTACCTTTTATAGGACACCTTGGTGGCGCTGTGGGTTAAACCACAGAGCCTAGGGCTTGTCGACTGGAAGGTTGGTGGTTTGAATCCCCGCGACGGGGTGAGCTCCAGTTGCTCAGTCCCTGCTCCTGCCAACCTAGCAGTTCGAAAGCACGTCAAAGTGCAAGTAGATAAATAGGTACCACTCCGGCGGGAAGGTAAATGGCGTTTCCATGCGCTGCTCTGGTTTGCCAGTAGCAGCTTAGTCATGCTGGCCACATGACCCGGAAGCTGTACGCTGGCTCCCTCGGCCAGTAAAGCGAGATGAGCGCTGCAACTCCAGAGTTGGCCACAACTGGACCTAATGGTCAAGGGTCCCTTTACCTTTATCTTTTGAAACCCAACACAAATCCAGAGGGGATTCCCTAAGATGGTTGGGTGGCGCCTTTTACGCCTCCTCCTGGCAGCTCCTGCAGCCGAAAGTAATTCAGAAGCATGGCTACGTCCAGCTGAGGAGGCAGCGCATAGTCATCATGGCCAGTCGCCGGTGATAGCCCTCTCCTCCATGAATTGCTCTAATCCTCCTTTTAAGTTACCCACAGTGCAGACCCACCAACTGTCCTGTTTTAAGCGGGACGTCCCAGATCACAGCAGCAGCCAATCCTGGCTTCTGTTTTTGGTTTGGCTCTCTGGCGTGAGCACCAGACCAAAAGATGCTCACTCTGGCGATCAGCAGCAGCAGCAGCATGCCAAAACACCTTCCGGTTCAGGGCTCTGTTGATGATCGACAGAGGCACAGAGGCTTGCCTTACTCTGTGCTTAACCCAAAGCTGTAATGGAGAAGCAAGATCGTTTGGGGTGTCAATTGTACAACTCCCTCCATTCCGTGCTCAGGTTGTGTGTGTGTATAAAACTATAAATCCTAAAGATGCCGCAGTCTCCACTGAGCTGCATTCCCACACCCCTGGGGTCTCCTGGCCCTCAGCAATTGCTGTGCAGGCAACACTGGTGTCAGAGGTAGGCTTGTGTTTCCTGGTGAACCCTCACCACTTGGAGATTAGCAAGCACACGACAATATGTTTGCCTCCTTCCCCAAACCACAGACCCACCCAGTCATGCCTGATGGGCTCCCAGGCTCCCGGTCACTGCTTTCACTTCTTTTCCATGACACTTCAGAGTGTGCCCCAGGCGTGTTTTGATACAAATGAAGACTCGGAGATGGCAAGCCCATTTAAAGAACTTTATTCGCTTCAGCTGGTTACAGACTGGTTTGTGTGGTGCAGGTAAGGGCAGGGCATTGTGGGAAAGCTGCTTGCCTCCCCTCTTAGTGCAGCATAAGGGGCTCCTACCCTGGGCCTGGAGTCACAGAGCTGTAAGGAAGAGGTCGTCTCTCGTAGACAGCTAGGCTGACCCTCTGCCCAGAGGCGGCAGCAGCAGCAGCAGCAGCAGCAGCAGGAAACGGTATTCTCGTTGAGACACACATTGACCTCCCCTGGCTGGCTGCCTTTCCCTGCACCAGTCTTGCCTGCTTCTGCAAACAACCTCCCCCGAGACATAGCAAATAGAAATATATACAAGAGGAATAGGATTGGGGAGGGGGCGAAAGGGGCTTGTGGAACCAGGTGGTTTGGGTGTCTGGTTTTGAAACCCGGAAAATTGGTATTTCTTGTGCAATCTGCATTTTATGCTCTAGTTTTTGGGGACCAGAATTGTTTCAGTCGGGAGCCTTGGCATCCCCAGACCCCGCTCTAAGGACTGATTTTGGAGGGCACTGGACTAGATGCTCTTTTGGGTCCCTGCCAATTCTACAATTCTGTGCGCCCATGAGTTTTGCCAAGGTTAGGGTGGCAGCCACCTGTGGGCGTCCACTCCCACAGGGGTGGGGTCTCATTCCCCCTCCCCCCCAAAAAGTACCCACCCAGGTGGGTCTATATTCCCAGGTTGCCGTCAAATTTGACTCTACTGGTTCTCCGGCGTGGCCTCCACATCCAACTAAGGTCTGCTTCTTAAGAGATTTCTTGTTCTCACTTCCAGTGACTGAGATACAGAGGCCTCACTACAGTTGTGTCCGTGCCACTGCTCCAGATAGTACATAAAAAAGAGGATCCCAACCTGATGCCAAACTTCTCCCAAATTAAAAAAAAAAATCATAAGAAGTAGTGCTGAGAATTTAATCCGACACCCACCATTTGTGTGCTCAATAGCCGGTGATTGACAGCTCTTGGACCTGAGCTCCACATCAACTTTTCCAGCTGGCAAATTGTCACCATATTATTGTGCTCTAGTACCAGATTGCAGCATCACTCTGGAATAGTATCTGGGACATAGATTGGAGTGGAGTGTTTAAAAAAGAACACAGCAATGCATGAAATCACTGTGCAAATTGGGCGTCGTAAGAGACAACCAGTTTTATAACGGTGGCCTCCCATGTTTTTTGAGATGGGATTTCCAGTGGCCAGCACCCCCAAGAATGCATCCTGCTGGTTCTCCACACAGTTACAAAGAGGTGCCACTTGGAAAACTCATGGGGGCTGGGTCAGTGTCCTGGGAATGCAGGAGGGAGAAACAGTCGGTTATATTTACAATATACAGTCATCAACTTCATAGTTACACAGTTTGATACTAGTGAATTAAAACGGCTGGTCTAAACGGCATCCCTCGGGTGTCTCATTTTACAAAGCAAGGTGGAGCATCTCCGGGGGGTTCACAAATGGCATAAGAAGCTAGCAATGCAAAGGTGAGGACGGTCAGCCCCAGGTGTGGCTTAAAGTGTCCCCAGAGCTGGGGGAAGGTCCAGCTTTGAATTAAACCTCCTCACAGCAAGGCAGGTGGCCTCAGGCCCACGTTCGGAAACCCTAAATACTTCCAAAAAGACAATCAGAGAAGACAGTCCTGCTTGGACGCCCGTAAAGGTGCCAGGGGGCATCCACAGCTGTGTTCCTTGGGGAAGATGCCCTCTCCTACCCATGTGGACATAGGCAGTCAGCAGGACAGTGTAACCCGGCCAACTGGGCTCCCTCTGTTTAAATCCACCCTGGAGCGGCTCCGTGTCGTCTCCGGAGTCCTGGAAGCAGCCCATTGTCCATTCAAGGGGAGAAATTCATAGTTAGAAAGGAATGTTAAAAATACATATCTATATGACCAAGTGGAAGGGATGCTGACAATGAGGTTCATGCGGAGGGGGTGACTCTAGTTTGTGGCATTCGTTTTACATCGGTTCCTCAGCAACCTGGCCCAGATACGGGCTGGCCACTGGGATGTCATGTTCCCACCACCCAGTGGGATGGGGCAAGTGTGTGTGTGTGTGTGTGTGTGTGTGTGTGTAAGAGTGGGGGATGGAGGAGGAGGGAGAAACCCCATTTAGGCCATTCAGTACCACAACTCGCGACGCAACCCAGTCTAGAGGGCACAGGACGCATCGTCCACGGAGCGTTTCTTGAGCTCCTTGCCTGGCTTGTGGTGCTGGTGGTGTGGGTGGGAGCCGCTCAGTTTGCTGTGGTCAGAGAGCTGCAAGCCCAGCAGCTGGGTGTCTTGCAGGTGCCCAGTGGGGGAGCTGTGGCGATGGGGCTCGTTGGTCTCTTCTGGTTCCACCCGCAGGTAGGCCTTCACTTTGTGGTGGCGGGCTTTGCTGTCGCTGAAGTCGATGACGCGACACTCGTAGGTGCCTTCGTCTGTCGGTTTGACCCGAGAGAGCCGCAGCTTGTGGGAGATGTTACTGCCGACCACTTTCACGACCTGGAGGGGAGGTTGCAGGGGTTGGGCAGGGCAAGGGAGAGAGAGCACAAGAGTGAAGCCACTGCAGATATTCAGGTCCCAACACCAAACTATTCCCAGACTCATCCCTACCCAGCAACCATTTTTATCCACAGCAGTGACAATACCTGCAAAAGAGTAGACATCGGCTCAGAGTAGACCCAATGAAATTAATAAACCTCACTTCATTAATTCCAATGGGTCTACTATGAGTTGCACTAATATTGCATACAACACAGACTTTAATTGGCTCCAAAATCAAGAGGAGACCTTGCTGATGTTTCTATATGCAGAAAAGGCTTTTGACAATAAAGAATGGCATTTCCTTTTTGGATATTCTTAAAGCTTTTGATTTCAGATTTGCAACAGACAATGGATTTAAGCCATTTATTCAGATTCAAAAGAAAGAATTCACACTAATGGGAATTTATCAAAAAAGGTTAATCTGGCAAAAGGCAAAAGGAAAAGATGTCTGTTTAATATTTCTCTTAGCTTTAGATGCCTAAGCAAGTAAAATAAGAGGAAATAGTGTATAACTGGGGTAAAAATCGAAAAGTAAATAAATATGTGTGGCCAGTGTCACTGTGATGCTAACTAAACCAGGGCAATCCTTTAAAGAAATGGAATTAGTAATAACTGAATCTGGTCCCTTAGCTGGAAGGGAAAAACTGAAAAATGTGAAATCAATGTAACTGCTAATTGAGGAATAGAATAGAATATAGTTGGTGGGTGAGAGCCAGTAAGATATGCGGGAACAAAAACAACAAGATAGAAAATATTTGAAATTATTTATGTGTTTCTAGACAATGTACTGCCCCACAAAGGGGAAAAGTTACATTTTTCTTTCCTAGGCAGGATTTCTATAATAAAAATTGTATAGTTGCTGGCTAATTTTTCTTTTTCAGCCTTTGGCAATAAAAACATCCAACCAGCAAATAACAAAATGGCAATGATTATTCTTAAAATTTATTTGGAAGAATGGGAAGAAAGAAAGGTTTAACAACCATATTTTATACGCGGATGGGAAGAACAGGGGAGAAGTATCAGCACCAAGCTTAGAGCTCAGCTGCAGCATAAAAGCAAGTTGTGCAAATACAGCCAGTTGCACCAGGTCTGCAATATGGCAGGAAACGAAAGGGTGAAGCAGCCCCCATCGTGGATGCTGGCGCCCCTTCTGCTCAAGAATGTAGTTTCTGTAGCTGATTTGGGCTGAAATAAAACCAGGAGACTGAACATCATGTGCGCATATGAACACAGGCAGCTGCCTCACACCAACGAGTCAGATCACTGCTCCTTCTAGCTCACTATGGTCTACTCTGACTGGCAGGGATTGCAGCCGGAAGATATTCCCAGCCTCACAGGAGAAGCCAGCGGGATGGAAAATTCTGCACCATCTGTGTGCAGAGCAGACGCCCAACTTCTTTCCTCTAAAGGAAACAGCACACCGCGGCAAGATAGTGCAATCACAACTTGCGCCGTTTTAACCATGTGTGCTTGAAGGTCGGCTGGTTGAAATGACAACTTAAACTCAAGCGAGGTGTAGACCAGGGGTCAGCAAACTTTTTCATCAGGGAGCCAGTCCACTGTCCCTCAGACCTTGTGGAGGGCCGGGTTATATTTTGAAAAATATAAATACCCTGCAAGCCGATCCCGCAGCTGCTTCTGGACCTGGAGGAGGAAAGCACTCTGCATGCGCTCAGCAGCGCGTCTTGGCGGCCCATCCCTGCAGAGCCTCCCTCCCAGGTGGCATGCACCACGTGCTGCAGCCCGTCATCTGAGGCCAGGTTGGCGGGCAGGTGGCACGCAGCTCACCCTCCACCGCCGAGCCAGGCCAGGCGCGGGGCCAGCAGGCACACCAAGCTCTGGCTGATGACCTGCGACGCGCCTGTCATGATGCCCATGGCACAGCCGAGACCCGCTGCCCACCCACCAGCCTCTCCGTCCATGGCTGTGCTAGGTTTACCTCAGTGTGCGGGCGGCGGGACTTTGGATTGGCCACAGGAACTTCCTGCAGCCAATCCAAAGCTGTGCCAGCAACGCTGCCTGCCCAGAAGCCGTGCCAGTGTCACGAAAGTCAGTCTCTACGTGGCGAAGCATCTGCAGCGTGTGGGGACTGACCGAGCGGGTGGCAGGGTCCACGGGCCAGATTTACGAGCTTGGCGGCCCCCGGATCTTAGTTTGCCTACTCCTGGTGTAGAGCTTCAAAGCTCATTTTGCACTTGCCAAAGGAAAGAGCTTTTAAGCTCTCTGCATTGCTGGTGTGTGCGTGGGGCGGGAGGCAAGTCCTGCTCAGTGTGCCGGCTCTGGGATGCTCGCACAAAATCTGGCAGGGCAACCAAGTTGCCACAAGAACTCATGTGAGCATCCCTGGCCAGCCAAAGCCTGCACACTGAGGAGGCCTTGCCCAGCAAACAAGGCGCAAAGCTTAAAACCTCTTTTTGCAGCAGGCCGGTCAGCCTTGCTGGCTGGGAAAGACACACTCAGCGCATGGGATCTGGGAGCATGGGACTTTCTCTTTCTCCCCTACACTCAACCAGTAGCCATGTATGCGTAGAATCCTTGGAGCCAAACCCTACATAAGATTCGAACATGATATAAGGTAAAGGGACCCCTGACAGTTAAGTCCAGTCGTGAACGACTCTGGGGTTGTGGCGCTCATCTCTCTTTACTGGCCGAGGGAGCTGGCGTTTATCCACTTCCGCAGACAGTTTTTCCGGGTCATGTGGCCAGCATGACTAAGCCGCTTCTGGCGAAGCAGAGCAGCGCACGGAAACGCCGTTTACCTTCCCGCCGGAGTGGTACCTATTTATCTACTTGCACTTTGAGGTGCTTTCGAACTGCTAGGTTGGCAGGAGCAAGGACCGAGCAACAGGAGCTCACCCCGTCACAGGGATTCGAACCACCGACCTTCTGATCGGCAAGTCCTAAACTCTGTGGTTTAGATCACAGCGCCACCCGCGTCCCTTTTCGAACATGCTATATGGAGCTGCAAAGAAGTCTTCCCACACACTAAGGCCTCACGTAACCAACAGCCAATACCTCCATCTGACACCCTCTTACATATTTGTCTCACCTTGATGTGACCGGCATTATGGCCAGCCCTCCTAAGGTCTAAGTTTGCCATTACGGAGCACGCCTCAAATTAAACGATACTTATTAATGGAAGAGTTTGCTGAAACTAATTTGGAAATTGGAATACAGAAAAGGGAGGTGCGAGGAAGTCGGGAAAGTAAGGTACATGAAATTAAGAATTGAACCTATATATTTTTGTTTGATTTTTTTGTGGTTTTTTGTGTGTCTGCTATTGTGTTGCTTTGTTTTGTTTGTTATGATAAAATCTGTTGAAACCCTAATAAAAATCTTTTTAAAACAACAACAAATTAAACGATACTTATAAACAGGATATCCTGTTTATAAGGCTCTGGAGGGCGTGGTTTTCTTTATTGAAGAAAAATATTTTTCCCTGTGTTTTTCTATCTCACACTTCATAATTTTAGCCAGTCCCTCCTTGGTGCAATTTGTGAATTTTCAGGTTTCTTCCATTTGCTTGTTTGCTTAAAGCCATGCTGCTTTAATTGATTTTTATCCACCTCGAGCAGTCTGAGGCACAGAGGTTATAAATGATAAGCCAGAAAAACCCTAATCACAGACATTCAGCTAAAGCAAGCCCTTGGCAGGACTCAGCAAACCAGCCCAAGGATTTCTGCTTGCACTCGACTAGATGACTTCCCTCTCTGCCATTCTCTGCTCTCTGCTCTCCAGCAGTCTCTTCCCAAATGGTATTGGGGCCCCCACCCCATGACTCCACCCCGGGGCCCTTCCCCCCTCGCCCCCTCCATCGCCAGAAGATGAGATCCAGCCCCCTCCAATGCGAGGCGCCCCGAGATCGATGTGGAATCGCGGGAGCTAATTAGCTTTCCTACCAAATTGATTCGCTCTCAGTATTTATCACCTAATGAAATTTAAGACTTACTCACTAGCCCGAGCTGCTGCTGCTGCTGCTGCTGCTGCTGTTGCTGTTATTGGGTTGGGTCAATAAATCAGATTTTATTACCCGCCCGGAGGCTGCTGGCTCTGCTCCCTTTAATCACGCGGGATGCTAAAGGCTGCCCACCCTCTCTCCCCACTGCCCTTGTCTCCATCACCTTTGTTAGCTCAAGATTTTACAGCATCTAGCTAATGGGATCGGGGTCACACAAAAACCCACCGTGTTTCTGATGGGCTAAGGATGTGGAAAGAAGGAAAGATGGGCTGGACTGATATGAGTGCTGGGCAGGTTTATTTGGAAAAGGCCTTTCTTGAAATCAGAGCGGTCAACAGGGGATGGAGAGGAGAACGGCTTTTGCTTCTAATCCTGCACCTGGCCTCGGACACCTTGGCACAACCTTCCTTGCAAGGGGTTGGACTAGATGGCCCTGCGGGTCCCTTCTCAGGGTACCATTTGATGGTTCAATGCCTCAAGCATCTGTGCCGCATCGGTGAGAGGGAAGCACGTGCATCATCACAATGCGGTGACTTCCAAGCTGGATTGCTGCAATGTGCTCTACGTGGGGCTGCCCTTGAAGACGACGCAGGAACTTCAGCTGGTCAAAAATTCAGGGTCCTGATTACCGGCTAGCCTTCCATTGAGATCTCACACAACCCCATTTTAAAACAACTGCGCCAGTTGCCATTTCATTTCTGGGCCCAATTCCAGGTGCTCAGGTTGGTGATTAAAACCCTAAATGACTCAGGCCCCAAATACCCGAAGGACCACCTCCTTCTCTACAATAGTAATACTACTACTACTACTACTACTACTACTACTACTACTACTACTACTAATTTATTATTTATACCCCGCCCATCTGGCTGGGCTTCCCCAGCCACTCTGGACAGCTTCCAAAGTATTAAAATACAGTGGCCCGTTAAACATTAAAAGCTTCCCTAAAGAGGGCTGCCTTCAGATGTCTTCTAAAAGTCTGGTGGTAGTTCTTCTCTGCCCTGGCTTTTTGACACTTTAAGCATGAATTTTTAGGACCCACCTTGCTTTTATGGACCCACCCGCCTGCCTGCTCTGACAGCAGGCTGCATGTCTGCAATCCTGACAACCAAGTGAGCGAGTCTCACAAGTCAACAGTTGTCATTCAGCAGCAAAAAAAGGCTAACGCAATCTAGGCTGTATCCGCAGATGTGTAGGAAATAACTGTACTGCTCTATTCTGCCTTGGTCAGACCCCAACGGGAGTCCTGTGTCCAGTTCTAGGCACCCCAGATCAAGAAGGGTGCTGACAAGGAGAAGGTGCAGAGAGGAGGGCGCCCAAGATGATGGAGGGTTGGGGCTCTGTGGCCCCTGGAAGCACAACCCCTCAGCTGGCAAGGCCTGCCTCTTCTTGGCCTGCCTTTGCTCTGCAGCCCTCCTCTGCTCCCAGCACCAGAAGGGCCAGGAGGAGAGGGGAGAGAGAGCGAGAGCAAGAGAGAGGAGAGGCCGGGTCCCAGCTGCTTCCCTGCTTAGACTCGGGAGGAAGGGAGTGACAAGGCCCATTGCTGGCTCTATAAATCAGATATATTGCCCATCCCCGAGGTCCCAGGAGCTGCTCTGCTATATAATCACCTCTAGAAGTTTAAGGCCATTTGTCTACTTGCCCCTGCCTTTGTGAGCAGACAGTTTTATGGCATTTTGGTAAGGGGATGATAACAGCACATGCAAAAGAAGGAGAGGGAGAGGGAGGGAGAGAGATGCGAAACTAGACACAGGGCTAAATGCATCACATTAAATGTCATGGCTGCAAGAATGAATATCTGGCACATGTGCACATGGGGTCAACATTTTCCTCCCCTGCTGCAGTCCAAACGAAAATCAAATACATGCCCCTGCATGGCAGCTCTCAGTGGCAGCTTACATTCTGGGGCTAACAGCTGCTGTGAGGTTGATTTTGGTTTGGATGATGCAGAGAAGGGTTAACCCCTCCCTTCCTGCATGCCGCAGTCCCAGTTAAAGCAGGGTGGTGCTGTGGCCTGCTCAGATTGCTATATACATAAGAATCTAAGGCTGTTGTCACGCTGCACTTCACAAGACCACCAGCAGGGGGCCACACTGGCTCCAGCATAAGGAATGGCAGGCAGGTGAGAAAGAAAGCAGCATGGATGGCAGGCAGCCAAGGCAAGCTGTGCTACCAGGGGGTGAGGGAGGTGTTTCACATAGCCATCTGTTCTGGGACTACAATTCCCATCATCCCTGACCACTGGTCCTGTTAGCTAGGGGTGATGGGAGTTGTAGTCCCAAAAGAACTGGAGGGCCAAGTTTGGCCACCACTAAAGCAGTTTAGGCAACTGCTGCCTGAAGAATCTCCCTTTCTTTTAAAAGGGAGGGGCTTCATATAGGGGGAGGGGTTTGAGATGAGCTGTGGGGGGGGGGTTGATCAGGTGGTTGACAAATGTGCAGGCAGAGTTCCTTTGCACAGCAAGCATGGGTGGAAGCTCCTAGTATGAACATACACACAAATAACCCCAACTGCAGTACAGCATCACATCTAGAAGTCTGATGTGTTAGGTCTAGTTAAAGCTATGGTTTTCCCAGTCATGATGTATGGAAGTGAGAGCTGGACCATCAAGAAGGCTGATCGCCGAAGAATTGATGCTTTTGAATTCTGGTGCTGGAGGAGACTCTTGAGAGTCCCATGGACTGCAAGAAGATCAAACCTCTCCATACTGAAGGAAATCAACCCTGAGTGCTCACTGGAAGGACAGATCCTGAAGCTGAGGCTCCAATACTTTGGCCATCTCATGAGAAGAGAAGACTCCCTGGAAAAGACCCTGATGTTGGGAAAGATTGGGGGCACAAGGAGAACAACAGAGGATGAGATGGTGGGACAGTGTTCTTGAAGCTACCAGCATGACTTTGATCAAATTGCGGGAGGCAGTGGAAGACAGGAGTCCCTGGCGTGCTCTGGTCCAGGGGGTCACAAAGAGGCAGACACGACTAAACGACTAAACAACAGCCACCCCAATAGCCTTTGCTGGCACTTGGGTAGGACTGCAGACCAGTGTAGACAAGCATTTTCTACTGGGTCAGAGGACTGCTCCATCTTGCTCAGTATTACCTACACAGACTGGCAGTGGCTGCCCAGGGTTTCAACTGGGGGACATTCCAGAACCTGAGACCTTCTGCATGCGAAGCCCTCCTGCATGTGATGGGGTTTGACCCCAGTTCAAATACTTGCATCTGCTGCAGCTTGGGCCCTGCAAGGCAATGTCTCCTTTGGGGCACAGAGCAAAACCTCTTGGGCAGCCTCTGCACACTGTGTCCCAGTGAGCTAAGGGGCAAAGCACCCCTTACACCCCGTTTTCTCCTTCCATTCCCACCCATCTTCCGGCTAGCTGAAAGACCGAAGGGTGGGCGGGGGAGAGGAATCAGGCCCCCGTGTTAACTCCATCATACGAGAACAAGGAGTCACTTAGAGAAATTAACAGCCGGCAAATTCGGAACCCATAAAAGGAAACGCAACTTTGCACGACTCGCAGCTCAGAAAGGGGGTTCCTCCAAGCCGGAGGATTATAAAAGGGCTGAGTAACTTTATGGCCCTTAATAATGTTTGCAGTTATTCAGGCTGGGAGGAAAAAGCGGAACGGTGTTTTATGCTCCATCACAGGGGTCAGGAAGGAATATTCTTGTTATCTTGATGGCACTGTGTGTGTGTGGGACTGTGTTCTTTGGGGTGTAGCGCCCGTCCACATGTGACACGAAGGCTGGAATCCTTTCCTTATCGCAGTTTAGGCACAGCACATCTAAGGGGCCTCCCAGGCCAACGAGGGCTTGCCTTTTGTAGTCTGCAACCCGTCATTGATGCAGTCAGACTTCATTTGTGGTGCATTTCTACTGGGCCGTCCGCACCCGGTTCCACTTTGCTAGTTGCTCCCAGTGTTCCTGCAGTATTGCCTTCTGGGGGGGGGGGAGCCTTGTGCTACAGAGCAGCAGAAGCAGGAGAACACCCCCCCCAAAGCGGAGAACATTTGAGGCACGATAAGTCACAGGATATTAGTAGGAAACTTGGGGACGTGGAGACGGAGCAGACATAACCGTGACGGAAACAGAAGATGTATTTGTAGAGAAAAGCCTTTTCTTCCTCTCTCATAACACTCAAACTCACAGGGATCCACTGAAGCCGAACATTAGGAGATTCAGAACAGATAGAAGAAAGCCTTTCTTCACGCACAGGGCTGCCATACATCCGGAATTGATGTCCAGGGGGAATTTCCGAAAGGTGGCTCTTTGTCCTGGATCTTAGGTAAGTTAATCGAAAAATTGTGGGCATTCCCAACAACTTTTGGGGTCCAGTAGCACCTTAAAGATCAACTAAGTTAGTTCTTGGTATGAGCTTTCGCGTGCATGCACACTTCTTCAGATACACAGAAGAAGTGCATGCACACGGAAGCTCATACCAAGAACTAACTTAGTTGGTCTTTAAGGTGCTACTGGAAGGAATTTTTTTTGTTTTGACTATGGCAGACCAACACGGCTACCTATCTGTAACTGGAACTTTTGGGGTGTCCTAGTTTTTACTTTTTGAAATATGGAAACCCTATTCATGCAGCATATAGTTAAACTATGGAACTCACCGCTGCAGGAGGCAGGGACGGCCACCAATATGAAAAAAAGGATTGGACAAATTCATGGACAAGGCTACCAATGTGTACAGGCTATGATGGCTCTGCTCTGCTTCCATAGTTAGAGTTAGCACTGCTTCTGAAGACCCGTTACTGCCGTGGTTCCCTATTTGATTTTTAAGGGGGGGGGCAATCTGAGAATGAGTTATTAACAGTTAATGGCCTTTTAGGCTTTCTCCAAGTAAAAGTGATGCGGGTGGCGCTGTGGGTTAAACCACAGAGCCTAGGGCTTGCTGATCAGAAGGTCGGCGGTTCAAATCCCCGCAATGACGGGGTGAGCTCCAGCTGCTCAGTCCCTGCTCCTGCCAACCTAGCAGTTTGAAAGCACCTCAAAGTGCAAGTAGATAAATAGGTACCGCTCCAGTGGGAAGGTAAACGACATTTCCGTGCGCTGCTCTGGTTCGCCAGAAATGGCTTAGTCCTGCTGGCCACATGACCGGGAAGCTGTACGCCGGCTCCCTCGGCCAGTATAGCAAGATGAGCGCCACAACCCCAGAGTCGTCCATGACTGGACTTAACTGTCAGGGGTCCCTTTACCTTTACCTTTACACGTAAATAGGAGTTCAATTTTTGAATAATAAGAATTGAATAATAAGAATCACAGGGGATGGGCATCAGGATTTTAGAGATGCTTAGGTGGGGCATGGCCAAAAAAAGGTTGGGAACCACTGTGTTACTGGAAACCACAGGAGGGATGAAGGTTCTTGTGCTCAGGTCCTGCTTGCAGGTTTTGCACAGGAATCTGATCAGTCACTGTGAAAACAGAATGTTGGGCTGGATGGGCCACTGACCTGATCCAGGAGGCATTTGTTATGTTCTTACGTTCTGAAATATACTTGGAGTCGAAAGTGGATTTCATGCTCTTTATTCAGCTCACAGACGTGAGGAGGAATGGAAGTTCCCCCCGAAATGTCTGCTTTATATACATTATTTACACAATGGGCCCCACATTATTGGCTAATTCCAGGATTTTCTTGTAGGCCAATCAGGTTGCAGATTCACTTCCACCTGGAGCTGGATTGGCTGGCTCCTGTGGACTAATCAGACTGCTGCATTCTGGGTCCTATTGTTCTAGGACCAATCAGACAGCTGCCTTTCGGATCCTATTCAACTCAGTACATAACACGTTCTTAACCTGAGAAGCAATACCACTAAGAAGCGACTCCTTTCAAGCATGTGCCGCCATCTTCCAAGGTCCATCATGCAGGCACAACCAGTGCACACACTTCTGGGATTTGGGGAAGGGCTTCTGGGCCAGAGAATGAAGTTTCTCTTCAGCGGCAGCTTGCCATGGTTCCCTGTCATTTCTCCGGAATATGTGCATTTGCATGGATGCATCAGGAATCCTGCAACGTCTCCCAAATTACTTTAATGGCTGTTTGCCTTCTGAGCCCCTTTAAGCGGGAGACGGGCCTGGCAGGCGGATCGTAAGTCTTTCTGAAATGGAGGCATCATTAAAAGACTGGTTTAAATAAATTCCCCTCGTGTCTCTCAAAGCACCTCCTTCATCTCTTTTTACAGCTTCCGGTCCTCTTCAGACCGACAAAAATCTATGTTCCCGAGTCCCTCTTAAACAGGATGGTGCTCAGAAATGGGTCTTGGGGGACGTCAGAGTCTTTTCCAGCACAATTGGCACAAAAGTTAATTTCACCCTTGGCAAGAATTTATGGGTTACTTATCTCCAAGAAGGTGCTGTGTCTCACTCCCCTGGGTCTAGTAAGGCATTTCTGAATCTGAATTTAGGTCTTCTCCAAGAAGGGGGAACATTGATGATTACACGCTTGGCATTTAGACATGTGGGCACACGTCTCTCCACAGCTGCTCGCTCAGACTCTTCTAACTTTTAAAAGAGCCCAGGAGTTTGGGAAAGTGTTGTGACTCCCAGAATCAAGCACACCAACTCTAGGGGGCCGAAGACACCCTGGCCCCCTCAATGTGTGTTGGAAGGGGCCCAGGGCCCCACATCCTGTGCTGTCCTAAAAGCATAGGAAGAGCTGGCTGCTGGATCAGGCCAGTGGCTCATCGAGTCCAGCATCCTGTTCTCACAGTGGCCAACCAGATGCCCCCCCCAAGAGAAACCCCCAAGCAGGAGATGAGAGCAACAGCCTTCTCCCACACTTGTTATTGTTCTAAGGTAGACTGGATCTGTCCATGGAGGCTCCTTTGAGGAATAATAAGAAACTAAGAAGATCTCTGACGCCTGCTTCTTGGGAGAAAAGCCATGACAAACCCAGACAGCATCTTAGAAAGCAGAGACATCACCTTGCCAACAAATATAATTAAAGCTCTGGTTTTCCCAGTAGTGATGTATGGAAGTGAGAGCTGGACCATCAAGAAGGCTGATCGCCGAAGAATTGATGCTTTTGAATTCTGGTGCTGGAGGAGACTCTGGAGAGTCCCATGGACTGCAAGAAGATCAAACCTATCCATTCTGAAGGAAATCAGCCCTGAGTGCTCTCTGGAAGGACAGATCCTGAAGCTGAGGCTCCAGTACTTTGGCCACCTCATGAGAAGAGAAGACTCCCTGGAAAAGGCCCTGATGTTGGGAAAGATGGAGGGCACAAGGAGAAGGGGACAACAGAGGACGAGATGGTGGGACAGTGTTCTCGAAGCTGTCAGCATGAGTTTGACCAAGCTGTGGGAGGTAGTGGAAGACAGGAGGGCCTGGCGTGCTCTGGTCCAGGGGGTCACAAAGAGTCGGACACGACTAAACGACTAAACAACAACAAAGAAGATCCCAGCAGCAGCAGCAGCAGGATTAGGCCAAAGGAGGCCTACCTAGTTGAACATCCTCTTCTCACAGTGGCCAATTGGATGCCTGTGGGAAAACTAGTGAGCAGGATCTGAGCACCAGGACCTTCCCTCCTCCTGTGGTTCCCAGCAGCTGGGATTCAGAAGCATTGCACCCTCCAACTGAGGCTGGCTGGCTCTGAAGGCCAACAGCCAACACAATATCGGCGTATCCTCCCGCCCCCCCCCCCCCGGTCGAGGGAACTGATGCCTGCTGAGAATGATTAAAATGAGACAATGTCAGAGGAGCTGCAATTAGAATAAATGCTTTTTAAATATTATTCCGTTTTTAGCATGGGCAAAAACCCTCTGCTGTAATGAGCTGGAAGATAATTGACGAAGCGACTCCTGCAAACCTAACACCCCCCCCCCCGAATTGGAATGGGAATGGCAAGAGACAGGGAGGCCAAGGCACTGGGGGCAGGGCGGGCAGAGACACGAGGGGCCGCGGAGATTTGTTTTATTTAACTAATTAGCATATCTCCTCATTCCGTTCACGTGAGCCTAAATGGGGTTTTGGAATTCTAATCTGCTCAGCAAATTAGATTATTACCTCCTTAGCGTCAACTTGTTCTTTAGACGCTGGCAGAAATCGAAGGAGATGTTTCCAGGGATGAGAGGCAGCCGCTTTGCTCCGCGGACTCGGTGGCAAGTGTGTCGTGGGAAGATGAAGTGGCCGGAGAATGTCAGAAGAGTCTCAAAACAGCTGGATCAGGCCAGAGAGGGCACATCACATCCAGCCAACCAGAAACCTCTCAGTGGCTGGGCCAAAACTCTCAAGCAAATGGGCATCTCAGTAGAAAAATATGATCTATTCTGCATTGGTCAGACTCCACTGGAGTCCTTTGTCCAGTTCTGGGCACCTCAGTTTAAGAAGGGTATTGACAAACTGGAAGGTGTGCAAAGGAGGGTGACCGGTAGATGATCAAGGGTGTGGAAACCAAGCCTTATGAGGAACGGTTGAAGGAGTTGGGCAGGTTTAGCCTGGAAAAGAGGAGACAGAGACAGTGGCGTAGCGTGGGTTGTCAGCACCCGGGGCAAGGCAAGTAATTTGCGCCCCCTAGCCCGTGGATTTGCGCCCCCTAACCCTAACCCCCAGATGTTGCGCCCGGTGCGGCCGGCCCCCCCTGCACCCCCCACGCTACGCGACTGGACAGAGAGGTGATATGGGGAAGGGAAGATGGACAAAGCTTGTTTTCTGTCCCCCCAGAGGATTCGAATGACAAGAAAGTCCTTTGAACTCTCTGACAGTTCAAAGATGGGTTTTTGTATTGAAATTTGATGGTCTTTGTGTAGTTCGGCAAGCCTAAATCTGACCTGGCGCTCGCCTTTGTATACCTCTCCTTGTGTTCCTTCCACCCCTTTCACTTTTGGAGCTTACCCCTTTTTCATCGCAACAGGATATTTAGCATCTCTATATGCCACATATTTCAAATCACACAAAATGCAGAGCAACCCTGGAACCCGCGGTTTGTGCTGGTCTCCCAGTCCTAAAAATAACAGCCAGTGGCTTCAGACTCAAAGTTTATTTCAGAAGGTGGTGGCCTCTCCTTCCTTGCATGTTTTTTAAGCATCCCTCAGGGATTCCTTAGCTGTGACCCTTGCATTGCAGGGGGTTGGACTAGATGGCCCTGTGGGGTCCCGTCTAACTAGTTCTATGATTCCATGACACTTGGAACAACAGGCATCTGGGCAGGAGATGGAAACCAGGCCGGGCAGCTGAGCCAGGAAGAGGAAGCCCCTCTCAGAGAGAGTTTTACTGTGGGCTACCTCGCCAGAGACAGCTACATCTATCAGCGTAAATGGAAGTCAAAGGAAAAGCAGAAGACCTTGGCCCGAGCAATTTATTTCTCACGCCGTCCTTCCTCTGGCAGAGGACTTGGCTATAATTTATCAGCTGGCCACAGGAGGTAAAAAATAGTTGTGGATCCAGCAGGGCCTTGGATAGGATCCGCCAGGAAATTTAAAATCCCCACGGCAGCTCTCAGGCACCATCCTTCATGCAGTTGCAAACGGAGGCTTCTCCAGCTGCCTTGAGACGCCTTCATGGCCAGCTGCTGTCTTAAAAAGGTAAAGGGACCCCTGACCATTAGGTCCAGTCGTGGCCGACTCTGGGGTTGCGGCGCTCATCTCGCTTTACTGGCCAAGGGAGCCGGCGTACAGCTTCTGGGTCATGTGGCCAGCAGGACTAAGCCGCTTCTGGCGAACCAGAGCAGCGCATGGAAACGCCGTTTACCTTCCAGCCGGAGCGGTACCTATTGATCTACTTGCACTTTGACGTGTTTTTGAACTGCTAGGTTGGCAGGAGCAGGGACTGAGCAACGGGAGCTCACCCCGTCGTGGGGATTCGAACTGCCGACCTTCTGATCGAAAAGCCCTAGACTCTGTGAAGGTATGAAATTTACGGCATGTAATGCCCTAAGAGAGAATTTAATGAAAATGATTTACAGGTGGTACATAACACCAGTCAAGCTTGCAAAAATTTATAATTTACCTGACAATAAATGTTGGAAATGTAATGAGACTGAAGGTACATTCTTTCACCTTTGGTGGACATGTCCAAGGATTAAGACATTCTGGGAGATGATTTATAACGAAATGAAAAAGGTATTTAAATATACCTTCCTGAAGAAACCAGAGGCCTTTCTCCTGGGCATGGTCGGCCAATTGGTGCCAAAGAAGGACAGAACTTTTTTTTTATGTATGCTACAACAGCAGCCAGAATACTCATTGCAAAGTATTGGAAGACACAAGATTTACCCACCCGGGAAGAATGGCAGATGAAGTTGATGGACTATATGGAACTGGCAGAAATGACTGGCAGAATCCGAGACCAGGGAGAAGAATCGGTGGAAGAAGACTGGGAAAAATTTAAAGACTATTTACAGAAATACTGTAAAATCAATGAATGCTAGAAAAATGTTGGAATGAAGTTATATGGCTTTAGCAGAAATGTTATAAGGAACTAAGTACAAATAGATTATTAATGTTTTGAAGGGAAAAAATAAGGTTAGAACATGTTAAGATAAATTACAGGACAGAAAACAGAGGAAGATGGAAAGGAATTGCTGAAACAGTTAATTGAAGTGGAATACAAAAAGGGAGGTGTGAGGAGGTCATTGAAACAAGTGAATGAAAGATAAGATATTGAAACTATTGGATGTGTTTTAAATTGTTTTTGTTTTGTTTTGTTAATTCAATGTTTTAGTGTTAGTGTTATGTAAGTGTTATGTAGTGTCTTTGTTTTTGTATTGTTTTGTTTAATTCTTTTTCTTTCTTTTGTAGTCTCCAAATTGTTAATAAATATTATTATTATTTTTTTAAAAAAAGAAAAGCCCTAGACTCTGTGGATTAACCCACAGCGCCACCCACGTCCCAGCCACTGTCTTAGGTGGGAAGTAATGTGAGTCACAGCGCTGGGTGTGGGGGGAGCAAGTGCCAATCAATCCAAAAGGGGAGGGGCTTCCCAGGGCCCCTCTGGAATGATCAGTGCATTCTCAGTGGAGGGATCCCAAGGGTCATCTAGTCTATGTTACGATATTGAAGCAATGCTGCTGCAAAGTCCTAGCATGAAAAGTAAACATGATGGGAATGTTGGGACTGCCCGTGGGAAACAGAGGGACAGTCAATTCACAGTGCAAAGCACCGGAATTAGCTCAGAGTGTAATATGAGCTGTACAGGAAGTACAGGAAGTGTTTGTCACAACACTGCTGGAGTTTGAAGAGAGCAGTCATGTTTTTTGTAATGCTGCAGACTGCTGGAGTTTGAAGAGAGCAGTCATGTTTTTTGTAACGCTGCAAAGACAGAAATAAAAGCATGTAAATATGTTTCTGTCTATCTCTTTCCCCTGCCGGGGGGGGGGCAGGAAAGGGGGGGGGTTCTTCCCACGTTTGAGAAGAATCGCCGATCGAGACCTAGCCTGCGCTTGCTGGGGAATGCAGCCAGGGAGGTCAACAGGGAATCAAGCCGGGTGCCTGGGATTGTTGCCAGCTTCTCCTGATATGGGCTTGAATTCCCAACAGTCTAACCCCCTACAATGCAGGGTTCTCCTTGGCAAAACTGACACATAAATTACACGACAAGGACGACTGCGACTTTAAAGATGAATGGGAACCCTTCACAGAGTACTTAAAGAAACAGCAAAATGAACTGGTCTCCTTGGCAGGTTTTGAATAAACATACACAAACTTTTTATTGGTGATATTTAGATACTAGATAAATTAAGGATCTGTACAATTCTGTGACATGCAGAGAATTGCTGAAAAACCAGAGAGAGGAGCTGAGGGAAGTCTGGAGAGGGGGTGGGAAGGGGGGGTGTTCTTTTTTGGGAAGGGAGGAGGGAAGAATGGGGAGTGGGGGAAATGAAGGTGATGTATTTTTGATAATTTGTCATGCTGAAATTCTTAATAAAAAAATATTCCAAAAAAACAACAACACCAACCACAATGCAGGGATCTCCACTAAAGCATCCCTGACAGGTGGGCCACCTGACCCTTGCTTAAAAATCTCCACGGAAGGAGAATTCACCACCTTCCAAGGAAGGGAGTTCCAATGTTGAACAGCTCTTCATATCATAAAGTTATTCCTGGTGTTTAAATTGGAATCTCCTTTCTTGTAACATGAAGCCATGGGTTTGAGTCTTATCCTCCAGATCAGGAGAGAACAAGCTTGCTCCATCTTCCATGTGAGATCCCTTGAGATATTTGAACATGGCTCTCATATCTCCTCTCAGTTTTCTCTTTTCCAGGCTAAACATACCCAGCTCCTTCAACCGTTCCTCATCCGACTTGGTTGCCAGACCCTTGATCATCTTGGTCACCCTCCTCTGCACACCTTCCAGCTGGTCAACATCCTTCTTAAATTGTGGTGCCCACTCAGAACTGGACACGGTAGTCCAAGTGAGGTCTGACCAAAGCGGAATAGAGTGCGACTATTACTATTATTTCTGGGCAGGTTCGGCCCAAGATATTTTGGCGCCTGAGGTGGACAACAAAGCAATGCCCCCCCTTCCCTGCTGGGGAAGGAGGAGGTCAGAGAAGGTCTAAGTAAGGGACAAAGGGGCTGAGAGAGAGATAAATAATTATTCATTCATTCATTCATTCATTCATACCCCGCCCTTCCCGGTTCAAAAACCAGGCTCAGGGCATCTAACAACAAATTTTAAACACTTAATTGTAAAAGTAGCATAAAATACATCATAAAAACATGAATAACAATAAAATTCAAAATTCAGAAATCAATTTAGGGGAAATAAGCATTAGATCAACATTGGGGTCTGCTGTCCAGGGGGACGGACCCTGCCACCTGAGATGGACACCCCACCTTGTCAGCCCTGCTTCTGAGATACCATTCTGCAACCCCAACAAAGAATGCAAATGACCGGTGGGAGGAAAGGCTGAAAAGTCACCATAGGGAGTGCAAGTTGCTCAGAGGCAAATTGCCTTGCGGGATCAAAACGGATAAAGGGACCTGGAAAAAATAAGAATGTATATTTTTCCTAGTTCCAGAAGCCGCACAGCAATATAAATGGAGCAGAGACCCTTTTGGGTTTTGGCCAGGCTCACGGTGGGGCTCCCCCTTGCTACCACGGCTGCCTCCTTGCCAGCCCCCCAAGTCCCAGGGCCCCTTCCCTTCCCCCAAAGGCACCTGTTAGTACTCGTATTTCTGGGAAATAATGGGGAGCCCCTGGCAGTCAGAGGAAGCAGCGCCTGGCTAGGCAGATTCAGCAGAAGACTCTTTGTCTGGTCCCAGCTCCTCAAAGCAGACTTCGCCAACCTGGTGCCCTGCAGATGCTTTGGATACCAGTTCCTTCCAGCCACACAATGTTGGGGCTGATGGAAGTTGTTATGTACCGAGCTGAATAGGATCCAAAATGCAGCAGTCTGATTGGTCCTAGAACAATAGGATCCAGAATGCAGCAATCTGATTGGTCCTAGAACAATAGGATCCAGAATGCAGCAGTCTGATTGGTCCTAGAACAGTAGGATCCAGAATGCAGCAGTCTGATTGGTCCTACAACAATAGGACCCAGAATGCAGCAGTCTGAATGGTCCGCAGGAGCCACCCAATCCAGCTCCAGGTGGAAGTGAATCCGCAACCTGATTGGCCTACAGGAGAATCCCGGAATTAGCCAATCACGTGGGGCCCATTGTGTAAATAATGTATATAAAGCAGACATTCTGGGGGAACTTCCATTCCTCCCCACCACTATGAGCTGAATAAAGAGCATGAAATCCACTCTCGACTCCGAGTATATTTCAGAAGTCTTAGTCCCAAACATCTGGAGGGCGTTAGGTTGGCAATGGCTGCCTTGAGAGCATCTGCTTTGGCAGAATGTGTCCCTGCTCAGTGGCAGAACAGCTGCTCTGCATGCAGAACGTCCTGGGTTCAGTCGCTGCTGACATCGCCTGGTGGAGCTGGGAGGGACTTCTGCCTGAAACCCTCTAGAGCTGCTGGCAGTCAGTGTGGACAATATTGAGGTGGATGGAGCAACACAAGGCTGCTTCTTCCCACATTCTTGATGCCGCTTCCTTCCCTGGCAAACGGGCAGCCAGGGCAAAGGACTGTCTCAGAACTTCCCAAGTCCTTAGCTCTGCACTTCATCACATTATTTTTTTTGCTGAAAAACCCCAGGCGCTCCCCACATCACAAGGGAAAAGCTGCCGCTGCCGTGCCCTTGATTTAAAGCCTTCCCGAGAAGTCATTATCGGAAAAACTCACGCTTATTTTTGTCGCCTCCTTCCCGGGTTCTTCCTGTGGAGATGCTTTTAGCTGTCGGGAATGGAAGGGAAAGAGGGAGGGAGAGAGAAGGGGAGAGAAGAACCCATTAGTTCAGCCTGATACAAAAAGGAAAAAAAGGGGGGAAAGGAGGGGGGACACAGAAAGCCCATCAAAATAATTCACACCTTGGCCTTTAATGCAGTCTTCAAAGGCAAAACTGGGCTGGGAGGGAGGGGGGAATGAATTTGGGGGGGGATATATTTAGAGAGAAGAAATCCAAAGTATGAAAGCAGGATCAAGGAAAAGAAGTGGTCCAGAAGAGGCAGGTGGCAGGACAGCCCAAGGTGCATGGGATTGTGTGCTTTCCCAGGGGTAACTCAAATAATTTGCACAGCCCCGGTTCACTGCCTCAATACTTAATATTGCGTGTTTAAAAGTGCTTTCCCCAAAAAACCTCAGAGTCCTTTCTGCTGAGGGTAATTCAGACTGAAATTCCCAGGTGTCAGAAAAAGCTATTTATGTACGCTACAATTTTGGCTGTGTTTCATTATCCCCAAAATGGAAAACAAGCGAGGTCCCAACCAGAGAAGAATGGCAACTTAAGTTGACGGAATATGCACAACTTGCAGACTTAACATCTAGAATAAGAGAACAAGAAGAACACACGTTTAAAGAAGATTGGAAGACATTTATTGAATATGCGGGGAATAATTGTGTACACTTGAAAACATTGGCAGCATTAAGATAAATTCAATGGCGTAAATACGTAAGTTTTGATGGATGCAATGATGGAATACTGAACGGCTTAGTTTTTGTTAAAAATGCAGGGATTTATAATATTCAAAAAAATGAAAACAGAAGAAGGGAATCACTGATATTTTAAGGATGCAAAATGCGTATTTTAAATTGTAAAACAGAATACAGGTATTAATAAAAATTATACACAAAAAACACCACCAACAACACAACAAACTTAATACTGCACATCCCAACACATTTCATAGATATCAACTTAGTGATCCTTGCAACACAAAGAGCCTGCTGGATGAGGCCAGTGGTCCATTGAATCCAGCATCCTGTTCTCACAGAGGCCAAGCAGATGCCTCACTGGGAAACCTGTAAGCAGGAACTGACCACAAGAGCATCTCTCCTCTGCTAGGGTTTCCAGCATTTGGCATTCAGAAGCGCTGCTGCCTCCAACTGTGGAGATAATGCAGAGCCATCCTGGCTAGCAGCCCCTGATATCCCTCTCCTCTTCCCTGAACCTGTCCAATCTTCTTTGAAAGCCATCCAGGCTGGTGGTTGTCACTTCCTCCTGTGGCAGGGAGTTCCACAGTTTAACACCGTGCTTTTTGCCTGTTGTGAATCCTCCAACGTTCTGCTTTGTTGAATGTTCACAATTTCTAGCGTTCTGAGACAGGGTGGAAAACTTTTCTCTGTCCACTTTCTCCACTGAGAGGGGAGAGACTCCATCAGGCAAGGCCTCCATTCACCTGCCTTGCCCCACCCTCCGGCCCTAGGAGTCCTCATAAGGGAGTTGTTCCTGAAGGAACAAGGCGTCTTTCCACCTGCCTTGCTCTACCCTCTAGTCTCTGCTTCTCAATGTGTATTGTATTGTTTTATGTACTGCGGCTTGCCATTGTCTTATTGATTATAGTTTGAATATAAAAGCAAATAAAACAAAAATCCACAGCATTCAAATATATGAAACAGGGTCAAATCACGGAATTGTAGAGCTGTGAGGGATCCCCAGGGGTCATCTATTCCAACCCCCTGCAACAGGTCTTCTGGGTCAGGAAAAGCCTGGGCAAAAAGATGTCTGAAGCCACTGATGGATGACGTATCCGTCAGAGGGAAGGATTGATTTGCATTGTGTGATTGACAGTCATTCAAATCTCTGATTTTTCAAATAAAGGAATTTAAAAGGAAGAAGAGCTGCAAGGCGCTTGGCGGCAAATATTTAGAACTCGCTAAAATGAAATGATATGTGGACATTTCTTGTCCTTATATTCTTAAGGAACTGTGTTTGTTCTCTTGTTTAACATTTACTTTAAAAATCAATAAAGGTATTGAGCAAACCAAGACGAAGACGTGGTCTTGGGATGAGATTGCTTTCGTGGGGAAATGTATTTGCAAGGCAAGTATTTTGATGCACTGGTTTGACCCCCACCTGGCACCTCGTCCCTGGGACTGAAAGGAGGCAGGATAGCCCAGCTGCCCTCCTCCTTCCCTCCAGCCAGTTGCAAAAGTAGGTATAGCATGTTCTGTTAACAGGGCTGTACAAGCCCCCCATGCTCAGAGAAATCAGATTCATAGCCCAGAAAAATGGAATAAAATTTGCACATTAAGATCCCTATATCCTTGCTTATTTTGCATGCATTTGCTCTGCTTATAGACACAAAAGTGCCCTGAATCTCACCTTTCATCAATGCAGTGCATACGGAGGCAGCTAATCTTAGCAGGTAGGTAGCCGTGTCAGTCTGCCGTAGTCGAAACAACATAAAAAAATTCCTTCCAGTAGCACCTTAGAGACCAAATAAGTTTGTTATTGTTATGAGCTTCCGTGTGCATGCAAACTTCTTCAGATATACTCTGAATCTGAAAAAGTGTACATGCACACGAATAATAAAGCTCATAGCTCATACCAATAATAAACTTAGTTGGTCTCTAAGGTGCTACTGAAAGGATTTTTTTTTTATTTTGTTCCAACTAATCTTAGCAGATGGCCACTGGTCCCATCACCTCCTGGCAAATAGAAGGGGAAGAAATGGAGGTAGTGAGAGATTTTACTTTCTTGGGCTCAATGATCACTGCAGATGGTGACAGCAGCCACGAAATTAAAAGACGCCTGCTTCTTGGGAGAAGGGCAATGACAGGCCTAGACAGCATCTTGAGAAGTAGAGACATCACCTTGCCAACAAAGGTTCATATAGTTAAAGCTATGGTTTTCCCAGTAGTGATGTATGGAAGTGAGAGCTGGACCATAAAGAAGGCTGATCGCCGAAGAATTGATGCTTTTGAATCATGGTGCTGGAGGAGACTCTTGAGAGTCCCATGGACTGCAAGAAGATCAAACCTCTCCATTCTGAAGGAAATCAGCCCTGAGTGCTCACTGGAAGGACAGATTGTGAAGCTGAGGCTCCAGTACTTTGGCCACCTCATGAGAAGAGAAGACTCCCTGGAGAAGACCCTGATGTTGGGAAAGATGGAGGGCACAAGGAGAAGGGGACGGCAGAGGACGAGATGGTTGGATAGTGTTTTCGAGGTTACCAGCATGAGTTTGACCAAACTGCGGGAGGCAGTGGAGGACAGAGGTGCCTGGCGTTCTCTGGTCCATGGGGTCACGAAGAGTCGGACACGACTAAACGACTAAACAACAACAACAATCTTAGCAGTGAGCTGCACTCTCTGCATTTGGTTCAGACACCAATCTATTCTGCCTCGGTCAGACTCCGCTCAGAGTCCCGTGCCCAGTTGTGGGGGCCTCAATTTGAGGAGGATATTGACAAGCTGGGAGGTGTGCAGAGGAGGGGGACCAGGACGATCAAGGATCTGGAAACCAAGCCTTGTGAGGAATGGTTGAGGCAGTAGGGGATTGCTGCAGTTTGTTGCCTGACCAGGCAACCTTTTATGGGGTGAGCTGGGCACATTTTAAAAATTGGGCACGTTTATCTTGGAGAAGAGAAGACTAAGAGGTGACATGATAGCCATCTTTCAGTATTCGAAGGGCTGCCGCATGGAAGAGGGAACAACCTTGTTTTCTCCTGCTCTGGAGGGTAGGACCCAAACCAGTGGCTTCAAGTTATAAGAAAGGAGATTTCAACTAAATGCCTGGAAAAACTTTCTGGCAGTAAGAGCTGTGTGGCAGTGGAACAGACTCCCCCAGGAGGCAGCGGACTCTTCTTCCTTGGAGGTTTTTAAGCAGAGGTTGGGTGGCCACCCTCAGGGATGCTTGAGCTGAAATTCCTGCATTGCAGGGGGTTGGACTAGATGACCACTGAGAGTCCCTTCCAACTCTACGATTCTGTGACTAGAAGGGCCATCAGCCTGATCCAGCCAGCTCATCTTATGCTCTTATTGGGGAAAGAAGGTGCATGTGTGGAATGAAGACGAGATAGGATTTCTTCCATGAATCCAGAGAGAGTGAGATGCTGGACTGAACGGGGCCACTGGCTGGATCTCTTCTTACGCTCTTACTGTGGGGGGAAAGGTCCTTTAGGAGAAAGAAACGACGTGTGCAACAGGCTTGGCTTCTCCATTCGCACTTGAGCAAGCAGGACCTGGAACACAATGACTCCATGGCCACCTCTCTCCCTATAAACTGACTGACGTCACCATCTGAGGGCCAGAGGCTGTGAGAGGGCGGCAACACGAGAACGGAGCCTTTTCTGCAGTGGCTCCCTGTTTGTGGGGTGTTCTCCCCAGGGAGTCTCGCCTGGTGCCTTCACCACATAGTTGGTTTCTCCTTCTCTGGAGAATAGGACTCGAACCAATGGCTTCAAGTTATAAGAAAGGAGATTCCGACTAAACATTTGGAAAAACTTTCTGACAGTAAGAGCTGCTGGACAGTGGAACAGACTCCTTGGGGAAGTTGTGGACTCTCCTTCTTTGGAGGTTTTTAAGCAGAGGTTGGGTGGCCATTTGTCATGGATGCTTGAGCTGAGATTTCCTTCCAACTCTACAATTCTATGACTCTTCTCTGCATTTAAAACAGGTTGCCTTTAAAAACAACAACCCGGTTTCATTGCAGCAACTTCTCTCAAAGAATCTGGGGACTGTCATTTGGTGAGGGCAGTGAGAATCGTCTGCAGGAGAAGCCCGCCCCCACCGCCCACCTTCCAGCCCTGCAGGCCTGCAGGTCCTTGGGAGAAAGAACAGGGAAATTAAACCTTCAGCCAATTAGTTCTTGGCTCTGGCAGGAGGCTTCCTGGGTATCTGCGTGAAGGAGATGGTTCCATTATGCATGCTCTGTAGATTAAAATTGCATTTTAAAAAAGGTGAGAATTAAAACTAATGGAACATATTCTGATAACTGAAGCACAAAACAATGTGCATGCACCTTATGTGGTCAAATGGGGGATAATAAAAGCTATCTGCACCCACGGCCAGGCCTGGAGGAGCACAACTGGACTGATCAATGCATTGCACTCCGAAAGTCGGCAGGCAGAGCGGGGCTCCCTCGGGTGGCCCTGGCATACGAGGGTGGGGTGTGGAAAGAGAGACAGAGATCAGCATTCAGAAAATCATTTCTCCAATGCAGTGATCACTGCTAGAGAATCCCTGACAGGTGGCCGTCCAGCTTCTGTTTAAACACTTTCAACAAAGGTGAGTCCACTACCTTCCAAAGGAGTCTGTTCCACTGTCAAATAACTCTTCCTGGTTTAAAGTTCTTCTTATATTTGAAGATGGCTATATCCACATCATGGGACGTGGGTGGCACTGTGGGTTAAACCACAGAGCCTAGGACTTGCCGATCAGAAGTTCGGCGGTTCAAATCCCCGCAGGGTGAGCTCCCGTTGCTCGTTCCCTGCTCCTGCCAACCTAGCAGTTCGAAAGCATGTCAAAGTGCAAGTAGATAAATAGGTACCGCTCTGGCGGGAAGGGAAATGGCGTTTCCGTGCGCTGCTCTGGTTCGCCAGTCATGTCCGACTCTGGGGTTGCGGCGCTCATCTCGCTTTATTGGCCGAGGGAGCCGGTGAACAGCTTCTGGGTCATGTGGCCAGCATGACTGAGCCACTTCTGGCGAACCAGAGCAACGCACGGAAACGCCGTTTACCTTCCCACTGGAGTGGTGCCTATTGATCTACTTGCACTTTGACGTGCTTTCGAACTGCTAGGTGGGCAGGAGAGGCTTAAGTTGTACAAATGTGCTAATACCGATCTATCCGAAAGACACCACAGTCTCTGCTGTGCCTTATTTGCAAAAGGAAACACAGACACTGGGTAAATGCACCTGGAACCTGTGGAATCTCGCACGGCTCGGCTGGGGTGCAACCCTGTGTTCTCATGTGCACCCCCAAAGTCACTCTGGGGCAATGGGGCTCAAGCTTGGAGCGCCCTCTCCTTCTCTCCTTCCTCCTCTCGCCCCTCAGGGCCATCGGCTGATGGGACGAGCACAGGCAGCAGCCGAGTTGCACCAAGCACAAAATCATCACCAAGCCCCATTACCAGGACGGGAGGCCCTCGCCATTGTCTGGCCCTTATCTCTGTGTGAGCAGCGAGAGGGAAAGAAAGAGACAGATGTTTGCGGAGTCTGATAGCACAGGAGAGAAAGGAGAGAGCGGGAGATGGAAGGGAGGATACAGAGAAGAACCAGGAGCAGCTGAGAACATGGTGGTGGCAGAACTGGGGGGTGGGGGCATACACCCCCTGATGGTATCGGGTGCCAGAAGGCAGGGAGGCAAGGAGGCCACCGGGCAACCTGTTCTGCCCTGGGCAAGGGATCTCTTTCGCCTTTGGAAGAGACGGTTTTGCAGAATCATAGAGTTGCAAGCCACTGTTTTCCCCTAACCACCCTCAGAAAGATTTGCGACGGCAGAATATCCAAGTAGTCATATTTATTGTTAGGGGCTTCAGACAGTATTTATAATATTATTTTGAGATGTCTAGAGAGCGACGTCAAAGCAGCGATGGAAGCAATTTCGGTAATGAAATGAATGCAGTTTAAACGAACGAGAGACAAAATGAATTTGAGCTTTCATAATGAAAATTAAAATCTGCAGATAGCGATAATAACAATTAATAATAATAATAAATCTTGCACATCCCCTATTAGAGCCGATGTGTGTGGTCTAGGGGGTCAGAGTGTCGGACTAGGCCTTTGGAGGGTTCAAATCGCCACTCGGCCACTCGGCCCGCTGGGTGGACCTTGGGTGCCAGTCACAGTCGCTCAGCCTATCCTACCTCACAGGGCTGTTGTGGGGATTAAAAGTGGAATGACAGAACCTTATATGGCACCGTGAGCTCCTCGGAGAAGAAAGTGGGATATAAATGTAATAAATAAATGAATGCATAAATAAATGAATGTGTCAGAGGGCTGCCATCAGGGGAGGGGAGACAGGCAGGAACGTCCAGAGAGCCTCCCCCTTTGTTGAACAGTTGCACCTCGTCAGAGTCTGGTGAAGGCGAGCCTTCAGGAGAAATGGATGAAGAAGGCAGAGGCTCACTCAGGCTGAGATGAGCCACGACACCACTCCCAAGGAGTTGGAAATGCCTCCTCCGTCATCGTCATCGTAGAGTTTTTGCCAGGGAATTAAGCATAAGGAAAAGAGGCAGAAAGGGGTTTTCCCCAGGCTTTTGTGCTGGAGGGCGAACCGGAAGAAACCACTTCTGGAATCTGCTAGTGATTGAGGCAGACATGGATTTTGGACTTATGCACTGTACATAGTTTTTGCACTCAATAAAACCTGTAAAATACAGGTCGGAGTCCTGGCTGTTATCTTTGTGAGCAACCACACAGAATGTGTGAATATTAGACCCTTCTCTAGGCCTGCTCTTCATATCACCAAAAGGATCCCCAGAGGAGGCTTCGGGGGTGTGTGTTCCTGACCAGGAATCTTTTCTCGGAGTGGAGTCTTGCAGAGAGGGTGTCTGCAATGGGAATTTAGGTGCATTGAGCTCTTTGCAAAAAAATGGAAAGGTGGAGGTAGAGGCAGGGCAAGGGGTGGGGGGTGGGGAGGAGTGGGTCTGCCATACCTGATTGGAGGCCCAGTTCTGCTTGTCCGTCCAGTCTTTGTGAGTGCGCACGTACCACCACTGGATCTCGAGCGAGTACGAAGGGGAGCCGCTGCCACGGAAGGAGCAGGCCATCTCCACGTCCTCACCAGCCCGGGCGGTCATGTCGTGGGGGGTCTCTGTGAAAAACGCTGCGGGGGAGACAAAGAGCCACAAGGAAGGCAGGTCACCCTCGGGAGTCTGGAGCTCTGCACTTCACAGCAGGTTGATGCACAGATGCGGGGGGGGGGGGGCAAGGAGGATGCAACACTTTTCTCATGTCGACCTTTGCGCTCCTCAAACCAGCATACTTTTTGGGTGGCTTGGTAACCCCTTGAAAGCCAGGCTGGCTGGCTGCTGCCAGGAACAAAGCCTTGGATTTATCACAATACTTTGGCACATTGGGGAGTTTAGATTTCAAGGGAGGAGGGTAGTTTTTTCCTCTCCTTCCCTTTTTTTAAACATTTCTCCAACAATTAAAAATCAGAGCTGTCAGCCCATTAACGGCCCTTTAGCTAATTAGCTATCTCCTTTCAAATGATTAATCAATTAGCCAATTAAAATAAATACTACAGTAACTCAATACAGGTGTTATCTTGAGAATATGCAATTAAGATGGCAATTGCTCTTGACTAAATAACACAGACAAGCCATTTATTGTTGGGGAAATCATCTTCGGTGCATTGCTGCGATGGGGAGATGCAGAAAGATTGGCCGCAGCAATCCTGCACGCAGCAGGGAGCGCTGGCTTCCACGTCTGGCTCTGACAGCCAAGCACATTTCCCTCCAGCTCTGGATAGCACAAGACAGGATGTGGTGGGTTTGGGGAGGCAGGAATTTATGTATAGTTTGGGGGGGGGGTTGTCCCTCCAGTGGATATCATGCACATGCAGCCCACCACCAAAATCAGCACAATCGCTTTTGTGATTTGTCCCCACAAAACACTTCATCACAGTTTCTTCCTATCTATTCAAAGGGCCTCTGCTGCACAATACCAAATGTAAGAATTCACTGATCAATGTATCTATGTTCTGGCTCACAGGGAAAACTTCAGAAATTCATATAGACACGTGAGCTCAGCTACTCAGGAGCCCCTCTGCCTGAGTGATAATTCCTGGCATCCTGATACCTGAGTGCCAGACAGGTAGCCATTCCAGAAATAACAAACCCAGATGAAGACAAAAGGGTGTGATGAACTTGGCTGGGAAACAGGGAAATGTAAATATCTATTTTCTTAAACTTGATGGGTGTTTGGTGGAGGGCAAGGGGAACCATGGGGCAGGGTCCAGGAAGCTCAGATTACTGCCACCAGACCTCCCCTTCATGAGCCTACTGGCTGCTGTTTTGCTCTTCTATTCCTGGCTGGGGTCCTTGGTTTTTGTTCAAGGGAGCCCTCAGATTTCTCCATTAACAGGGTCAGGACTGGGTGATGCCCTGAGTCCCTTCCACTTCCTGGGGTCCTGGACCCAGCAAGGGTTAGGATCTAATAGAAGATACTAACTGAAGATTACATTGCTGAACTAGTCAGACAAGCATGTCAAGACAATGTCCTTGGCTGGCCACTTAAGTGTCCTCTTCAGCATCCCAAAAGAAAAAGCCAGGTTGCAGGTGCTACAACTAAGGGATGGGGCTCTCCACATTAATGAGGGCACTCTCCCTTCACCCCCATCACCCTGCTGCTAGGTAGAAGAAGAAGAGTTTGGATTTGATATCCTGCTTTATCACTACCCGAAGGAGTCTCAAAGCAGCTAACATTCTCCTTTCCCTTCCTCCCCCACAACAAACACTCTGTGAGGTGAGTGGGGCTGAGAGACTTCAGAGAAGTGGGACTGGCCCAAGGTGACCCAGCAGCTGCATGTGGAGGAGCAGGGAAGCGAACCGGGTTCCCCAGATTACGAGACTACTGCTCTTAACCACTACACCACACTGGCTCTCGTAGGTAGGAGAAGAAGAGCTACAGAGTTGTGTGAGAGCTGAGCTGGAGGACGCTGGAAGCTGGAGACCCAGAGACCTCCTTTCTCTGTGCTGGAGAAGCAAGATCTCCTAGGATGTCAATGCCCTGAGCCCCTACATCTTATGCTCATGTCGTATATCGGGTGTCCAACCAGTAGATCGTGATCCTGGCTGATCATCCTGGTAGATTGTGGGATCCTTATCATGTAAAAAAGTTACAGGGAAAAGGCTAAAATACTCTGTGGAATCCTCCTAAAAAAAGCTCAACAACTCTGGGCAATCCACCCACCCCACGCAAGCTCCAACTCCCTCCAAGGACAATGGGTAGATCACTGCCAGTCTTTTATACTGGGAATTGATCACAGTCTCTTGGGAGTTGGATATGCCTGTCGTATATAAAACCATATACCCTGAGCATAATTCAAAGTGTTGGTGCTGACCTTTAAAGCCCTAAACGGCCTCTGTCCAGTATACCTGAAGGAGCGTCTCCACCTCCATCGTTCAGCCCGGATGCTGAGATCCAGCGCCGAGGGCGGTTCCCTCGCTGCGAGAAGCCAAGTTACAGGGAACCAGGCAGAGGGCCTTCTCGGTGGTGGCGCCCGCCCTGTGGAACGCCCTCCCGTCAGATGCCCCACTCACATGCCTGCATCACTCGCACACAGACCTTATGGGAGCATGCTGCAGAAGGAAGCAGAAAGCTTAGGAGGAAAGAGGGCTGCTCTTGTGCTCAGATCCTTCTTTCTGGTTTCCTAGAGGCAACTGGTCAGCCACTGTGAAAACAGGATGCTGGATCAGATGGGCCATTGGCCTGATCCAGAAGCGCCTTCTTCTGTTCTTCAGGATGGCTCCCACAAGACTGTCTAAAGGCACCTGAACTGTCCCCGAGTGTAGAAATCCCTGCTCTACAATACTGCACAGAGGATGCACATCAAAGCCAGGCTGCCCCTGTGTGCATTGGGCTTGCAGAGTCAGCCCCCGCAGCTGTTGGGAGATGTGCGGAGTTCCCTGCACCAACCCCACCCAACCCCCACCTCGCGCACTAGGATTCCCCCTCCGCCTCCTTCCGCACATCCGTCTGAGGGATAACGTGACAAGCCAGAAGCGGAATACTAAAAAGGGGAGATCGGGATTAATCATAGATAATCTGCCATCTCTGTTCCTGGAGCAACGTCGGTTCCACTTCAGTTCCTTCTGCATCGCTGGAACCTTTCCGGAACGGGCGGAGGAAGCCTAATTGAGATTAGTCACTGGAGCCCCTAGCAAGGGATTCCTCATCATCACACTTAGAAGAATTGTGTGACTCTCGGAGGCTGGAGAAGGGGTGTGTGTGAGGGTGGAATCCTGGTGTCCTGGCCGTCTTCCATCTTAAGCCACAGTGAGACAGGACATGGAACCTCCTTACTCCCAAATCAAGCGTTTGGATATCGGTGAACATTGACAGCTGCCCCCCCCCAATTCACTCCCCACTCAAATATGAAATTGCCAGACCCCCGAAATGAATGGACTATGCAGAATTAGATAAATAAACAGGAAGGATTCGAAACCTGCGGGATCAGAGATTCTCAGAGGACTGGAGTAAATATGTGAACTATTTGAAAAGCGATTGCAATCAACAGATTACGCAAGTAGGATTGCAAGTTTTCTAAGGAGGAATATGTGAAATATTGCAGAGAAAAGTATGACGTGAACTATCAGTGAAGGACTATTAAAAGTAATAGTGAAATTAATGAAATGCAGATTAAGTGATAAAGACTGAAAAATCTTCAGATGTGGTTGATGGAAATCCAAAACACTGAATAAGATGAGAAAATGTGTTCTTGGTTGTTGTTGTTTTTTGGAAATTTCATGTGTGTGTGTGTGTGTGTGTGTGTGTGTGTGAATATATATATATATATATATATTTGCTTTCGTAGATTTTCACGGGTACAGGAATGCAGGTTTTGGTGTCCTCGGGTGTCTTCCCGTGTAAAAGTTGGGGTGTCGAAACGTCGCCTAGACACCCCAACTTTTACACGGGAAGACACCCGAGGACACCAAAACCTGCATATATATATATATATATATATGATTGCCAGACCCCCTCTGGGTGGCAGACGGAGGAATTTAAATTCCAGGTAGGCAAGAGAGCTTTTAGTTAGATATATTTAGGTATCTCTAGATATATTAAGAAGACTGTGCATGCAGCTTGAAAGCCCAACAGGAGTTGTCTGTATAGATGCTTTTTTTTGCCCTCCTCTGCTCCCCTCTGTCCTCTCCCCCCACTCGCTGCCACAACCATGCTTGCCAAATCGGGAGGTAAAGGTAAAGGGACCCCTGACCATTAGGTCCAGTCGTGGCAGACTCTGGGGTTGCGGCGCTCATCTTGTTTTATTGGCCGGGGGAGCCGGTGTACAGCTTCCGGATCATGTGGCCAGCAGGACTAAGCTGCTTCTGGCGAACCAGAGCAGCGCACGGAAACGCCGTCTACCTTCCCGCCGGAGCAGGACCTATTTATCTACTTGCACTTTGACGTGCTTTCAAACTGCTAGGTGGGCAGGAGCAGGGACCAAACAACAGGAGCTCACCCCGTTGCGGGGATTCGAACCACCGACCTTCTGATCGGCAAGCCCTAGGCTCTGTGGTTTAACCCACAGCGCCACCTCAGCCATGTGTTGATGCCCTTCCAAGGCTGATTGTTACACACAAGCATCCAGCGCATGGCATCTGTACCACATAAAGCAAACACCCTATAAAACTGGTTGTGCGGATCAAATGCCAGATGTGTCTGAGGCCGTTGCCTGCACAGTGCAGCGCTTTTCCTGGGAACAACTTGGATGCCCCAGAAATCTCTGAACTTCAGCGCAGCCGCCTAAAGATATTCATGAAAGGAGCCTGTGGGGTCCGAGACCCGATGTTAACAGAAGCCGGGGTTGTCAAAGTGACTCCCCCCGCAGATTAATCCATCACAGGCCTCCCACCCCCCTTTCCTCATTTATGGGACCCGGCCGAGGCTTCTCAGGAGACCGCAAGTGAATTTGCGGCCTCCCCTGAGTTTCTGATCCGGTCTGAAAAGTGAATTATTATCAGGCTAGACAGAAAAAGTTAATACCTCTACTGTCTCTCTGTCCCCCTGGATGCCTGGAAATCCCACAGACTTATTGCTTTCCTTTAATCCATTTTAGCAGGGGAACACTGGAAAATACAGAGTGGGGAGGGAGGCTTAATGAGAGCCCCGTCTCCCCGCTGCTTTTGCAAGAGCCTCTCGCCGTCCGTTCAGTCAGCGGACAAATGGAAGGCAAGAGAGTCTGGAGGGAGATGGAAACAGGCAGAGGTTTCTGGAGAGGTTCAAGGGAACTTTTCCAGAGACTCTTATTATAGGCTGTTGCCCCCCAGGGCTGCCTTCAGGGCCATTGCCAGAGGTTCTGAAAGAGGCTGGTCTTGCCCTTTGGCAGATGTGTTCTAAAAGTCAGACAGTTGTTTATTTCGTTGAAACAAAAAAATTCCTTCCAGTAGCACCTTAAAGACCAACTAAGTTAGTTCTTGGTATGAGCTTTCGTGTGCATGCACACTTCTTCAGATACACTGAAACAGAAGTTTCCAGACCCTTCTATATAGTGAGAAGGTGGGGAGGGGTATTGCTCAGCAGGGTGGTGGGAATGGGTGATTGGCAGATAGCTGTGATGAGCCTGTTGACGACTCTTAACGACTGCAATAGGTCTTACAGGAAAAAGCAAGGGGTGAAAAGGTGAAAAATGGCTTTGTCATGTATAATGAGATAAGAATCCAAGGTCTTTGTTCAGACCAGGTTTCTCCATGGTTTTAAGTTTGGTGATAAGTTGTAATTCAGCAGCTTCTCTTTCCAGTCTATTTCTGAAATTCCTTTGTAGTAAAACAGCTACTTTGAGATCTTGTATAGAATGTCCTGGGAGATTGAAGTGTTCTCCTACTGGTTTCTCTGTCTTGTGATTCCTGATGTCCGATTTATGCCCGTTTATTCTTTGGTGTAAGGTTTGGCCTGTTTGTCCAATATAGAGAGCTGAAGGACACTGTTGGCATTTGATGGCATACACAATGTTAGACGATGAGCAATTAAATAGTCCCGAGATGGTATGTGTGATGTTGTTGGGGCCAGTAATGGTGTTGTCCGGGTGTATGTGGCAGCAAAGTTGGCATCTGGGTTTATTGCAGGCTCTGGTGCCAGTGTCCGTGTTAAGTCTGGTTGTAGTATTATTGTGGGTTAGGAGTTGTTTAAGATTGGGTGGCTGTCTGTAGGCAATGAAAGGTCTTCCTCCCAGAGCTTGAGAAAGAGAACTGTCATTGTCCAGAAGAGAAATAACATTATTTCGTTGACATCTCATGGGAGGGTGTTCCACAGGGTGGGTGCCACTACCGAAAAGGCCCTCTGCCTGGTTCCCTGTAACTTTGCATCTCGCAGTGAGGGAACTGTCAGAAGACCCTCAGAGGAGGACCTCTGTGTGTGGGCAGAATGATGGGGGCGAAAATGCTCCTTCAGGTATACTGGGTTCAGCGATTTTGCTGAATAAATTAAACTGAATATGGACAGATCATGAAGCTGAGGCTCCAAGACTTTGGCCACCTCATGAGAAGAGAAGACTCCCTGGAAAAGACCCTGATGTTGGGAAAGATAGAGGGCACAAGGAGAAGGGGATGACAGAGATGGTGGGACAATGTTCTTGAAGCTACCAGGCTTGAGGCTCCAAGACTTTGGCCACCTCATGAGAAGAGAAGACTCCCTGGAAAAGACCCTGATGTTGGGAAAGATGGAGGGCACAAGGAGAAGGGGATGACAGAGATGGTGGGACAATGTTCTTGAAGCTACCAGCATGAGTTTGACCAAACTGCAGGAGGCAGTGGAAGACAGAAATGCCTGGTGTGCTCTGGTCCAGGGGGTCACGGAGAGTCGGACATGACTAAACGACTAGACAACAACAGCAACAATTGAATGAATGTGTAATGAATTGTTGCTGTTTTGAATTTTACTGTGTGACCCTTAGTGGGTTGTGTAAACTGCTATTCTGAATAATGCTTTTTATAAGGTAGTTTATGGAACCAAGGGAATGGTGGCCCCCAAACATTTGAGGACCGCTGCATTGAACAAAAATCATGTGCAGACGCAGCAATCAATGCCCAAAGATGGCGAAGTGCAGCTTAGTTTCTGGAAAAAATGTAGAGCCACATTAGCTTTCTGAAAAGATGGGGACAGGCAGACAAACAGACAGACAGGCAGAGACAGACCAACCATTTCCTAACACTGGGGCATATTATGACATGAGATGATGCATAGAGCTGTTCCTGTTCATAGCAATTGCTGGATCTTCAACCTGAAAACTCCCCTGGACTTTCCTTCGGCTGAGGTTTTTGAGCTGAGATTGGAGGGCTCCCTCTCATAGATGCTTTAGCTGAAATTCCTGCATATTAGGGGGCTGGACTACAAGACTCCTGGGGTCTCTTCCAACTCTAGAATTCTACTGTTCAGTAGCCCCTAGCTTGGAAGGAAGCCGTGTCCTCTAAGCCCCAATATGTGTGGACCAGCCCAGGACCAGCATGGCGAGTGGTTAGAGGGTCAGACTGGGAGACCAGGGTTTGAATCCAGACTTGGCCATGAAACTCATGGAGGAACCCTGGGACACCAGTCGCTGCCTCTCAGCCTAATTTACCTCACAGGGTTGATGTGGGATTGAATGAGGAGGGGCAGAGAAGCATGTTCTCCACCTTGAGTTCCTTGGAGAAAATAACACTGGGTTGAGTGGAAAGCACTTTGCACGAGCTCAGAGGCACTCTGTAAATTACTTCGCATTCAGAGCTGGGATCTGGAGTTGACAAGCCCCAGCTCCAGTTAAATGGGGTGCCAGGGAGAGGGTGGTTCCCCCCCCCCTCTGAGATCTCCTTCTGCGGAGGGCTCCTCTGCAACCCCCTCCGCCCAATGCCCACCCCCATCTCTGCCACCCTCAGTATCTTTCAGACAGCATCCTCTGCAAAAAAAATCCCCTCCAGGGAGACGGCTTTAATTATCGAGTTTTAGGAGAACACACCGCATCCCGCCGTTGCCCCGAGGTCCTGAGACCGGGTCTAAATTGCTCAGAACACAATTAAAATCCGCTCCTAAAGATTAGAAATTCAGTGGAGGAGCAGAGAAAGAGGCTTGATTGAATCAAACATCTTTTTTCTGTCAGGCTTTAATTGGGAAGCCACGGTATTAATTAACCCCAGGGCCTGGCCTTCTGAACGCAGAGCCAGAGCGAGGCGGAGGGATGCTGCATATATATGTGTACGCGCGCACACAAGTGTGAGTGTGAGTGCATGGTGGCGCAGAGGGGCCGGTTGCTCTTGGAAATGTTGCCTCGCCCATCTCATGGCTCAAATCCTCACTAGCAGAGGGAGCAACGGCTGGGAGGAACTCCCTCTGGCCCTTTCCCCTCTGCTCAGAGGTGGGGATGTGAATCCGAGGGAGAAGGAGAGCAGGAGGGAATACGGATCTTCTAAACCCATAAGGAAAAGCAGAGACATCACTTTGCCAACAAAGGTCCGTATAGTTAAAGCTCTGGTTTTCCCAGTAGTGATGTATGGAAGTGAGAGCTGGACCATAAAGACGGCTGATCGCCAAAGAATGGATGCTTTTGAATTCTGGTGCTGGAGGAGACTCTTGAGAGTCCCATGGACTGCAAGAAGATCAAACCTCGCCATTCTGAAGGAAATCAGCCCTGAGTGATCACTGGAAGGACAGTTACAGATAGGTAGCCGTGTTGGTCTGCCATAGTCAAAACAAAAAAAAAATTCCTTCCAGTAGCACCTTAAAGACCAACTAAGTTAGTTCTAGGTATGAGCTTTCGTGTGCATGCACACTTCTTCAGATACACTGAAACAGAAGTCACCAGACCCTTCTATATAGTGAGAAGGTGGGGAGGGGTATTACTCAGAAGGGTGGTGGGAATGGGTGATTGGCAGATAGCTGTGATGAGCCTGTTGACGACTCTTAACGACTGCAATAGGTCTTACAGGAAAAAGCAAGGGGTGAGAAGGTGAAAAATAGCTACTTTGAGAAAAAGCAATGGGTGAGAAGGTGTAAAACAGCTACTTTGAGATCTTGTATAGACATCAGGAATCACAAGACAGAGAAACCAGTAGGAGAACACTTCAATCTCCCAGGACATTCTATACAAGATCTCAAAGTAGCTGTTTTACTACAAAGGAATTTCAGAAATAGATTGGAAAGAGAAGCTGCTGAATTGCAACTTATTACCAAACTTAAAACCATGGAGAGACCTGGTCTGAACAAAGACATTGGATTCTTATCTCATTATACATGACAAAGCCATTTTTCACCTTCTCACCCCTTGCTTTTTCCTGTAAGACCTATTGCAGTCGTTAAGAGTCGTCAACAGGCTCATCGCAGCTATCTGCCAATCACCCATTCCCACCACCCTTCTGAGTAATACCCCTCCCCACCTTCTCACTATATAGAAGGGTCTGGTGACTTCTGTTTCAGTGTATCTGAAGAAGTGTGCATGCACACGAAAGCTCATACCAAGAACTAACTTAGTTGGTCTTTAAGGTGCTACTGGAAGGAATTTTTTTTTTTTGTTTTGACTGGAAGGACAGATCCTGAAGCTGAGGCTCCAAGACTTTGGCCACCTCATGAGAAGAGAAGACTCCCTGGAAAAGACCCTGGTGTTGGGAAAGATGGAGGGCACAAGGAGAAGGGGACGACAGAGGACGAGATGGCTGGACAGTGTTCTCGAAGCTACTAAGTTTGACCAAACAGCGGGAGGCAGTGGAAGACAGGAGGGCCTGGCGTACTCTGGTCCAGGGGGTCCCGAGGAGTCAGACACGACTAAACAACAACAACCCATAAGAAGATAAGAAAAGGCTGCTGGATACTAGAAAGCAGGATTAGTACACAAGAGCAGCCCTCTCCCCTCCTTTAACTTCCAGCTACTGGGGGTTCAGAAACACTGCTCCATCCAGCTCCCTCTTCCTCCATGAATTTGTCAAACCCTCTTTTAAAGCCATCCAGGTTGGCAGAAATCACTGTGGGAGGGAGTTCCACAGTTCAACAGTTGCCTTGCCAAGGAGGAAAGGGTGTGGGCATGTTAAGGAAGGTAGGAGAGGATATATTGTTTTGATATGATCCCTCTTCACTCAAGATAGTGAGTGAACAGCAGAGCGCATTCCCTTTGCAAGTTATTGGAAGCAAGTCCTCCCCCCCCCAAATCCCCCAACCCTTTTTATCTTTACAACAGCCTTGTGAGGTAGGCCAGGCTTATGAAGAGCAACAGGTCCAAGGTCCCTGGCTGAGCAGGGGAGTGAACCTTGCTCCCCCGAATACTCTTAACCATCAGGTGGCCAAATGTAAAAATATGCCTGGGACCTTTAGGACATTTCAGTCAGCAAAAGAAACTTGTGTGCAGGATGATGATTTTTCCCCAGAAGAAGAAAACTGTGCCTGCTCAATTTTTGCATTAAAAATCCTCCCTCTTTTGCATTTGGTCATCCGCCCCCCCCCCCCCCGCCTGGCAGCAACAGCTGTGATCAGAGAGAGAGAAAGAGACTGGAGGCCAAGGAGGGCGAGAACAGGCAGGAAATAAATCCGCCTCTCATAGCTGCATCTGTTACAATATCTGGGTTCTTTGGAGGCTTAAGGTCTTAAATCAGCTTATTAAAATGAGACTGAGCCCCGGAATGGCCTGGCAGTTGGTGGCGCTTTGAGCCTGCAAGGGTCAGCGGAAGCCAACCTTCCGCCTTGCTAATCCTCCCAGGCCCCCGGGGGACAGCAAAGACCCCCGGCCAGGCAGCGGGAGAGGAGGCATTGCTCCCTCTTTTGCATATGAGTTTGGGGTGCTCTGGGGCGGAGGAGAAGGCTGCGCGCCCTCAATTAACCTCTACTTAAGAGGGGCACTCAAGAGGGAGACTCGGAGTTCCACCTGGCTAGGTCTAAGTCAGCCTGACCGGATTTATTTCATGCTATGCAACAAGCAATTTCAAAAGTTGCCTGTATTTAAATAAATCAGAGCGCTGCCCCTGACTTCCTTCAACCAAGGTGCATCTGAAGGGATTGGTTTCCTCTGAGGGAGGCAGCCTTGGAGGGAAGCTGTGTCTGTGAGCTGCCTCCTGGTTCAGCAAAAAAAGGGCATCTCCGCCTTCTCTTCTGGCGAGAGGGTGAAGGCTGCCCTGCCTTTTGAGCCCCATTGCTCCCAGTCAGGAGTCAGGATGTCTCCCTTTTCCCTTTGGGTTTGCAAATGCTGCAGGCGCAATCTTAATTCATGCGGCTCTTTAAGTCCCATTGAACTCAGGGAGGCTTGTTGTTGTTGTTTAGTCGTTGAGTCCAAGTAAACATGGGCTGGATTAGGCTGGGTAAGCAAATATATTGTGTGGTCCTACGATGTAGGCCACTTATTGCTCCCCTGAGACTGGGGAGGATGATGGTGCTTTAATGTACGTACTTCTATAACCTGCCTTTCTCCCAAACTGGGATTCAACTTGCAACATTTAGAAACACTGCTATAGAACGCAAAGTAATAAAAACAAATTAATTCAAAACAATAGTTAAAATATGTCAAAACACATTTAGAGCCAGCTATCAAAATACGGGGTGAGCTCCTGTTGCTCGGTCCCTGCTGCTGCCAACCTAGCAGTTCGAAAGCACCTCAAAGTGCAAGTAGATAAATAGGTACCACTCCGGCGGGAAGGTAAACGGCGTTTCCATGCGCTGCTCTGGTTCGCCAGAAGCGGCTTAGTCCTGCTGGCCACATGACCCGGAAGCTGTACGTCGGCTCCCTCAGCCAGTAAAGCGAGTTGAGCGCCACAACCCCATAGTCAGCCATGACTGGACCTAATGGTTAGAGGTCCCTTTACCTTTAAAGTAAAGGTAAAGGTACCCCTGCCCGTTCAGGCCAGTCTTGCCAGACTCTGGGGTTGTGTGCCCATCTCACTCAAGAGGCCGGGGGCCAGCGCTGTCCGAAGACACTTCCGGGTCACGTGGCCAGCGTGACATCGCTGCTCTGGCGAGCCAGAGCTGCACACGGAAACGCCGTTTACCTTCCCGCTAGAAAGCGGTCCCTATTTATCTACTTGCACCCAGGGGTGCTTTCGAACTGCTAGGTTGGCAGGCGCTGGGACCGAGCAACGGGAGCGCACCCCGCCGCGGGGATTCGAACTGTCGACCTTTCGATCGGCAAGCCCTAGGCGCTGAGGCTTTTACCCACAGCGCCACCCTTTACCTTTACTTTTATTAAAATGTAGTTAGAGGAGGTATTCCCTATATTCTATCCTTCCACAGACCCTCGTCTGTGCGCTAGCAGACAAAAGGATCAGCTTATTGCTTGTGTTTAAAAGCGTGGGGCTGAGCATAGATTGAATCTCCTCTTAAGCAGTTTGACTGAAAGCATAGGAATTAGCTACTGTATTAGGCTGCTTTGTCCCTTTGGTAACCCTCCTTTTCAGAGAAGCAGGCTACAGACTAAAAAGTAACTTTAAAACATATACTTTATTCACATTCAGGCATTCATCCTTAGCAGCAACAGCAGTAAAAATAACTGCAGGTAAAATTCTTGTATTTACAGCAAAAACAGCCTTAGGCATGTGCATGATGTTGGTGCAAGCAGACAGAACGTCTGCTCCCATGGCTGGTCAAAGACAGAGAGAGCAAGAGGGAACAGGAAATACTTATTTGCTTCTTCCCTCCCAGGAGAGGAGGGGAAATGACATCATACAGAGCCTTTTCTACCAATTACGCTTCTGTGGTTCGAGCCTGCCTGTCAGCAATACAGCTCTATGACCTTAACCCCTTCACACGCTAACTAGCAAGAACATTCACTGTTAGATTGGACTGCATATCTTGCACAGTTTTCCCTGACAGCAGCCCAGTGGTCAGCGTTGTCTGTTTGAACGAGAGAGTCTGAGCTGGGTGGCAGAAGAATAACAAAGAGGGAGCCAGTCTGACCTCCCTTGGGAAGGAATGCCGCAATATGGGAGCAGCCACAGAAAAGCCTCCATCTTGCACCATCACCAACCGTGCCTCGGATGTGGATGGGACCAAGAGGAGGTTCTCACCTGAGGATCTTAGCACCTGGGCAGGTTGGTAAAGGGAGATATAGTCTTTAAGGTAACCTGAGCCTAAGCAGAACAGGGCGGGCAAGTGGGGAGCCGATAGCAGAGTTTGCAGTTTATCCTGCGATCAACAACTTGTCCTTTTTAGGCTTGCCATCCTGTGGCTGTGAAAGGTCATGTGGGAACTGTGCCTTATGCCTCCGAGAAAAAGAAACCTCATTAACACCTCCAAGGCCTTTAATGGATAGCAGCCTACGCACAAGAGACAGTTTCATCCCAGGGGAAAGTCATTTATCTCTGGGCAGCCAGCAGCATGGCTGCTTCCCCACTGGAAGCCCTAAACATGTGGGATTTTTCCCCATCTTAATGTCAGCTGCTCCATGCTGTGACACACTGGAGGCTGACACTTTTGCTGCAGCAGAAACTTCTTGCTAAAGTGGGCCCTGTCCCAAGAATGCATGGAAGGAGAAAGCTGGATCACAACTGCTGGCCCCAACCCCCACCTCACCGCTGTATTTTTCAAGCATTCGCGTACAGATCTGAGCAGAATTCATGTGAGCACAAGAAAGCCATCTTCAGACAGTCGAGGGAGCTGGGTATGTTTATTCTGCAGAAGAGAGACGGAGAGGTGATATGAAAGCTATCTTCAAATATCTAAAGGGCTGTCACGTGGAAGAGGGAGAAAGCTTGCTTTCTCCTGCTACGGAGGGTAGAACACAAGCTACAAAAAAGGAGATTCTGACTAAACATTTGGAAGAACTTTGTGTCAGGAAGAGCCCTTTGAAAGGACTCCCTCAAGAGGCGGGGGCCTCTCCTTCCTTGGAGGCTTTTAAGGAGAGGTTGGGTGGCCATCTGCCAGGGATCCTTTGGTTGAGATCCCTGCATTGCAGGGGGTTGGGCTAGATGACACTCGGAGTCCCTTCTGTTGGGATGCATCCTGGGAGATGGGGGCAATTGGCAGCCCCCACCTGGCTCCAGCACACTGGCCAGCAGCCGGGCGAACTCCAGTTCTCGGAACAGCATCAAAAACTGCAACTCAGGTCTCAGAAACCTTTAGAGACTGAGCACGCAAGCCAGCAGAGATAAGAACTCTCTGCAATGGAAGTAGTGGACAGAGGCATATCTAAGCATATTTACAAGCATTTATTCAGCATTAGAACAAAGGAAAAACATGTCTGCTTCCCTTCATGTTCAAGCAAACAGCAGGGGCAAAAGCTATATACAACGGAAGTTCCCAGCAGGTTCTGCTGGAAGTAAACAGACATGTGACATACAAAAACTCCATGTGCCTGTTCTAAAGGTGGAATGGAAACTCAATATCCTAACACCTTCCATCTAAAATTCTATGATTCTGTGACAACTGGATGGGCTCCCATCAGCCTCTGCTAGCATGGCCCAAGGTCAGCCATGCCTGGTCTAAATCCCATGCTGCTTGGAACCATAAAAGGACCTAGATTCTCCTGATCTGCAAGGTCACCAGAGATCCAATGCACTCCTCCAGGAAAATCAGTTCACATATGCGCACGCAGACCATGAGATCCGAGACCATTGTCTCCGCCTCAAATCCCAGCCAAAGGACCTGATTTATAAAGGTTGCTTGCTGCAGGGACAGCAATGAAAGCACACAGAGAAATTATCTTCAGATGCTGCAGTTTTCCAGCTGTGCACTTAGGCCTTTCTGAAGTGCACACCTGAATATGTAATGTGTGAATGAGCCAAACGGATGCAGAAGTATTATACAGCAAATTTCAATATGCCCATTGCAGTTCTTTGGAAGGATACAAACTCAGACCTGGGTTTCTTGCTGCATAATGTGTGGGGTGGCCAGAGAAAAGCAGCATTGCCGGGGGGTTGGACTAGATGACCGTTTGGGTCCCTTCCAATTCTGTCGTCCCATGATTCTAGCTGGAACCGGATCTAAGCTTGTGATCAAATCACACGGAAGAATCTCAGGAGCAGTAACTACCTGTGGCTCTTGTCAGCAGCAGCCACAGAGGAATTGGTTTTGCTTTCTCTTTGTGGCCATCGATGTGGCAGGTGGGTGAGCTCTGCAAGTTCAAGGAGGACATTTCAGGTGACGTTTCCATGGGGAAAGGAAGCAGCGGAGGAGGATAGCACCTTGTCCTGCCACATCTCATTCCGTTTTGTTTCACCCATCACAACGGCTCAGTTGCCGCTGCTCCAAGAAGCATCACCGAGACAACCCCAAAGCAGAGAGGCTGAGCCTCACCCCCCTGTGAGCCTCCTCCAGCCACCGCATTGCAGGGAGAAAGAGAAAAATCTAAGATTCTGGAAACTGTGGAACTCTAAGGCACAGATGCCAGACAGTATTATTCAGTTCCATGTTGAGCAAGGGGCTGGGTGGAGGGGGAGGGGAATCCCTGTGAAGTCACATGAAATGTTCAGAGGTTATTTGCTTTTTCCATACAGGTGTTAAGGGCGGCATCTACATCCCACAATTCCCCAACTGATTTAGTTGCAGCAAGCAGTATTTAAAAAACCTAAGGAGCTTGGTAAAGATAAAGGTAAAGGGACCCCTGACTGTTAAGTCCAGTCGCGGACGACTCTGGGGTTGCAGCGCTCATCTCGCTTTTCTGGCTGAGGGAGCCGGCGTTTGTCCACAGACAGTTTTTCCGGGTCATGTTGCCAGCATGACTAAGCCGCTTCTGGCAAAGCAGAGCAGCGCACAGAAACGCCATTTGCCTTCCCGCCAGAGTGGTACCTATTTATCTACTTGCACTTTGATGTGCTTTTGAACTGCTAGGTTGGCAGGAGCAGGGACTGAGCAACGGGAGCTCACCCCGTCGCGGGGATTCAAACCGCCGATCTTCTGATCGGCAGGTTCTAGGCTTTGTGGTTTAACCCACAGCGCCACCATGTCCCAAGGAGCTTGGTACAGGATATTAAATAATACCCAGTAAGAGAACAGTGAAAATCTTGCTACTGTGGCTTGAGAAAATGTCTCCTGCATCCAGCTTTCCAAAAGTTGTTTTTGAGATGTAATATGTATGTTTGTACATGTAATATGTATTTTGTATTTATGATTATGTGCGCTTTTGTAAGTCGCCTTTAGCCTTCAGTAAAAGCGGCGGCCCGATCCAATAAATAACAAGAAAAGAAAGACAGAAAGGTCGTCAGCGAGTCCAGAGTTGTTATTTATACAACAGCAAAATATTCTCTCCAGGGTAACCAAAATGGATATAATGGTTTGCTACAAATAACAGTTGCTGTATCATTACTAGTGATCAATAAACACAAAACTGTTGGGCTTAAGAAAACTTTACCCCTGCCCTCCTTTACGATGCCTCCTTCCCCCTCCTTCCCCATCGCAAAATGCCATAAATTTAGCAGCCGGGACTCTGCCCCCCTCCTCGCCCCACCATAATGTATCTGTGTCCCTAGGAAGCATCATTGATGGAGTCCAGAGGTGGCAGCATCTGAGCAAGATGGAGATGTTAAGCAACAGTGAATGGCAGGCAAGGAAGGTCTGAGAGACAGTTGATAAAATCATCCGTTCAGAGGAGAACAACCTGGAAACAGCTCTTGATGGAGGTGGGGGGAGGGAGGGTCCATGTCCTCAGCTCCCTCTCTCTGGTCCTCAACACACCCTGTGCCCCCTCTAGCCCACTTCCGAGGAGATGTCGACACAGTGGGAGGCAGCCTTGAGCAAGGCAAATTCCATGCCCAGGGGTCCTTCGGAAAGGAAAGGAAAAATAAAACTACCAATATTTTTGTTTAAAGGGAAAGGGACCCCTGACCATTAGGTCCAGTCGTGACCGACTCTGGGGTTGCGGCGCTCATCTCGCTTTACTGGCCGAGGGAGCCGGCGTACAGCTTCCGGGTCATGTGGCCAGCATGACTAAGCCGCTTCTGGCAAACCAGAGCAGTGCACGGAAACGCCGTTTACCTTCCCACTGGAGTGGTACCTATTGATCTACTTGCATTTTGAGGTGCTTTCGAACTGCTAGGTAGGCAGAAGCAGGGACCGAGCAACGGGAGCTCACCCCGTCGCTGGGATTTGAACTGCCGACCTTCTGATCGGCAAGTCCTAGGCTCTGTGGTTTAACCCACAGAAGCTTTTTATGTTTGATGTATTACAATATTTTAATATTTTGTTGGAAGCCACTCAGGGTGGCTGTGGAAGCCCAGCCAGAATGAATGAATGAATAAATATTATTATTATTATTATTATTATTAGTATTAGTATTATATCATAATGCCATCATTTAAATCTATTTGGAGCACGGTGTGCAGTTCTGGTTGCCTTGCCTCCAAAGGACATTGTAGAGTTTGAGAACGTTCAGAAAAGGGCAACCGAAATGATCTAGAGGTTGGAGGGACTCCCCTAAAAGGAAAGGTTGAGGCATTTGGGGACTTTTTACTTTAGAGAAAAGAAAATCAAGAACCTGCACGATAGAAGTTTATAAAAGTATGTGTGGCATGGAGAAAGGGGGAAGATAGGGGAGATTCTAGAATTCGTGGGCATTCAGCGAAGATTCGGGACAGATAAAAGAAAGCCCTTCTTCATGCAAGGCGTAGTTAAATCTATGGAACTCCCTCCTGCAGGGAGGAAGCAGCGAGGGCCACCAAACTAGATGGCTTTAGAAGAGGATCAGACCTATTCATGGAGGAGGAGAGGGCTGTCGGTGACTCCTAGCCAGGATGATTATGCTCTGCACTCCACAGGTGGAGTAATAATAATAATAATAATAATAATAATAATAATAATAATAATAATAATAATATATTATTTGATCCCCGACACTCCTCCAGGTATACTGGACCGAGGCCATTTAGGGCTTTAAAGGTCAGCACCAACACTTTGAATTGTGCCTAGAAACGTTCTGGGAGCCAGTGTAGGTCCCAGTATATTATAAATAAGATGGAGGCAGCGATGCTTCTGAGTCCCAGCTGCTGGAAGCCACAGGAGGGGAGAGGGCTGCTCTTGTGCCTGAATCCTGCTTGCGGGTTTCCCTTTGGGTCACCTGCTTGGCCACTGTGAAAGCAGGATGCTGGCCTAGATGGGCCATTGGTGTGATCCAGCAGGCTACTATTATGTTCTCATGTTCCCTTCCAGCAGCCCATCATTTTCTCTCTTACTTGTTTCCTGTTTTCTCCCTTCTCTAACCTTTTTTCCTTTTCTTTTCCTTGCTTTTTCTGCTTTTGTGGATTGTAGCTGCAGGCTTGCAAATTTCTGTATTTGAAAGAAGGTGGAAATAGATTTGCTGCTTGCAGGAGGGAGGCCCCAACTGTGCTCCTTTTTAAAATTTCCTCTGTTTGCACAATGCCTCCCCTGCCGATCCGCAGGAAGCTTTCTCAAAGTTCACAGTCCAAGGTTCTCCCTTTTGGCTGGAGACTATTAATAGTCTTTTTCAGGAGAGAGTTGAAGGAAACTCCCTTGGGAGAGACTCAGCTGGCTCTGCTGGCAGAAGGGGCATCTTTTGTCCCACCCTCATCTCTGGGCAAATGGGCTTCTGGAACAGCAAGAGACTTGCAAAAGTCATTTAGCAGGGACAGAAAAAGGTAGGCATGCCAAGGCCTGTCTTTCAAGCCACTGTCAGCACAATGAGGGTAAAGACAAATGTCACCTTTTCAGAGCATCTGGGCCAGTATGGAAGTGGCTGGGCTACATTCAGCAGGGACATATTTTTTAACTTCGTGAGCTCTGACAAATCGCTTCCACAAGCTTCAAGTATGGTCAGTGTGAACCAGGGAAAAGCTGGTTGATGGGAGGGTGTGTATTGGCTAGCACCTGTACCATCAACACCACCACACACACACCAAAGCAGTTTCTCTCTCTTTCTCTTTTTTTCTCTCTCTCTCTCTCTCTCTCTCTCTCTCTCTCTCACACACACACACACACACACACAAAGATGACAGTCCACCTGATGAAAAAGGGGAGGGGCAAGAACATTGTGCACAAAATATGGTCTGAAGCTCAACATAAAAAAAACCAAGATCATGGCCACTGGTCCCATCACCTCCTGGCAAATAGAAGGGGAAGAAATGGAGGCAGTGAGAGATTTTACTTTCTTGGGCTCCATGAGCACTGCAGATGGTGACAGCAGCCACGAAATTAAAAGACGCCTGCTTCTTGGGAGAAGGGCAATGACAAACCCAGACAGCATCTTAAAAACCAGAGACATCACCTTGCCAACAAAGGTCCATATAGTTAAAGCTATGGTTTTCCCAGTAGTGATGTATGGAATTGAGAGCTGGACCATAAAGAAGGCCGATCACCAAAGAATGGATGCTTTTGAATTCTGGTGCTGGAGGAGACTCTGGAGAGTCCCATGGACTGCAAGAAGATCAAACCTATCAGCCCTTGAGTGCTCACTGGAAGGACAGATCCTGAAGCTGAGGCTCCAGTACTTTGGCCACCTCATGAGAAGAGAAGACTCCCTGGAAAAGACCCAGATGTTGGGAAAGATGGAGGGCACAAGGAGAAGGGGACGACAGAGGATGAGATGGTTGGATGGTGTTCTCAAAGCTGCCAGCATGAGTTTGACCAAACTGCAGGAGGCAGTTGTGCCTGGCGTGCTCTGGTCCAGGGGGTCACGAAGAGTCGGACATGACTAAACAAAAACAAGAACATTGGATGACCAATCACCCAACATGCTTGAATATATGTTTCACTTAGCACGGAAACTAACTTCAGTACGCTGTGAATCTGGGGTAGACCAACTTGGATGTCTGGCTGCATCATTGGGCTTAATTTCCCTCACCTGCTTTTTTGGGTTGTGCATATACACTAACCAGCTCTTTAATTTTAATTTTCCCTTAGCAGGCAACGGGTGAATTTGCTAACCTTAAAATAAATGAAAGCATGCCAGCAGAGCGGGGGCAGGGGGGGGAGCTCCTGGTTTGCTCCTGGGTAAACAAGTTGGCAGGGTCCTTTAATTGCAACTTTATTGCTCCTGCATCTGGTGGCAATGATGGATCTCAGTGGCCAGAGGCGCCCAGCCTGGTCAGAGGCCTTGACTAATTGTCTGCTTTCACATTTCATTGGAAACTCGGCTCAAGCCGGCGTTGCTGAAAATGAGTTTGCCATGTTTTGCTTAATCACGGGCCAAAAGCGGGGACTGCTAGGAGGGAGGAAAGCTCTGGTTTGCCATAGAAATTGGCGCCATATTCTGCGTTAATTAAAGTCCTACCCAACACACTCAAACCTTCAGCCTGATTTATGGAAGGGAAGCCTCGTGCCCTCTGTAATGGCTGCATTGATTTCTTCAGAGATTCCATGATGGTCTGAAGGATCTGCCAACCATCGAAGGAGCCGTGGGGTTGTGACCTCTATCGTCTGTTTTCTCTTATTCATTAGAAGTGGGGAAACACAGAAGAAGACTGAGTAGCATTTTTCTCTTCTGGTTAAAATGAAGGATTGCTCTGCGTTCTGATTCCCAAATACTGGGATGTTAACTCTGCACTCAGCTGTGGAGCTGTGGTTGTGCCAGCTGGTAAGGAGAAGAGAGGGATGAAGGAGGGCAAGAAAATCTACCTGCCCATCACTACCTGGCATTCCTGCTGACTCTGAGCCCTGAACTCCAATTAACTGGGAATAATAATCTTTGATGTTTGCCTTACGGTAGAATTGCTGCTTCTTGCTCCTGCTTATATGGTTTTGTAGTTTTTGTATATTTCTTACCCTCTGTTTATTTTCATTACTTCGCTCCCCATTCTGGGATTGAAAACATTAAATGGAGAATGGGCTCTAAATATTGCAGATAACGATAATAAATAAACTGAATAAATAAATAATGCCCTGTAATTAAAGCTGCAAGCCATTTCAATTACCTTGTTTTAATCTAAGCAGGGATATGTGTCTCAGGATGGAAAGGAAATGCTGCAATCAATTAAAAGTGAAAGTACCTTTTAAATAAAAAGCAGCAGCAGAGATATGATTTTTTTTAAAAAAAAATTTAAGATTTCTTAGTTTACAAAAATACATGCATTGTCTCTTTTTTCTACAGATCAGTTACATTTGTTGTGAGACATTAGTGTTGCATGCAGTATTGAGTTGGGGAAAAAAGAGGGGGGAAGTAGGGAAGGTGAGTGGGGTGGCAAAGCTTCTATTCTTCTACTTAGTGTATATGTGGAGTTTTGTGTCACTTGTGTGGGTTTTCTTACTATTCACTTGTTGTATTTCCTTGGTGGTGAGAGAGGTTGGTGGTGTCCTAGGGTGTGGTTGGTTGTCTTTGGTTGCCTGTAGTGAGATTTGTTTATGTTTATGAGTGTGTGAGAGGGTGGATTTTTTGAATCAGGTTAGCCAGATTGATTTGTATGCTGTTGGTGGATTCTTGTCGTTGTCTTGTGTATGTGATAAAGAGAAACCATACCGGGGTGAAGGTGTCTTCTTCTTTTTGTCCCCGTGTCAATTTCAGTTTATTGGTTAGTTTTTCTAGTAAGCCTGTTTCCCATACTATTTTATAGTGTTGGTCCATGTTTACTCCTGACAGGTCTCTCCAGTGTCTTCTTCTGGCTGCTGAGTGTAGGTGGGTTATGAGCTCTTAATGAAGCAAAGATCACCAGTGTGGAAGCAATGATTCTTCAACATCAACTTCGTTGGACTGGTCATGTTGTGCGGATGCTTGATGATCATCTTCCAAAGCAACTACTCTATTCCGAACTTAAAAATGGAAAGCATAATGCTGGTGGTCAACAAAAGAGGTTTAAAGACACTTTCAAGGCAAATCTTTAAAAATGTAGTATGAACACCGACAATTGGGAAACACTGGTCTGCGAGCGCTCCAGTTGGAGAACAGCCTTTACCAAAGGTGTCCTGGGCTTTGAAGACACTCGAACTCAGGACGCAAGAGAGAAACATGTTAGGACGAAGGCACACTTGGAAAATCCACATTGTGATCAACTCCCACCCGGAAACCAATGTCCCTACTGTGGAAGGACGTGTGGATCCAGAATTGGCCTCCACAGTCACCTACGGACTGATTGTTAAAACCGCATTTATGAGGTGACTTCTAATACTTGCTTAGTTAGTTTGCTTATTTCTTACATAACTGGTATCCAGGAGAGTTGGATTTGGGGACATTCCCACCACATGTGGATGTATGTGCCTGTGGAGGTGCATCTTCTCCAGCATTTTGGTGAGGCTCCTGGATATATCAGCGCTAGTTTCCATGGTGTTATGTACCATCTGTGAGTGCGCTTCAGGGTGTTCTTTGTTTTCGCTGATATGGATTTAAAGGGAGATTTGGACCACATTCTAGCCCATTGGGTAGAGTTAATTTCATAGCCTATGTCATACTTGGTTTGCTTTTTTGAAATAATTTTTATTTGACTTTTGTTATGTACTGAGTTGAATAGGATCCAAAATGCAGCAGTCTGATTGGTCCTAGAACAATGCAGCAGTCTGATTGGTCCGCAGGAGCCACCCAATCCAGCTCCAGGTGGAAGTGAATCTGCAACCTGATTGGCCTACAGGAGAATCCCAGAATTAGCCAATCACGTGCGGCCCATTGTGTAAATAATGTATATAAAGCAGATATTTTGGGGGAACTTTCATTCCTCACTACTATGAGCTGAATAAAGAGCATGAAATCCACACTCGACTCCAAGTATATTTCAACTTTGCAAGTATAGAATTATAAGGTTCTCCCGGGTGATCCCTGGCACACATTTCCTGGTTGGGCCCCATCCTGCTCTTTTCGTGCCAGCTGCCAGGGAGGTCAGTTTGGGGCTGGGGCTGGGCTAGACTGCGCACTTCCTTGCGGCCTCCTTGGCTCTCCTGTCCTCTCCTACCTTTCTCCCTTGGATTGCTGCAGTGCTGGTGGTGGTGATATTGGCGGCAGGGGACTGGCCAGGCAGCGCAGCTGGAGCTGGCAGTCCTTTTGAGCTCTGTGTGGCCATGGCACACACCATCATCCAAGAGCTGGACAGCATGGAGGATGCAAGGCCAGTCTCTTTGACCAGCCATTTTCCCACGCGGAACCAGACTGGGCTGTTGACTTTGCAGAGCAGCCCACTAAAACAGCAGAGAATTCCCAAACAACACACAGGGAATCAGAGATATAAAAAAATGGATTTTGCTTTTTCTCGTTCGTCTGCCTTTTTTGGGCTTTCAGCTTTCGGCTGGGAAAACAGACCTTCATCCCAATGCACATTGCGGTGCAGTAAGTTACAGAGAAACGGTTTCCTGATTTATATGCACAAGTGCGCACAGATGCCATATGTACTTTTGTCACCATAGACACGCCGCTGCAAACCCAGCACCTGCCTATAGCTCAAGCCAGAGGAAGAAAATGCCTTTTCTCCCCTTCTTCTTCTCCAGGTTCCCTTCGCGTATCACATTAGCAAGCGACGACGCCTCCCAGCATATCGTGGATCACTGAATCAAGGCTGATATGGAAGGGGACCCGCTCTCGAGTGATGAGAGACAGGCAGAGAGATGTTCTGCAGGATAGGATAGCTCTGAGAGGCAGCACAGTGCTATGTGCGTGATAAACAGAGACTCAGGGGCAGGTGGTGAGAGAGGGAGGCTGGAAGAAGGATCGGCAATACAGCAACGCTCTCCAGCAATCCACCCATGGGATCTTGCGGCCCAAAATTGCAGACTGAGAGAGTTAAACTGAACCAAGGTAGGCCAGTCCAAAACACAGCAAGGAAGGCACCCTATGTTCGCACTAGATTGTTGCGGATCATTCGGACGACAGAGTCCACAAATCTCTGCTCTGTAGTAAGTCAATATTTCTAGTACAGTGGAACCTCAGTTCTCAAATGTCTCTGTTGATGAATGTTTCAGAACCCGAACGCCAAAACCCCGGAAGAAACTGTTTTGGTTTTTGAACGATTTTTGGAAGCCAAACGTGCTATGCGGCTTCCGTTTTGAGTTTCCCTATTAAACTGAGGCTTCTGCTTTCAGTTTTCGGTTTTCGAATGTTTCAGAAGTCGAACGGTCTTCCAGAACGGGTTACATTTGAAACTGAGGTTCCACTCTAGTCAGAAAGCCTTGACTTCCCTACTTCTTGCTTAGTGCCTGCGGTGGGGAGTGTTACCAAGAAGGAGGAGGAGGAAATGAGAGAATCCAAGAATTGTAGAGTTGGAAGGGACCCCAAGGGTCATGTAGCCCAACCCCCTGGAGGGCTGGAATCTCAGCCAAAGCATGGCCCTAAGAAAAGTTTGCTGGATCAGGCCAATGGCCCACCAGGCCAATGACCCATCTAGACCAACTTAAAAACAGTGCCCTGTTTTCAGATGCCCATCATGGGAAGCAGGATCTGAGCACAAGAGCTCTTTCCTCCCCTCCTGCGACTGGCATTCAGAAGCATTGCTGTTTCTGACAGTGGAGGCAGAGCAGAGCCATCCTGGCCGGCAGCAGTAGTAATAATAATAATAATAATAATAATAATAATAATAATAATAATAATTTATTATTTCTACCCCACTCATCTGGCTGGGTTTCCACAGCCACTCTGGGCGGCTTCCAACACAATGTTAAAATACAGTAATGCCTCTTGAAAGCCTCATCACCCATGAATTATAGAAATATAGGAAGCTCCTGCTGGGTCAGACCCAAAGCCCATCTAATCAGCTGTTGTCACAGTCGCCAAACAGATGTGGGAAACTCCAAGCAGGATTCGAGCCGAAGAGCATCCACTCTCCTTACGCTGTTCTGTTCCGCTTGCATCCTTTCTTGATCAAAGGCAAGAGGATGTTGGACATTTTCCATATCTGATATTGGGTCCCCAGAGAACAGATTCATAGAATCATAGAATCATAGAGTTGGAAGAGACCCCAAGGGCCATCGAGTCCAACCCCCTGCCAAGCAGGAAGCACCACCAGAGCACTCATGATTCACATGAAGTGGCAACCAACCTTGCAGGATTCAACAGGATTTATTTGAAATGCATATGCAGGACAAAGGCACAGCGCGATAAGCTCGCAATCTGCACACCCCAGTCAGGGTATGCTCACTTTTTATACATTTGCAGAATGCAATACCACCTGATTTCTTGTAAAACCACCTGATTTCTGGGAAATCAAAAGTTATAGCAACTTCCTATGTCCTTACATGGGCTTGCCCCCTCCTTCCTGTAATGGCCCCACCAGCCTCACCACACCACGGCAGTGTGCATTCCTGAGTCTGCTTATCTCTTTACAACCTTGAATAATAAACATTTGAGCCTTTTCCATCAATGCCAACCTTGTTCTCCTGATGGACCTTTCCTTTCTCAGAAAGGCCATTTTTTTTGGGGGGGGGTTTCTTATGACCCTACAAGGAGGCCAGCCATTTTGGACCTATCTGTGACCGACCCCTGGGGACTACGTAGAGTGCAGTCAAAACCAAGGCAGTCAGGGAGCTGCACTGGACATCCCTCAATGCATTTGCAAGCAAGTCTGCTTTCAGAAAGACCAGCGTTCTGCTATCTAGATGGGACAGATGTCTAATGACACAGGGGCTACTCACCCCCGTCCGATATATTTGTGGGGTTTGTGTTCCTTCTGTTGGAATCCAGCATCTCTGGAGCAAAAGGAAGAGTCTGGAAATGTTGCGTTTTCCTAGAGTGAGACGTAGCCGCTGCATCTTTAAATATTAATTTGCCGCTTAACCTTTCTTCAATATTTGCAAAAGCACTGTAGATCATTCAGTAATGGAGACGGCCCCAGCAATGGAGAGCTGGCCATTCTGCCTTTCGGGAATTTATTCCTAGCTTCTGGGGAAAGCAAATCTGAATCCGTTGCCCCCGTGAAGAGAGCAGCATCCATTTCCACCCGGCTGCCCTGCCCCCTTGGCTCTCGGCTGCTTCTCCTTATCATTCCCTTCTCAGATGCCTTTTCTCCACAGTAATGGGAGATGTTTGCATTCTGAGTGCATCATTTGCCAACCAAAAAACCCCCGACACCCTCCTGAACCTGAGCAGCCGAGTGTAAAATCTGCAGCCAGAGGAGATGGCACAGTTCCCCGTTGGCAGTCCTCCTCGTGGCAGGAACACTGCTAAGCAGGGTGGGCAGAGTACCAGCTTGTACCAGGTGTGGTGGCACAGAAGGCAGTTGCTGGGATGGGAGACATGCCCAGGGCAGCTCATGGGAGCAGGGCAAGCGAGACAGGTGCCATGGAAAGCATGGCGGAGTCCAGAGAAGGGGGCTTGGGCTAGGGACAGAGAGGTAGTATGAAAGCCATCTTCAAATATCTGAAGGGCCGTCGCATGGAAGACGGAACAGGCTTGTTTTCTGCTGCTCCAGAAGGCAGGACCCAGCCCAAATTACAGGATTCAAATTAAGAAGAAGAAGAAGAAGAAGAAGAAGAAGAAGAAGTAGTTTTATTTATACCCCGCCCTCCCCAGCCAAGACCGGGCTCAAGGCGGCTAACACCAGGTAAAAACAATTGATTAAAATACAACTTAAAAACAAGATTCAGTACAACATTAAAATGCAGCCTCATTTCAGTAGAAATTCAAATCTTTTTGGGGATGAAAACGTCAAGTCTTCACCAAGGCCAACTATCCAGACTGGTCCTATGTGGGCCAGAAAAAAGTCAGGGAAGTCCCCAAATAGGAGTTTCATCACAGAAGGAGAAAAGAGAAAGGAAAGAGGGGGAGGGGATCAAGTTGCTTCCAAGCCAAAGGCCAGGCGGAACAACTCTGTCTTACAGGCCCTGCGGAAAGAAATCAGATCCCGCAGGGCCCTGGTCTCATGAAATGAGATTCTAACGAAACATCTGGAAGATCTTTCTGATGGTATGAGCTGTTCAATGGTGGAATGGACTCTCTTGGAAGGTGGTGGGAGATTTCTAAACAGACGTTGGGTGGCCATCTGTCAGGGATGCTCTAGTTGAGATTCCTGCATTGCAGGAGGTTGGAGTAAATGGTCCTTGATGTCCCTTCCAACTGTACAGTTCTATGATTCTATAATCTCAGAAGGTGGTGGACTCTCCTTCACTGGAGCCCTTCAACAGAGGCTGGATGGCCACCTGCCAAAGATTCTTTAGCTGTGATTCCTGTCTTGCAGGGGGTTGGACTGGAAGACTCTCAGGGTCCCTCCCAAGTCTACAATTCTATGATTCAGTGCCAAGCAAATGGGAAAACGGAACACAGGGGAAGCATGTTGATCCTTTGTCCTTTGCTATGAAACAAATACAGTGGTACCTCGGGTTAAGAACTTAATTCGTTCCGGAGGTCCGTTCTTAACCTGTTCTGAACCTGAAGCACCACTTTAGCTAATGGGGCCTCCTGCTGCTGCCGCGCTGCCGGAGCACAATTTCTGTTCTCATCCTGAAGAAAAGTTCTTAATCGGCTACTTTTAAAATGAGGCTGCATTTTAAATTGCATTTTAACCTGTATTTTAAATTGTTTTTTTCTCTCTCCCTCTTTCCCCCCTATTATGTTTTTACTATGATTTTATTGGTGTTAGCTGCCCTGAGCCCAGCTCTGGATAGGAAGGGCATGGTATAAATATTTATTATTATTATTATTATTATTATTATTAGCCCGAGATACTATTTCTGGATTAGTGGAGTTTGTAATCTGAAGCATCTGTAACCCGAGGTACCACTGTAAAATGGGAATAAAATAAGTTCAGATTTGCTCCAGATGTTTCTGTTTACCCTTGCAGCAGACACAGAGCAGAAGGGTGGCGAGAGAGAGGGGAATTGGGGTGTGTTTTTAAGTATTTTCAAAAAGAGACCCAGCCTTTAACTTTGGTGTCTTCCACCCAGCCAGGGAGGGCACAACCCGGCCCCGTTCCAAGGGAGGAGACCTGCCAAATTTTCAGAGTCAGCCTTCAGTGAGGACACCCCAGGCAGGATGGCCAATGGCCAAACCCCCTTCCATGCACTGTTCACAGAAACAGTGGCAACCTCCTAAAGATTCAGATACTTAAGAAAGCAGACATTTCTTTGTTTTTTGGGTTTTAAATGTTATGTATGCATTTTTCCTTTCCTAATGATGTTACTGCGCCTTAGGTAAACTGCTTAGGGGTTTTGCATTTTTAAGTGGTATATAAATGTTATGCAGGATGTAGAAATGCACTCGGTTTACAGGGTGTGGGAAACTGCTACACAGAGATGTAGTTTCAGTTTGGGAATATTGAAAATGGGGGGGGGATCTGCCCTTGAATCAATGCTGTTCTGATGAATCAGCAACAACACAAAGGGTTTTTCTAAAACTGAAAAAGAATGGCAGAAGACTTTATGCAATTCATAATGGCAGCCTTAGACATTATCTTGTCTTTTAGGATGTTCAAAGCAGTTCACACAGATATGATCTGATTCCATTCTGAACAATAACCTTGTTATCTCTGTTGGTGAATCTGGGGCAGGAGGGGGACTGATGGAGAGAGCAGCTTCCCTAAGGCCCCTTCATGATTTTTAGGGTGGGGGCTGGAGATTCAAACCCGTGACTTCCTGCTTCAGAGCTCAGTCTCCTAAAGTTCAATACAAACCCAAAATCCAAATCAGCAAATCTTGGGCCACATTGGCAAAGCCCCTGGTGGGAGAAGGTTTACTTTGGGGGGTCGATAGGGGGGGGGGTTCACGCCAGATTCCCCAAGAAGTGCATTTATTCAGAAGTGCATTACCGACAGAGTCCATAAGAGTCTGTGAGAGCATTTCCATTAGCACACACACCATGTGTTAAGTTGTGGGTGAACATATCAGACGACACAGCGATTCTTCAGACAGCTCTTGTTTATTCACAGGCCAGAACAGAACTGAACTGAAGGGTTCAGCCAACCTGCTTATATAGAGCTCTACTACAAAGCAACAGTAACAACTTTCTGTAACTATCCAATCACTGAACGTCACTTTCAATTCCTTGTTTGCATATGCGGACCTGAGTGAAAACTATCTACAGTATCCCCCTGCTGGCCCAGGGTGAGAACTTCAGTACATAACACCATGGGTAGGCAAACTAAGGCCCATGGGCCGGATCAGGCCCAATCGCCTTCTAAATCCGGCCCGTGGACGGTCTGGGAATCAGTATGTTTTTACATGAGTAGAATGTGTGCTTTTATTTAAAATGCATCTCTAGGTTATTTGTGGGGCATAGGAATTCATTCATTCTTTTTTTCAAAATATAGTCCGGCCCCTCACAAGGTCTGAGGGACAGTGGACTGGCCCCCTGCTGAAAAAGTTTGCTGACCCTGACACACAATACAGCCAAATTATGCCCCCTCCTGCCACCTCAGCACCCTACCATCTCTTCATCCAGGGGTGGCCAACTGGAATAAAATATAAATAAAAGAATAAAAGGAAGAAGAAGGAAGAAGAAGAAGCCCCACCCCACATAATCGCATGGTGCAGTACACTCACACCATTTGAATGGCAATGTCCATCAACTTGGGCTAGGGCAGTCCCCTCAAATATTTTAGGGTGGGGTCAAAGGAACCGCTGCCCCTAGGAATTGGCTCCTTTGTCTTCATCCAATCGCAATCCTTGGAGCCACTGATCTTTTTTGACTATACATGCAGAGCCCTCCTTGCACCTTATCTGGAGTTGTTTCTCACTGTAGCCTTCAGCCATTAGGTTCCTCCTAAACTGATTCTTGGGACGTGGGTGGCGCTGTTTCCCACTGGGACATCTTCTTGGGCACTGTGAGAACAGGGTAATAGACCAGATGGGCCCCCTTTGGCCTGATCTAGCAGGCTGTTCTTACGTTCTTTTGCAATTTCGGCAAGCATATGTTGCGCCGAAGAATGGATGCTTTTGAATTCTGGTGCTGGAGGAGACTCTTGAGAGTCCCATGAACTGCAAGAAGATCCAACCTCTCCATTCTGAGGGAAATCAGCCCTGAGTGCTCACTGGAAGGACAGATCTTGAAGCTGAGGCTCCAAGACTTTGGCCACCTCATGCGAAGAGAAGACTCCCTGGAAAAGACCCTGATGTTGGGAAAATGGAGGGCACAAGGAAAAGAGGACAACAGAGGACGAGATGGTTGGACAGTGTTCTCGAAGCTACGAACATGAGTTTGACCAAACTGCGGGAGGCAGTGGAAGACAGAAGTGCCTGGCGTGCTCTGGTCCAGGGGTCACGAAGAGGCAGACACGACTAAACAACTAAACAACAACAATGTTGCGCCAACTTGCTATAATTAGGATTATACCAGCCAGTTCATAAAAGGAGCTGGTGGCAGAAAGTGCCAAAAAGTGCAGATTCCGGGCGCTTTCGGAACAGAGAGGAGTTCTTGGGAGCATTTCGAAGAGAAAGTGCCGTAACTGCTTTTTACAGCTGTCGAGGTGGGGAGGGTGGGGGGAAAAACCAAGCAATGAATAAAATTTCATCACAGGCGAAGCACCCAAGCGTCTCCTTTTGGAAACAGAGCTTCTGTAATCTGTTATGAAATTATTTTTGCTTTTTTGGTTTTGTTTCACTCTTTCCGGCAGCTTTCAATGATGCAGGCCAAGCAGCTACAGAAGCAAGAAGAAATTGCTCAGTGAGATGGTTTCAGCTCCCGCTTCCATACCAAGCGCCTTTCCCACCACGACCGGCTGCTTAGCACCCACACATATGGCCACAGGTGCTAGAAATATGGTGCCCCTTTCCCAGAAAGCAATTCATGCCATGACAATGCGCAAGGGAGTGTCTGCTGGAACCATCAGGGGCAAAGCTATTCTCCCTGCCGTGCCCCACCCCTCTGCCTGGGACACTGGCAAGGAAGAGCCAATCTTTAAGTGCTTAAGTGTTGTTGTTGTGTTTTTTTTTGGGGGGGGGGGACAATCTGTTGCCCTTTTGGCAGGGAAATGAATGCATTTTAATATTTTTGAAATGCTAAGATTTAGTGTGATTTTTATTGTATGGCAGGCACAGGCGAACTCGGCCCTCCAGATGTTTTGGGACTACAGCTCCCATCATCCCTGACCACTGATCCTCTTAGCTAGGGATGATGGGAGTTGTAGTCCCAAAACTACATTTGCCTATGCCTGTTGTATGGTATTTGCCATGGTATGTTTGGATTTGCATTATTTGTGAGCCACCCTGGGATGCTTTTCTGGTCAGAAGGCAGCATAGAAATAAAACAACACAACACAACATAAAACATAACATAACACAATAACACAACACAACACAACACTGCAGCCTCCCAGTTTCCACCGAGCAATCTGCGGCAGTCAAAAGTCTCCGGCTGCTTCCACAAATACAGGCAAGGGAGAGGACGCTTCTATTTTCCTTGCAAATATTTGTGCTCATGAATCAAAATGAGGTTCCCAAAAGCTCCCTCACCTGTGATTCACTTTCCATGAATGCTTCTGCCAGGAAGACATGATTGCAGACAAGTTTTGCAAAAGCCAAGCCGGGAGGAGGGAGAGGGAGAGCTCCAATTGCAGGTGTGCCGTTAACTCGTCTCCAGCAAACAGCAGGTCCAAATGGAGGCAAATGGAAGAAATTGCCTTGCTGGGCCAGATATGAGCCAGCCGCCTCCCTAGCAGCCACACCTTGGACTTGTGAATCCCCTAATTTAATTCTTGTGATGCATTGTGCGCAGAAGGAGGCCTTCACTTCTGTCTCTCCTCCCGTCCCCAGGCTGAATTCTCTTGGGGGCCACGTACCGATTCTGCTGGTGCCAAAGCCCCGGCGACATGATAGATGTGTATAAAACGATGCCTGGCACAGAGAAAGTGGATAGAGAAAGGTTTTCTCCCTCTCTCGTTACGCTGGAACTCGTGGGCACCCAATGAAAATGAGCACTGGAAGATTCAGGGCAGATAAAAGGAAGGACTCTGTCACACAAGGCACCTTTGAAGGTGACCCAGAAACTACAACTAATCCAGAATGCGGCAGCTAGACTGGTGACTGGGGGCAGCCGCCAAGACCACATAACACCGGTCTTGAAAGACCTACATTGGCTCCCAGTACGTTTCCAAGCACAATTCAAAGCGCTGGTGCTGACCTTGAAAGCCCTAAACGGCCTTGATCCAGTATACCTGAAGGAGCATCTCCACCCCCATCATTCTGCCCAGACACTAAGATCCAGCGCCGAGGGCCTTCTGGCGGTTCCCTCACTGCGAGAAGCGAGATTATAGGGAACCAGGCAGAGGGCCTTCTCAGTGGTGGCACCCGTCCTGTGGAACGCCCTCCCACCAGATGTCAAAGAGAAGAACAACTACAAGACTTTTAGAAGACATCTGAAGGCAGCCCTGTTTAGGAAAGCTTTTAATGTTTGATGCATTACAGTATTTAAATATTCTGTTGGAAGCTGCCCAGAGTGGCTGGACTAGGTGGGCCATTGGCCAGGATGCTGGACTAGGTGGGCCATTGGTCTGATCCTGCAGGCAAATCTTGAGTTCTCCTGCGCATCCGGAATCTCATCAACAGGGGAGGCACCTGAGGGATTTCTCGAGCTGAAGGGTTTTGTCTGGTGGCTACTGGGAGCGGTCTCTTGTCTGATAACCTGCTTGAGCCTTCTCCAAGGTCAGGGGCATAGGAAGGGGTGGGTGAGGTCTGTCCATCCTGGGTGTCATCCCTGGGGGGGGGGTGTGTGTGACAAAATTGTGGGATGTGAAACACAAGAGCAGTCAAGTACAACATTCCTAGAGTGAACATGTTTACACATGGGGAGGAATGTTTGTCCAGCCAGCAGCTAAACTTCCTGTTTCCTTCTGGGCTGGGACAGACTTCCTCTGCATGTGACTAGAGGTGGGTGTGGCCTCACCTGTGCAGGTAGCAACAAAAGCATAGGGCAGGGCTGCCATCTCTCCCTTTGACTACATGCATCGAAGAAGCAACATTTGCTTAGCCAAAGATGCTCTCTTGGCTTCCAACCAAGAGAGGACAAAGGAACTTTGTCTCCTTATGAGATAGTTTCCAGGTGTATGTCACTTTTCTAAGCTAAGTCTGCCCTCTGGGATCAGATTGTGAACAGAATGATGTGTGAGTAAACCTTTTTATACTTTTATAGAAGACTGTGCTGTGTCTTATCTTTTATGAGGGGATAAGGGGAAAATAAAGGGACGCGGGTGGCGCTGTGGGTAAAACCTCAGCGCCTAGGACTTGCCGATCGCATGGTCGGCGGTTCGAATCCCTGCGCGGGGTGAGCTCCCGTTGTTCAGTCCCAGCTCCTGCCCACCTAGCAGTTCGAAAGCACCCTTAAGTGCAAGTAGATAAATAGGTACCGCTGTATAGCAGGAAGGTAAACGGCGTTTCCGTGTGCTGCTCTGGTGCCGATTCGCCGGAGCAGCTTCGTCACGCTGACTCCGTGACCCAGAAGTGTCTGCGGACAGCGCTGGCTCCCGGCCTCTAGAGTGAGATGAGCGCACAACCCTAGAGTCTGTCAAGACTGGCCGGTACGGGCAGGGGTACCTTTACCTTTACTAAGGGGGAAATACCAGAACAGTTATTATAGAGGCTTTAGCGTGCCTGAGCAAACGCATCCGCTGCAAGTTTAAAAAGGGGAATGTTACTCTGCTAAATTGTGAACTTGTTAACACAAGCTGGAAAGGCTATAATCAGACAATATATTCTCTCCTGCATCCCTGAACATTCCCACAAAAATCTCTCCAGGCAGATCACAGCACCAATTACCCCCCTGGACACTGATCACCACACCAATCACCCCCAATGGGCACTGATTGCCATGCCTATCGCCCCCAATGGGTGCCCAGCGCCCTGTCCCAGCCCTCTCAAAGGGCACCGCGTGCCCTGTCCCGTCCCTATGGGTGGTTCACCCTGCCCCTGGCTGCGCCACCCCAGGTGCCCATGAGGCTTCCTTTGCCACTGCCCAAGGTTAGGGTTGGTACCAATGGCCTCCTCCCTGGATGACTTTGAGACTTCCCCAGGACTGGACAAAGCCTGTTCTAACCCATTGGAAACTTCTCCAGGAAAAGGCAGCCTCCTGGCATTTGGTCAGAGTAAGGAAGAGACCCCTTTCCTTGCTCTGACTGAGGCTTGCATTTGGGGGACTGGAAGTGACAGGTTCTGTTTGCAGAAGTAATACCCTGGCGGGGGTACTTTTGACTCTTTTTTACTCTTAGGCCTGTCAATCCATCAGGAAACGGAGGGCCTCCTCTCTCCCCCAGGGATGGAAACTCCCTCTGTCTCTCTGACCCGCCTTGGAGCAGCATCCTGCAAGAGACGTGTTTTAATGTATCCCCCTTTTAATTTCTAGAACCAACATAAGGCCTGTTTATTTTTAAAGATTTGAGCTGAGGTTTTTTTAACGATACAGCTGGCCTTTTACGGTCGCTGTGTGCTGTTAAGGTTTCAACTTTTGAGTGTTTGCTTTAAGTTGCTGGTGGTTTAAAAATTTCTTGGGTGCTTTAAGCATCTGGATTATGTTAACAACAACAACAATATGCATTGATAATCCTAACTTGGAGGAATATTGAAGCCTAGGACTTATCTTCATTGAACCAGGCACATTTTAGCCTGAGAAGGACTTTTGAAAAGCTGAGGTCAAGTAAAATAACGTAAGATGAGTGTGCTGGATCAGGTCAATGCCCCATTTAGTGCAGCATCCTGTTTTCACAGTGTCCAGCCAGATGCCTGTGGGGAACCAGCAATCAGGATTCGAACACAAGACCCTTCTCCCCTCCTGCTGTTTCCAGCAACGGGTATTCACTGCCTCCTGGGGGAGCAAATTCCAGAGTAAAACTATGGGCTGTGTGAAGAAATCTGCTCTGAATCTTCCAATGTGGGTGTCCACAAGTCCTGGCATCAAGACGTCCTCCTGGCTGCCTTTCAGGAGAGTCTGTACCCCCAGTTTGCCTTGCCATTTCCTTCCTAGTCCCCACCACCACTGCCACCATCAGCACCAGCACCCACCTCTGCATGGGCTGCCAGTCCTAGGGGCACCTGCTGAGCAGCTTCTTTTAAACTCCGACAAAGCCAAAGAGAGAAAGAGAGAAAGAGAGAAGAATGGTCTCAGCCTGCTTGCCAGTTTATGGCACTCTCGCCGTCATAAACTGAGAAAATCAGGATGGATAAATCTTCCAGGAAACAAAACTTAGGGGAAATAAAACGAAGTCAGTGGGGAAACGCAGATAAACAGAATTGAAAACGCCTGTTGGGACAGCTTGGTGCTCTCATAAACCTGAGATATACCGGTTGCTCCGCTATCTTCCTGCCCCAGAGCCAATATCATCACTGCAGAGGGAGGCCCATGGCAGACGAGGGCAAGGCAGACTTAACCCCTGCAGGGCTGATGGCCAGTTCCGCCCCATGCCTCCTCCAGAGCGTCTGCAGTCCTCCAAGGGGGAAAAACCCAATGGATACATTTGCCCTTCCTTGCCTTTGGATTTCAGCTGGGCTTCTGGTTGTGTTGAAGCTGGGACTGTGCAGAGAAAGGCAACAAAAATGGTCAAAGGTCTGGAAAGATATTGCCTTTGAGCATAGAGGCAGAGCATAGCCATTGCGCCAGCAGCCATCAACAACCCTCTCCTCCGTGAAGTTGTCTAATCCTCTTCTAAAGGCATCCAAGTTGGTGTCCATCCTTGCTTCATGTGGGAGTGGGTTCCACAGTAGAACTATGGAACCTGCATAAAGAAATGCTTTACAGTGGTACCTCGCAAGACGAATGCCTCGTAAGACGAAAAACTCGCAAGACGAAAGAGTTGCTTCGCAAGACAAATTTCCCTATGGGCTTGCTTCGCAAGACAAAAACGTCTTGCGAGTTTGTTTCCTTTTTCTTAAAACCATTAATACGCAGGGAATCCGTGCTTCGCAAGACGAAAAAACTCGCAGAACGAAAAAATTAGCAGAACGAATTAATTTCGTCTTGTGAGGTACCACTGTATTTTCTCTGTCCTGAATCTTTGAATGTTCAGCTGATGCCCATGAGAGCTCGTGTTAAGAGAGAGGAATCAAAACTTCTCTCTTTTTCTCCCAGGAGATGCTCTGCCACTGAGCTTTGCCTCTTCTCGATAACATATGTAAATTTACGAACTTCTCCAGGTTATCACTTTGAAAGAAATATTACAGAGAGAGAGAAGTGGCTTAATAGAAGTTCATAAAATTATGCATAAGATGTGTGTGTTTGTGTGTTTAAGAGGAAATATTGTTTAATGCTAACTGATTAGTTGGTTTTATTTCATAAAAAATATATACTGCTTGATTGTAGGGGGGGGGGAACCCTCAAATCAGTTTAGAGAAAATATAAAACAATAAAATCATCACTGGAAAGTCTGCAGCCATAATTTGAAACATACAGAAAGTTAAAACCACAATAGAACATAGACTAAAAGAAAGCTGATACAAACTTTCTAAATGGATGTTGGAGATGTAATGCTGAAAATCCCTCACTGAGGCATACAATGTGGGCATGTCCAGTGATACATTAACTTAACATATGCAGAATTCATCATGCAAAAGGCTGGGCTGGATGAATCCCAAAGCAGAATTAAGATTGCCGGAAGAAATATCAACAACCTCAGATATGCAGATGACACAACTTTGATGGCAGAAAGTGAGGAGGAATTAAAGAACCTTTTAATAAGGGTGAAAGAGGAGAGCGCAAAATATGGTCTGAAGCTCAACATCAAAAAAACGAAGATCATGGCCACTGGTCCCATCACCTCCTGGCAAATAGAAGGGGAAGAAATGGAGGCAGTGAGAGATTTTACTTTCTTGGGTTCCATGATCACTGCAGATGGTGACAGCAGTCACAAAATTTAAAGACGCCTGCTTCTTGGGAGAAAAGCAATGACAAACCTAGACAACATCTTAAAAAGCAGAGACATCACCATGCCGACAAAGGTCTGTATAGTTAAAGCTCTGGTTTCCCCAGTAGTGATGTATGGAAGTGAGAGCTGGACCATAAAGAAGGCTGATCACTGAAGAATTGATGCTTTTGAATCCTGGTGCTGGAGGAGACTCTTGAGAGTCCCATGGACTGCAAGAAGATCAAACCTCTTCATTCGGAAGGAAATCAGCCCTGAGTGCCCACTGGAAGGACAGATCCTGAAGCTGAGGCTCCAAGACTTTGGCCACCTCATGAGAAGAGAAGAGTCCCTGGAAAAGACCCTGATGTTGGGAAAGATGGAGGGCACAAGGAGAAGAGGATGACAGAGGATGAGATGGTTGGACAGTGTTCTTGAAGCTACCAGCATGAGTTTGACCAAACTGCGGGAGGCAGTGGAAGACAGGAGGGCCTGGCGTGCTCTGGTCCAGGGGGTCACGAAGAGGCGGACACAACTAAAAGACTAAACAACAACTGGCTCTCAGCAGGGAAGGACTTTGGTCTTTCAGATTTCAGGCCAAAATTCAGTGCCCACCCTACCTATTGCCTTCCATTCTGCTCGGTTCAGTACATCATAGTTGTGATGCCCTGCGATGCCCACTAGGCTTGGCACCCAGTGTGGTGGAACTGCCCTAAATCTACCTCTCCTCTCAGCCTTTAGTAATTGCTTCCTGGAAGGAGGTTTCCTCAACCCAGCAGGAGGAAACTGGGATGGCCATCAGTTTAGCTGAGATTCTTGCATTGCAGGGGGCTGGAAGAGATGACCTCCAGGGTCCCTTCCAACTCTACAATCTATGATTCTATGAAACAGCAATGCTTCCTCCCAGATGTGGTTGTGACTGTGTCTTGCAAGGCTGCAAATCCTTTAGCTGTGGCTCAGATCCCTCTAGCTCTCTGCTGCAGGGACGGGAATTGGTTTCTTTCCTCCCTTTCAATTGCAATTGTGCTCTGGTAGAACAGCGCAGTTAAGAAGCAGGGAAAATCAAGCCCACATTTTTTTCCCGTGGGTGTTGGGGTGTGATTGTGAAACTGACCAGATTGTGTTTCCTGATTAGATCCTGCTGGGCTGACTGCAGAGCTGGCATTCCACCAGGGCAATCCAGGGGATTAACTCCCCATTCCGTAACCATGTTTACTCAGAAGTAATTTTAGCTGCAGTCCTCTTGCCCTGTGCTGCCTTATTAAAAGATGTTTGCAGCTGGGCTGCTTAAAAAATTATAAAGGCACATTAACAAAAACAAGGTGAAACAAGGGTACCAGGAAGTATCAGCTTCAAAATGTTGTAAGAACTTAAGAAGCTAAGAAGGGCACCTGCTGAATCATCTACTCAGGCATGCTGTTCTCACAGTGGCCAAGAAGGTGCCTCTTTGGGGAAAGCCACTTCCACCCTACGGAGGAGGTGAGGTTGTGGGCTTCACAGCCCCTCCACATGTGCGGCGGGCGGAGCCAGCCCTGCACGGTTGGGGGGATCCCTGGCCGCGGCATCCCCTGGCCAGCCAATCAGCTGGCTCGGGGAGCGTGGCCTGCCCTATTTAAGGCAGGACACAGCTGGGGATCTCCCTCTTTGCTGGCCCGCCAGCTGTTCCTGCTTTTCCCACCCTCCCGCCCTTTAATGTTTTTGTTCCTTGACCTTGCTATGGACCTTGGTTGGTCGCCACTGAGGGGCCTGGTAGGAATTTTTCCACTTGGCAAATTGGCACCAGCCACTTGGTTTTCGCCTACCTCGTAGCAAATCGTCACAACTTTCTGGGTATTGGCGGTTAGGCATTGGTATTGCTCTGTAGATGGAAGAGGGGAGGAAGCGCCATCCCTTGCCCCCCCATATTGAAGGGTAGTCTGTTAATGGGTTCCAGGGGGCGTGGCCCTGTCCGAAGCCTGGGGAGGTGAGGTCCTAAGGCACGCCCCCTATCCGTGACCCCGGGGGAGTTCCTAGTTGATGTGCCTCAGCAGGACTCCCCCTACTGGTGGTTAACCCTTCCCGGACTTCAAGCGGACAGGCTGAAGTTGGATATAGTCGGTTGGGACCAATGCCTAAACCAATACCGCTCATCACCTGTAACCAATAAAGTTGTGGCCTTTTATAGCCCATTAACCTTAATAATTGTGTCCTTATTTCCACCGGGGGGGGGGCGAGAACTCGCCGCGCAAACCCATAAGCAGGATTCAAGCACAAGGGCCCTATCCACTCCAGTGGTTTCCAGCAACTGCAGACCCTCCAAGTGTCCCTGTTTTCCAGGGTTTCTGATTTGATCCCGGAATGTCTCTCTTTTCCTTAGGATATCTCTATTTTCATCTGAGAAATCTTGGAGGATATGGAATAGGACATCCCTATTTCCACTGGAGAAAGGTTGGCGGGTATGGAGTATTGTGACTACCAAGCCAAGGAGATGGGAAACTCTACAATAATCAATAATAACACTTTTATTACTATTACTATTATTATTATTATGGAACAGGACATCCCTATTTTCATCGGAGAAATGTTGGAGGGTATGCAACTGGTATTTAGAAGCATTGTTGCCTCTGAGTCAGAGCAGAGTCAATGTGTCTGGTAGCTTCCTCCTTCTGCTTCGATTCTCTCCCAAGCCAGCTTTGCTCCGTCCTGCAACTCCCTTCCATCAGGGTCAATATAAAAGAGCATTCCCCCCCCCCTCACTCACACACCCCAAAGTAAGAGGGAAGACTAGCAAGGCCTTCTGATTCTTGCAGTTAACAGCCCAGGAGACTCCCGCAAAACCTGACTCCTCGGCTCAGACAAAGCACAGCACTGGAGGGGAGAGAGAGAGAGAGGAGGAAGGCAATTTTCCTAACTAACCTGGCACCATCCGCTATTACCCCGGGAGGATCAGAGAGGGAAGGGATGGCGAAGGCACAGTAATTGCCTCTCCTGCAGCTAGCAAAAGGGTCTCTCCCTGGCCTCTGGTGGACCATTGGAGTCAGAGAGCTCTTTGCCAGAGAGGAATTAAGCCAAGGGCTCCTCCCCAGTTTCAGAGAGGCTTCTCTGCCTTGTGGCTCATTAGCAGCGCTCGTTAAGGCCTGGGGTTGTGGGAGGGCACCTGCTGGCACATTTGCTTTCAGGTAGAAGCCCCCCCCCCCTCTCTCTGTTCAGCAGCTTCCCAGTGCTTCGGTACGGCTGAAATCCCTAATTTGTAAAATGAGAGGTTCTAGGAACTCGACACATCCACCAGCCTTGACCCTAATCACCAGTTAGCATCCTGGCTGCGGATGTGGCTCTCTGCACATGCTCAGAGCATACCCTCCAACCGCCCCCAAGCACCCCCAGCTTCCGTCTGGATCCGGGAATGTCCTGCTGTCACCCTCCAGCACCGCTGCCGCCCAGCTCAGGGCCAAGGATGAGCTGGCTGGCCGAGCCTCTCTATGGCAGCTTGCTCCATGGCTCAAGTGGTCTGAAAGATTTACCTTTAAACTATGGAACTCCCTGCCACAGGAGGCAGAGATGACCGCCAACCTAGATGGCTTTAAAAGAGGATTGGACAAATTCATGGAGGAGGAGAGGGCTATGGATGGCTGGTAGTCAGGATGGCTCTGTTTTGTCTCCACAGCTAGAGACAAAAGTGCTTCTGAATGCCAGTTGCTGGAAACCATAGCGCTGCTCTTGAACTCAGGACCTGTTTGTGAGTTTCCCATAGGGGCAACCACTGTGAGAACAGGACGCTATTCTAGATGGGCCATTGGCCTGATCCAGCAGACTCTTCTTATGTTCTTACATTCTTGTAGATACTCCAAGTCTTACTTCCTTTCACTCCCGCCTTGTATCGTCGATGAGCAATTGTTCGCCCTTCTAGAAACAGCACAGAGAATGCATAGTAAGACCTGTTTAGACAAAAGCGACTGGATGTGTTTTTCATGGCCTCAGTACATTTTGAGTCCTTTTCTAAAAATAAAATATAATCCTTAAATAGCCTGATTCTCATCACTGCTTAGTAATATTAATGCAGCGCCACAAATTTCAACAGACATTCATGATTACAAGCAAATGGTTCAATAGGCTGTATGTTCCCTCTAGAGATTATGAATAGGACATATTTCTATGCTCCAGGGCATAATACATTACAGATGGGTGGTGCACCTGCTCAGAGAGTGGGAGAGAATAATTCCTCATGTGAGCTTTCTCTCTCCCTGTCCCAATTAAAAATACAGGCTCACCACTGCAGCAATTAAACCTGGTTGACAGGTGCCAAAACCCCTTGTCCCATTTTGTGGGGTGTAGTATTACTAGAGCAGTCAAGTGCAACATTTTCCTGTTGCCTAGAATGGACACACAGGGGAATGTGGCTCCAGAGTAAGAGGACTTCCTGTCACACCTGGTCTGGAGCTTTCCCTCCCTGGGTGTGACTAGGTAGATGGGCGTGACCCTAGCTGACCAGATAAAAGAGCTGGTCATGCAGCCATCTCTCTTTTGGACTCTCCGCCTTAACCTCTGGCTCTCCTGGCTCTTAGCCAGCGCATGGCTCAACCTTCACATGGGATGGAGCCCACAAGCAGAGAGTCTGAGATGCAGCTCAGACTTCTTTTCACTGTAACCACAAGGTAAAGCCTGCCTTCAGATTACTGCTGTGAACCGAACTTTTAAAGAAGACTGTGTTGTGTTATTATTATTTTAAGGGGAAACTTACCAGGAACATGCCAGACTGGACAAGCCAGACAGGATTGCTTAATTAAAGGATTCTGACAAATCATCAACTTGTTTCCCATAAGTTGCAAAGGGAATGTGCTCTGCTGTTTACTCTCTAGCGTGAGTGAAGAGGGATCATATCTAAACAATACAGTGGAACCTCGGGTTGCGAATGTGATCCGTGCAAGAGGCACCTTCGCAACCCGCAGCGCCGCGTCTGCGCATGTGTGGGTCGTGATTCGGTGCTTCTGCACATGCGCAAAGTGTGATTTAGTGTTTCTGCATATGCGCGAGCGCCGAACCCGGAAGTAACCCATTCTGGCGCAGTGTGCAACCCGAAAATGCATAAGCTGAAGTGTCTGTAACCCGAGGTACCACTGTATATCCTCTCCTGCCTTCCTTAACATTCCCACACATTTCAGGGGACAACAGTGCACAGAGGCAAATCGCTTTTGCCCACATTTCACTCGATGGGGGAGGCTCCAACATGCACTGGGAGCTCGCAGGAGGGCATGCAGCTTGACCTTCATTGAAGGGAATGGAGAAAAGACCATGAGAAGAAGATCTGCTGGATCAGGCCAATGGGGGCCCATCTGTTCCATCATCCTGTTCTCACAGGGGCCAACCAGATGTCTCAACAGGAGACTCTCAAGCAAAGTTTGACCTTGTGCGAAGAAGTCCTTCCTTTTATGTGTACGTCCTAAATCTCCCAACATTCACCTTCGTTCGATTCCCGCAAATTCTTGTGCTATAAGAGAGGGAGGAAAAACTTTTCTCTAGCCACTTTCTTCATGCTATGTGAAATTTGACAAACCTCTCACTCACTTTTCCTTTAAACATACAAAGTCCCAAACCCTCATAGGGGAGTTGCTCCAGCCCCTTGATCATTGTGGTTCTGAACCTTTTCCCGTTCTACGGTATCCTTTTCAAGGTGAGGAGACCAGAACAGCACACGCTCTGTTCAGAGGCTCCATTTGTCTCCTCCAGCAGGCACTGGGCTCTCGAGTGCTTTGCTGCAGATCCTTAACCCCAAAGGCCTGGTTGCAAACAACCTGAGAGTTCCAGGAAGCAGCTCTTTAGAGAGGGGCCTGCAAGCAAAATCTCCCCCACCAGGATTCTCTTCCAGAGTTGGGATCAGCCAGTCGGAAGGGTGGTCTGAATGCAGAAGAAGCGGTGTCAGTGCCGCCTGACGGCAGATCGCATATTATGCACAGATATGTTGCTAGGAAAAAACAACCTCTCCCTCCGTCAGTTTCAGGCAAGTGGGAATGGCAATCTGTTTGCAGAAAGGCGAGTTTGTGGAAGGTGTCTGTCCTCCCCAGAGAGAAAAAAGAGCAGCCTGGTCCAAAAATCTAAGGACAGCAGGCAACGGGCGAGACAGTTAAGCCAGAAGCAGAGATTATGACCTTTTCAGCAATAGTGGGTCACCCTTGGTTACCATTTCTACCTCATCCCCCCAAAGACACTCCCTAAATATACACTGCAGTTTTCTTCTACATCGACTGGGTTTCTAAGAGGTCTTTGCTTTGCCAAATGTTGGCATGGGGTAGTCTTTATTCCTCAAGTGACGCTGCTTTGGGGTTCAAGGAACGGCTGGGTATTTCTGACAGCTTCTGGGGGCTTGGAGTGTACTTTCTGGGGCCTGGGAAACTGATCCACTTGTTTAAGAGGATAGAAATAAGTCAGGGCTAGGCAACCTAAGGCCCGGGGCCGGATGTGGCCCAATCGCCTTCTAAATCCGGCCCGCAGACGGTCCAGGAATCAGCGTGTTTTTACATGAGTAGAATGTGTGCTTTTATTTAAAATGCATCTCTGGGTTATTTGCGGGGCATAGGAATTCGTTCATTCCCCCCCCCCCAAATATAGTCCGGTCCACCGCATGGTCTGAGGGATGGTGGACTGGCCCATGGCTGAAAAAAGTTGCTGACCCCTGAAATAAGTTCTTTGGCCCACTGGCCTCAGTGCATGCAGAGAGCTCTCTAGCAAAATCTCTGGGTGTGGCAGAGTTGCTGATTTATTGAGGGCCAAGAGGTGGCCGTGGGAGGGGGAGAGATGAGGAAGGAGAAAGGAGAAGAGCAGCAGCGTTGAGAGGATTAAAATTCCCCTGGAGAGCTGCAGAAAGCGAAGGCGGCTGCGGGGACAGGCCGAACTGAGCAGATGCAAGAATGACATCCTAGGAGGAAATGAAGGGCAGATCTCAATCAAGGCTGTATCAGATAAAGGGGACGGGAAGGTCTTGAGCAGCCGCCAGCCGGGCCTTTCAAGGATGTTGCTGCCGAGCTGCCAGACACCGACTCTGAAAGGCGACAGGCAGAAAGGCAAACGGGCATGCTGTTCGACAGGGGCTGGGCGCATGTGGAGGACTCCCTGGTCCTGAATGGGGTAACTGTGCCCCTGAAGGACCAGGGGCACAGCCTGGGGCACATTTTGGACTCACAGCTGTCCATGGAGGCACAGGTCAATTCTGTGTCCAGGACAGCTGTTTACCAGCTTCATCTGGTACACAGGATGAGACCCTACCTGCCCGCAGACTGTCTTACCAGAGTGGTGCATGCTCTGGTTATCTCCCGCCTGGACTACTGCAATGCGCTCTATGTGGGGCTGCCTTTGAAGGTGACCCGGAAACTACAACTACTCCAGAATGCAGCAGCTAGACTGGTGACTGGGAGCGGCCGCCGAGACCATATAACACCTGTCTTGAAAGACCTACATTGGCTCCCAGTATGTTTCTGAGCACAATTCGAAGTGTTGGTGCTGACCTTTAAAGCCCTAAACAGCCTCGGCCCAGTATACTTGAAGGAGCGTCTCCACCCCCATCGTTCTGCCTGGACACTGAGGTCCGGCACCGAGGGCCTTCTGGCGGTTCCCTCGCTACAAGAAGCAAAGCTACCGGGAACCAGGCGGAGGGCCTTCTTGGCAGTGGCGCCTGCCCTGTGGAACGCCCTCCCACCAGATGTCAAAGAGAAAAACAACTACCAGACTTTTAGAAGACATCTGAAGGCAGCCCTCTTTAGGGAAGCTTTTAATGTTTAATAGGTTGTTGTAATTTAATATTCTGTTGGAAGCCGCCCAGAGTGGCTGGGGAAACCCAGCCAGATGGGCAGGGTATAAATAATAATGTATTTATTATTATTATTATTATTATTATTATTATTATTATTATTATTATTATTGAATCATGGAACTGAAAGTTCGTAGAATCATGGAATTGGAAGGGACCCCCAAGGGTCATCTAGTCCAACCCACTGCAATGCAGGAACCACGGTTCAAGAATCCCTGGCAGATGGCCATTTGAGCTCTGCTTAAAATCCTCCAACAAAGGGGAGTCTCCCACCTTCCCCAGTCGAACGGCTTTTCCCTTCCAACCCTACAATTCTGTGGTTCCGTCACCCAGTAGAAGGTAGTCAGTGGCAAAACTCTGAAGGCCGCAAGTGGGAGGCAGTGGAGAGCGCTGTCCTTGGGGGAGCTGACATGCAGCGCGGGGTTGGGGGGGGCGTGTTGCTCCGGCTCTGCTATCAATATTGCTCCTAATGTTTCTGGTTCTTTTGATGACTGTTATTATGTGTGGGGCAGTGATGGAGTGCCGCTTATTCTCTGCCTTCCACAAAGCCCCTTGTCATCATTCATGGTTTATTATGGCTCGGTGAGCCGAGGTGCTCAGAGAGACCTAATTGCCGGCTCAGCTCCTCTCCGGTGATGAAGGGCTTCCTCTTTTCCTCCCTGCATGCCTGGCCTCACAACAGGAAAATGGCCAAGCAGGTTGTCAGCGGGAGCTCAGCCTCTTGCAAACTCCTTTCCCCCCTAGTGGATTGGCCCATCCTGGTTTCGGAGGGAGCAGGGAGCCTGAAAGCAAGCGAGGCAGGTGTCCGTTCTGTCCAGGCTGAGCCAAATTCAACTAGGAAAAGGGAAACCCCTCCCCATCAGTCATGGAAACAAAAGATGCTGCCATCTCCCAGCTCAGCTTCTTTGTCCACCTGCCCCAGCATTGAGTTGCGTGGTGAGTTCCCCCAGTGGAAATAATGACACACAACACAATTATTAAGGTTAAGGTAAAGGGACCCCTAACCATTAGGTCCAGTCGTGACCGACTCTGACCTTTATTGGCTGAGGGAGCCAGTGTACAGCTTCCGGGTCAGGTGGCCGACATGACTGAGCCGCTTCTGGCGAACCAGAGCAGCACACGGAAACGCTGTTTACCTTCCTGCCAGAGCGGTACCTATTGATCTACTTGCACTTTGACGTGCTTTCAAACTGCTAGGTTGGCAGGAGCAGGGACCTGCAACGGGAGCTCACCCCGTCGCGGGGATTTGAACTGCCGACCTTCTGATTGGCAAGTCCTAGGCTCTGTGGTTTAACCCACAGCGCCACCCGCATCCCTATTATTAAGGTTAATGGGCTAAATAAGGCCACAACTTTATAGGTTACAGGTGATGAGCGGTATTGGCTTAAGCATTGGTCCTAACCGACTATATCTAACTTCAGCCTGTCCGCTTGAAGTCCAAGAAGGGTTAACCACCAGTAGGGGGAGTCCTGCTGATGCACATCAATTAGGAACTCCCCTGGGGTCACCGATAGGGGCGTGCCTTAGGCCCTCACCTCCCCAGGCTTTGGACAGGGCCACGCCCCCCGGAATCCTTTATCGGACTACCCTTCAATATGCGGGGCAGGTGACAGCATTACCTCCCCTCTTCCATCTATAAAACAATACCAATGCCTAACTGCCACTCGAGCAAAAGGCTTGCCACCAATACCCTCAATCCTGCAACCAATCCCTAATCCCAGAAGTTATATGGCAGGTGGCAAAGAGGGAGATCCCCGGCCGGTGTCCTGCTTTAAATAAGGCAAGCCACACACCCCAGCGCCAGCCGATTGGCTGGCCAGGAGGTGACGCGGCTGGGAATCCCCCCAATTGCACATGAGCTGGGGCCGTGAAGCCTGCAACTCCACCTGCTGGGAAGGGTGGAAGTGGCTTACTCCGGCGGCCTAAGGCCCCCTGAGTCCGGCATCCTGTTCTCATAGTGGCGAACCAAAAGCCCGTTGAAAGCCTGCAAGCGGGACCTGAGCACAAGAGCCCTCTCCAGTCCTGCGTTTTCCACCAACTGGAAGCGTTGGTGCCTCTGGCCGTGGAGCCAGAGCTGAGCCACCGTGGCTGGTAGCCACCAATGGCCCCCTCACAGTGCCCAATTTACGTATAAGCTAAACAAGCCCTTGCTTAGGGCCCCACTCTCTTGGGGGCCCCCCAAAAAAATTAAAGAAAAAATCCCCTGTATGTACAGTGGTACCTTGGGTTAAGAACTTAATTCGTTCCGGAAGTCTGTTCTTAACCTGAAACTGTTCTTAACCTGAAGCACCACTTTAGCTAAGGGGGCCTCCTGCTGCTGCTGCGCCGCCGGAGCACCATTTCTGTTCTCATCCTGCAGCAAAGTTCTTAACCCGAGGTACTATTTCTGGGTTAGCGGAGTCTGGAACCTGAAGCGTCTGGAACCTGAAGCGTCTGTAACCCGAGGTACCACTATACATTTCCAAAATATAAGATAAAAAAACAAATAAAATAAAACCTACAGACAGCAACAGTGTTTTGTGTTGTGTCGGCTCCTATGATGTAAGTGATGGGCCCCACCTGTTAGCCTGCTCCCTAAAATATCACTGCTTTGCTCCTTTCTGTATATAGGGTGCCTACATTCTGTATGGACTGCTTGCATGGCAACATGCGCAAATGGCTTTAGGTCCATACAGCATATATTCAACACAAAAAACAATGACAATTCGTTGTTGACAAAGGACAACTGGACGTATAAAGGGCCCCATTTCCTCCAGTAGCTTAGGGCCTCATCAAACCTAAATCCAGTCCTGCCCCCTTGATAGATTGGACCTGGGACCCTCTGCAGGCCACCCAGCTGCTTTGCCGCTGAGCTTTGGTCCCCCTCCCTGCTTTCTGGGTCCTTCCGGCTCCCTGTGACCCACGTCCCCCCTCCTAAATTCCCCCTCGACTAGTAGAATTGCTAAAATTAATTCTGCAGCTGGAATATAGCTGACTTGTGTGTTGGGTGAATTGCATGGATGAAGCCTGGAGAAGGTTCCATATATGAGAGCAATGGTTGTGGGACTGAGAAGGGAGCACAGAATTGCACACTCCGTTTCCCGACCTCCCACAACCGCCTTCAGTGCAGATTCATATCAACACTAGCAGTCACCAAAGCTGAGAGGAGGGAGGCTCCCTCTTAACTGTGGAGGCAGCCGCAAATCCCAGTTTCCAATCTTGGCAGGAGAATTCTTTAGATGAGATTACTGCTTTGCATAGGATTGGACTGGGTGACCCTCTGAGGACTATCGCTGCCGACTGCTTATGAAGGCTTTGCTTGTTCTACCTCCACAGCTGGCGGAGCATTGCTTCTGAAGGCCAGTTACTGGAAAACCCAGGAGGGGAGAGTTGCTCTTGTGTTCGAATTCTGCTTCTGGGCTTCCCACAGACATCCGGTGTGGGAACAGGATGCTGGACTAGGTGGGCCTGATCCAGGAGGATCTCTCATTATGTTCTTATGTCCTAAGTAGACCCTGCCTGCCCTAGTCAGAGGTTGCAGCCTTGGGTGAATATCTACTTTCTACACTGTACCGGGGTAAACACTAACCATTTGCAGCACTGCCTATAAGAAGGAACCCCTTCAAAACCAAAGGGTCTAGAGGCACAAACTGGCCAGGAATCACAGGCAAAAGTGATGGAGAATATAGGCCAGCCTCTCCCTTGCCTGAGCAGCTGCTTCGCTCTCCTCCATCCGGCCCTTTTCCTCCGAGAGTGCTGTTTGCCCTCAGCTGGTATCTGGCGGGCAGCAGGGCAGGAGATGCTCCTGCAAGCCATCTGGCCTCTATTGTTCTTGCTTTGTAAAACTGGAGAGGGCCCTATCAACTGATGAGCCGATTCCTTCCAGTAATTATGCAATTGCCCTTTTCCACAGATGAAAGTGCCGGCCTTGGCGGGGAAGTGCCGGAGAACGTGCCGCCAGGCACCAGGGGAGGGCGATTGTTTTCCGAGCGGGCGGAGAAGAATAGTTTCCCTGACCCTATTTATTGTCATATTAGTGGCAGAATTATCTCGAATTTGCACTGTAAATTAGAGGCAAAAAAGAGAAAGCCCAGCCAGCTCAGAGATTGCCATCAGGACTGGAGTGCGCCTTGCCAAGGCATTTGAATTAACCTTGAAACCTGCAGGCATTTCTAATTCTCCTCCAGCACCAGCCCGGCAGGGGGGAGGGGGACAGATGGTGGTGGGTGCGTGGAAGGGAGAGGGGCTCTCTGGTTTAGTGCTGTCAGGTGGAGGCAATGCTGGGCAGGGACCTCTCCTTGAGCTAGGTTCTGCCAAGAGTCTATGAAGCCAGGCAGAAGGGCAGTTTGGAAGATGGTTCTCCATGGAGAAGAAGGTTCTCCAATGCCCTCTGTTATGCGATCTGGACCAGCGGCCATCTGGGTGATTGGATTTCGCTCTGGCTAGCAGGACTTCTGAACTGCCAAGCAGAGGAACAGAAGAAGCAGCCCAGCTAGTCCAGCGTCCTGTTCTTCTCACAGTGGCCAAGCAGCTGACTGTGGGAAATCAGCAAACAGGAGTCGGGCACAAGAGCAGCCCTCTCCCCTCTTGTGCATTCCGGCACCTGGTATTGCTGTCTCCAACCCTGGAGGCAGAAAAAAGCTGTCATGGCTAGTAGCCATTGAACAGAGGTGGATTGATGATTGATTTTCCCCACATACTTGCTGACAACAGCAAGAGGTGGATATAGCAGAGGGCAACCAGTTCGCCTGCGCTGGGCGCTGAGCTGAGGGTGCTGCAAGCGTCATGGCTGAGTAGGGATTTGAACCCAGATCTCTCCCAGGACTTAGTCCAAAACTCTAACCGCTACACCACACTGGCATCATGGGCATATAGAAAACCACTCATAGCTCCCTCACAGTTGTGAATTGCCTTATTTCTGGATACTTGCCTGCTATTGGCCTCTATATCTTCCAAACTGCTATTAAACATTGTGGCTGAAGTCAGGAGAGCTGCAGATATTTTCCATCTTTGGGGATCTGGTAGGATTTTTATGCCCGGGACAGAAACGGTGCTGGAGATGGGGATAATATGAAAGCTCAGCCACGAAGCTTGCTGGAGTAACCTTGGCCCAGATAAGGTAAGATGTATTTCCTTCAGATTAAAGCAGGAGGGAAACCCCATTCACTGCTCCAAGCTCCCTAGTGAAATGGTGGGATGAAAAACTATGAATGGAATTGAAGTGTTTTGTTCTGTCTTTAATTATTGTGCTCCATCCTGGGGTTGATTGGGTTGGAAATCCATGCAAATTAGCTTTGAATGTGTTATTTCAGAGGTCCGATCTTTGCTGAATTCTGAAAGTCTATTTTTAATTCTCAAGTTACTACTTCCTTGTCTCGGGCTGTCTCCAATGCGGAGCGAAGTCTCTTAGTGGCAAACTTGTTCTGCTGGCGAAAGATTTGGTGCAGGCGGAACTTTGTTGCTCAAGAGAACAAAGAAGCAGGTTGCTGGTGACTTCACTGCACAATAGATACTGCAATCTGTCGTGCAATGAGGTTCTGCTAGTGCAAGTGACAGGGCAGCCATATTCAAACTTCTGAAGAGCTGTCACATGGAAGATGGGGCAAGTTTGTTTTCAGGTGCTCCAGAAGGTAGGACCCAAACAAGTGGATTCGAATTAAAGGAGATTCCACTAAACTTAGGAAGAGCTTTCTGACAGCATGGGCCGTTTAACCATGGAATGGATTCCCTCAAAAGATGGTGGACTCTACTTCATTGGAGGGTTTAAAACAAATGTTGGATGGCTACCAGGCAGAGGTTCTTTAGCTGTGATTCCTGCATTGCAGGGGTTGGACTAGATGACATTCAACCCTAGCCAGTGTGGAGTAGTGGTTCAGAGCTGTGGACTCGTAATCTGGTGAACCAGGTTCGATTCCCCGCTCTTCCACATGCAGCTGCTGGGTGACCTTGGGCCAGTCACACTTCTCTGAAGTCTCTCAGCCCCACTCACCTCACAGAGTGTTTGTTGTGGGGGAGGGAGGGAAGCCACTTTGAGACTCCTTAGGGTAGTGATAAAGCGGGGTATCAAATCCAAACTACTACTTCTACTTCTTCTTCTTCTTCTTCTTCTTCTTCTTCTTCTTCTTCTTCTTCTTCTTCTTCTTCTTCTTCTTCTTCTAGAATTCTGTGATTCTATGACTCTGTAAGCTGAACTTCTTGTGTGCCAAAGATGCTCCCAAGGCTCCAACAATTCTGGTGCCAAACTCAGAACTCACAGAATTATTACTCAATTTCCCGGAATGCAAGTCCCTGGCCCGTCTCTCGGGAACACTTGCCTGTTTGCAAAGGGATAGCAAACCTCATTTGCAAAGGCCGCCTTCTGTTTGTTGCTACTTTGTTGGTTTCTAGTGGAGTCTGAGCAAAACACTTTGCATTTTTAATCGGGTGTTACCCACACTGAAATTCCTTTCAGCTGCCAAACAAACCAAAGGTGGCACTGACCAAAGCTGGGTACAAAATGCAACCCCACTTTCAAGCACGCCGTTCAGCAATTGTTCACATCCCTTTGGAAAAGGGTGCAAAACCGTTCAAATGGGGCTGAATGTTGGCAGGAGAGGGGAAAGTGAACAGATCCCCCTTGCCAAGCTGAGAACCCCCCACCCTGGTCCTGTATAAATCAGCTGACTAAGTGGGCAGAACAGGGATGCACACTCCAGATTTATTCCAGTGACCGATGATGAGAGCTGATGAAACCCAGATGTGGCAGCAAAGTTGGCATCTGGGTTTACCAGATGGCAACTTTGCTGCCACATACACCTGGACAACACCATTACTGGCCCCAACAACATCACACATACCATCTCGGGACTATTTAATTGCTCATCGTCTAACATTGTGTATGCCATCAAATGCCAACAGTGTCCTTCAGCTCTCTATATTGGACAAACAGGCCAAACCTTACGCCAAAGAATAAACGGACATAAATCTGACATCAGGAATCACAAGACAGAGAAACCAGTAGGAGAACACTTCAATCTCCCAGGACATTCTATACAAGATCTCAAAGTAGCTGTTTTACTACAAAGGAATTTCAGAAATAGACTGGAAAGAGAAGCTGCTGAATTGCAACTTATTATCAAACTTAAAACCATGGAGAGACCTGGTCTGAACAAAGACCTTGGATTCTTATCTCATTATACATGACAAAGCCATTTTTCACCTTTTCACCCCTTGCTTTTTCCTGTAAGACCTATTGCAGTCGTTAAGAGTCGTCAACAGGCTCATCACAGCTATCTGCCTATCACCCATTCCTACCACCCTTCTGAGTAATACCCCTCCCCACCTTCTCACTATATAGAAGGGTCTGGTGACTTCTGTTTCAGTGTATCTGAAGAATTGTGCATGCACACGAAAGCTCATACCAAGAACTAACTTAGTTGGTCTTTAAGGTGCTACTGGAAGAAAAAACTTTTTGTTTTGACTATGGCAGACCAACACGGCTACCTATCTGTAACTGGAACTTCTTTCTTGTAGTTTGGATCCATTGCTCCGTTGGTGCAAGTTTTAATCTGTCCTTAAGAGACTTTATTTCAACTTTTAAATGATATTAATTTTTCTTACTGATGATTTTATTGTTTTGCCATTTTTATAAAACCGCTTTGAGGGTTTTTGTTGTTGTTGTTTTACCCTCAAGTGTTCCTTAATTGTGTGAAATAAATAAAGCAAACCTATTATTGCAGGAGCAAGATTTTAATCTGGTTTTGACGATGGAGGTAATGAATAGGGTAGCAGGTGTGCTGAATATCCTGCCCACCTTCTGGAGTTCACTCCTGAGCCCGGCCCCAGTGAGAAGGCCAAGCTCTTGCCAGCCTCCTCCAGATTGCCTGCCTGCCTGCTTGTTGCTGCTTCAGCACGTCCCAGGCAGAGACCGAGGACCACAGCAGAAGAGGATTTCAAGGCTGCCAACTCAACATGCTAAGCTACTTCACACACTGAGAAGAGTCTGTTCATTCACAAAACCACCGCATCTTTAGTCCAGGTAGCTTAAGCATGAGTAGTCACCATTGACTTACACAAGAACATGAGAAGACCCTGCTGGATCAGGCCAGTGGCCCCTCTAGTCCAGCTTCCTGTTCTCACAGTCGCCAACCAAGTGCCTGTTTGAAACCCGCAAACAGGATTTGATCACAAGACCCCTCTCCCCTCCTGCAGCGTCCAGCAACGGGTGTTTTGTTTCTCTGTCCCGATTTCTATTCATTAGGACACCCACTGCAGTGCGCAGATTGTGTGAGAGGCCTCAAAATAAGACATATATTTTATCGCACTAAGTATTGGGGCAAGTGAGGGGCTAAAAGATGCGTGAAGCATGGCAGGTCTTGAAAACACCCCACTCCTTGCCACCAAGGGTTAACCGAGAGGTGATGGTGGATGGAGACCCAGCATCTCAAGGGCAGCTGCTGCTTTGCTTGCACAGGACACAAACACACTTCGTGCCAGATATGGCGAAAACATCCCAGGGACCTCACCATCTGCTGCCCTACTAATGTTGCAGCAGGTAACTGTAGACCTAGCAGAGGCTGGAAAGGATGTTGTGCAAAAGACCCAGAAAACATGCTCTTTACAACCCCAGCATCTCTCCAGCTGCCTTGCCATGGGTGTGTGATTGTGACCTTGGGTATGCCTGAAACCTGTGGCTGGCCACTAGCCTTCTCAGTGGGCCACTTGAGGGGGGTGGTCATAGGCAAGAAGCCATCACTCAGCCCACCTGCCTGCCTCCATCAAGCATCCTGAGCTAAAATCCACACTGCAAGTTCTGGTTGGGGCAGTTTTCCTTTCTGGGGTTTAGCCAAGAGAAGGGCACTGAGGGATTGTGTGTCAACCAGTATGACATGGGGTAGATTTGATCCACAAGCTACCAGCTGCAGACCACTGACCTAAACCTTAAACAGCTGGAAGATGGAGAGCTGGTTGCAAAATGCTGACTGCTATCCCCTTTCAGCTGCTCTCCTCCTCCTCCCCTCTCAGTCTTCTTTCTGTGTCTTCTTCAACTGTCTCAGCGGCAGAAACCTTATTTGCAAGGGAAAGAGTCCAGGATCATTCCCTGTCTGGTATCTACAACCTTAGGGTACCACTGCCAGTCAGAGTAGACAATGCTGGACAAATAACCTGACTCGGTATCATAGGAACCGAGGAAGCCACATTCCACGGTGTCACACAGAGCTCACCTCTGCTGAGCAAGGAAAGGGGTTGGCTTTAGCTCTTGGCTTTGCTGTCGCACATGTTTTGAAAATTCAAAACTAGGAATGAAATCCCACTTCCGTCCATCTCGGCCATTGCAAGCAAGCCTCTCAGGGCCTGGGAGACTGGGTGCAGGGACATTTTATGGGGTGAGGGGCGGGGAGTTGTGTCAGAAGCAATTTCACTAGATGAAGGCCTGCATCACAGCAGCAGGAAAAACACAGGTGGGCGGAGAATTCGTCACTGGAAGCTTGAGGAAATCCAGCTGAATGCAAAGTGTTTGCAGGGAGATAATGGAGAGTGTAATCATCAGAGGCTGAGACAAAGGGGAGAGCAGCCAAATGAGGACAGGGGTCCAGCAAGGGGCTCTTAATTGTCTGGCCACTACGCTAAGTGGTTTATCGATGGAGATTGAAAATGCAGTGGGAAAGGATGGCCACACACCTGGTGCTACTCTCCTGTAGCCGCCTAGCAAAGCATGCCTGTCCACTGTCAGGCTCTGGCAGAAGAAAGTCTCTTGCTGGCAGGGAAGGAGGGCAAGCAGGCGTGGCACCGCCGGGCATTCGCAGACTGCCTGCAATGGAGGCATGAATAATTGAAGGGAAAGCTAAGAGGCAGGGAGGTAGAGGAGGAGGAAGAGGAGGAAGAAGGGAGCAGGGATGTGCACTGCAGTAAAAACTGCCTCCTGGGGTGCCCTGGAGCCTGGCTAGCTGCTGGACACAGAGAAAGAGACGCCACGCTGGAGGCTTTGTTTTGCTGCCTGCCTGGTTGGCAGAGCACACAGCCTACATTTCCAGGAAGCTCAAGGGGGGAAAGGGAGGGAGGGAGTGAGGAGGGGACTCCATCCACTCCTGCTGACCAATTAAAGAAAGAAGGGATTCTAACTGGCTACATGCTCACTGCAACATTGGGAAACTACGGTGAGCAGAGAGGAGACCCCTAGACCCCGGCACAAGGAGGGTCTGTTGGGTAGTTCGCAGAGATTGTGGGTCAGCCGGAAAAGACAAGAACCAGTGAAGGATGGAAGGTCAAAGGCAGGAGTTTCAGCACAAGGTGTCCTTTAGCTGCACAGGAAAAACCCTGACAGGGAAATGGGCTGAAACTGAAGCCTCAGGCTGGCATCAGAGGAGTTTGGGTGGTGTCTTCTGCAAGAGATATTTGGGTGGCTTAATCCTACTGTGAAGAAGGACACGGTCAGTGCTATGCCAATCTCCACCTGGTCCCAATAACTTTGTCAAGTTAAATCACCATGTTTCATTCCCATCCAATGACACCTTGGTGTGTAGACTGAGGAACTCAAGAACTTCGATGAAAGCAGGGAAGTGATCTTTGCAATACTGTCCCTTGCGTGGCGGTGGGCGACCAGCTCCTGTGATCTACAAAACTACCAAGACCTGCAGCCTAACCCAGAGCAAAACCCCCTCCTCAATCTCCTGGGCAAAAAGGACGTCTCTGCCCTAATGCTTTTCCACAGGACCTAATCCAAGCCGGACCTGCACCCAACAGCATTTTGGAAATGAGTTCCAAGGGAGCTTTCAGAGACCAGATGCACAGCTTTCAGAGTGGGCCTCCCAAGGTGCTCAACTTGAACCCTGCAGCAATTTCCTCAAAGCAATTGCATAAATCCACGGGGGACTTGAGCCTGAGAGATGCAATACACCCTCTGGCCATTTGCAGCAGTGGAGCTGCAGAGCAGCAAATATCAAGCAGCCGCTCCTGGAGGTGTTGGGAGGAGTGTGCCTGGTCCCCCCGGGCAAGGGAAGTCTCTCCTGCAAAAGGTTGTGGGCTTCAGGGGTGAGGAACAGCTTGACTACAGCTCCCATCATCCCCAATGATCGGCCACACCGACTGGGGCTGATGGGAGTTGGACTCCTATGATACTTTGAGAGCCACAGACTCTGCCATCCCTGGCTTAAGGAGTTTCAGCTTTATGGCTTTCCTTCTGTGAGCACCCTGGCCTCTCTTTTGCAGTATTATAGTGCTACGGTTGTGTTTGGGGCAGCAACAACAGCCATCTTTAAATATCTCAACTGTTGCCACACAGAAGAAAGAACAAGCTTGTTTTCTCCTGATCTCGAACCAATCCCTTCAACTTAGAAGAAAGGAGTTTCTGACTAAATATCAAGGAAAGCTTTCTGACAGTAAGAGCTGTTTGACAATGGAACAGACTCCTTTGGAGGTGGTGGACTCTCCTTCCTGGGAGGTTTTCAAGCAGAGGTTGGATGGCCATCTGTCCTGGATGCTTTAGCTGAGATTCCTGCGTTGCAGTGGGTTGGACTGGATGACCCTAGGGGGGTCCCTCCCAACTCTACAATTCTATGGTTCTATTACTGGAATAGTAACTGGGCCACCTGCTGGTGCATGTCAGGAATCAGGCCCCACCTGCCCTCTATACCTCCCTGCTTCCTAAGGGTCTTGCTCCCCCAGTTTCTTCCCGCTTTCTTTTACAGCGGTTGGTCAGCAGCTCCCACTGGGCTTCCCCTCTTTGCTCCCTGCTGCTCTTTGGCTTAGATTCACAGCCTCTCTCAACCTGTGGGTCCCCAGATGTTGTTGGACTACAACTCCCATCATCCCTAGCTAGCAAGGCCAGAGCTCAGGGATGATGGGAGTTGTAGTCCAACAACGTCTGGGGACCCACAGGTTGAGAACCGCAGGCTTAGAACATAGGGAGCTGCTTTATACTGAGTGAGAACCAGTATAAGGTGGACTGAGTAAGTCCAGCTAGCTCAGTCTTGTCTACACTGGCTGATAGCAGCTCTCTGGAGTTGCAAGCAGAGGTTTTCCCCAGCCCTTCCTGGACCCTGCCACCTTCTGCTGCAAAGGAGATGCTCTGAACTATGGCTTCTTCTGTTTCAACCCTTTCCAGGCTAGGTGCACCCAGCATTTTATTCCAGAATCAATGGAGACAGAGCACTCCCCCCTAAATAGCCCCCCCAAACCTAAATCTATTGCATATTTCTTGCCCCCGGAAGGTGCTTTTTGAGAAGCTGGTTTCATCCTGAAAACAAAAGCTCACTGCAGACTGATTCTGCATTACCCTGTACTGCATCCACGTGAAAACACATGTAGGTGGTCCCAGAAATGCAGGAAGAGGACATATCCACACCTCCCCAATGATGCTGTGGGTGGTCATATAGCAAGAGCATAATCCCCACTTCCTTCTTCATTCGGCTGGAGCACGTGCAGAAAGGAAAAGGCGCAGAGAGCCTAATCAAGGGGAGGCTTTTCAAATGTGTATCAGGTAACCCGCCCCCCACCCATGTGGATGGCAGGATCCATGATTATGCTTGTCATTAATCACCTGTCCTTCACTCAAAGGTCCCAGGGTGGCTTGCAGCATTAAAATACAGCATTAAAAACAATTGGAAACAGCTTACACAATCATAAAAACATACATCTCAAGGGTCAAAAGCTAGAAGGGAAGATGTGCACGAGTGATTCCGGATGGAGAAAACACATGTTTTTGTGTGTGCTGCAAAAGGGTTAGCATGTTTGTGGCCCTAAACTCACGCCCTTCCTGATCCCACCATGCCTGTTGGGCTTCAGTCTTCCTCCATTTCCACACAGTGTCCTCTATCTCCAGAACTTGTGTGGTGCCTGGAATAGGTTCATGCAATCTCCACCAACATACACATTCAAGGTTGTTGGGGGTTTTTTTATCTCCTCCTGTGAGACTCTCTTCACAGGTTTGCCTGTGACTGCCTGAAGTGGGGGAGCTGCCTGAGCAAACCCATCCCTTTGGTCCCCCCAACCCTTGAGCCAGGCCTTTGCCTGAGTCCAGTTCAGGGAAGGTGTCACGATGACGGCCAAAAGGAGGTGTCAGTGGTGGGGATTATATAGCCAGTCCCCTTCTGCCCCTGCCTTCTTTTCAATACGTCACCACCAGCTCTGTGGTTCATGCTCCTTGCTTCCCAGGGAGTTATTGTGGCCTCCGCCTCCTCCGCCTCCCCATCTCGCTGTGCCAGGAGGAAGCTGTTCCAGCAAGTAATGAAATGGCCAATCTCCAATCTGCTAAACAGCCATTGATACCAGTTCCTTGCAAGCTGCACTTTCCTCAAATTGGTATTCACCTACTGATCGCGAGTGGCTTATTATACACGACCCACTTACTCACTGCTCCTCAGCCTCGTTAATAAAGGCTTTTGGTTGTGATTAAGTGAGTTGCTGCAGAACTACTCTTGGTCACAGGCTCTGCAATCCTGGGGCTCTCGCTGCTTCCCCGCTTTGCAAGAAACAAAACACAGCAACCCCTAACAAATGGGTCTCTGATTCTTCAGGACGCAGGAAAGGCAGGCTGCTTCATAGAGCATGCTGGTCAAGCCAAGGAGGGATTGCTGCACCCAGGAAGCTGCCTGGGGCCTGCTCCCTAATGGGCGCGACACTGAAATCCTTCCCCTCTGCCTAAGCCTCACACCACTGCACAGCCAGATATGCAATGCAATCCGGTCCAGTCCCTGCCTTGCAACAGGGTGATATTAAACTTGCAGGACATTTCTGCACCAGAGGCCAGTGAAAGCAGCCAGCTCTGTCCCCAGAAGGGTAAGTTGAATAACTCCCCCAGCCCCACCAGTTGCTAACACAGCTTGCACCTCTTCCCCTTGCCAGAAACTGGTTTCCTGGGCAAATGGAGGGGGAGGAGTGAAGAAGTATTATGGAAGGCAAGGGAAAAGAAGCAGGGCGATGGAAACACTTCCCCAAACACTGCCAGATCAAACTGCTGCCTCTCCTTCAGGGGTGTATCTGGTTCCCACCACATCCAGGGCTGGGGTGTGTGTTCCTTTTTATATAGGGTTCCTCTTGGTTTTTCAGCTTGTTGTGGTGCCGGATTTATTTATCTTAAGGCACTCAGCTCATTTGCTGTTCCCAAAGAGGATGCCAGCCTCTTCCTTCTCCCCCAGCTTCTCTCCTGGATTTGTCCCCAAGCTCATCCTAACCTTAACCCCGGCTCCAAAAAGTCCTAAGCACTTTTTCTAGGAGGTCTTTGGACTTTAGCAAGCCTGTGAAGGAAGGGAGTTGTGCCATTCCGAAATCTCCAGCCCCAGTTGGCACTGGCACCAGGGTGGGTGAAAGGATGCAGGATCTGACCGAGGATCCATGTAATCCAGAGCCCTCCATCCAACAGCAACCAGCTAGATGCCTTCAAAGAAGCCCACAAGCTGGGCACAACACAGGACACTCCTGCCGCCTCCTCCTCTGCTATCTGAGAGGTTTAAGGAAGGCCATTGCGGTGGTGCCTGTTCAGGGCTATTGTCTGGAGACCCTCTATGCCTTCCCCTGCCACCACACTGCTTGCAGTCAGCTAAGACCCTCAGGCTCCTGCCTTGATGAAGGAAGTTCAGGGTGCCCCCTCGGCGGTTTCTCTGGGACCAAACCACCCAGGAGGACACCCAGGTGTTGTTGTTTTTTTAAGCATCCTGAGCAGTCAGGATTTGCAAGGGAATGCTTAAACTCCACCTGAGTTCTTGGGTGTCTGTGTTGGAAAACAGGGCAGATGCTAAGAGCATGAAAAAGCTACTCTGGGCAAGAACATCCTCAGAGCTGTGGGACAGGGGCTCTCCTGGGATTCCAGGTGAGGGTGACATCCCAAGCCCTGTGTAGATACTACTTCGGGGACTGAACGTGGGACCTTCTGCTTTGGAAGAAGGTGTTTCCCACCTTCCACAGGTGAGGCCCACCATCTCCACCCTGCTGACTCCCTATGCACAGAAACTATTTATCACAACATCATGGAATTGTAGAGTAGGAGAGGATCCAAAGGGGCGTCTAGTCCAACCCCCTGCAATGGGGACCAAGATCGTGGCCACAACTGGGGCAGAGAGGAACGAAGGACATCCTACAGAGAAACTCCAGAAGTTAGAAATAATCTGGCTGTGCCTGTGTACATGCAGTGTGCGTGCCTCCCCTCATAGATTCGGTTTTGTGCACAGATCCGGCCCAGATGTGAGGTTTCTGACTCTTCTATATGCTTAACTGGGGGCTCTCTCTCCCCCCACCAACAGCCACGCAGCTTCTCTTCCTCCTATACATTTCCTGCTCTGCTGTGCCAAACTGGAGAGCGGTTTCCCTGGGGAGGGGTCTCCCAGTCTTCCTTCCAAACAAAGGGTGGGATTTCGAGGAAAGACACCCCCCCCACACACACACCGCATTAAAAAAAGTTCTCTTCCTAACTTACGCATGTCCTGCCTCCCGTACCGAATCGCCTGGACTGATTTTGCCTCTCTTCGTGGACAGAAAAGAGGTTGCCTCGACCTCCCCTGCGACGCCAGCCCTGCCCTCACAATCGCTTTGCCGCTTACAAACAACCAAGTCCCGGTCTCTCTCTCTCTCTCTCTCTCTCTCTCTCTCTCTCTCTCTCTCTCTCTCTCTCTCTCTCTCTCCCACCCCAATCAACGCCCCGCAAACTGGCAAAAATTATATCCCAATCCACAACCGGAGGACTCGCAATTTCCATCCCGAGCAGTTAAAAATGGGGGGGGGGGGGGGTTTGCATTGGTCGTAGACAGCAATAGGAGAAGGACCACATTCTGCCTCGCGGTCCCAATTTGGGCACAGGCACGATTCTGCCCGGACGCCAGGGGGTGCCCGTTGCCACCGCTCCCGGAGAAACCCTATTCGGACTCTGCGCCAACGCTCCGGACTTGCCCCCCTCCCGGCAGCAACTAACACGGGGTAATTAACACGCCACCCATGAAAAATGGGGCGGGATACGACTTTGTGCCCTACAAAGCTGGGTGTGGGTGGGTGTTTAAAGGGGGGTTGCAAAGCGGACTATGCGGAGCGAAAGAATATGAGCAGTTGATCATTTGGTGCGGGGGCACCCATAGGACCCACCCCACCCTGCGGCTCAGCACCCCCGCTCGGTCCACTCACCGTTGCCCGAGATCTGGTTCTCCCACTGCGGGGGCCGCGAGGAGGCTCCGAGCTGCAGGTAGAGTCCCACGGAGTGGCAAAGGGCCAGGGTCAGGCCGAAGGCGCCCCCCATCTTCGTCGTCGTCCTCCTCCTCCCCCCGCCCGTCTCACATCAGGGAGGGCCAGAAGCAGCCGGCGGCCCCCGCCCGATCCGTCGCCCCCGCCGCTGCTCCGGGTGGTGCTGAAGCCGCGGAGAAAGATGCTGAGCCGCCGCTGCCGCCGCTGCCTCGCCTCGCCCCGTCCCGCTCGCCTCCTCCTCCTCCTTCTCCTCCTCGGCTCCGCTCTGCCAGCCGAAGACTGCGGGACTCTTCCCTACGGCGGAGGGCGCCACAGTGCAGCGGCTGCCGCGCGCCTCGCTCGCTCGCTCTGCCGTCCGGCGGAGGGATCTGGCCGAGGGCTTGATTGATCGGCAAAGTTTCTCCAAGGGGATCGGTTTTAAAGCCGCGACGGCGCGTCCCTGGCCTGGAGGGGGGGAGAGACTGGCACCGTCTTGCAAATTTGGAAGTGGGGGCGCGGATGAGACCCGCAGCTCCCCAGAACAGGAGGAGGTTTTCTCCGCCTTCTATTCTGCTGGGGGGGGGGGCAGTAAAAATGCTCGACTTTTGCAAAATAAAAGGGGGGCACCTAACATGAGGGTGTGCACGTCTCGTGTATTTAAACCCGTGAAATATAGTTCGGCAGTGATTCTACTGTAGCTTCCCCCACCCACTTCACTATCTAAAAAGTGGGCGGGGGTTTTTTCACATTTTTTTCTGGTGAGAGGGCTGGGGAGGGTCTGTTCAAGCCCACCTAAGAGCCCAGTCCTTATCCCCTTGGCTCCATCTCGCCCGCCTCAGTCCTTTTCAGGACATGCATCGGCGTGGAGGATTGACCTGACGTTGGTAGACAGGAGGTGAAGTGGGAGGGGGGAGCGGCTGAATGCCCCCCTCGCCCTCCCCAGCCGCCTACAAGGCGCCCCACCTTCACTACAGAATCAGACTCTGTGGTGCTGTATCTCTTCGAGACACGCCCGGGAAGTGGATTAGATCTCTCCTGCTTTATTTATCACTATATATAATTTATGGTGTTATTTTTAACAGGAACGCGCCTGCCTGCCTTGAGAACAAAGCGCATTGCTTTGCAAGCTCGTGCATTCCTGAGCTTGGAGACGGGGACTCATCCTGTCCCCTAGTCCCTAAGAACTGGGAAATGCTCTGCACCGTTGCTTGCAAGGGGACCTGGCCTTGTCGCTTGACGGCACCCAGAGATCAGGAGCTGGCCCGGAGCACATGGCGGTGCAGCTGCTGCAGCACCGGCCCGCGGACAGCTCCCGCAGCGCCAGCGGCCAAGGACGGGGGATTCCAGAACCATGTTTGTGGACAGCGCTCAGCTTCAGCACCTGAGCGGAGGGACAGCGCCCTTTCTCCCCGAGCAAGATGGGAATTCCTTTCCAGATTTGGGTCAACTTTAGGGTCTATTCAGGGACGCGGGTGGTGCTGTGGGTTAAACCACAGAGCCTAGGACTTGCCGATCAGAAGGTCGGTGGTTCGAATCCCTGCAACGGGGTGAGCTCCTGTTCCTCGGTCCCAGCTCCTGCCAACCTAGCAGTTTGAAAGCACGTCAAAGTGCAAGTAGATCAATAGGTACCGCTCCGGCGGGAAGGTGAACAGCATTTCCGTGCGCTGCTCTAGTTCGCCAGAAGTGGCTTAGTCCTGCTGGCCACATGACCCGGAAGCTGTACGTTGGCTCCCTCGGCCAATAAAGCAAGATGAGCACCACAAACCCAGAGTCAGCCACGACTGGACCTAATGGTCAGGGAGTGTTTTATCTTTAGGGTCTATTCAAGCTGTCAGGGCAATGGACTAAGCAGGCCCCTGGGAAGAGGGCAGCAAAGGTCTGTCACTACATGTCCAGTTCTTAAGGACTGTTCTGGGACTGTTGTTGTTATTGTTGTTGATGATGATGTATTTATTGTGTTTACATTCCACCCTTTTCTCCAAAGAGGTGTACATGGTTCTCTCCTCTTCCTTATTTAATCCCCACAACGACCCTGTGAGGTAGGTTAGGCAGAGAGGCAGTGACTGGCCTAAGGTCAAGTGGGGTATTTGAACCCTCGTCTCCCAGGTCCTAGTCTGAAACCCTAACCACTACACCACACTGGCTCTTAGCCTAGCTATGGAAAGCCTCAGCCCTTGCTTGGTCCTCAGGTGACAAGGTCAGTGCAAAAGTTAAGTTCTCCCTGTAACTGTGTGAATAATCAGTCTTCCCTGGTGCGGTCATGACACAGCACTGCAGTTACTCAACCCAATTCTTTAAAGTTTTATGGAAAGCGGGAAAATAGAAGACCTCTGCACAGTGCCAGAATTGTGGGAATGAGTCAATATTGGGACAATGTCACTGGGTTCACACTGACCAAGTAGATCAGGAAAATTCTGAAGAATCTCTCTATGCTTCACCACAATAACAGGTGGAGAAAACCTTCATTGGAGGTTTTTAAAGAGGTTGGATGGCTTTCTGTCAGTCAGGGATTCTTTAGCTGTGATTCCTGCATTGCAGGTAGTTGAACTAGATGACCCTTGGCATCCCTTCCACCCCTACAATTCTATTATTCCATTAACAATGGGCAAATAAAGTGCTGGAGAAGGGCTGCAGCTCAAGAGCAGCACATAATCACATGTGATTGCATGCAAAAGGACTCCAGAATCCTCAGGTAAGAGTCTGCAGAGAACCTCACCAAGTCCTCTTTGAGAAGGAAAATGTGTCACCAGCCCCCTAGCTTTGAGAGATGGATCTGATCTACAAAATGAGGCATCTGAAATCCCTGCTACACTGGCTCACTAGTCCACGAAGGTTATCTGTTTTTCTAGAGATCCCCAGCTGAAGAGACCACGGACACAAAATGAGGTAGCACCAGGCTACACCACAGTGTGCAGCCCCAATCCAGAGCATCTTCACCTTCACATGCATGTCCTTCAGCTAGGGAAGGGAAGGGCAACGTGCCAACAGTAAGTTGGGCATCAGCTGTGCTTGGGATATATACAGACATCTGTCCTTGGTCAGAGCACAGTTGCTCCAGGTAGAGCTACCCCAGGTCACCTTCCTTGTATCTCCTTTATGCATCAACCTGGCCCTCTGATTGCCACCTCCGCTGCCCTGATCGACTATTCAAAGCTCTCCTTGATGGTGATGAACCCACAGGGACACAAGAATAGCTATGTTTGATCAGGCCAGCACTTCCTTTGCACAGTGGCCAACCAGATGCCCATAGGAAGCCTGCAAACACCCTCCTGCCCTGAGGTTTCCAGCAACTGCAGTTCAGAAGTGAAGCTCCAACAGGTTGACTTTGACCCCAAGGGCACACCCTTCCATTGTCTCCTGTGACAGATGGGTGCCAAATACAGTGGTGCCTCGCAAGACGAAATTAATTCGTTCCGCGAGTTCTGTCATCTTGCGATTTATTCGTCTTGCAGAGCGCGGATTCCCTGGGTATTAACGGCTTTAAGAAAAAGGAAGAAAACTCGCAAGACGTTTTCATCTTGCAAAGCAAGCCCATAGGGAAAATTGTCTTGCAAAGCAACGCAAAAAACGAAAAACCCTTTCGTCTTGCACGTTTTTCGTCTTGCAAGGCATTCGTCTTGCAAGGTACCACTGTAACTGAAGGTAGACAGAACATAGTGATCATGGTTAGTAGTCACTTGCAACTCATTAATTTGTATAATTCTCTTTTAAAGCCATCCAAGTTGGTGGCCATCACTGCCTCCCCAGGGAGCAAATTCCATAGTTTAACTGTGCAATGCATGGCTTTCTTTTATCAGTCCTAAATCTTCCAACAGTCACTGGATGTCCGTGAGTTCTAATGTTATGAGAGAGGAGGAAAAACTTCTATCTATTGACTTTCTCCATGTCATGAATAACTTTAAAAACTTCTCTTACTTGCCTTTTCTCTAAGCTAAAAATCTCCAAATACTGCAACACTTCTTCATAGGGGAATCATTTTATTCCCTTGATCATTTTGGTGTCCCTTTTCTTAACCTTTTAAAATTGTACCTTTTTGAGGTGAGGTGACCAGAACGATGCAGAGTCTTCTATGGGCACACCATAGATTTGTTTGATGTAATTATGTCATCAACAGCTTTATTTTCAATTCCTTCCCTAAGGATCCCCCTTTTTTTATAGCTGCCGCACACTGGGTCATCTTCACTGAGCTTCTACTATGACCTCCGGGTCTTGTTCCTGGTCCATCCCTGCCTGTTCAAACCCTAGGAGTGTCTATGTGAAATTAAGACCTTTCCCCCCAACATGCATCACTTTACACTTGTTTACATTGAATTGCACTCGTTCAGTTTGAAGAAGTCCTTTCGGAGCAGTTCACAACCCCTTTTTGCTGTAAGAATTCAGTGCCACCAGCAGACTTGGCTCCTTATCTCTGCAGTCTCCTTATCCTCCTTTAGCACACCTTTGACTCCCTTGCCATCCAAACTAACATGGTCTCCCACTTCATCTGGTGAAGATGTGGCTCTCTAATGAAAATATGAAAAACATCACCTTGCCAACAACGGTCTGTATAGTTAAAGCTTTGGTTTTCCCAGTAGTGATGTATGGAAGTGAGAGCTGGAACATAAAGAAGGCTGATCGCCGAAGAATTGATGCTTTTGAATCCTGGTGCTGGAGGAGACTCTTGAGAGTCCCATGGACTGCAAGAAGATCAAACCTCTCCATTCTGAAGGAAATCAGCCCTGAGTGCTCACTGGAAGGACAGATCCTGAAGCTGAGGCTCCAAGACTTTGGCCACCTCATGAGAAGAGAGGACTCCCTGGAAAAGACCCTGATGTTGGGAAAGATGGAGGGCACAAGGAGAAGGGGACAACAGAGGGTGTTATGGTTGGACAGTGTTCTTGAAGCTACCAGCATGAGTTTGACCAAACTGAGGGAGGCTGTGGAAGACAGGAGGGCCTGGCGTGCTCTGGTCCAGGGGGTCACGAAGAGTCGGACACGACTAAATGACTAAACAACAACAATGGAAATATGAAGATGCCAAGCTCTGTAATACTGGCCTTCCAGCTACTGGGATTGGGGAACATACACGGGGCATCTCTAAGTCTGACACCTGAAAGACTTTAGATTGGAGCTCCCTGTTAGGAACCAAGGCAAACATCTTGAGGATGCAAACCATGTACGTCTTCTGTGTGCTCCCACTTCACTCTGGACCCTCCAATCCCACATGAGGCAAGGATTGCATCTGACATTTGCGGCCCCAGCCTCCCTGTCCTTTTTCCTTTTTGAATACATTTTATTCCGGCCTTCCTCTTGTCACATCTGCCTCTCAGCATCTGGATTCCAGAGAAGATCTTGGTTATTTGCCCTTTTTTAATTTAGAGAAAGGAGACATGGGATTAATGATCAGCTGCCTTGCATTTCAATGTTGGTTTTCTCCATGCCCGAGAGGAGTGCCATTTCCCGCCATAGGGAAAAGTCCCCCCTGATTTCCCTCATAGCCTGTCAGTAGTAACTGCTCTAAGATTTGTTCTTTTAATCCAGAATCAATAGCAAATTTCATTTAAAAATAAATTAAAGCCGGCATTGGAAATCATTCACCATGTGGGTTGGGGCTATATGTGGAACCGTCTAAATGGCTCCCTTTGGCTCATCCATCACTGCCATGAACGGGGGGGGGGGGGGAGTGTGTGTAAGAGAGAACTCGGCAACAGCACTGATTCATGGGAAGCCTATTTAAATGTATCAGCTCTTAACAATGAGTAGAGCAAGGTGTGTGAGAGAGACCTTTTAACATGCACTAAGAGGAGCTTATCAAGGAAAGGTGGCCAGTGGCAGAAAAGGGGCCTCTGTCTAGATGGCAGCAGTGACTCCTCCTCTGAGGCAAGGCATCATTTCTCAATCCTGCCTTGCAGGGAGGAGAGGGCGGCTGCTCTGCAAGTCCAGTCGAGCAGGTGGGACCCAGCTTACTGGAGGCCCTGTTGGTGATGGGTGAGCTATCACTATCTCAGCTAAACTTTGGTTCCTTCTTTCCAAGGTCCCCTGGAGAATTTTTGGGGGAATCTCAGGGTCTCACCCACCTACAAACACAGCTAAGAGTTCTCAGATGCTGGATGAGTTGACTGAAAAAGCAAAGTTGAAGAGGGGTAGGGGGAAAATGTACTTTTCATTCCTCTGTCTGCCTCTCTCTCTCTCTCTCTCTCTCTCTCTCTCACACACACACACACACACACACACACTCACACACCACATTCCTTGTCAATTCCTGGGACTAAATTCTGGGTACAATAAACAGAATTGCATCTGCCCTTGACACCACAATGCTCCCAGCTCAAAGCATATACAAACCTCTGTGTGCTTCTATATTTAAAGGTAAAGGGACCCCCGACCATTAGGTCCAGTCGTGGCTGACTCTGGGGTTGGGGCACTCATCTTGCTTTACTGGCCGAAGGAGCCGGCGTACAGCTTCTGGGTCACGTGACCAGCATGACTAAGCCACTTCTGGCGAACCAGAGCAGTGCACGCAAACACCGTTTACCTTCCCGCTGGAGTGGTACCTATTGATCTACTTGCACTTTGACATGCTTTCGAACTGCTAGGTTGGCAGGAGCTGGGACCGAGCAACGGGAGCTTACCCCGTCACAGGAATTCGAACTGCCGACCTTCTGATCGGCAAGCCCTAGGCTCTGTGGTTTAATCCACAGTGCCACCCATGTCCCTGCTTCTATATTTACTTACAGTAAAATCCTTTGACTTTCCCTATAAAGAGTGTTGTGAAACAGGGCAGTGTTCCTGCCTCAACTCTCTCTGGCATACTCTTCTCCCGGTTGCTTTCGTGTGCCTTCAGTTCGACTGCAGACGTTGTGTACTTCCCCTCAAGGAGGGACGGGGGTCTGTTCAGCCTTGCACATCTCAGCACCAAGACAAAATATTTAATGGGTTTTTATCCATAATATGTTGTTTGCAGATGTCACCGCCTTTACAGCACACTCTGGGGAAGCTATTCAGAGACTCACCAACTATTTTGCCCAAGCCTGCAGGGAAGACCAACACTTTGGGTCAGGCGTCATCAGCACTCCACACATCAGTATTGGTGACCACATGCTTGAGGTGGTAGACAGTTTTGTCTACCTGGACTCTACCATAACTGTTGGGATGTGATTAGATGCTAGGAGAGGATCTATTTGCTTAAGCTCAGACTTGCAGGTGTTCTCACATTGCTGGCCTGGTGGAGAGGATCAGAAAGAGAGTGTGCCCAGGCAAGGAGGAGAACATATAGCTATGCTCTCTTCCTGTCAGGGCACAAGGGGATTGTTTTCACAGGGCTCCTTCTAGCAAGTTTAGAGAAAAACTCTGCGAGCCTCAGCTCCTTCATGTGCCTATCTGGCAATAATTGCTGGGTGAACTGCATTTAATATCCCAAGCTAACCAGCAACCCTTCCATTGATGCTGAGCTGGGCAAGCTTATTGTCCAGGCAGCTACAGCAATGGCTCAAAAGGGTATGGGAGAATTTGATGCTAACGACCCACACCAAGATGAAGGTCTACCAGGATTGTGTGTTTAATGTTTTATGGTAGTGAGTCATGGGCAACCTCAGGAGGAATGCCTAAATGCCTTCCATATGCACTGTGTCAGGAAGATTTTGGGCATGACATGGCAGGACAGAATCTCAAAGAAAAATGTGCTCTTCCAAGTCCCAATTCCCAGCATGTTTGCACCAGGCCAACTGGCAGACTAACTCTGTGTTGCAAAGTTGTCTGCAAGTGAGACATGAAGGCTGGCAACATCAACCTCTTGTTGTTGTTTAGTCATTTAGTCGTGTCCAACTCTTCGTGCCCCCTGGACCAGAGCTCGCCAGGCACTCCTGTCTTCCACTGCCTCCCGCAGTTTGGTCAGACTCATGCTGGTAGCTTCAAGAACACTGTCCAACCATCTCGTCCTCCGTCGTCCCCTTCTCCTTGTGCCCTCCATCTTTCCCAACATCAGGGTCTTTTCCAGGGAGTCTTCTCTTCTCATGAGGTGGCCAAAGTCTCAGCTTCAGGATCTGTCCTTCCAGTGAGCACTCAGGGCTGATTTCCTTCAGAATGGAGAGGTTGGATCTTCTTGCAGTCCATGGGACTCTCCAGAGTCTCCTCCAGCACCATAATTCAAAAGCATCCATTCTTCGGCGATCAGCCTTCTTTATGGTCCAGCTCTCACTTCCATACATCACTACTGGGAAAACCATAGATTTAACTAGACAGACCTTTATTGGCAAGGCGATGTCTCTGCTTTTTAAGATGCTGTCTAGGTTTGTCATTGCTTTTCTCTGGAGCAGGAACCGGCAAGCCACTCCAGTATCCCTGCCAAGAAAACTCCATGGACAAAGACAACAGGCATATAAAACATCAACCTCACTGTGTAGGAATTCCTTGCAGATGACCACAATGCCTGGAAACGGGTAGGCAGGTTGTGGAGTCATAGCAGTGACCAGAGGATGAATGCCACTGGAAGGAGCACAGAGAGAAGTAACACCCAGGTGCCTGGATGCCTTCTTCTGCCCAGATGCAATAAAACATGTCTCTCTTTTATTGGTTTCTACAACCACAGCAGGTGCTGTAACTCTCCACTGGCATGACTTTACCCCCGATGGCATTGTCTCTCAAGGCAGACAGATACCAACAAATTTATAAAACGCTCAGTGTAAGAGCTCTCCACTTAGAATCTCTTGCTGTTTTTTTAAAGTTCTCGGAAGCTGTGGGGTGATGAGTCTGAGATCAGATCAGAATTCAGGGGAGGGGTGGTCAACTCCCCATCCTGGAGCCATGTTCCTGATTAAGATTGTCCCCTGACCTCAATTTATGCATATGATTGTTCTGAAAAATAAACATGTCTGCAATTAAGGCAGTATGTGCTGTTAAGTAAACATTATAAATAATTTAATTTTGATTGTCTGGAATGTTGTAGCAATGTCTGTAAAAAGCAATGCAATAAAAGTCATGCTCTTTTTTACAAAAGAAAAGCAAAAACGTTTGCTCCAGGTGTGTTGGCAGGACCCACCTGAATGTGTCAGAAGTCCCCCCCCCCCATTTTATTTTAAAGATTTTTGCATACAATATTAATTGCATTCATTCATAACAATTTCAATATTTATATGGGGGTTCTTGCCACCCCCGGACTTCCCTCCACCCCTTCTCCGGTTTCTATCTTTTGGGATTTTTTTTTAAAGAAATATTTATTAAAGTTTTACAAAAACAAAAACAAGAATACAAAGATACATGAAAAAAGAAAAGAAAAAGAAAAATACAACATACAAAAGACAAAAAAGAAAATAAAAACAAATTAAAAAACAAATCCGTTTTTCATAACTTTAAACTCATTTGCTTGTTTCTTTGACCTCCTCACACCTCACCTTCTTGTGTTCCCATTTACATAATCAAATCAGCAAATCATTACCCTCTTTCATATATCTTAACTCTATTCTTAACATATTATAACTCTATATTTCCATCCCTTATCAATTCATTTTTGCATATTCTTAATAGCTTTGTTGCTAATATCACTTATTTTCAATCCAACATCATTTTAACATTCATTAATTTTACAGTGTTTCTGCAAATAGTCTTTAAATTTCTTCCAGTCTTATTTCACCATCTCTTCTGCCAGGTCTCGGATTCTGCCAGTCATTTCCGCCAATTCCATATAGTCCATCACCTTCATCTGCCACTCTTCCAGAGTGGGTAGATCTTGTGTCTTCCAATACTTTGCGATGAGTATTCTTGCTGCTGTTGTAGCATACATAAAGAATGTTCTATCCTTCTTTGGCACCAATTGGCCGACCATGCCCAGGAGAAAGGCCTCTGGTTTCTTCAGAAAGGTATACTTAAATACCTTTTTCATTTCATTATAGATCATCTCCCAGAAAGCCTTAATCTTTGGGCACGTCCGCCAAAGGTGAAAGAATGTACCTTCATCTTCTTTACATTTCCAACATTTATTGTCGGGCAAATGATATATTTTTGCAAGCTTGGCTGGAGTCATGTACCACCTGTATATCATTTTCATAATATTCTCTCTCAAGGCATTACATGCCGTAAATTTCATACCGGTGGTCCACAACTGTTCCCAGTCAGCAAACATAATGTTATGACCAATGTCTTGTGCCCATTTAATCATAGCTGATTTAACCGTTTTATCCTGCATATTCCATTTTAACAGCAAGTTATACATTCTTGAAAGTATCTTAGTTTTGGGATCTAACAGTTCTGTTTCCAATTTTGATTTTTCCACCTGGAAGCCAATTTTTTTGTCCAAATTATAGGCCTCTCTTATTTGATAATAATGAAGCCAGACTTGCACTTTATCTTTTAATTTCTCAAAACTCTGCAATTTCAATTTATCTCCTTCTTGTTCCAATATTTCCCAATATTTCGGCCATTTGGCCTCCATATTGAGCTTTTTCTGAGCCTTTGCTTCCATTGGTGACAACCACCTTGGGGTTTTATTTTCCAATAAATCTTTATATCTTATCCAAACATTAAACAATGCTATCCTGACAATATGGTTTTTAAATGCTTTATGTGCTTTAACCTTGTCGTACCACAAATATGCATGCCACCCAAAAACATTATTGAAACCTTCTAGGTCCAAAATGTCTGTGTTCTCAAGAAGCAGCCAATCTTTCAACCAGCAGAATGCTGCTGATTCATAGTAAAGTTTAAGGTCTTTTGTCTCTTATCTTTTCTGCGACTAAATACTTTAATCCAATCTCTTAAATCTCCCTTTTCCATACATTTTATTACAAATGCTAATCTAACCCTGCTAATGTTTTTAAATGTTTGCAGTGCTCTTCCATGTAATCTATAAAATTAATCCATTCATTAAAAAATTAAAAATCTTGGTGTCTAATCTTCCCAGTCAATTTTGCCGTTTGTGCAAAGTCCATCAATTTCAATATCCATTCTTCCTTCGAAGGGTTCTCTCTTCCTTCCAGCCCTGGGCATATATCATTCTTACTACTGTTGTCACATACATAAACAGGACCAAATTTCAGGAGTTCTTATTCCCCCACCCTCAATTTGTGGTTGTGGAGTCCTGTGTCACCAGCAAAGCAGCACAACAAGCAGGTAAGGAGAGAAAAAAGAAAGGTGTGCAGCTTGATCGCCTTGATGGAATCGCTCTTCACCTGCTGGTATTTCTTTTGATTAGAAAACCCAGATGGTTAGAAAGTTTTGATTTAGTTTTAGTCTATTGTTATTTTGACTTTTCGAAAGTCTTAAATTATTGCTGTTCTTTTTCCTTTTTTATAGTTCTGTCTTTTCACAAATTGCTTTGAGGTGGGTGGGTTTTTGTTTTGTTTACAATCAAGCAAGCGGTGTATAAATTTTATGAAATAGATAAATCAAAAGTCAACAAGACCTCCTTGGAGAGTAGGGGGTTAACAGGGCCTCCCTCCCTCCCTTTATGGAAAGCAGCAGAATTCCATCTGGCTTTGGGCAGATCACACTTGCACAGAAGCTCATTAACCACTCTGAGCTGGGGGGGTGGACTTTGAGGGGGGTGGGAAGCTTTTGATTCGTACATCAGCTGAGCATCAGGCGAGGGCCAACTCTGTATAACAAGGCAGAGATAATTGCAAGCCTTGGTACCGCCGCCAGGTTCACAGCACAGAGCCAGATGCATTTAGGAGGGATCACTTTTCTGGGTGTAGATCCTGGCACGTGCACAGCTGGGAGTTGGAAATCCCAGGAGCTGGATGCATAGCTGTCAGCTTTTCCCTTTCCTTGCAAGGAATCCTATTCGGAATAAGGGAATTTCCCTTTAAAAGGGGGAGGCATTGATAACTATGAGCTGGAGAGAAGAGTCAAGGTAGAGGAGAGCAGGTTGGGGGCTGAGCACGGGACTGGATCCTCTGAGGGAGGACTGGGAGAAGGAAAACAGCAGAGAATGGAGCTGGCCCAGGACAACAGACCCTTCCAGTCAGGGCCATCTTTTCCATAGGGCTTAGTGGTGCATTGCGCCAGGGCGACGGCCTCTCAGGGGCATCCCAGAAAGTGGGGGAGCTGCGTAGCTTTTCCAGCGGCCTCCCCTGTTCCATAAGGCTGGTGGGCGTGCAGCTTCCCTCCCAAGCCTCCCAAGCCTCTGCGGGGATGGCTCTCCTCCCGAGGAGGCTTGGGAGGGGTGCAACTTCACTCCCAAGCCTCTGCGGGGATCGCTCTCCTACAGCGGCATGGGGGAGAGTTGCGCCCCCCCCCAGATGACTGGCAGTGCACAGCTAAGGCCACCCCAAAACTATCCATGGTAATTTGGTGGCAATGGGTGGCTATTTGCACCCCAGCGCCATATCTGCTTCCCTGCTTCCAGTGTCCCTGTTTTCAGGGCACAGGCCCTGATTTAGAGAAGCCAGCCCGGTTTCTGATTTGATCCCTGAATGTCCCGGTTTTCCTTAAGATGTCCCTATTTTCATCAGAGAAATGTTGGAGGGTATGGAGTTATGTGACCCCTGAGCCAAGGAGACAAGTAGCTATTCAACCTTGAGAAGAAATCTGAAGGCAGCCTTGTGTAGTTTTTAAAGTGTTTAATGCTTTATTATGTTTTTGTATACCGTATTTACTCGAACATAATGTGCACTGTTTTTCACCAAATTACGTTGCAAAAATTAGAGCGCACATTAGATTTGATGGCGCATTGACCTTAGCCAGCAAATACTTTTTTGGTTTCAAGGCTTTGAAAATTGAGGTGCGCATTAGATTTGATGGTGCATTAGATTCACATAAATATGGTATGTTGGAAGCCGCCCAGAGAGGCTGGGGGAACCCAGTCAAATGGGTGGGGAATAACAACAACAACAACAATAAAGTGGTACCTCGGGTTACAGACGCTTCAGGTTACAGACTCCACTAACCCAGAAATAGTACCTCGGGTTAAGAACTTTGCTTCAGGATGAGAACAGAAATTGTGCAGCAGCAGCAGCAGGAGGCCCCATTAGCTAAAGTGGTACCTCAGGTTAAGAACGGACCTCCAGAATGAATTAAGTTCTTAACCCGAGGTACCACTGTAATAATAATGGAATAAGATGCCTCCTATTTTCATCAGAGAAATGTTGGAGAGTATGGAACATCTGGGGACGCAGGTGGCGCTGTGGGTTAAAGCCTCAGCGCCTAGGACTTGCCGATCGAAAGGTCGGCGGTTCGAATCCCTGCGGCGGGGTGCGCTCCCGCTGCTCGGTCCCAGCGCCTGCCAACCTAGCAATTCGAAAGCACCTCCGGGTGCAAGTAGATAAATAGGGACCGCTTACCAGTGGGAAGGTAAACGGCGTTTCCGTGTGCGGCTCTGGCTCGCCAGATGCAGCTTTGTCACGCTGGCCACGTGACCCGGAAGTGTCTCCGGACAGCGCTGGCCCCTGGCCTCTTGAGTGAGATGGGCGCACAACCCCAGAGTCTGTCAAGACTGGCCCCTACGGGCAGGGGTACCTTTACCTTTTATGGAACATCTGTGGATGGGGTGGGCAGCAGGAACACCAAGAGGGGAAGAAGATTGGGGAAGGTCTTCAGGCTTGCAGGGAGGGGGAGAGAAAAGGACAGGCGCAAGAGGAGGAAGAGGGGTGGCCATCAAGTGAAGAAGAGGGACTCCCAGAGGAGGAAGGCAAGAGGGCACTCCCAACGCCAGCGCAAGGCCCAAGCCAGGAGCCAGAGGTGGTGGAAGGGCCATGGGAGACCCTGCTTCACTGGTGGGGTGGTGGACCAAGGAAGTAGATGGCTCCACAGTGAGGGGCATTTGGTGCCCCTTCATCTAGAGAAGGTGTGGGGAAGCTCTGGCACTCCAAAGGCTGCTGAGTGACAGCACCCATCAGCCAGGCAGGGTTGGGAGAGACTCCTTCCTGAACTCCTGGAGTGTCATTGCTTCCGGTCAGTGTAGAGAATACTGAGCTAGATGAACCAATGACCTAACTCAGTATATAAAGATTGTCTCTTGTGCATGTACATGGTCATCGTGTTGCCTAGACATTGCTGACATTCTCTTTGCAACACAGGGGTTTGTTTTGCTAACTCAGCATAAGGCATCATCCTATGTGCCCATGTGCTTTTTCTTGGTGCCCTGTGGCTGGAGCAGGTGGCTCTCCCAGCCCTGCAGGGGGGGGGGCAGAGGGTGGAGCCTGGCAAGGACTTGAGGCGGCTGAGTTGCGTTGCCTCATCATTCTTTTATTTCTCTGTATAAATAATTTACTTTCCAGCGAGAGAGAGAGAGAGGAAGGCCTTCCAAGCCCGGCCCACTCCTATAAACCACCCAAATGTAGAAAACACAGGCATCGGATTTGCATAGATTATTGCTCCGCGCTGGTACAGAGTAGGTGGCGAAGCCTTCAAATCTCGTATTAGAGACTATTAAGCTTTGATTTTATTGTATCCTCTTATGAAGGGGAACTCGGCAAAGCGGTGATTTGCGATGTGCTTCTCGCACTTTGCAGGGAGGGGGGACACGAATTCTTCTCCCTCAATATGTTGCGTGCATAATGTATGCAAACAGCCTTGCCTAATGCAGCATTTATGGGTTCTCACCATTTATATTTCATGGCCCACACTCTTGCATTTTACTTTCCCCTATTAACAGAGAGAGATTAGACCACTTAACCAGAAAATCAGGGAGAGCAATGAATGCATTTTTAATAAAGATAAATGTGCGTCCCATCCCAAAATAGGGAAACAGGGAAGAAATAAATTTAGGGATTTAATCTGACCTTTGTATATATAAAAAAGTCAGCATCCTTCAAGCTCTGTGAGCAGTTGCGGCATCAACGAAGTCAAGAACCGACAAGTCCAGGGAGATCTTGCAGCCCAACCTCCCTCCTCACCGGCCGAGGAAATTAAGGCAGGAGATTGCTGTGTCCAGCCAAACAGAATGTATAAATTGGATTCATATAAGCTGAAATAATGTGCAAGGCAAGGTTTGCTTGCTGGCGCCTTAACTTTCTCTTGCAATCCTCTGCTCTCCAATAATTTGCAAACCGCCCTTTGCTTTGGATGGTTTCTGCACCCTCCTTACATCCCAGAATAAAAGGGCCACACAAGGCCACCAGGTCTGGGTCTAGAGGGAATTCCCCAGGCATTCCAACTTGGGGGTTCCATGGCAGAAGGGGCAGAAGAGAGGTGGGCTATAGACTGGGCTCTCCCCCCCCCAGCTGGAACTCAGTTTTGGCACCCCTCAGTTGGGTCCCAGCCCCTCTCAAGGGGGCACCATGGCCATTCTAAAAAAATGAGGGAGGGGTCCAGAGTGATTTTTTCCCTTAAAAAATAGCACTGGCTCTAGAAATCCACGAAAATTAAGAAATTGGAGGGCACAATAGCCAAAGTGTGTTAGCTGGGACCAGCTAAGTGGAACTTAGAAACCACAGGGGAGGAAGTTCCCAAAGACAGCAAAAATGGGGAAGGGCCACAAAAACAAGTATCTGATTTGGCTGAATTTTGAATAAAAATTATTCAGGGTCTCTACAAAGAAGAGCAATTAGCCCTCATGTAGCACGCCATGTGGTGCAGTGGTTAGAGTGTCAGACCAGGACCTGGGAGAGTTGTTGTTGTTTAGTCATTTAGTCGAGTCCGACTCTTTGTGACCCCCTGGACCAGAGCACGCCAGGCCCTCCTGTCTTCCACTGCCTCCCGCAGTTTGGTCAAACTCATGCTGGTACCTTCGAGAACACTGTCCCATCACCTCGTCCTCTGTCGTCCCCTTCTCCTTGTACCTGGGAGAGACCTGGGTTCAAATCCCCACTCAACCAGGAAGCTCACTGGATGACCTTTTGGGTCAGCCACTCACTCTCAGCCTAACCTACCTCACAGGGTTGTTGTGAGGATAAATAGGAATACCACCTTGAGCTCTGTGGAGGAAAGGTGGAATAGAAATGCAACAAACAAACAAACAAACAAACAACTGTGTGGGTCCCATGTTTTTCCCATGTGGGTCCTATTGGGGTTTGGTGGTAGTAGAAGCGCCCAGTGGATTTCATGGCACCAGGCAGTTCCCTCCATATCCTGCAACCCCAAAAGAGACCACTCAGCTGCATCTGCCCACTGGGGCTCCCCCATCCATATCTCTCTCTCTCTCTCTCTCTCTCTCTCTCTCTCTCTCTCTCTCTGCTAGACAGTAATTCATAAGTGATGCATTTTGCATCTGGCAGCAGGGAAGGGGGCAGCTGCAATTAGCCATAACTATTTCATTTTAGTCAAGCGTCCCATTATAATTTGCATTTCACCTTTTAATTGCATGGTGGAGAAGATGGGAGCCGGCTGCCTACCAGTTGCAATGAGAGAAATATGCCGGAGCTATAAAAAGCCAATGCCTGGAGAGACCAGCCCAGAGAACTTTATGGGGAGATTTTATTTACTGATGTAAAAGCTAATCCGGCTTCTGTGTCTGGGCTGCCTTTGTGTGTTGCTCTTTCCCTTTCAGCTGGGTGAGCCCCTCTGCCTGGGCTCTGGATAAAGCCTGAGCCCCTGGGTCGGGGGGGGGGGGGGGGCAGAGACGCAAGAACCAGAAGGTTCCACCAAGAAACAAAACCAACCAATTGCCAGTTCCCCCACCCAGATCACCCTGAGGTTGTCCCAAGCAGCAAACCAACACAATGCTCCAGCCAAGACTAGCCCAGGAAGATGCGCTTTTTTGAGGCAAAACAGAAAATGCTGTCTGTCCCCCCCCCACCCCTGCCACCATGAAAAGTGGTGGGGGGGTGGGCAGGGTCAGAGGAGGAAACAGGGCCTGTATCTGCCTCTCCTCCCATCCAGCTGCCCTGAGGCGACTGCTTCCCCAAGCTTCCTTGGTGGTCCAGCCCTGGCTTCATCAACGCTGATTGGAGGGATGCAGCGCCTGCTGTGCTTCGCTCAGTTCTTCCGAGGGAGAGAGAAATCAATATGTGGCTGTTTGTTTTGCATGCAGCAAATATTTATTTGTTTCATTTCATTTACATTTCGCTTCTCATTGAAACATCCTGAAGCAATTTAACAGTAAATAGCAAGTGTACATTCCCAAATCAAATGGGATTCAGGACATTCTAGAACAAGACGTTTTTGGTTCATAGCATTGCGATTGTCCCGGCTGCATCACCTGCCGATATAGTTATTCGCAACCCAGAAAGGCACAGACCCAGCAAACACCTCATTTTCCCCACATGGAAAAGAACCACTCAGCCGGCTGCAACAAAGACCAATCTCTGACCCACAACTCTCCATGGCAGGTGATGGGCTAATCCTGTTGGAGGCAAAAGTTCTTCACGACGCCCATAAAGAGTGGAGCTGAAAATGAGCAAAATCCACCCACCAAGCCTTCCCAAAGGAGACTGTTGGGTTGTATCCACTACTAGTCCTACCCAGAGTAAACCTACTGTTGTTGTTTACTCGTTTAGTCGTGTCCGACTCTTTGTGACCCGATGGACCAGAGCATGCCAGGCACTCCTGTCTTCCCCAACATGGTGCCCTCCAGCTGGCAGCCCATCCACCTCAGTCAGCCTCAGCCAACGGGGGTTGTCACCCAACACAGCTGGAAGGCACCACAACTTCCACCGGGGAGTTCCAAAAGTGTAGCATTACTCAGTGAGGATTGCAAGGCATGGTGGGCCTCACTGAAGTTGGCTACAATTTCTGACAAGGTGGTTGGCTTCAGCCCACAACCCTGGTCTGTCTTCCTTCCTTGTGGCAGAACGGTCTCAGATCAGGGATAGCCCTCCAGATGTGGCTGAACTACAGCTGCAGGAGGGGAGAGGGCTCTTGCAGTCAAATCCTGCTTGTGGTGCTAACTAATGGTATTAGTTACTTGTAGCATTTCACAACAAATGAAAACTCAGCTGTGTGAGCCTCACTTGGTTCAAAGTGTTTATTGGCTACAAAATTTAAGCACCCTCCATCTTGTTCCCAATAGTGATCAGTCAAAGGTTCTGAGCAGGTTTGGTTAGGCTATCGTGATGCACAGACTTCTAAGGCACGTTGGTGATTAAAATCCCATTGAAATCAGTTGACCCACTGAGCTTGAAGGACAATGAACTTTCATTAGGATGGGCCAATAATGACTTTTTTTGCAAGCTTTCAGGAGCCCCTGATGTTCTCTGCTCTCTCTCACCAGTGGGCTAAAACTCAACGTGTGCTCAGAGTTCAGGACACACCATTAGCCTGACAATGCTGCCCGCTTGTGTGGGCACCAGACCACTGCTGAATGTGCCATCTGGATCTCAGCATGAGGGTGCATGCAACAAGAAGCTATCTGCTCCAAGGGCAATCCTCACGCTGAGCCATCTCCACCCACAACATCTGGAGTTCCACACCACCACCAGCTGCCAGGAAAGGCCACCAAGAGTAGTCCTTACCAACTGCAGCTACAAAGGCTAAACAAGGGGACTGCCAGGAAGACGGCCAGCCAGGCATGTGACAGCCCCATTGTTTATCTGTGCCTTTAAAATGACAGACCTGGATAAGGCCTTCCAGATTTTGCTGACTTGCAGCTCCCATCAACCATCAGCTATGAAGATAAGAATAGCCTGCAGGATCAGGCCAATGGCCCATTTAATCCAGCATCCTGTTCTCACAGGGGCCGGCCAGATGCCTGTGGGAAACCTGCAAGCAGGATTCAAACACAAGAGCAGTCCTCTCCCCTCATGGGGTTTCCAGCAACTGGTATTGTTATAAGAATGTTAAGGTCTTAGATATGTTATAAATGTCCAGAAATGTACCAAGCAAACACGTACATAAATATATAAACCGCATGTCTGGAAACCCCACCGAAAAAAAAGTCCTGAACAAATTGACCTCAATTATTTCTCTGCAAGGTCAAAGTGGGAAACCTCCCCATTCTCTCTTTCCTCACAAATCCTGTCTCAAGGGCACATTTAAGATATGAATAAGGTGTGAGCTGTGACCTGGCTCAGGAACTAAGTATTTATCATTACAGAAGACTGGCCAGGCTCTGCAGGGGTATCCAATCAAGTGAGCATTAACAGGTAACCTGCCAGACAGGAGATAAACAAAGACAGGAGATAAGTAACGCACTCGGATTTCTGCTGTAGACCGCCCTTTCTGTGATGTAGGTATGGTGTGTCTGGGGGGTGGTCTTGAGCTACACCCCTTCTGTGATGTGTGTATGATGTTTCTGGGGGTGGCCTTGATCTACAGGGTGGCAATTTCAAAAGTCTATATAAGGCCTTGCGTGCCATTGTTCTGGGTTCCTCCTCCCTCCTGCGTGTGATGAGTGAGGACCCTGTTGCAAAAGTTCGCAGACTTACTAGCCACTTTGCTTCTCAATATTCTCTGGTTGGCCTCTGTTATTTTCTCCTACCAAGAGGGAACCTACATAAGGACTCTATATGGGCTCTTGGATACCCCATAAGGGGGGAAAGGGCAGCTTTTTGTTTACAACAGTATCCAGAAGCATTGCTGCCTCCAACTGTGAGGGCACAGCACAGCCATCTATAGCCTAATTCTCCTCCATGAATTTGCCAAAAGCTCTTTCAAAGCCATCTAGGTCGGTGGCCATCATTGCCTCCTGCGGAAGCGAGTTCTGCAGTTTAACTGTGAGCTGCGTGAATAAGTTGCCACGTTCAAGTTGCCCCTAAAAGTTGCCCCTAAGCTTGGGCTGCCGCCATTCCCGCTTGCCTCCTGCCCTGGGTGGGTTTCTGTGTCAGGCTCTGCCTGCCTAGCAGCTGTGCCACGCGGAGGTAGCAGACGTATTAATGATCTATCTCTGGGATCCCGGTGCCGATGTTGCATAATTACATTTAAATGGCTGAAACCTGCTAAGAACTTTTATTGCATAATCAAATGTGCTTAAATCATGCTAGGTGGGAGCAGAGGAGGGCATAAATCGCGCACAAAGTTAGGAACGTCTCCAGGTGGGGAGCAGGCCTGCTACCCATCCATCTCCGTCTCCAGAAGATTTCTGCCTCCCCAGCCGGAGGGCAAATGGGCCCGTAAGTCATCCATGGAGGGTTGACTCTGAGGCTACAGGAGCCAGGCAGCCGGCTGCAGAGCTCAGCATCCTCTGCCCAATGATGAAGACCTTCTGTCATCCCCTCCTATCATACGAGGGAACGGGATTCTGCAGAAGGGGGAGGTTTTGGTCCTTGCAGGGGTTTCATTCACCCCGTGAAGAGGCAGAGGGCTTACGTTTGCAGGCAGTTCTGAGGGTTATATTCAGAGTGAATTCAGAAAGACACTGATGCAGAAGGACAGGACACCACCCCACAACAAACTTCCAGGAGCTTGTGCATTTGCAAGAACATAAGGAGAGTCTGCTGGAAACTGCAGACTATTGTTCTCCTTCCTAGCAGCTAGGGGTGTGAGATGGGGGGAGGCCACCCCCATTTCTTCTATAGCACACAGCAACTTCTTTGGTGTACAAATCTGTAGGCGCAGACCACCCCCGACTCAAACTAGTTCGTTAAGAAAAACCCCAAACGCCCATTCAATGGGTGACTCTGGGTCATCTCTCTGCAGTAGCTTATCTTAAAGTTTTAAAGTGTCTATACACTTATCGCATTTATAAATTTTAAATTTATTGTTGTACATTGTTTTAATTGTTTGTTTTCCTTCTGGGACTGTACCCCCAAGTGTGTTTTATAAGCTGGTCTCCGATCATAATAAATTATCTATCTATCTATCATCTATCTATCTATCTATCTATCTATCTATCTATCTATCATCATCTTGACAAACCTAGACGGCATCTTAAAAAGCAGAGACATCACCTTGCCAAAAAAGGCCCATACAGTTCAAACTATGGTTTTCCCAGTACTGTAGTGATGTATGGAAATGAGAGCTGTACCATACAGAAGGCTGATCGCTGAAGAATTGATGCTTTTGAATTATGATGCTAGAGGAGACTCTTGAGAGTCCCATGGACTGCAAGAAGACCCAACCTCTCCATTCTGAAGGAAATCAGCCCTGAGTGCTCACTGGAAGGACAGATCCTGAAGCTGAGACTTTGGCCACCTCATGAGAAGAGAAGACTACCTGGAAAAGACCCTGATGTTGGGAAAGATGAAGGGCACAAGGAGAAGGGGACAACGGAGGATGAGATGGTTGGACAGTGTTCTTGAAGCTACAAACATGAGCTTGACCAAACTGCGGAAGGCAGTGGAAGACAGGAGGGCCTGGCGTGCTCTGGTCCAGGGGGTCATGAAGAGTCGGACACGACTAAACAACTAAACAACAACAACAATAGATCTATCTATCTATCATCACCTATCTATATCTATCTATCATCTTCTTTGGTTCTTCCAATCACATTGGAGCAGCAAGTGTGAGTTTTACCTTTGCACAGCAGGTTGCTTTCCTCACATGCAACCTGACACCCTTGCCTGTCCTGCAGACAAGAGAGCAGGAGGCGTTGTCAGAGGCCAAGGTCAGATTCCAGCCCCAAAGGTGGGTGTGAAGTGAGACTGGCAAGGGGGGTGGCCTGGGGAGAGACGGTGTGGCTGGGAAAGGGGTGAGGCCCCAGGAACAGCCCCAAGGGCCTGACGGAAAGGCCTGGAGTGCTGCATTTGGCCCCCAGGGCTGAAGTTTCCAAATCCTGACTTGACAAGACCCTCACAAGATGATAGTTCTGTGTTGGGTGCCTTGAAGAACTGGTCTGGATGCTGAACCAGATTTGTAGGGGAAGCGATACGAATTTTGCAGAAGTTATACAAGACAAATCCTGTTTGCCTCTTTTGGGTCCCCATCTGCTTTTCTAGGACAATAAATCCAGTCTTTGCTCCTCCTGCCCTGCTGTGTTGGGGTGTGTGTGTGAAATGATTAGATGAACCAGGGAACGAGCTGAGCTGGTTGGGAGGCCCAGGCATTTTTATTTATTATTTTTTAAAGACCTCTTCAGAGATGTCCACAGCCTTGGCTGATCCTCTAAGGCGCAAAGACTGTCTCCCCGAGCCTCCTGCTTCCTATCTGCAATCCCAGAGTCTCCAGGGAGAGGTTTGGTGGCAGCGACAGCTTGAGGAACCTTATGTAAAGCAGCCTAAATGCCTTCCTAATGGCTTCTGGGAAAAGCTCAGTTTGGGCAATGCAAGCGCTCGGGTTTTGATGTCCCACCAGCTGCCGGGAGCGGCTGAGAGGGTCCCCCGTGGGGCAGCTTCACCGAGGTGCGCATCCGCTCATCTCCTCTTCTGATCCCACCTGAGCGGTGCTCTGGAGCCTCGGAGCAAGGAGGAAAACGAGCCGAAATCAGGAGTGAAAAATAATTTTTGGCAGCCTTCGGACGGGGATAGTAGCAGGGCCAAATGCAAAGAGACAACCGTCGCATTTGGGGGACGGAGGGGAGCGCAGGTTTTCACAAATTCTCCCTTCTCCTGCCATTGCTTCCCCTCTGCTTAAGATCTCCGTGGCCAGGAATGTTTTGTCCGAGGCCGAGGCAAATAAAACAAAGCGAGGCAAATCGGGCGATTCCTTTCAGGTTTTTGATTCCTGCCCCCTGAAAAATCGATATGTGAAATCGTCACAGAAATAATCCTGATCTGCGGTAATGGGGCATCCTCTGCAGGGTGGCTCTCTGCGAAATACAATGCAGCGGAACCAGCTAAATAAAGGGAAGCGAGGGGGGCAAATTATTCAAAGCAAACAATCTTTTCACAGAGAAGCAGCTTCGATGAAAAGAAAAGGGGTGTTGGGGGGGGCACAGTGAGCTCAGTAGGTGTCTTTGCCGCATCAGATATTATCCACACAAAGCGTGAGATAAGCTTCATCCTGCAGATTTCCTTTGCCCACAAATACTCTCAGCTTCCAGATTCTAAAACTCATAGGACTGTAGAGTTGGAGGGAACCCCAAGGCTCATCTAGTCCAACCCCCTTTCTCTCCATCTCTGTGCAACTCCACACCTGCCATTCTGTTGTTCTCCTCTCACAGAACTCAATTTCCATCTTGGGCATTGAGGGGCAGGGTGAGAAAAGGCTGCCCTCTTTAGACATTCTGGTTGTCACCCTCATTTACCTAACAAAGAGGATATCCTGCGCCTGGCTAGGGATATAAATTAAAAAATTAAAAAATTGTCCAGTAGCATCTTAGAGACCAACGAAGTTTGTTCTGGGTACAGTGGTACTTCGGCTTCAGGTTACAGACTCCGCTAACCCAGAAATAGTACCTTGGGTTAAGAACTTTGCTTCAGGATGAGAACAGAAATTGTGCAGCGGCAGCAGGAGGCCCCATTAGCTAAAGTGGTAGCTCAGGTTAAGAACAGTTTCAGGTTAAGAACGGACCTCCAGAACGAATTAAGTTCTTAACCAGAGGTACCACTGTATAAACTTTTGTGTGCATGCACACTTCTTCAGATACACTGAAACAGAAGTCACCAGACCCTTATATCTAGTGGGAGGGTGGGGGTGGGGTTTTCGGCTAGGGAGATGTAATTGTTGGGAAGAACTGGTTTGGCCCTCTTTTTTCTCCAGACCCCAGAAGGCATCCATCTCTCCCCCCCCCCCTTAACAGACTGTTTCCAGATGTTTCTCCCACTTCTATTGGCCCCCTCTTAAGGGTGCGTGTCGAGCCATGATGTGAGAATCAGCCCTGAGTTGTCTGAACTCTTCAGCGGTTCAGTACAAAGAGCTGCTACCTGAGGATTCTTCTCAGAGGTCCAACTATCCCAGATTCCTCTCTTCCAGGTTCTGCAGCAAAGGCATTTTCTCCCAGACCTGCTGCATCTGCTTCTGGTTTTGGGTTCCTTCTGTAAACATTAGCAGTTAATTCCTTCAATGTACAGACTGCCGCATCCACTCACAGGCCCTAGGAGATGCCTTGACTTATGTCTGGGGTATCCAGGAGCCCCTTCCCCACCCAGCTGGATCTCTGCCTCAGCCCAGACACCCCCTCCTCATCTCAGTTCCTTTACTTACAGAACGAGAAGGAAATCTGTGCCTGTCACAGTGCAGGTGTGAAAGATGACAGACACACACACGCTCATGCACACACACAAAACTGCAAATACATTTGCAAATGAAACACTTTACATAAATGAAAGGAGCTGGCATTGGCCACTTCCTGCAATAGCACTGAGGATGGAATCAAAGAACGGAATTACATTGCAGGGGGTTGCGTGGCAGGGAGGCTGGACTAGAGGACCGTTGAGGTCCCTTCCAACTACAGCTCTAGGATTCTATGAGTCCAGGGCAGGGGACAGAGAAGCAAGGAAGAAGCCAAAGTTTCCTGGGCCTTTGAAGAAATTCATGACATCGCATCACGGCAAACTAACCCAAGAGAAGGTGATTGCAAGTTCATTTGGCGTTGTCATTGTCAAGAGCATAGGGGTATAAGAGGTTCCTGCTGGATTAGACCATCTAGCCCATCATCCTCTTCTCACAGTTGCTGAGCAGTTGCCTGTGGAAAACCAGCAAGCAGGATTCGAACACAAGACCAACTATCTCCCCTCCTGCGGTTTCCAGCAACTGTGATTCAGAAGCATCCCTGTCTCCAGGCTGTGGAGTCAGAGCAGAGCCACCCTGGCTGGGAGCCTTTGACAGGTCTTTCCTTTCCCCTCCCCCCCCCCAGCAGCCCAAGGTGATCTACGTGGTTCTGCCCGTCTTCATTCTATCCTCACAACAACCCTGTGAAGTAGGTTAGGCTGCATTATAAGTGGCACTTTATAGGGAAAGTAAAAGGATTTTACTGTAAGTAAATATAGAAGCAGGGGTGCGGGTGGCGCTGTGGGTTAAACCACAGAGCCTAGGACTTGCCGATCAGAAGGTCGGCAGTTCGAATCCCCATGACGGGGTGAGCTTCTGTTGTTCGGTCCCTGCTCCTGCCAACCTAGCAGTTCGAAAGCATGTCAAAGTACAAGTAGATAAATAGGTACCACCCCGGCGGGAAGGTAAATGGCGTTTCCGTGCACTGCCAGAAGCAGTTTAGTCCTGCTGGCCACATGACCCGGAAGCTGTACGCCGGCTCCCTCGGCCAATAAAGCGAGATGAGTGCCGCAACCCAAGAGTAGGTCATGACTGGACGTAATGGTCAGGGGCCCCTTTACCTTTTTTATATCAGCACAAGGAAAATCCAGGCCTCTGCCTCCAAGGAGCTTACAGTTTACATTTCAACGGTGGGGTGAGAGGGAAGGGAGGCCACAGTAAGAAGCCTCTGCGGTTTCCGTGTCCTTGGGCTTCTATCGCCAGTGCACAATTTCCTCCCCCCCCCGCCCCTCCAGCCCCCCCTTTCCCGAAGTCACCCAATCCCACCGGCGTTTAAATCCATCTCCAGCCCGGCATTATTTCTCCCATTGAATAAATAGGGCAGCTCTCCCTGCTAGCGCTGCCATAAATCCTTGGCACAGCCTTCCTTTTGATTATTCCTTTTATATCTAAAATCTGCCCTTAGCTGTCTCCATGGAGCTGTTATCGTTCTTGTAACATGCTTGTGTAATAAAACGCTGCCTTTTGTTTGATCGCTGGCTGCTGGTAATATGCCATCTTGTGATGCACACAGATCTCCGGGAACAAGAGGGGGGAGGGGGACACCCCCCGCTTTGGGTGCAAATGCTGGGGGGGGGGAGTCATTCAGTAAGATGAGGGCGGGTGGCATCAGGTCAGACATCTGCAGTCACAACAACTTGCCCTTGGTGTCTCGAAGAGGCAGAAAGAGCATTAGCTGGACATGAGGGGCAGCAAAAGGTTGGCGTCCTCTTGGACAGCAGCTCCTTATCTGCACAGGCCCAAGGAGCAGACCACAGCCTTCCCCATCCTGGTGCCCTCCAGATGCTCAGGGCTGCTGCAACTCCCTCCAGTATCAGCCTCCAGAGTTGTGCTGGCTGGGGCTGTTGTTCTTTAGTCGTTTAGTCATGTCCGCCTCTTCGTGACCCCCTGGACCAGAGCACGCCAGGCACTCCTGTCTTCCACTGCCTCCCGCAGTTTGGTCAAACTCATGTTTGTAGCTTCGAGAACACTGTCCCACCATCTCATCCTCCGTTGTCCCCTTCTCCTTGTGCCCTCCATCTTTCCCAACATCAGGGTCTTTTCCAGGGAGTCTTCTCTTCTCATGAGGTGGCCAAAGCATTGGAGCCTCAGCTTCAGGATCTGTCCTTCCAGCTTCAGGATCTGTCAAAAAATAAGAATGTTACAGCCATTTTCATTTCACAATGCAAGACAATGGAATTTCTTGGTGATTTGCAAAACTTAGATCCGGATCTGGTTGGATCAGGTCCGGAATGGTCCTGAACCAGATTTACAAATTGGAGCCACAAACTGGATCAGTGTCTCTGTGTGCGTGTGATAGGGAAAATTCTGGGTTGAGAGACTACTCAGCAGCCCAGCTCATTGGGGTAACAGTTCCCCGCAGATCCATGCGGTCAGGAAAAGAAGGAAATTCCAGCCAAGCAATTTGGAGCAAAACAGCAGCCAGTAGACTTAGATCCTTTATTGTTGCGCAACAGGTTCAACAGCAGCAAGTGAACCCAGAGTATGGGGCGACATTGACTTTTAAAACTTCCCACCATATCCCAGAATAGAGTTTGTACAGCATCATCAATATATCATTGCTACATCACTGACATGTCACAAATGGGGAGGGGTAGACAGGGGTTACACTAGTTCAACCTTGGCAAACATGTCCAGACAAGTCCTTGGTACAAGATGAGCCTAAGCAGACATGGCAGGGCAAGACTCAGGTATAAGATTAGCATAGACAAATTGAGGAGGGGAGAGCTACATTTATAGGGACAGGGAACCAGCTAGAAAGGATAAATTTTGGAGGGAAACACAGTCCTGCCTTTTGGAGGCAACCAATAAGACAGAGGATCCAAATACAGCAGCTTAAATGAACCAATGGTAGCTGTACCCTCTGGAACCAAAAGGCAGTTACTTTACCCTAATGCAAATACAGACAATAATAATACAGATATAAAATCCTTTGACTCAATACACAACAGTACCCACCACCCAAAAGTACAAGAGAAGTTCCTTTGCATGTCTGGACCCCTTGGCATTTTTGGTGATGGGATTAGGCTTTCCTTGGCCAACAATCAGCTCAGCAAATGCCACCTCTGGGCACTTCCTGGGGTGGGAGGTGTGTAGACATGTCCTCAGGCTTGGGGAGGTGGCAGGGAAAAGAGTCCTTTTTCCAAGGGCAAAATAGTGCAGAAATGGAGGAAACTGGCAAAAGAGTTGATTTTATATGATTTATAAAGCTAGGTATCTTCCCTGAGCTGTTAAGTCGAAAGGATCCATTCAGGCATAATATTTGTAACATTTAACAACTTTAATTTTCATAACAGCGTGTTTGTGTGTAGCACACGGGCCTCTTATTTGTCGCTTTAGGCCTAAATTTGTGGCTTACTCAAGAAAAGGACAGGAACTCTCAGAGGCTGCCTGTTTGGGATCCAAGCCCTTCCAGAACCACCCACTCAGTGTTTAGTCTAGACCCAGCAGACGGGCCTTCTGTTCGAGAGTCTGGCACTGGAGAGGAGGGAGAAGAGTCGTCTGTAGCTGCCTCTGCTCCTGCAAAACAGAGCTAAGCCTTCCTTTGCTGACAGGCAGGCTTCGCTAAGCCAGTTTGCCATGGAGATTGGAATGCGCTGTTCCACAAACGTTCAGAGCTGAGGAGGCGATTTGAGCATCTGACTGGGGCCAAAGGATACAGAATCGTAGGACTGTAGAGTTGGAACAGACCCAGTCCAACTCCCTGCAACAGGACAGAAGGAGTTAATAACTTGTCTCTTGATGCTGTTTGGCAAGCAGAGGTTCCGTGGTGAAAGGCACCACAAGCTGTGGGCCATCACCTCCTTACAAGAGAAGGCTAAAAGCAGTGACAAGGCAAATACTCAGATCTGTTTGGGCTTGTTTTTAATTTTCTCAAGGCTGTATGAGTCATTGTTTTGTGACTTGCTCAAAGACCACCAAAGTCCCACCTATCCAAAGGCCAAACCACCCACCCTCATCAACCCATCTAACATCTCTCTCTCTCTCTCTCTCTCTCTCTCTCTCTCTCTCTCTCTCACACACACACACACACACACACACACACACACACGGTGCCTAGGCAGCCTTTCTCAACCTGTGGGTCCCCAGATGCTGCTGAGCTACAACTCCCATCACCCCTAGCTAGCAAGGCTAGAGCTCGGGGATGATGGGAGTTGTAGTCCAACAACATCTGGGGACCCACAGGTTGAGAACCGCTGGCCCTAGAGTGAGATCCCATGGTGCTGAGGAACAAGGGAGGTGCAGGAGCAAGGGGCACCTTTGGCCAGCCTTTCCCAACCTGTTGCCCTCTGGAAATGGTTGGACTATAGCTCCTATCTGCCTTGGCCAATGTGCTAAGCATTGATGGGAGCTATAGTCAGACTACAGCTCGCTGTAGACTTTTGCTGACCCTGGTCACTGCCCAAGAAAGACAGAGGCTGGAACATGAGGGGAGCCCCGTGCCATCTATTCTGTGGATAGGCGTGCAAAACTGAAAATCCAGCAGTGACTGCATGTGTTCCCCTTGAGCTAATTCTTTTAAGAGGACAGTCATGTTCTAAAGGGATGCGGGTGGCGCTGTGTGTTAAACCACAGAGCCTAGGACTTGCGGATCAGAAGGTCGGCAGTTCAAATCCCCATGACGGGGTGAGCTCCCGTTGCTCGGTCCCTGCTCCTGCCAACCTAGCAGTTCAAAAGCACGTCAAAGTACAAGTAGATAAATAGGTACTGCTCCGGCGGGAAGGTAAACGGCGTTTCCGTGTGCTGCTCTGGTTCGCCAGAAGTGGCTTAGTCATGCTGGCCACATGACCCGGAAGCTGTACACCGGCTTCCTTGGCCAATAAAGTGAGATGAGCGCCGCAACCCCAGAGTCGGTCACGACTGGACCTAATGGTCAGGGGTCCCTTTACCCTTTACCTTTTACATGTTATAAATGTGATCATTTATAAGCAGCAAGAGCTGGGATTTTGCAGCCCCTGTTGCGTTCTACATACTGGAGCCCTTTTTCTCCTCCTCCTCTTCTCCCATCGCTTCACAGAGGGAGGGTCTGCAACAAGAGGGTTTCCAAATGCCCCCCATTGCCCCCCAAGCAAGGGCAACAGCTGCTGTGCAAATGGGCAGGAGCAACAACAGTGGCCGGGCCACTTCCCTCCCTCCCTTGCCTTCCGCTTCCACACCCCTAGCCTCCAAGTGCTTCGATCAATCATGCTTCCACTAATTAACTTCTAATTTACCTCTTTAGTCAAATCTGCTTACAACTGGAGACAAGAAAATATGGCCCCAAACAAAGAGGCAATAAATTGGCTCCTTCCCTTTCTCCAGTCCAAGCCCTGCAGGGAAATGGAGGGAGAGGGAAGGGGCTCAGGTCAGAGGCTGGCTCTGTCCCTCCCTTGAATTGCTGTCATTTGCAGGATTTGCTTTTCGAAGTGAGAAACAACACTGGTGTTTGAAGGAGGGCAGACTTGTGCGCACCTGAACACTTAAAAGACACCTGCATTCGTGCCCCAAATTGGCATCCCTTTAAGATGCTAAATAAGAATGAAAGATTGTTGTCCCTGGAGAACCTCAAAGTATTGTGACCTGCCACCCCAATCTCTGAGTATTGAGAGACTCCAGGAGTTCCAGGCACTTACTCAGGTTGTGTGGGATGTGAAACACAAGAGCAGTCAAGTACAACATTCCTAGAGTGAACATGTTTACACATGGGGAGGAATGTTTGTCCAGCCAGCAGGTCAACTTCCTGTTTCCTTCTGGGCTGGGACAGACTTCCTCTGCATGTGACTAGAGGTGGGTGTGGCCTCACCTGTGCAGGTAACGACAAAAGCACAGGGCAGGGCAGCCATCTCTCTCTTTTTTACTACATGCATCGAAGAAGCAACATCTGCTTAGCCAAAGTTGCTCTCTTGGCCTCCAACCCAGAGAGGACAAAGGGACTGTCTCCTTATGAGATAGTTTCTAGGTATATGTTACTTTTCTAAGCTAAGTCTGCCTTCTGGGATCCTATTGTGAACAGAATGATGTGTGAGTAAACCTTTTTATACTTTTATAGAAGACTGTGTCGTGTCTTATCTTTTATGAGGGAATAATACCAGAACAGTTATTATAGAGGTAGCAAACACATCTGCTGCAAGTTTAAAAGGAGGGATGTTACTCTGCTAAATTGTGAACTTGTTAACACAAGTTGGAAAGGCTATTATCAGACAATATATCCTCTCCTGCATCCCTGAACATTCCCACAGGTTGGAGCGAAGGTCAGTGGAGACTGTGGTGTCTTCAGATGGTTTTATTTGCAACCTGAGTATAGGATGGAAGGGTCACAGCATCAACACCCCAGGAGATCTTCCTTCTCCATTCGTCACAGCTTTGGATCCAGCCCAGAGCAAGCTGGTCTCTGGGTCTCCAGCTGCCAGCCTAGCTCTCTCTGGCACTTGTTCTCCTACCTAGCAGCTAGGAGAGGGGGGGGAGGGGGGAGGAAAGCCCACCCCCCATTATGATGCTGATGCAGACACTTAAGGGGCCAGCTAAGGCCATTGCCTTACAAAAGGAACTTGCCTGACCATCTCAGCAACTTCCTTTATTACAGTCTAGCCCTCCCCAGGTGCAGGGCCCCCAGGCAGATGGACCCTCACAACCCACAACAGTGTCAATACCATCACAGACGCTTAGTGCTGAGACACACATTTGTGGGGACCTCAATGAGAGGATGGAGTGAAAGGTCTTCTGAGCTCCGCGGGTCCCTAGAAGTCAAGCCAAGGTGAAAACTGGCAGAGGTGAGCTCCTTTAAGTTAAGCTCATAATTAGGTGAGGGATTACAACTTTTGGCCAGGGTGGGGGGTGGAGGGGAATTGCTTATGGAGGAGGGGAGTTGTTTTTTCCACCTCACAATGGACATTGGTGTTGTTTAGCTTTGTGTGTGTACATCTGGAACAAGAAAGAGGGGTCCTGTGGTCTTGATTGGGGGGGGGGGAGAACAACCCCATGAAATTTTGGGGGGAAATGGGGGGAAGCACTCAAAGAGGGAAGAAACCTCTAGAAATGGGGAGGAGAATGACATCTATTCCACCCTCTGTCAGAAAAGACATCCTCATGTCCAGCTGCAATCTCCTTTTTTGAAATTTGAATCCATTGGTTCAGGTCCTCCCCTCTGGAGCAAGAGAAAACCAGCTTGCTCCATCTTCCATGTGACACCCCTTTGGATAGTCAAAGAAGGTTCTCCCATCACCTCTTAGCCTCCTCTTTGCCAGACTAAACATACCCATCTCCTAAAACCAGCTCTGCTGGCTGTTGGCTTCTGGGGCTTGTGCCAGGTCACATTTGACTGGAAAGGTTTCTTTTCCCGGCAAACTGTGCTGTGCTTGTTAGATAACCGAGCACTGTTTGCTGGACGGATTCACATTCCGAACCGGAATCTCATTGCAAATGCAGGCAAGAGTTCTAGTCAGAACATCGGAGCAGGAGATAGCCCCGTTTCTCCAGCAAACCCTCCTTCTCCCCGGATGCAAGGCAGCAGATCTTCGCTTGGAATAACTTGCTCTGGGGCCTTTGCTTAATGAACTTGCTGGGGAATTAGGCAGACCAAGCCGGCATGCTTGCCCCAGCGGGGGAGAGGAAAGCTTGGCTCAGCCGCCTTCCCTTCTCCATGCTCAATTAGCAGCAGAAACAGCCAGTGGAGGAGGAGGAGGAGACACAGCAAAGGCCTCTCCATTTGGCGGGTGCCGTTGCCTGGCGGGGTGCCAAGGAGACAGCCTAGCTGTGGAGAGGCAACAAACACAAAATTCAAATAATGGAATTGTAGAACTGGAAGGGACCCACCAGGGTCATCTAGCCCAACCCCCTGCAATGCAGGAATCCCAGCCAAAGCATCCATGACAGATGGCCGTCCAACCTCTGCTTGGAAACCTCCAAGGAAGGAAAATCCACAAACTCCTGTGGGCGACACTTCCACTGTCCAACGGCTCTCACTGTCAGAAACTCTACCCTGTGATTCAATGAAATTGTTTTGGAATCTACATGGCATGGCTTCAAGCTACAAGAAAGGAGATTCAGACTAAACATCAGTGGGAATTTAAAGGTCCGTATAATTAAAGCCTAGCAGTTCGAAAGAACATCAAAGTGCAAGTAGATAGATAGGTACCACTCCAGCGGGAAGGTAAACGGTGTTTCCGTGCACTGCTCTGGTTCGCCAGAAGCGGCTTAGTCCTGCTGGCCACATGACCCGGAAGCTGTACGCTGACTCCCTCGGCCAATAAAGCGACATGAGCGCTGCAACCCCAGAGTCGGTCATGACTGGACCCAATGGTCAGGGGTCCCTTTACATTTACCTTTATAATTAAAGCCATGGTTTTCCCAGTAGTGATGTATGGAAGTGAGAACCGGACCATAAAGAAGGTTCTCTTTATGGATGCTTTTGAATTATGCTTTTGAATTATGGTGCTGGAGGAGACTCTTGAGAGTCCCATGGACTGCAAGAAGATCAAACCTCTCCATTCTGAAGGAAATCAGCCCTGAGTGCTCACTGGAAGGACAGATCCTGAAGCTGAGGCTCCAAGACTTTGGCCACCTCATGAGAAGAGAAGAGTCCCTGGAAAAGACCCTGATGTTGGGAAAGATGGAGGGCACAAGGAGAAGGGGACGACAGAGGACAAGATGGCTGGACAGTGTTCTCGAAGCGACCAGCATGAGTTTGACCAAACTGCAGGAGGCAGTGGAAGACAGGAGGGCCTGGTGTGCTCTGGTCCAGGGGATCACAAAGAGGCGGACACAACTAAACAGCAACAAAGAGCTTTAAAAGAGCATCACATACATTTGTGGAGGAGAAAAGGGCTTCCAGTCCTGAAAGACCTGCATTGGCTCCCAGTACGTTTCTGGGCACCATTTAAAGCGTTGGTGCTGACCTTTAAAGCCCTAAATGGCCTTGGTCCGGTATACCTGAAGGAGCATCTCCACCTACACTGTCCATCCCCGACACTGAGGTCCAGCTCCAATGGCCTTCTGGCAGTTCCCTCTCTGCAAGAAGTGAGGTTAGAGGGAACCAGGCATAGGGCCTTCTCGGTAGTGGCTCCCGTCATATGCAGTGCCCTCCCATTAGGTGTCAAGGAGATATCTTTTTAAATACATCTGAAGGCAGCCCTGTTTAGGGAAGTTTTTAAATGTTTGATGTTTTATTGTTTTTAATACGGTGGTACCTCGGGTTAAGTACTTAATTCGTTCCGGAGGTCCGTACTTAAGCTGAAACTGTTCTTAACCTGAAGCTAATAGGGCTTCCTGCTGCTGTCGCGCCGCCAGAGCACGATTTCTGTTCTCATCCTTAAGCAAAGTTCTTAACCTGAAGCACTATTTCTGGGTTAGCAGAGTCTGTAACCTGAAGCGTATGTAACCCGAGGTACCACTGTATTCTGTTGGGAGCCACTCAGAGTGGCTGGGGAAACCCAGCCAGGTAGTGGGTGGGTGGTAGGCTGGGTGGTTAGGTATGTATGTATAAATAAGATGATGATGATGATGATGATGATGATAAATGTCTGGATGGGAGAGTTGTTCTTGTGCTCAGATCCTGCTTGCTGGTTTCCCATCTTCTTGGCCACTGTGAGAACAGGATGCTGGCCTGGCCTGATCCAGCAGACTCTTCTTTTATTTTTATGGGGTGGGTCAGAGAATCTGACCAAGAGAGCCCTTGGGAAGGAGACTGTGCGCAGGTGCCTCTATACAGAGTTTTCTTGGTAGTGGCGCACACTCTTTGTAGAACGGCACTGCGATGCGGGTGGATTTGTTGCCCTCGCCCGCTGGCTGGGCTGCAGCTTCTTCCTTGCTCTATTGCACAAGTGAACAGGCCGTGGAGGAGCCTCTCCCCCACCCCACCTGCCTTTCCAGAAAGCCCACTTTTCCCTCCACTCTGAAGGGATGGCAGGTGTTCAGCCCTTGCCGTGGGTTTAAAGGCTTTAATCCTCCCAAGTCAGTCTTCTGCATTCATCCACTAATAGGTTTAAGAGGAATTACACACAAAACTTGCTCCATGCATACAGGGGATCTTCGACTCTCCTCTCTTGGCAGGGGAGGAGGAGGAGGCTGGATTGGGACCTGCGAAGGAGGGCAGAAGAGGGGCCAGGCAGACCTGGCCACGAGTGCCCACTCTGGCGCTCTCTTTCTCCACCAGCCCTGCTGGAATAACAGGAGGATAGAATAGTAGAGTTGGAAGGGACCCCTGAAGGTCCTCTAGTCTAACCACTGCAATGCAGGAACAGCTGCTGAAGAATCCCTGTTGGATGGATCAGTATGCAGATGATACCTAGCTCTACCTCTCTTTCAAATCAGAACCAGTGAAGGCGGTCAAGGTCCTGTGTGAGTGTCTGGAGGTGGTTGGAGGATGGATAGCGGCTAACAGATTGAGGTTGAATCCTGACAAGACAGAAGCACTGTTTTGGGGGACAGGTGGTGGGCAGGTGTGGAGGACTCCCTGGTCCTGAATGGGGTAACTGTGTCCCTGAAGGACCAGGTGCGCAGCCTGGGAGTCATTCTGGACTCACAGCTGTCCATGGAGGTGCAGGTCAGTTCTGTGTCCAGGGCAGCTGTCTACCATCTCCATCTGGTACTCAGGACCCCACCTGTCCGCGGACTGCCTCGCCAGAGTAGTGCATGCTCTAGTTATCTCCCACTTGGACTACTGCAATGTGCTCTATGTGGGGCTCCCTTTGAAGGTGACCCAGAAACTACAACTAATCCCTAAAGCGGCAGCTAGACTGGTGACTGGGGGCAGCCGCTGAGATCACATAACACTGGTCTTGAAAGATCTTCATTGGCTCCCTGCATGTTTCCGAGCACAATTCAAAGTGTTGGTGCTGAACAGCCCTAAACAGCCTTGGTCCAGTATACCTGAAGGAGCGTCTCCACCCCCATTGTTCTGCCCAGACACTGAGGTCCAGCTCTGTGGGCCTTCTGGCGGTTCCCTCACTGCGAGAAGCCAAGTTACAGGGAACCAGGCAGAAGGCATTCTCAGTGGTGGCGCCCGCCCTGTGGAACGCCCTCCCACCAGATGTCAAAGAGAAGAACAACTACCAGACTTTTAGAAGACATCTGAAGGCAGCCCTCTTTAGGGAAGCTTTTAATGTTTAATAGGTTATTGTATTTTAGTGTTTTGTTGGAAGCCACCCAGAGTGGCTGGGGAAACCCAGCCAGATGAGCGGGGTATAAATAATAAATTGTTGTTGTTGTTGTTGCTGTTGTTGTTATCCCCCCCCCTCTTTAAAAACATTCAGTGAGAGCTGCTTAAAAGTGGACTGGGCTCCCCGGGAAGGTGGTGGGTGGTTGTTAAACAGGTCGTGTGGCCACCTGTCAGGGATTCTCTAGCTGTGATTCTCGCATTGCAGAGGCTTGGACTAGATGGCTTCTGGGGGTCCCTCCATGAGCCAGAGCCACGCTTCCCCGCTGGAGGTTGAGGGGATGCCACGGCAGGTGGTGGCTCTGCCCCGAGACCCAGGCGAGGGCCCAAGGATGAGGCCCGTGGAGGCAGCGAGGCAGGCAGCCGGCCCCCGAAGCAGCCTGGCCGGAGATTTATGGCCCTCGTGCTGCTGGAACGCTGCAGCTTCCTTTCCTAATGAATTTTTACTGCATGTGGGAAGGAGACGCCAGCCCAGCCCAGGCACTGTCCCTATTTAGTGATTACGGTTATTTATGGGCTGGCAGCTCCAGGACCGCCTTGCCAGACACACGCTAAGCCACGCTGCTCTTTCTGGCGCATCTCTCTCCCTCCTTCCCTCCTTCATGTCCTGCTCAAGACCCTTTCGGTGGAGGGAAAAGGCCTCTCCTCTCATACTCACAAGCTCCTGCAAACTGGCCTGCCTGCACCTTCAGCGGGCAAAGGTGGCTGGAACACAGTGGTGTGGTGCAGTGGTTAGAGTCGGATGAGGACCTGGGAGAGAGCAGGGTTCAAATCCCCACTCAGCCACGAAGCTTGGGCCAGGCACTCCCTCTCAGCCAATCCTACCTCTCAGGGTTGTCGTGCGGATTCAATGAGGCGGCGAAACCCTGCATGCCACCTTGAGTTCCTTGGAGAGTAAAGGTTGGCCTATAAATGCAATACATGAACAAAATAGCAATAAATAAGTTTGGAAAGCATTGGAAGGCACTCCCTCTCAGCCTATCCTACCTCGCAGGGTTGTTGTTGAGGATAAAATGGGAAGGAGGAAGACTGCGCATGCCACCTTGGAGGAAAGGACCTCTTTTCCCCATAACAGCACCCAACACGGGGGAAATGCTGAAAATAATGCCAAATTGTTCTAGAAGGAAAGGAGGAGGAGCTGAACATGACCAGTGCAGAGTGAAGCTGGAACAGGCTTAACAGTTTCAGGGGGAGCAGGGTGCCTTCCTTGGAGGTCTTTAAAGAGAGGTTGGGTCTGTGGGGAATGCTTTAGCTGCGATTCCTGCAACGCAGGGGGGTTGGTCTAAATCATAGAATCATAGAGCTGGAAGAGACCACAAGGGCCATCGAGTCTAACCCCCTGCCAAGCAGGAAACACCATCAGAGCACTCCTGACATATGGTTGTCAAGCCTCTGCTTAAAGACCTCCAAAGAAGGAGACTCCGCCACACTCCTTGGCAGCAAATTCCACTGTCGAACAGCTCTTACTGTCAGGAAGTTCTTCCTAATGTTTAGGTGGAATCTTCTTTCTTGTAGTTTGGATCCATTGCTCCGTGTCCGCTTCTCTGGAGCAGCAGAAAACAACCTTTCTCCCTCCTCTATGTGACATCCTTTTATATCTTTGAACATGGCTATCATATCACCCCTTAACCTCCTCTTCTCCAGGCTAAACATGCCCAGCTCCCTTAGCCGTTCCTCATAAGGCATCGTGTCCAGGCCTTTGACCATTTTGGTTGCCCTCCTCTGGACACGTTCCAGTTTGCCAGTGTCCTCCTTGACCTTTGGGATTCCTCCCAACCCTGCAGTTCTGTGATATTTAGCATCCAATTGCACTGAGTATTTGCACTGAGATCCCAGGAGGGGAGAGTGTGGCTCTTGCACCCGGGTCCTGCTTGGGGGTATCATGTTGGCCCCTGTGAGAACAGGATGCTGGACTGGATAGGCCTCCATGGACCTGATCCAGCAGGTGCTCTGCATATATTCCTATTTCTTTTCAAATTTTTGAACTGTGATGAAGTGGTGGGAGAACATAAATCATTCAGCGAACAGATGCTAAATCTATGCTGGAGCAGGGATAGATTTGCTCGTGGCCTGAACTCTGTGACCTGACCGGTCTTGCCTGTTTCCAGGGCTTGTAGTCAATTGTTTGTCCCCTGCCCCTACCCTCCAGGGTGGCCTAGTGGTTAGAGTGTGGGACTAGGACCTGGGGGGCCAGGGTTTGAATCCCCCCTCATTGGCCATAAAGCTCCCAGGGTGTAACCTTGCTCTGCTCACTGCCTCCCAGCCTAACCTACCTCTCAGGGTCGTTGTGCGGATTCAATGAGGAGGCGAAACCCTGAATGCCCCCTTGAGCTCCTGAGAGAGGAAAAGGTGGGTTATAAATGCGATACATAAACAAAATAGCAATAAATAAGTTTGGAAGGCATCGGGATTGCAGAAATTTAGCAGCGTTGGTTAGTGACAGCCAGTCCTGGCCCAGATAACAGGAATTGTGTGCTTAATGCCTGCAACATATGGAGCCTCGTTCAGCATCCATCACAGGGACGAGGTACCAAGATTGCTTTGTACTCCGATAAGCTATGGCATTTCAGGGTTTTTTTATAATCCCCTCAAACATTTCTTTCATTTGGGAGAAGAAACGCAGAGAGGGGGCGAGGAGGAAGACAACAAGCAAGAATTATCTTTGCAGGCTTTTTTTGGGGGGGGGGGAGAGCTCCCGCTGTTCTTTAGAGCCTCCTTCAATGCGAAGGGAAGCACTTTCATCTTGAAAGGTCGGTGCAAAGCACTCCGTGTCCAGAGATCTGGCGTGTGAACTCCAAGGGTCAGAGCAGGTTCTTGACTCATCCTTTCCATTGCAGGGGGTTGGACTAGATGGCCCTTGGAGCCCCTTCCGACTCTGCGATTCCAGGACTCATTGGAGTTTCTTTAACAGGTTAGATGGTCAGGTCACCTGAACTGTGACTCCTGCACTGCAGGGGGTTGGACTAGATGACCCCCAGGGTCCCTTCTAACTCTACAATTCCATGATCCTTAATGAAAGCAACTGTGTCAAGGAGGTCCCATTCCCTAGAGCTGGCTGTGGGGCAGCCCTTTCCTCTGAAAATCTGCCAGGCACCTCCCATTGGTCCAGAAGCCGACACGTCTGTCTCACCAACTTCCAGGAGCAGCTGCATGATTCCTTTACCTGCAGCTCAAGAGAGCAGCAAGCAACACATGCATGTGGGTGGGGTTTTTTTTCCTGGTGTGTGTGTGTGTGTGTGTTGTCAGTCTGGATGATGCCCTGAGTCCCTTCCAGTTCTTGGGGTCCTGTACCCACTGAGGGTTAGAATCCAATAGAGGGTTCTGCTGTTGAGCTGGTCAGGCAAGTCTCTTTGTGAGACAATGGCCTTAAAGGTAAAGGGACCCCTGACCCTTAGGTCCAGTCGTGGCCGACTCTGGGGTTGCGGTGCTCATCTCGCTTTACTGGCCAAGGGAGCCGGCGTACAGCTTCCGGGTCATGTGGCCAGCAGGACTAAGCCGCTTCTGGCAAACCAGAGCAGCGCACGGAAACGCCGTTTGCCTTCCCGCCGGAGCGGTACCTAGTTATCTACTTGCACTTTGACGTGCTTTCGAACTGCTAGGTTGGCCGGAGCAGGGACCCAGCAACGGGAGCTCACCCCGTCATGGGGATTCGAACCGCCGACCTTCTGATTGGCAAGTCCTAAGCTCTGTGGTTTTACCCATAGCACCACCCAGTTAAGTGTCCTCATCAGTATCCCAAAAGAACGAGCTAGGCTGCAGGAGCTGCAACCCAGCTAGCAAGGTCCTACTGGCTGGCGTTGATGGGAGTTGTAGTCCAAAGCATTTCGGGGGCACCAGGTTGGGGAATGCCAAATCCAATTTCTATGTGTGCGTTACTGCATTTGATCTCCAAATATCCCTTAGCTTGGAGAGAAGTTGGGAAAAATGCAAGTTAATACAGTATGACCACATCTTACAAAGGGGTTTATGTTGCAGATGGCACATATGTTCAAACCGCCCTCACGTGAGCATCCCTAGTGTGCTGGAGACGGTGACACAAGAGAGACTTGCCCCCCCCCCCCTTGGACCAGAGAGCTCAAAAGCTCCTTTTGCGCCAGGTTTTCCTGGCAGGAAAAGCACTTTTAAGCTCTCTGCCTTGCTTGCATTTAGCTGGTGGAATTTCAAGCATTCCTGCTGCTAATGGTTGAAATCAAGTGAGCTTAATGCATTTAAGATGCAATTGTTCTGTACAGTGCGCTCGCTCTCTCTCTCTCTCTCTCTCTCTCTCTCTCTCTCTCTCATGCACAGGTACTCCTTCCATATTAATCAGTATTTTGCTTTTCTGGACACTGTTGCTTGACATCGTCTGCAACATCTCCGAGTGGGCAAGACGCAACCTACGCAGAAATGCACAATACGGGTCCACACCTCCCCACCATCTGGTTTTCTCGTGGTTCTGGAAGGAAATGAGTTGCCTGTGGCCTCATTCAACGTGATCCCAGGTTCTTTTGGAGCAGCTTGCAGCTGCCAGTAAACAGCGCTGCATGGGGAGGCCACGGGGGTCTCTCGTATGGACTCCCTCCAGCACTCCAAAGAATGGAGGGAGGTTATTTGTACAGAAAGCGGAAGGAGAGAGGCAAAGGCCCTGAAAGCCTCCTTGGAAATACTTCCACTGCTTTTCTCCAGCCAGTGGGCTCTGCAGATCCCAGGCTGGTGACCAAAATAACAGCCTCCCAGCCTGCAATGCCAACAGGCGCCTCTAAGCTTCCCTGACAAGGCGTTTTTTTGCAGATAAGGAACAAATGCTGCCAGCATGTAAATCTCTCCAAATGAGGCCCGGCCCAGGTCCACGGGAGAAGCTGTGTGGCTTTGTGCCGATGGACGGGGACAGCACCGAGAGCGGAGGCAGACCCAGGAGGCAGCTGCGGCAAATCCCCTCCGCCCCATAGGGGCACCTTGAAGGGAAAGGCACAGGAGGACCTCACACCCAGGGGGGAGCCCCCGCACCAGGAACAGGGCTCTTTCGCCACCTTGGAGGAAACAGGGCAGGATCAGAAGCTCAGGCTGGACAGGAAGCGGAAAAGAGAACTCTCTATGGCAGCCTTTCTCAACCTGGGGGTCCCCAGATGTTGTTGAACTACAACTCCCATCACCCCTAGCTAGCAAGGCCAGAGCTCAGGGATGATGGGAGTTGTAGTCCAACAACATCCAGGGACCCATAGGTTGAGAACCGCTGCTCTATGGGGATGGTATGAGCCTTGGGGGGTGGAAAGCAACTCCAGAAAAACCAACTGCAGCAGGAGAAAATGTTGGTTTGGCTCTGGTCCTCAAGGAAGTTTGAATCATAAGAGTCAGAAGTGACCACAAGGAACATCCTAGTCTAAGCAGCTATTACCAAAGGAGTGACAGACACTTCTTATGTGGGACTCTGTTCCAAGAGTTCAGCATATGCATGAAAAGTGCATGCCAAGACCCTTGGAGCTTCCCCCGTGGCCAGTGGATGTGTGGAGAGAGAAACCTCCATACTTCAGGAGTCCACATACCAAGGAGGTCCTGAAAGCTCTTTTTGCCAGGTCTGGCCGGGTTACCCAGCACACAAAGAGCTTTAATGCTTTCTGCTTTCTGGGGAGGGGGGGAGGCAAGGCTCGCTGCTCATGGTGGCTGGGTGATGCTTTCGCCGGACCTTGCCAGGGCTATCCAACTTCCGGGAGAGCATCCCAGGGCAGCCCTTGCCCACACCAGGAGGGCAGAGAGCTCAAAAGCTCTTTCTGTGCTCAACCGGCCACTCCAGCCAGCAGAACTGGTGCTGCTACAGAGGCAACATGTATTCCACTTCTGTACAAACTTGATCGTTTAGTGTGGCAGCGCCTGCACTTTGGAACTCCCTGCCTATTGAAAAAAGAGCTCATTTGGCACCTGCTAAAAACATTCTTGTTTAGGCAAGCCTACCCAAATGCTAAGAAAGTTAAGGTAATTTTTATATGTTTTAGTATTTCATATTTTGTAAGCTTTTAAGTAGGGTTGTACATTTTTTATTTTACTGTTTTCTCTTTTGTAAACCACTCAGAATCAAGCCGTGAATAAATTTTATGAAATGAATAAATATTGTTTACTGATGGTTTAGCAGCTGGTTTTGCCTTGTGCAGTTTTGATTTTAGGAATGCATCGTTTATTTATTTGTTGCGTTTATATTCCACTGCCCCTCCCGCCCCCACCAGGGCCTCAGAGTGGCATAGCACGTGGCTCTCTTCCTCCCCACTTAATCCCCACAACCGCCCCGGGAGGTAAGTTAAGGTGAGAGGTAGTGGCTGGACCCCACGGTCACCCCTAGAGAACATCATGGCTGAGTAGAGTTTTGAACCCTGGTCGAGAGAGATCCCAGGGAGAGATCCCAGGCCCTAGTCCAATGCTCTAACCACTACACCACACTGGCTCTGTTCACAGCTCTGAGCTCCCATGGGAGAAAGGAGAGTATAAAAATGGAATCAGTCAACCCAAAGGCATCCTGGGCTCCATACTGGGGTAAGGAAACTGGGAATGCAGAGCAGCCACCATCACAAGATCTAATGGATGCTGCAAAGGACCATCAAATTGCATCAAGAACCCTTCAACCTTTAGCCTGCCCCAAACCTGGAAATAAAGTGGGACAATAAAGTTGTCCAAAGCAATCCATTCCACTTCAAGGAGGTGGGCCTCATCCTGTGCTCCCACAGCAGAGAATCAGTCTGGAAATGTAAGGAAAAAACCAAAACAAAATATCCTTTAATATCTCAAAAAGCTGCCCAGAGGCTTATTTCCTCCAGCAAGTCCTTTCTGTGGCTCCAGAGTTGCAGCACAAGGTCACGGGGTCCTGAAAGGGGTGGTGCTGCAGCCGCTGAGTGGGGGACCCTCAGAAATTCTCCAGCAGCTCCACAATCCGCTTCTGCTCGCTCTCCCGGAATTCGGGATTCTTTCCATCCCCGATGTTCTCCGCATACTCTGCAGGAAGACAAGAGGTGGCTCTCAGGACAAGAAGCCGCGGCTGTAGCTCCACATCTGGGGCAACTCCCCCCCCCCCCAGCAACTGAAAGCCAGGTAAGATGGGAACAGAAAGGGAGAAGCTTTGCCTTCTGAGCTTCAATTAGGAGGTAAGTGGCCCTATTAGGAGATATACTTGGTGCCCTGTTTGGGGGCTAGTCATGGGGGTGGGATATTGATTATGGGAAGGAGGGCAGCTGAGGGAAAGCTGAGGGGGGCAGCCAGGAGCTGAGCAGGGCATGGCAAACCGGCCCATCCTGTGACCACATAAGAACTCAAGCAGATTCTGCTGGATCAGGCCAGTGGCCCATCTAGCCCAGCATCCTGTTCTCACAGCGCCACCCAGATACCTGTGGAAAACCTTCAATTCTCCCAGTAATTCCAGAGGCGCCTCAGAGGGGAAAGGAGCAGCTTTCTCCATTCCTGTGCAGGGTGCCACCCGGTCTCCAAAACAGAGCCGTAACAGCTTGCAGGGCAAAGGGCTCCCATTAATACAGGGCAGGGGGGTCTGTTAGCCCCCTAATGCATGGGGACGCTGCTCCCCCCTCACCTCAAGCAGCACACACAAACAACGCTGCTCTGCCGCCACCTCTGCCAGGGCTCCTGGGAGGAGGGCCTTGAATATGCATGAAGCTCCAGCCTGGGAGCAGCTGCTGCAATGGGGCTGGGCCCTCCGTGGCTCAACTTGCTCCAACAGGCAGGGCAGGCTCTGCTCCTCACTTCCAGAGACTGTGGGGAGGAGGGGAACTGAGCGGGAGAAGTCACAGCAGCAAGCACAGCAGCAAACCCTCTGGGCTTAGGTGAAAGAGAGGGGAGACCTGCCTGCTCAGCAGCCTTTGCAACATTTGCAGGGTGGAGGGGGGCAGAGCGATGGCCTCAAAGCTGGGCTTAAATCCCTGGACCATTTGCACATCTCTCTCGCCCAAAAGGGACACGGGTGGCGCTGTGGGTTAAACCACAGAGCCTAGGACTTGCCGATCAGAAGGTCTGCGGTTCAAATCCCCGCAATGGGGTGAGCTCCCGTTGCTCGGTCCCTGCTCCTGCCAACCTAGCAGTTCGAAAACACATCAAAGTGCAAGTAGATAAATAGGTACCACTCCGGCAGGAAGGTAAATGACATTTCCATGCACTGCTCTGGTTCGCCAGAAGTGGCTTAGTCCTGCTGGCCGCATGACCCGGAAGCCATACGCCGGCTCCCTCGGCCAATAAAGCGAGATGAGCGGCGCAACCCCAGAGTCGGCCACGACTGGACCTAATGGTCAGGGGTCCCTTTACCTCGCTCCCCCCCAGTAACTGGGGCACTGGAAGCACAAATGGGGCAAGAACCGCAAGCACGCTATTAAGTGGTGTATCGATTCTACAAACCAGCCCCGCAATCTGGGCTTGCTCAACCCTGCTTCTCCAAAAATCTCTCGCCTTGTTCCACCACAGCCTCCCCCAGCTTGACACCCTGCAGATGTTTCGAACTACCACTCCAGTCAGCCCCAGTCAGCAGGGCTGGAGTCCAAAAGGTCAGCAAGACACCAGCCGCGAAAGGCCATTCTTGGCTGGGAGTCCTGGGAGACCTGCTCCCAGCCTTGCAGGCCTTTTCCATCTGGCAAGAAAAGTGGGACTGGGACTGACTCCAGCTGCAGAAGTTGAAGCTGCCGAACAGGCTCTTCAGAAGGGGTCTTGTTTGGGGTTTTTTGTTTCAGATTGTTGCTGCTGCTATCAGTATTAATTTGTTGTATTTTTAGATTTTATTATGCCATATGTGGAAAGTGTTCAGTTTGGTTGCATACTTTTTGATGTTTTATTTATCGTTTCCGCTTTTGGTAATGTTTGTAATTGTGTATTTTTTTCATGCTGATGCAGGTTGTGGGATGCCAATGGGAAGTGGGGCAGGGGCTTGGTCAGAAGAAGTCCGGGCTTAACTCTGCTCCTTTGCAATTCTTTCTCCCTCTCTGTCTGCCTTATCCTACCACACAGGGCTGCTGCATGGATAAGCAAGAATTTCAAAGCATTTTGCACATAACTGGTACAAGAGATTCTGGCATTTCTCTTACTCTGCTTGGACCTCAGACAGGAGGCTCTCCTATCACGCTCAGAAGACATGCTACAGCCACCATTTCCTCAGGCGTGAGTCTCATCCCCCTTCCCGTTCGGCCAGAGAAAAGCCTTCGCCCAGTGCTGCTCTGTGCCAAACAAAAGCATCGGCGACCGAGAGCACACCTGGCAAGACGTGTCAAATTGCAGGCCCATCACTCAACTCCTGGAGAGCCGATTCTGGCCTTACACGCCCCACGGACCATGTCCACGAGTCCTGAGCACAACGAGGCACCACCTAGCAGCCCCATTAGGGAGAGAAATGGCTTCTCCGCATCATTTGCGAAGGCACCTCAAGGTCACTGCTCTCCCCTGCATCTTCAGCGCTGGGCTGTCGAGATGCCATTAGCCACCTAAGGAGGCTAAACTGGAAGAAGCAGACAAGCGAGCCAACACTCTTCTCAACCAACCGCCAGGAGGCCACTCTTTTGGGGTGGGAAATTCTGCAGCAGCAGCAGCAGCAGCAGCAGCAAGTCAAGTATTCTTCTGGAGAAGATGGGAAGGCCTGTGGGCTTCTGATGCCTAGGGAAGTTAGGGTGGGGGTGGAAATGGGAGGGCTACTCATTGCTCTGCCGGGTGGGATGTGCCCCTCCCATGTCCCCCTTCCTCCTGAGAAGTGAGCGGATGCCCACCCCGAGGCACCCAAAAGGAAATCTGCTCCCACACTTTGATCTAAGGGCAGGATCCACACACAGCTAAACTGATTAATCTGCGCTGTTCAAATGACTATGTGTCCCAGGGAGTGAACGGGACACAGAAGAGGCAGGAAGTATCTGCAGGCAAGGAGCAATTTAATGCATTCAAGCTCAAGCAAATAAGCAGAGGTCACTTGGAGAAAAATATATGCGAACATGAGAAAAGCCTCCTGGATCAGGCCCTGGGCCCATCTAGTCCAGCATCCTCTTCTCACAGCAGCCAACCAAACAACCCAAAGAAATGGCAAGGGCCATTTCATCCGGCTCTCTATTTCTCATTCTTTTAAAACGTCTACTTTTTTTTTATTAACTTTGCTGAATCAAATGTGCATTTTGTAGTTGGCCTGTTTTGCAATGTTTTAATTTGAAATTTTTAAGATAGCATTTTAGTTTCCTGTTAATTCCTGCTCCGAGTGTGTGCTTTATTCAGTAATGTTTCATTGTAGATTGTTTTAATGTGTTATAGACTGCTTTGATATAAAATGGTATAGAAATGCTAATGCTAACAATGATGTTATCTAGCTTGGTGGCCACCACTCCCATCAATATAGCTTTAACAAATCCCAAGAAACATGACCCCATACATGGCACTCAGAGAGAGGGAGAAGGAGCTAAACCCAGCACCAACACTTGCTTCAACAGTTATTGGATCTCTCACACCCCAAAGCCCCCTGCCTCAGTGGGGCACCCAGGGTGGTTTGTCTCTCCTAGACGCTGTTGGTTCCCACACCAAGGCAGCTGCTCCTCCACCTCCAAAATTTCTCCCCAAAGCCCAGCCTGGTCAGCCATCAGAGAGGAGCCTTAATGAGGCTGTTGCCCCTCCCTGCTTGCCTCCATCCCCACTTAAAATAAATGGAGAGCCCAATTTCTCTCTCCCTTTGCATCCGAAGCAATTCTTGGCCCTCCCCAGGGACCCATCAGCTGTCAGGCTGCCAGAGAAACAGGGAAAATATGTAGGCCATAAAAATCAAACTAAGAAACAGGCTTCCAATTAGCATGCAAAAAAGCAGGGGAGAGAAGGGGACCAGAGCCCTGCATGCAAAACGGAAAAAGGGAAGGAGGCAGAAGATGCTGAATTAGCTGAGCCTCCGCTGGCGGGGGGGGGGGGGGGGAGCGGCTTCTGCTGCTGCTTGGGTGCTCCTGCCACCCCCCACCACCATCTGGCTCCAAGCCCCAGAGAAACCCCCTCCCCTCAAGAAAGAACCTGTCTTCTTCCTGCAGCAAGAATGGCTTACGACTCCAGCTGTGCGAGGCTCAAGGTGAGCAGAATCCCACACCGAGGAGAAAGGCAGGAATCCAGCTCTGCCCCCCCCTACGCAGGGGGAGGGGGTGGCTACCTGGAGCCTGATGGAGGACTTGAGGAAGCCCCGCTTGCCCCAGACCCCTCTAGGGTGGGTCAGACTGCCTGGGTGCTGTTGTAACCAGACGTGTGCCAGTTCAGGTCAGAAGGTGAACTGGGAATTTCTCAGGGAGACTCAGGACCCAGCAGTGGGAGATCTAGGGCTGGGGGGCTAGAGGTGGTGGAAGAGGAGCTCAGCAGCAATTTTATTTATTTTGTTTTTAGTTATTTATTGCATTAATAGTCTGACCCTCTGACCACTACACCACACTGCTTCTCTCCCCAAGCCTTGCCTACCATCAAAGCATCTTGCATCTAAATTTAGGGGTCTCCTAAATGCCACCGCTCTTCTTCAGTGCAGAAGCATAGCTGTCAACTTTTCCCTTTTCTTGCGAGGAATCCTATCCGGAATATAGGAATTTCCCTTTTAAAAAAAGGGAAACGTTGACAGCTATGTGCAGAAGCCCACAGGCCAGGAGCCACAGAGGCCAGCCCAGACCTTGCTGCTGGTGACGGCTTTGCACCGAACACTTACTTTCGACAATCTCGCAGGCAGCACAATGGGGCTGGAAGGCAGGGTCTGCCAAAAGGGGTTGCGGCGGCCGGATGAATAGGCAGAGAGGCAGTCTCTTGCCCGGCTCCACGTGCCTGAGGCTGTGAGGCTGGCTCCCTGCTTTCTGCTGGGGCAGCTGGCCAAAGAGGAGCCTGAGTGGGGAAGCCGTTCCCCCCCTCCAGGGCTCAAGGACTCACCTTTGATGATGTGCCGAACTATTTTGATGGAGCTTCCCCTCATGTTCAGGATCTGATGGACTCGCTGACGAATCTGGCCAGGGAATGAAAAACAGGCGAGGGCGGGAGAGAAAGAGAGAGAGAGAGAGAGAGAGAGAGAGAGAGAGAGAGAGAGAGAGAGAAAGCTGCAGTAATTGTAATGGAAACAGAGAACAAAAAACCCACAGGAGAGTTGGGGTTTTTTTCCCCAGGGAGGCAGCTTGGTTGAACTGTGCCGGGATCTTGACACAGCACACTCACACGGCCCTTTATCTGTGCGAGCATGAATGAGCAGCCCTGCATATGTGGCCTTGGGATCAGGGCGTTGGACCCAATGCCCCTTTGAAGGCCTTCCAATTCCATGATTCTGCATGTGGAAGCAGCCCATGTGGAAAAGGGAAACCTTGCCGAATCCTTCCCTCGCCCCACTCAGGTGTGTTAGCCCTTCTAGAAAGGCTGCCACCTTAATAAATAAATAATAATAATAATAAATTTTATTTATATCCCGCCCTCCCCAGCCAAAGCCGGCCTCAGAGCGGCTAACAACAATAAAAGTAACACAGCATTCTAAAATCAATTCATTCTAAAATCAATTCAGAATCAAATTAATGGCAACCATTGGGCTAGAGTTCTGTTAGGATCTCCAAAGGAGGGGGTCAGGCTGTCCCTTGGCCAAAGTCCTGGTGGAACAGCTCTGTCTTGCAGGCCCTGTGGACAGATGTCAAGTCCCCCAGGGCCCTAGTCTCTTGTGACAGAGCGTTCCACCAGATCGGGGCCATGGCCGAAAAAGCCCTGGCTCTGGTTGAAGCCAGCCTAACCTCCCTGTGGCCCAGGATCTCCAAGGTGTTTTTGTCTGAAGACCGTAAGGTCCTCCGTGGGACATACCAGGAGAGGCGGTCCTGTAGGTACAAGGGTCCTAGGCCGTATAGGGCTACTGCTTTACCCCCTAGCCAAGGGAAAACTCAAAAAAGGGGTTGCAACATAAAATGTGTGCACCAAGCACCCCCTGACGCAGATGTGCTGAGTTCTGGGTCCTCCCTGGTAGGGAGGGACAGAAGCAAAGACACAGTCCAGTGGGGGCCCCCAGACCATGAACACTGGGGGTGGGAGGTAATGTGGCAGCCATGCTGCCCTCACCTGGGGAATGCTGGCATTGCAGATCTCCGCCATGATGTAGCAGATGAGCTGGAGGACGAAGAGGCCGGCATCCAGCCGGCGGAGGTAGAACTCATCCTCCATGTCATCATCAATGATCTCTCCCCGGCGGACCATGTCCTGGAATCACAGAATCACAGAGTTGGAAAGGTCCCCTGGGATGCAGGTGGCGCTGTGGGTTAAACCACAGAGCCTAGGACTTGCCAGTCAGAAGGTCGGCGGTTCGAATCCCCGCGATTAGGTGAGCTCCCATTGCTCGGTCCCTGCTCCTGCCAACCTAGCAGTTTGAAAGCACATCCAAGTGCAAGTAGATAAATAGGTACCGCTCCAGCGGGAAGGTAAACGGCGTTTCCGTGCGCTGCTCTGGTTCGCCAGAAGCGTCTTAATCATGCTGGCCACATGACCCAGAAGCTGTACGCTGCCTCCCTCGGCCAATAAAGCGAGATGAGCGCCGCAACCCCAGAGTCGGCCACGACTGGACCTAATGGTCAGGGGTCCCTTTACCTTTACCTAGGGTCCCCTAGTCCAGCACCCCACAATTCAAGAGTTTCAACCAAAGCATCGCACGCCAAAGAGAAGCACCAGGAGGACTTCCGGGTTGGCGCCATCGCCGAATGGCGGACTCCCTCCGAGCTCCTGGGGGAGCCTGCTCGGCAGGGGCTGGGCCCCGCCGCGCCGGCGACGCAGGGACCCTCAAAAACCATGGGCGCAGATGCCCATGGACCTGGTGACTCGGCGGGCACCGTTTGCACCCCCCCGACCCGCGAAGGAGCCTTTTTAAAGGCTACGGAGCGGGGGATAGGGGGTGGTGTGGTGCTATGAGTCCTCCGCTTCCCCTGCCGAGCGAAGCCGCATGCCATTTGGTGGAAAGCGCTGACTTCTTCCATTGAAATTTGGACTAAAAACAACAACCCGTGAGTAATTGGGAATCCGGACTTAAAAGGATTTTTTTTTAGAGAAAAAAAATGGAACGAGCGGGGGAGGTGCAGAAAGGAAGTCCGTCTCCCCCTTGTTGTAGAGGATTTAAAGCAAGGATCCAACAACTAAGATCAAGAGAAGGGTCTGGTTTTTATTGATAAAAGTGATTAATTTCACGATGGAAAATTACAAGATAGTGCTGGAGGAGAAAAGTGTATTGTGTGAGCTAAAGTGCAACCCCCCCCCCCCCGGAACCGGGAGTGATCCGTGAGAGAGCCTGGTGAGGAGATATAAAGATTTTGACAGCTGTCAAAGTAGCTGTCAAAGTTGGAGAATAAAAAGAGAACTTTGTTACGATGACTTTGCCGCTTAGATTTGTTACAATTTGGATATAAATTGTTGAAAACAAGGGATAACAACTTAGTTTGACTTTTGGGTGTGATCTGGAAGGAAACAAAGTTACCATAATCCCTCTAGAGGGGGCTTTGGGACACTACAAGAATCGCTGCAAGTGGAAAAATACTCATGGAATTGATCAGAACTTTTTATCTCCTGGGAAAGCTGCAAAAATGAAACACTATTTTGTCTACAGAGGCCTCTACACTAAAGGAGACAATAGATATATCTATTGAAGAACGGAAGGGACTTGACGCAAGGTTTTGTTCCTGAACAAATAAAGCCTCTGTAGTGGAACTAGAAGTTTTTGAAATTAGAACGTTTTTGCAGCGGAACAGGAAAAGAAAACTGAGGAAAGTGAGGAAAGAGAACAAGAAGAATTGGATAAAGCTGGAAGTGGGAACATTTGGGACATTCGGATTTAAAAAGGATTAAGAAACAAAATTTGAGTTCTACTCTTAAATATAGAGATCTGGATGAAAGAAAAAATGGACCTTCTTGAGATAGAACTTTTCCAAGACTGGGTGTTTGAAATTAAAGACTATTAAAAAGATGGCAAAGACTACTTAAAAGACGGCAAAGTGAAACTGAGCGAGATTCGGACATGGAAGTGGGGTCTCCAGGCTGACAACAGATAGATTGATGGACATTGGGGATCGAAACCGGGAAAGGGGGGGGAGGGAAATTCGGAATCCAAAGGGTGTAAAATTATATTTTGTTTTTAACTTTGTTATTTTATTCTGTTTTGTGTATTAAAGAGGGGAATTAGTGGAAGGGAACAGGGGTCGATCTTAGGGGAAAAAAATATTTTTAAGTGAAAGGACGGTGGAATATAAAAGGAAAGTGGTCATATAAGATTAATTAAATTGAACATTGGGTCAATGATAATAATGATAACAAGCTTAAAATTTGGGGCAAGAACTTGTGGAACTAATTTAATGGAAATGGAATACAAAAGGGGGTGGGGTGGGGAAGTCCTGGAAAGATGTTAATGAAAGTAAGGCCTAAATGTAAACGTTCTTTATTCTTTTTTTTTTCTTTTTTCTTTTATATTTTGGATTTTTCTGGAAATTTCAATAAATATTATTTAAAAAAAAGAGAGAGAGAGAAGCACCAGGAGCAGCAAAGTCCGCAGAAATCCCTCGTGCAGTGAAAGAGCCATTTGTTCCCAGGCAAAACATGTCCCTGTGGGCCCCCCCACTGCCCGGTGCAAGCCTGCCAGCCCACCCTCCGCTTCCTGCTGGCCCTGCGCCAGCAGTAATGCATGCCACACGTGACCTTTTGCTATCCTCACGCTGGAATTTTGTTTTGCCAACCCGCAAGATCCCTGCTGCTTCTGTGATTTATTATATGGCGGCCCAGCAGGTGCGTGGCAGTCCGCCGGAGCAATGTCTCCTCATTAGAGCGGGCACCCGCTGTACCTGCAAGACTTGGCAAGTAGGGACCCCCCTCCTCTGTGTGTGTGTGTGTGTGTTGCAGGCAAAAATAGGGGAAAGGCAAGGCTGTGCGGCAGCGGCAAGCTCCTCTGCCCCCCCCCCCAGCCAGCTGCCCAGCCCCAGCCCTTCCTTCCCCTTGCACCTCGACAGTTCTATGATTCTATGACCCAGACCCTTTGCTACAACAAGGACCTGCCCTCTTGTGACCAGGCACTGACCTGGCTTGTGGCGGCTGCCTCTCGGGGAATGCGCTGGAGCCTCAGAGACCCTTAAAATCCTGGCTCAGGATTAGCAGGAATGTCACCAGCAATCTACAAGCCGTGGCAGGAGGCTCTCCCCCCTTGCCTCTCCAGCTCCTAATTTCTGCCCTTCCGCCTTGACAGCTCTTGATTTTCATTTTTTAGAAATGTGAATGGCAAGTGTTTTCGAAGCCATCAGCCATGGCAGCTCAAGCTGACATCTGAGGCGCAAGGCGCACGACACCTGCAATCCAGGATAACGAAGTGATTTGGAGGCCGGATCTGCTGATTGCGCAGGCGGAAACTGGGACGGCTCTTCTCTCGTGCAAGGCGGGAGCCTCTCCCTGCGGGGCTGGCAGCAAGACAAAAAACGCAGCGAGCTCCAGGAAACTTAGCCAAAGCTGCTTGCCAGTGTGCAGGGAGCTGGTGCGTGGATGGCTGCGGCACCACCATGCCATTTTTGAAAGCCCTGTTCACAGCCACCATTCCTCCCCCTTCAAACTGTTGTTAATCTTTTTCTCTCTCTCTCACCCACCCCAAACCCTCTGCAGCCGTCAAGATGCTAACCTCCAAATGAATGCTCAGGTGCCATTCCTTATCTGCCGCGAGATGCCCCATGCTGATGGGAGACGACAGCAATAAGATGGGCTCCTGTGAAACTGAAGCAAGCTCCTCTCACAGTAATGAGGCTGGACTGACAGTCGGGGAATGGCAAAATGATGATTGCCAGAGCCCAGCGGGGCCTGTTGCAGATTCAAGCAGGGAGGCTTCCTGATCCCAGCGGAAATTCTGCCTCTGCCCCTCTCCTCTCAGCCACCCTGGCCTGCCACAATGGGTGGCAGGATTCTGAGTGCTGGAACATCAAGCACCAATGCCATTTCCCTTGGGCACTCCGCAGGTGTGCAAGGGGACAGGAAGTGGCTGGCTGCTTCACTGGGGCTTAGGAAGGAGCTTCCTCCTAGTCCTCTGCCAGGGGGTCCAGGAATAATAATAATAATAATAATAATAATAATAATAATAATAATAATAAATTCCCCGCCCATTTGGCTGGGTTTCCCCAGGCACTCTGGGCAGCTTCCAACAGAACACTAAAATACAATAACCTATTAAACATTAAAAGCTTCCCTAAACAGGGCTGCCTTCAGCTGTCTTCTAAATGTCAGGTAGTTGTTTTTCTCTTTGACATCTGGTGGGAGGGCATTCCACAGGGTGGGTGCCACCACCAAGAAGGCCCTCTGCCTGCTTCCCTGTAACCTCGCTTCTCGCAGTGAGGGAACTGCCAGAAGGCCCCTGGCGCTGGACCTCCGTGTCCGGGCAGAACGATGGGGATGGAGACGCTCCTTCAGGTATACTGGACCGTTTAGGGCTTTCAAGGTCAGCACCAACACTTTGAATTGTGCTCGGAAACATACCCAGCAGGCTACTCTGCTGCTTCTTCCACTGCTTAAGAACGAAAGAGGAGCCAGCTGGATCAGGCCTGGAACTAGTCCGGCATCTTGTTCCCCCAGTGGCCCACCAAGTGTCTGTGGGAAACTCACAAGCGGGATACTAGCTCAAGAGCCTTCCTGTCTTTTGCGGTTTCTAGCAACTGATATTCATAAGCATTGCTGCCTCCAACTGTCAATAGTCTCCTCCACGAATTTGTCTCGCCCCTTTTAAAGCTCAAGTTGGTGGCTGTCAGTGCCTCCTGGGGGAGCAACTTCTGCAGGACATGGCAAGGTGGCACATGCCCTGTTGGCACACCTTTTCGCGGCCAGGGGGCACAGCTGTGCAGACCGCTCCGGCTGCTCTGTGCAAAGTAAGCACGAGTGTCAGGCTAGATTATCTCTTCCCGCTTCCCAATTAAAATCAGCTGTCAGGGTGACAGACAGGTTGGGACAGCCCATCAGGCCAGCTGGGGTGTGAGGAGCAACTGCGGCGAAGCTGAGCAAAGGCTGATGAAGGAGGCTGGCAGAGGCAAGATTTTCCTGCTTCCACCAGCTGGAGCTGCTGGCAGAGGGGAAGAGGCCAAGGGGGCCCACCCAAATCTATGCCAGGCGGGGAGGGAGGAGGACTGACCAAAGGCCAGCAAACACACACACACACACACACACACACACACACACACACACACACCAGCCCCATAAAGGGGAGCTCAAACCAAGGGAGGAGAAAACTCTGGACTGAAGGCCTGATTTCTCTCTCCAGCTTCTGGAGTTGGCACTGAGGGGGCATTTCTGTAACAGCTGCAGCCTCAAGAAGGAAGGCTCAAAACTTCCTTTAGAGGCTGAAGTGTGAGGGAGAGCTGCAAGTTTGGCACCAGATGTGAGACCTGACACTTGCAGGGCAAAATGATAAGCAATGCAAAAGGCACACAAATGTAGAAGCCCTGCAGGATGAGTCGGTGTTGGCTAACGGGAGGGACAACGTTGCTTGTTGCTGGTCATATTTGCAGAAGAACATAAGGAGAGCCTGCAGGATCAGGCCCGTGGCCAATCTAGCAAAGCGTTCCCAGTGAGCTGAGCCATCCCATATAAAACAGGTGCAGGCCTTGCAAGTTCTTTCACTCTGTTTGGGATGGGACATCATGGGGCCTTTAGGATGAGCAGCTGTGCTCTCAGCCGGCAACGGATGTAAGGGGCTTCAGCTCAGAGCCCAGGTGAGGAAGGTCTGAGCAGCTAAGAAAGTTCAGCTGGGCTGCGGAGCTGAGCCTCCAGCAAACGCTGCTGTTCCTCACGCTCCGCATTAACCCCTTTCATGATCACCCTCTCGCAAGGCACTTCTGTGCAATTCAAGCCATTTGCTGCCCCACTCAAATGCCAGGTTAATTCCAAAACCCCATTTAGGCTATCAAAGCCCACGGAAGCCGATTCTCCCTTTCAAGGATGGAATGACTTAACAGTGGCACAATTAGCATCTAATTTGTAAGTCGTTATGGCGCAAAGTATCCGGCGAGAGCGCTTTTATTGAATAAACCTGCTGAGCATAATTTCCTCGCAGAACTAAGAAGAAATGCATTAAGTCATCACCTGCCTTTGCCTCCCTTTCTGCAGAGATCACCGCTGAGGCTCTATAATTGCACCTCGTCTCTGAGGGAGTTAAAAAGTTGTGGTGGCTTGCCACCTTTTTCTCAAATAAAACATGAAATGGACTGGGGAAGAGGGGAGACTTTTTCACCACAACCTGACACATTGAGATTTTCTGAGCGGCAGCATTCCTTGGGGTTCTTGCCATGTCCTACCTGGGGGGACACCTGCTCCCTCTCTGACTCTCTGCCGCGTTTCAGGGCTTCAGTGCACAGGGACGGCTGCCTTCTCCACGGGACAATAAGAAATCTGGCTTCTCTAAGTACTCTCCCAACCAAATATAAAGCCACTCTTGGATACACTGTGCTGCTTTTTTGCTATTATTTTTGAATGGATTTGATAGATTTAGATAAAATATTTTTTAAAAACCAAACTCGTGGTAGGTATTATTTTTATTATTAATAATAATACTACAGTGGACCCTCTGGATACAAATTTAATTCATTCTGGGGGTCCATGCGCCCCCCGAAAAATTCGTATCCAGAGGCATGCGCATGCGCATTGGCGAAACCCGGAAAAATACTTCCAGGTTTGCTGCATTCGAGAGTAACGTAACCCGAGGGTCTACTGTATTATTAATTGAATTTATAAACCACCCTATAACTGCAGGTTTTTTGCAAATTATTCTCCAGTGCTTAATTGAATGGGGAACAACACATGCATGCCCCCTCCCTTAAGCTGAGCAGCAGGCCTTCGTGTCTGGAGGACGCTTTTGGTGAGCTCGCAGGCAGTGGGGCAAGAAGCAAGCGAGCCCTTGAGCAAACCACAGCTGCCTCTTTAAGAACTGAAAAATTATTAATACTATTATTTATTATTAATAATATTAATTAATTGTGTTACTTTACCTTGCCCGAAGCAACTCAATGCACCAAAAGCACAAAGAGGTAAAAGGAAAACCTGACATATGCATTTTACTGGGGGTGTGTGTTTACATTAAAAACATCCCACCCACTTCTAAAAGGCCACTGATAGTTAAAGTCTGAAGGCATGGGTGCAGAGCAAAGTTTAAGCTAGTGCCCAAAGATAATGTAATGATGGCACCCAGCAAGCCTCCCTGGGAGAGCATTCCACAAAGGGGGAGCCAACGGAGAAAAGGCCCTGTTCTTGTGTTGGTGTCCTCTGGATCTCTCACGGGGGGGGGGGGCACACGAAGTAGGGCCTCGGATAATGGCCACAGGGTCTGGGTTGGTTCATATGGGGAGCTTTTAGCATTTCAGGGAACTTGCAGGCACCATCTCATAATTAACTGAGGGTGGGGTGTGATGACACCTACATGCTTTTCTCCTTCAATCTTCTTATCGGCTGCTTGCATTGCATCCAGGTACTTGAAATATAACTCCATCAGTCTGTCAACCTGCCGGGGGGGTGGGGGGGAGAGAAGAAGAGTGGAAAAGGTTTGAACTCATCACACAGCCATCCCATCCCAATAATAATAATAATAATAATAATAATAATAATAATAATACAGTGGTACCTCAAGTTAAGTACTTAATTCGTTCCGGAGGTCTGTTCTTAACCTGAAGCACCACTTTAGCTAATGGGGCCTCCTGCTGCCGCTGCGCTGCCAGAGCCCGATTTCTGTTCTTATCCTGAAGCAAAGTTCTTAACCTGAAGCACTATTTCTGGGTTAGCGGAGTCTGTAACCTGAAGCATATGTAACCTGAAGCGTATGTAACCCGAGGTACCACTGTAATAATAATTTATTATTTGTACCCCGCCCATCTGGCTGGGTTTCCCCAGCCACTCTGGGCAGCTTCCAACAAAGATTAAAAACACATTAAAATCTCACACATTAAAAATGTCCCTAAAGAGGGCTGCCTTCAAATGTCTTCTAAATGTCAGGTAGTTGTTTATCTCTTTGACATCTGATGGGAGTGTGTTCCACAGGGCAGGTGCCACCACCGAGAAGGCCCTCTGCCTGGTTCCCTGTAACTTGGCCTCTCGCAGCGAGGGGACTGCCAGAAGGCCCTCGGCGCTGGATCTCAGCGTCCGGGCAGAACGAAGGGGGTGGAGATGCTCCTTCAGGTACCGTAGCAAGATGAAGTGCCCATGGACAGCGAGGAGCCTCTGCATTGAGCAAGTTGGGCTTCTAAAGCCAGGGTGCCACATCCGTACTGAATGGGGCACCGGAAAGCAGACAGGCTGCAAGTTCCTGTTGATTGCCTGCTCACAGACTGCACGGCACCCAACAGCCCCAGATGCTCTGAGATCGCACCGATTCCACTTACCTTCCCCCTCAGCACCCAATTCCCTTCCCACCCCCTTCTTCATTGCTCCTCCAAGTTGACCTAGGGGCTCCCTTTACACAGTTCTCCGTCTTGCCAAAGCAGCTGCATCCGCGTCTCCCGAGAAGCAAGATTTCCAAGTCAAAAACGGGAGAAATCTGCACTAGGCTCCCAGGCAGGTGCTGCCAGGAAACCCACAAGGAGGGCACGGGAGCAACCTCCCTGCCTCTGGCCCTCGTTGACAGCTATCTTGGCCAGCAGCCATTGCCAGACCCGCTCTCCCACATATATTTCAGGGTGGGTGCGTGCGGAGACGGCAGATTTTATTCCAACGGCAGACGTCTGAAGCTCTCAGGATACATTAGCGGCTGCTCTTTGCAGAACAAAACCAACAGCAGCCCCTGGGGACCCACTTTGCAAGTCCCACCAGAAGTGCAGGCTTGCACCGGCCCTCCCCTCCAGTGGGACATCCCTGGTTCCCTCTCCGCTCCTCTAATTGATTTCCAAAGAAGATACAGGTCCTCAGAGCCAATATCAATTTTCAGGAGCACTGAGAGCACTAACCATTTCCTTAGCTTGAAATGCTGGTGGTTGAAACTGCAGGTTCCCCCGGAGAAGCCAAGGATTAAGGACTCCGGCCCACCCTAACCATGCAGCTGGGGCAGGGCTGCACTCATGGGGGCTGGGGGTCTCAAGAAGGGTCCCTGAAGGAAGCCTATGCCACTACAGTCATACCTCATGTTATGTTCACTTCATGTTACGTTCTGCGGAGATCTGGAAGTACCGGAAAGGGTTACTTCCGGGTTTCGCCGCTCGTGCATGCGCAGAAGCGCAAAATGACATCATGCGCATGAAGCCAGCGGAGGGGTTGGCAGAATTTGGGGGTGCGCTGTTAAGGCAGCAGTGTTGCACCACGGGTTAAATAGGAAAGGGGCAACAGCACTGTGGGTCCTGCGCAAGGGAACTTCTTTGGAAGACTGTCATAGAATCACAGAATTGAGCAGCTGGAAGGGACCCTCAGGGGTCATCTAGTCCAACCCCCCTGCAATGCAGGAATCACAACTCAAGCATCCATGACAGGTGGAACATTGTGCCAAATGTTCACTAGTAGAACTTGTGGGGGCAGGAAAAAAGAGAACTGGCTGAACTAAAGGTGGCATGCAAGGGGGTCGCCACATTTAATCCCAGCCTGAGAGGCAGTGTTTGCTCGCTCACCTGGTGAGCTTTTTATGGCTGAGTGGGGGATTTGAACCCAGGTCTCCCAGGTCCTGGTAGTCCAACACTCTAACCACTACACCACACTGCCTCTCACCATCCTGGGTACCATTTGGACAGTATCACTGAGGCAGTGCCCAAATTCTCCCGCCCCCACCAGGCTCTGAACCCCGCCTCCTGTTCCCAGCTCCCCAACACTGCCCCGTCTCTCTCACCTTCTCGCTGTCGTTCTCCGTGAACTTGTTGAGCAGCCGAGTTCTCTGCTGTCCCCGCAGATTCCTCAGGAGGGAGGCCAAGATGGAGCAGATGTGCTCTGGGGGCAGAGAAAGAGATGCACACACTCAGGTCGGGCAGCTAAGGCTGCCCCCCCATCCCTTCGCCAAGGGGTGGAGGAGTCGGCGGCTTCCTGCACAGCTGAGTGTGACGGAACCATAGAGTTGAAAGGGACCTCCAGGTGTCATCTAGCCCAACACCCTGCAGTGCAGTATGAAGAGAAGCAACTCGAGAGAGGCTTGCCCCTTCTCCTGAACAAGTTCCCATTGAAGGGATGGCAATCGGGACATGACAAGAACAAACGGCTCCTGACCGCGGAGCCTGATTTAGCTGCAGCGGGAGCGGATTCTGCAACTAGGCTTGCATCTATTCACAGAAAGGCCATTGTGCCAAACACGGAGTTAGGCACAAAGGCTGCCCAAAATAATGAGCTTTCTCTTGCCTGCTTTGCAGCCTCTTAGATTTTGCTGACGGGTCAAGTTCAAGGCAGCACAAGTCTTGGGAAAAGAGGGAGAGCAGAACCCCCCAAAGGAAACTACTATTATTATTACTATTCTGCTGCCTCCGCTGGGCTCTTGCTGGCACCAAGACCAACAGTTCCACTCCAAATCTCCATCCTGCACCTTCACAGGCCTGATCCTGAAGGGCCCAAGGCAAAGGCATCCTTCAGCGAAATGGGAATTTAGAAATGGAAGAAGAGCCCTGCTGGATCAGGCCGACATCCTGCTCTCCCAGTGGCCAACCAGATGCCCCTTGTGGGAAACAAGCAAGCAGGATTCGAGCACACGAGCCCCCTGCCCTCCTGTGGTCTCCTGCAAGTGCTATTCAGAAGCCTTGCTGCCTCTGACCCTGAAAGCAGAGCACAGTCCCCGACAGCCGCCTCTCCTCCTCCATGAATTTGCCTAATCCTCTTTTAAAGCCAGGTGGGCTGCCAGCCATCACTGCCTCCTGCAGGTCCGAGTTCCACAGGTTAACCATGTGCTGTGTGAAGAAGTCCTTTCTTTAATCTGCCCTGAATCTTCCAACAACACTTTGCCTCCTTGGGTTCAGGTGCAAGCGGTGGGGCCAGCAGCTACGGCTAGCAGAGGCTTGACAACCATATGTCAGGAGTGCTCTGATGGTGTTTCCTGCTTGGCAGGGGGTTGGACTCGATGGCCCTTGGGGTCTCTTCCAACTCTATGATTCTATGCTTATATGGCACCAGAAGCGGCCTTTGCCAACCTAGTGCCCTACTGAGGTGCCAGCTCACATTCCCAGACAGCACTGCTGTTGGCAATGACAGGCAGCCGTGGTCTAGAGGCACCAGGCTGGGTTTAGCAGGCACCGAACAGAGTCAACATAACAAGCAACACCAGGGTGTTCTAGGTTTTGCATGACAAGGGCCCAGTGGGCTACTGTTCCAAGGCTGCAGATTGGTTTGCTAGACCCTAAAAAGGAACACTGAAGGCTCACTGCTCTGAACACCTTGTGTCTGTCTTCACTGTGAAAGAGGAGCAGAGCTGTCCACTTTTGCACCAAGGGAGCCCAAGCGCAAATCCTCTTGCCAAGGCAGGTGCGGCTGCTCCCTCCTGCGCTCAGAGCCGGCCTCGCCTTGCAGGCATTTCAGAGCAAATGCAACTCCAACCTCTCCACGCCACCTTTGCTTTAATCCCGCCGATTAAGATTGATGAGGCAAGGGGGGCCATAAAATTTGCCTCTATTGGCTTGCCGGAGGAGAGGGGTGTCAGAATCTGTTATTTTTCAGAGAGGAAAATGCAATGTATGGAGAAGAGGGATCATCTCCTCATTGCTGTCAAGACAGATTAACATGAGTTTCCACAGCTCTGCCTTAGCCCGGGGGCCTGAGAGAAGCCGCGATCAATTGCTCATGGAATAGGAGCGACAGGCACCTCTTTGCGAGGGGCTTTCAATAAACCGGTGTCTCGGCCTTTCGCAGGAAGGGCTCTGCAACAGGCATGGGGGATCCCAAGTTCTAGAGGAGCCCCTCTCTCGTGCCCGGGGATCCCACACTCTGCACCTGGGCAGCGCAGGGCAACAAGCAAAAGGAGAGCCTGCCGGGTGAACAGGTTTTCTAAGCCACTAATAAATGTTCCTCCCTCAGCAACAGATTTCAACGTGAGGGGGTGTCAATTTTTCATGCACCAAGGAGATTGGTGGAGGGGAGAGAGGAGCTGACAGCAGGAACAGGAGAGGCGATAAACCTGTTATCTGGTGGGCAGCCCGGCTCAGTGGCTCCATTACTCCGACGGAGCAAGATGGAGGTGAGCTGGAGAGACACCAATGCACAACCTGTTTGAGCAAAGCGTACAGTGGCAAGCAACCACACTCAGTGGCATAGTGTGGGTTGTCAGCACCCGGGGCAAGGCAAGTAATTTGCACCCCCTAACCCATGGATTTGCGCCCCCTAACCCTAACCTCCAGATGTTGCGCCCGGTGTGGCCGGCCCCCCCTGCACCCCCCACGCTACGCCACTGACCACACTGTAACACATGCGCGCGTGCACACAGTCTCTCTATCAAAGCAGAACCTTCTGATCTAAAGGAGTGTGGGGAGAGAAATTCAGAACCCCAGGCCAGCCTATTTGCAAAGACTACCAGTCCCGGGAGTTCTTGCCTTTATGTGGAGAGATGCAAGGGTGCATTGCCAACGTGACTTTGGTTCTTGCCAAAAAACTGAAGATAATCCCCTTTTCCCATGAAAGACAACAGCAAAAGGGAATTTTGCACTTTCTTTTTAAAGCACAGACACCAACAGCCTAGGAAATGCTGAGGCAGTACCAAATGCCGGGAGCTGACATGGCTCAAGAATTGGCCCCCTTCCTTAAGCAAGGTTCCCTCCTAGCCAAACCTAAGATCCTGCTGTTTTCGCAGCATCTGTGGGGAGGGAGAAAGGGGGAGACGGAGCCACAGCTCTCTCTCCTTGCTCCGTGCCTGGCCAATCTGCTGCGCATTTGGTTTGCTTTGTGTTAGGAGCGCCAGCCGCAGGGGAAAGGGGCACAACCAGAGGGGTGCTCCTGCCATTTTGGTACCTGCTGTTTTGGTATCGTCACCAAACTAAGCACACTCAAAACAAAAGCACCAAGCACCAGGCTCAGCTCTCAGACGGATCCGAGGGGGCCGAAGGCGCCATCGCACACTTTGAGCTGAGTACAAAGCGAGGCGCCTGCAGCAGATCGCATTTGATCTCTCTCCCCCCCCCGCCCCGCTGCGGGGCCACTTTCAGTATTCTGCAGACTGCTGACAGGCCTTGGGGCGACACTCCAGGCATCGCAATTGAGAGCCTGCAGTTTTGCAAAGGAAGCTCCCAGACAGCGGCAGCGACACAAACAACAAAGTTAACTTTCCCAGCCTCAAAAGTCCCAGGGTGGGACGGAGGAGACAGGAGTTCTGAGCCAGCTATGTGGGCTGCCATAGGCCTCCGCTTAACAGAAAGGCAGTTGATAATTCCCCATGGAGCCCTGATCTCTGTCTTCAGCCTGGGTCCGCCCTTTCGGCAGGGTCCACCTGTGCCAGATCACTGGGCTCCACCTAGCTCTGTGCGGCTTCTACTCTGACTGGCAGCAGATCTTGAGGGTTGCCAGGCAGGCAGTGTTTTTCAGCCCTACCCGGGACCTTCTGCACTCCAAACACGTGCTCTGCCCCTTCCCCCAATTAAAGAACGAAACCAAACCCCACGCAGATCCACAGCCCCATGAGCAAAATGCGCAGCACAACGCAGGCACTATCTCCCCAACGACCACTGTTCTCCGCAGATAAGAGGGATGTTCTGCAACTGCGGATCAGGCGCCCTGCTTTGCCATTTGAACCAGGGTGCTGGAAGTCTTGCCCCGCTCTACCCCGTGGAGATTGTGCTCATGCCAGTTCCCAGCCGTCCACCCCTGAGCAAGCGGACAGGGCTGGGGTGGGGAGAGACTTTGGGATGCAGGGAGTGTCGAAAACATCCTAATGAGATTGATCTTGACTTTGGCGGCTGAGCGGCGGAAGGCAGATGAGTCTATTCTGTGGCTGACGTGCTGGCAGCTGCAGGAGGTCCCGTCAAACCGTGCTTCAACCCGGCAGCGTTGTTCTGCCTTTGTTGTTGTTGTTTCCCCCTCCTTCCCACCCCCTTTTGCACTGCGTTATAATGGACATCTGCCCAGCAGGGGAGGCGAAAGGCAGCAGGCCGAGTGGAAGCCTGTGCACACTCGGGCAGAATACTGATGCCGGCTCGGAAGAAAACACACAGCCCCCTCAGAAAAACCAACACGGCAACACACAAAGCGCTGCGGATCCTCGCAAAGGGAGGGTGTTGTGGACTTCTTAGAGCAGATCCAAGATAAAACGCGGCAAGACAGAGGGTGGAGGGAGCTGGGAGGACAGTTTCCTCGCTAACAAGCTCAGGAAGGGGAGTGGAGTGAAGCCGCAGGAGCCGCCTGAAGACCCTCTCCAGATCCTGGCTTGATTTCTGATGAGGAGCAGAAAGGGAGGAGAGGAGCTGGGCTTCGTGCCCTCCATGCCAATCGGCTTTGTCCGTTTGCTGCATTTGCCAGGATGGAACAAGGTGTTTGCAAGAGGCTCCAGAGAACTGCTCCTCACCGCCTGTCATTGTCCCCCCACCCAAAGAGGGTCAGGCTGCCTCTTTCGGGCAAAGTGCTTCCTGGATCCACAGCTGAGCTGCTAGAACGGAAGGAGCCCCCCACAAAGGTCCTTTGCATTCACCAGAACCAGAGACTGTCCCCCTGCCCTGGCCTGTCCTCCCAAGCCACCCCCACCTCCACAACAGGCAGAGGCTCCCTCCGTGCCACTGGCACGAGTCTGTCTTGAAAAGCAATGGTCAGATCACTGGCTTTACCATGTAGACACAGAGATGAGAGCAGCTTTTGACAAGGGCATGGAATGCTCCCTTAAAGGAAAAGCTGGCTGCAGCCCGCACTTCACCCCAGGTGCTGGAAATCAAAGCCAGGCCAGAAAGAACGTCTGCCTTCTTTATATTTAGCTATAAAGACAGCAGTGGCCGTGTCTGCCTGATATTTAAGGGGAGGGCATTCCAAAGGCAGGAGGTGCCACAGCATTGAAGACCTGGTCCCTATTTTGTGGGGAATGAACTTCCTGAAAAGATATCCGCAGAGCACAGTGATCTATTGGGTACACAAGGGGTGTGAGACCAGGTATCCTGGTCCCAAGATGTATAGGACTTTGTACACCAACGTTGCTACCTTGAACTTGGCCCAGTAGCTAACTGGAAGCCAGGGCAATTCTTTCCACAGGGGGGTGGCATGTTGGGGGTATCCTACCCCAGTGGGCACTCAAACCACTGCATTTCGCACCGTTTCAAACAATCAGCTACTTTTAAAATGCATTTGCACAATATCAACACTCTCAACAGATGCCTTTGTGAGGTATGGAAGGAATCACAGAATTGTGAAGTTGGAAGGGACCCCAACGGTCATCTAGTCCAACCCCCTGCGATGCAGGCGCAAAAAAAGTACGGGATAACTTACAATGCAAAACAGGCAAAGTCGCCACTCATCGCCTACAGACGAGGATGATCTCTGGCGCAAGCAAAGTCATGGTGGTCCTAACTGAATTTGAGGCTGTCAAGTGTCCCGCCCTCCGGTGTGGCTGCTCCTTGGGCTTGGCCACAGAACCCTGGCAGGCTGACTCTTTTGCAAGATCACAAACAAGGGCACAGTTCTATAAAAGTGCTGCAAGGCGCACGTGGCTGCAGCAATATATTGATAATGAGGCCGTAGTTTTCAATAAAAGTATCATTACAACTGCAAAGTGCGCATTTCAGCAAGGTTCACACAGAACCATACAGCACAAAAATAATTATTATAGCGAAGAATGCTTCAAGCAGCTGACAGCCTTCCAGATAAGATCCTGTCTGGAATATCTTCCTCGGATGATAACGCCTTAAAAGCATTTCAAGGCCCTGATTGCGGTTTTCACAACTGGGGTGGACTTCAGGAGTGCTTCTCTCTCTGAAGAAGTTACCAGATTCCAAGAGGATAACGACACTGCAAGACTCAAAAACCATAGGCAGGCGTGTGTGTGTACACAAACAGAGACTTTTGTGACTGTAAGGAAACACAGCATCCTGGCAACAGCCTAGAATGTGGAGCTGTGCTGGACTGAGAGGGAGCTGGTGTGATGGCAGCCTTGAGACGTGTTGCACATTGCCTCTGTGTGCAAAAACAAAACAAAACAAAGCCCCTCTCTTGGTTCTCAGAGCATTGTCAACAGCCGTAGATGTGCTAAAGGGATCTTATTAAGGTATTATGAAGCTGAAGAGACTGAAAATATTTGCACTGTCAATTAACCATGGTGCAGTGTGGGAGGGGAAAAAGCTTCCATGTAAGACTCGCTGAAACAAACAGGGGCTGCAGCAGAGCTCAGCTGTGCTTTCCGCCCCCAGGCTGGCACAGAAGCTCCAGCTGAGGCACAAGCAAGACTGTTTCCAAAGGACCACATGAAACGCAACTGTGGATTTAGGATCTGGCTCCCTGATAAGATCCACCCCTGTCTGAAAACCTGCCAGGGAGTGTTTGGGATTCAGCTGATGCACTTATTTGAAAGAGATCCTTCCATATTTCCCCAAAGGCTCAGGGCAGGCAACACCTTGGAGCATGTAATAAATGCAGCGTCTGCCCAAAACAGGCTCGTCTCCAGCCCCAAATGCTGGCCCAGACAAGCAATATTTTGCTTTTGCTTAGGGAACCATTTCAGGCTGTGCAGGAAAGGAATGTGTAAACTAGGGAGCAGCCGCCAGGAATGCCTTGCTGTGCGACTTTGCAAATTTTGTGTATGGAAGGGAACCCCCTCAATTGTCCGAATACATCTCGGTGGGATACAGAGAAGGAGGCAGATGCAGAGAGGGGGTCTGACCCGCTGATGGACTAGTGAGCTCTTCAGCCTAGCTTGGAAATGTGCATTTGAGAAAGCCTGTCGGCAACTCCAACATGGTGCCAACTCCCAGAGCACAAACCATTCACCCATGGATCTGACTCCCACACCTGCAAAGACAGGAGACACACCCAATATCCGTGGAGTGAAAGAAGCGGATATTGAGGCATTCCACCACACAGCTTGCTTGCTGAGAAATGTATTTGTTACATTTATATCCTGCCTTTCCATGCTTTCTCACTTCCTGGAATAAACAGAGCCTTCTGGATCAGACCAGTGGCCCACCCAGTCCTGCATCCTGTTCTCACAATAGCTGCCCAGACACCCATTATGGGAAACCCGTAACCAGGATCCAAGCACAAGAGCATCTCTCCCGCTCCTATGGTTTTCAGGAACTGGGATTCAGAAGCTCTGCTGTCTCCAACTGTGGAGACAGAGCAGAGCCACCAATAGTCCTCTCTTCCATGAATTTGTTTAATCCACTTTTAAAGCAGTCTAGGTTGATAGACACCACTGCCTCCTGTGGCAGCGAGTTCCACAGCCTAACTTTGTGATGCATGAAAAACTAGCACCAGAATGGTCAGCTTTGTTCATGTGCAGCTGCTGGCTTGTTATGCGCACTGCTCAGATCCAGAACAATTCCATAACCTGCAATCTTGCGCTGGCTGCTTGGAGGGGCACCCAAGCCTCTTCCAAGGTGGTGATTTTATTATTCTGATCACACAGCCGCCTCCACTTCCCGCCTCCTGCCAGGGCTCAGTAACAGCAATGAGGTCACAGTTTGCCTCCTACTTGAGCGTTTCCAAGTCTTCCCTTTTATATTACCCCGAGTCTGAGTATGCAGGCAATTAACAAATTCATTTTCTTCAAGCTACTTGACACTTTGATTCATTACTTTCGTGATGCTGCAAGTGAGATGCATGTTTTGGTGGCGAGGCGATTTACACATTTGACGCTGGATGTCAGCTTAGCTTGTCACAGGGAAAGTTAAACAGGCAGCTGATTGAAGCTCAGAAGCACCGCAGCTCTGTGGCCCAAGGACATCTGGCACGGCCGGGCTCTGAAGCTAGCTGAGAAAGGAGGATTCAGGAGCAGGACTGGTTTGTGCCACCAATTATCCTGGGGCAAATCCCTCCACACGCAGAGAACCAATGAATTGTAGAGTTGGAAGGGACCACAAGGGCCATCTAGTCCACCCGCCCTGGCAATGCAGGCATTACAACCAACAAATGCATGACATCTAGCCACCCAACCTGTTTAAAAACCTCCAAGGAAGGAGAGTTCACCATCTTCTAAGCTGGTCCATTCCACTTTCAAATAGTTCCTACTGTCAGAAAGAGCATCCTACTGTTTAATTGGAACCTCCTTTCTTGTCCCCTGGAGCAGCAGAAAACAAGTCTGCTCGCTCTTCCAGGAGACAGCCCTTCAGATATTTGAAGATGGCTATCACCTCTTTTCTCCAGGTTAAACATACCCAATTCCCTCAACTGTTTCTCATAAGGCTTGGTTTCCAGACCCCTGATCATCTTGGTTGCCCTCCTCTGCACATGTTCCAGCTTGTCAACATCCTTCTAAAATTGTAGCACCCAGAACTGGAGGCATATCAACTTAGAGTGTGTTTCCACGTCCTCCAAGCATATCCATGCATGAAGTGAGATGAAAAGCAATCCATGGCCACTGGAAAGCTCAAAAAGGATTTTTTCCACTAGCTCCTCTTTCATCTGTTCTACAGATACCACACAAAGAGCTCTATGAATGGCCCAGGTGGGTGCCTGAAATATCTTTTTGCATGCACTGGAGTGCTTGTCAACTCTTCATTTTACCTGTGATTGCAAATTCTGAGTGAACCAGCCTTCAAACCCCACCACCTGTGAGAATGAAAGTGCTGTTTCATAGAATCATAGAACTGCAGAGTTGGAAGGGACGCCGAGGTTCATGTAGTCCAATCCCCTGCAATGCAGGAATCTCAACTAGGTGGCCATCCAACCTCTGCTGAAAAAACCTCCAAGAAAAGAGAGTTTCATCCATATCAAGAGCCAAAGGCTTCCTCTTGACAGGCGATGGAAGTCACTTGCTCCAAGAAGGAGGCCTCAACTCGGGATGGGGCTGCCTCTTGTCAAATGAACGACTCTGATCATTCTTGTGTATCTGTTGCCGATCCACAAATCTCAGGTGCAACCATACCTCCACATGTGGTGGGAGTGCCCCAAAATCCAACTATTCTGGACAACAGCCATACGAGAAATATGTAAAATAACTAAGCAAGTATTAGACACCACCCTAGAACTGGCCCTACTAAACATCTTCCAAGACAACAATGCCCATTTACACCACAAAGAACTCATAACCCACCTACTTTCAGCAACCAGAAACACCATAGCCAGACACTGGAGAGACCTGTCAGGAGTAAGCATGGACCAATGGTACCAGATAGTATGGGAAACAGCCTTTTTAGAAAAATTAATCAATAAACTGAAACTGATACAGGGACAAATAGAAAAAGATGCCTTCACCCCGGTATGGCTCCCCTTTATCACATACACAGCCCAACAAGACAATGACAATAACCCACCAACAGCATACAAATCAATATGGCTAACCTGATCCAAAACACCCACCCACCCCACTCACACACGAAAACAAAGATCACCACATCCAATCACAAACAACCACACCCTGGGCCAACCCCAACATCTCTCACCACCAAAGGAACACAAGTGAACAGCAGAGAACCGGCACAACACCAAACCCTACATACATTAAGCAAAATAGAAACATCGCCACCAGACCCCACCCCCACCCATCTTCCCCCCCTCCACCCCTTCCCCCCTCTAATGTCTCAACAAATGAAACTGATTTGTAAAAATGTTACATGGAAAAAATACAAGAGACATTACACATACTTCTGTAAAACAAGAAAATAAAATATAAATAAATAAAAAATATCAGGTGCAACTATTTCCTCAGAGCCACAAGATGTAGGCGGGAGTTCACGCAAGATGCCGGGCCTAAGATCTGAGCACAGGTGTGCTCTTTGCAGGGGCAGACGTCTCCCATCAATGGGAAAGAGAAAGAGCAAGAGTCTCTGCTCCCAGCATTGGCCTTGGCTCTTAGCAGCAACAAAGGGCTCTCTCTCTCTCTCTCTCTCTCTCTCTCTCTCTCTCTCTCTCGGCTGGTCCAAGCAGATGCCCATCGAAGGCATGGAGACATCGCCATACAGCGCATCATTTGGCTTCAGGAGAGCCTCCCGCAGCCACTGGCTTGTCAAGCATTTTTCTAGTCCCCGCTGGAAGAGGGAAAAGTTTCAGATGCTGAAGAAGCAGGCTTTGGTTGGCCCTCTGGGCACAGTTTGCCTCTCCCATTGTTGAGGAGGAAGTGCCCACCAACGCCTCCAGGTGGCACGCTTCCTGTCAGAGGCCAGCTGTGCCCTGTGCCAACGGAGCCAAGAGCAAGGGCTGCTACCCTCAGCCACAAAACTTCTGCTGAGCTCTCTGGATTAGCTGCCTGCCTGGGAAAGGTCACTCCCTCCAAGTGCGGTGCCGCAATGCACATTGTGCGCGGCGCTCTGTCGGCTCCTGGGAGGCTTGCCTGGCTTATGCTTCTAAAGGGATCATAATCCTTAATCAAGAAGATTACAACAAGCAGCTAATCCCAAAACAAACAGCCCCAGCGCCAGGCAGAATTAAACTTTTTGGTTGACGCTAATTTCAGTCATTAATGTGACATCACTGGAAGCAATTCCCTGTGCAGACCCCTCCTCCCTCTGGGTAACGTGTTGTGGGGGCTGGCTAACGGGTTTCATTAACGCTAAAGGCTGCTTTTAATTTATTATACAGGGCAAACCTGGATTTGCTGCTGTGCCAGTAGATCTTGGCTCCCAGGTGAGCATAGTGTGATATAGGTTGCAGAGAGCCGCGACAGAGGCTCTCCGTTTGCGATAGGCACTTCAAAAGTATATGAAGCCAAGAGATATCTTCGTCACTAAATGATCACATTGAGCTGAGGCTATTGGTTGGGTTTCTGTTCTGGCGGAAGCGTCTGTTTCGCCTTGGTGGGACTTTCCTCCTCCTCTTCCTCCCTCTTGAGAGCCAGTGTGGTGTAGTGGTTAAGAGTGGTGGACTCGTAACCTGGGGAACCGGGTTCGCGTCTCCGCTCCTCCACCTGCAGCTGCTGGGTGACCTTGGGCCAGTCCCACTTCTCTGAAGTCTCTCAGCCCCCCTCACCTCACAGAGTGTGTGTTGTGGGGGAGGAAGGGAAAGGAGAATGTAAGCCGCTTTGAGACTTCTTAGGAAAGTGATAAAGTGGGATATCAAATCCAAACTCTTCTTCCTCTTCCTTCTCTTCTTCTTCTTCTCCCCCTCCTCTTGGCCCAGCTTGCCTTGGCTGCCCATGTGTGATTCTGTCAACAAGTGACTGTGCTCAGGCCAGGTGGCATTGCTAGAAAAATCACCCAGAGCAGTGGCACCGACTGGGTTGAATGGCAGTGAGAGCCTCACCTGAGGTAGAGGAAGTGGAGGAAAATGGCGCTAAGAAGAGCACTTGAAACAGGGCAAGGCGCGTTTCGCACTGAGGGCAAGGTCAGGAGAGATCAGAAGCAGTTTGCAACAGCCTTGGCAAAGAACACAAAAATGAGGCTGACCATTTAGGGTCACAGCCTAGGTCTACACCTACTGGAAGGCACATGTAGAAACGCAGTGTTTTAGAGCAACCTGTTTTGGCAAGACCACTAGACAAAATAGTAACTTTAGCAGGCATCTGCAATCTGCCCACCCCTGTGAAAACATTTGCCAGATTGTCCACTGCTTGCAGCATCTTCTTGCCTAGAAAGGACGGTATTTCCAGGGAAATGGAGCTATTTCAGGCCTGCTAAAACCATGACCCAGCCTCTCTTGACCAAAGTTTGATTTGATCCCATAGCTCACCTGCACCTGGTAGGCAGATTCTCCCTGCCGCCCCCAACTGAGCAAAGTTAACAGAATCAAGCACATTTTCTGCCAACATGAAGGCTGTCACGACACAAGGAGACACTGGAAGGCCATCACTGGTTCTCCTGGATGTGTTTCCAGATACATGACTACCCTCAAAACTATACGGCAGTCTCTACAGGGACAGGCAAAGGGGAAAAGCAGCTCTCCCTTTTTGACATTTGAAAAGGCTTGGGGCAGCTGCAGCTCCAAGCCACTTCGTTATCAAGATTTTAGTGCCACCTGCGGACCTCATGAATAGCAATTAAATTCTAGATTTTGTCGGCTGCCAATCTATGCTGCCCTCCATAACCTCGGAGGTTCTGGGTACAGAAATCCAGCTCATCGGGAGTGCAAAAGGTGGCAGGATTCATGAGGCTTTGTTGCAATCTTCAAACACCCCCAAGTTCACCTCGATTAAATTTATACTCCCTATCTCTGCCGCGCAGCCAGGAGATTAGGGCGCATGCTGCGGCCTCCGGGCTGAGGCAGCAAAGGCAAGCAAATAATCTCTCCTATCAAAAGAAGTTTTGTTTGTACATACAAGATCAGAAGGGGGCATAAACAACAGGCAGGCTCTCCAAGCTGCAGCGTTATCGCAGGAGCAGATAAGAGCAATAATTAAAAATTTATAGGAGGAAAAATTGGCTGCTTTGTCTGGATGGAGCAGGTTGGGGGGGGGGGTCCTAGCAGAGATCCTTCCCATGCCGGTGCGCTCACTTGTAACCCAGAGGCTGGAAAAGAGGCAGTCGAATCAGTTCTGGGTGTCAAAAGCCCTAGCTCAGACCTCCTGAATCAGAGAACAAGGGACCCCGAGGGTCATCTATTCCAACCCCCCGTAATGCACTAGGTCATAATAGATGCGGAGGCCTTCGATAACGTATTGTGGAATTTTTCTGAAAAAATCTATAGAAGAAACAGGACTTGGTGAAAACCTTGAACACTTGAACACTATCCCAGAACGGCCTGAGGGGACTAAGAGTCTTGGGGTGTCAGTCGTCCCCTTTCTCCACAAAACCTCTCCAGAAGGACTTGCGTAAGAACATGCAAAGAGCATCTGCTGGATCAGGCCAATGGCTCTTCTAGGCCAGCATCCTGTTCTCACAGTGGCCAACCAGATGCCTATATGGGTTTTAGCATCACTGCCTGACAGTGGAGTCACAGCATAGCCATTGTAGCTAGGAGACATTAACAGCCCTCTCCTGCAAGAATTTGCCTAATCCTCTTTAAAAGCCTTCTAGGTTGGTGGCCCTCACTGCTTCCTGTGGGAGGGAGTTCCACAGTTTTAACTATGCACTGCTACTTACAGAAAAGTATTTCTCAAATGCTTAGCAATAAAAATCTAAGTGGTATGGTGGCAAATAGAAGAATTAAGAGTTCCGCAGAAATTGTTCCATTGTGAGGCATTGATACCGCACCATAAACTTCCCAGAGATAAATAGCTTTAAAATTTCTCCCCTGTAATATACTTTAATGAGGGCCCATGGAATTCTGTAACAAAAGGAAAGCTGCCCAAGCCACCTTGATGAAATAATACATGCCGGCAGTTGGGGGGAAGAGCTTTGGCTAAGAGGATCAATGTTATTCTACACATAATCCGACATGAAACGCAGGAGGGCTCAGTTGTGCTCCATCTCGTTGAGTGTGATGCCAGGGTGGGCACCCCTTGTGGGAGCCCCAGGATAGGGAGGAACAGGCACTGCCACCCCGCCCTCCAAGTGGGGCTCCTCTCTGCCCATGGAGCCACCTGCCAGGGGATGTGCACTGCCTTCATAAAACTCAGGGCAGGTGAAAAAGACGCCCCATTCCTTCAGGGCAACGCCATCTCTCTGGCCTTGGGCTGCCACAGAGTGGTAGGGCTGTTAGGGGCTCCAGGGGTCACCTGTGGAGCAAGAGTGCTGCTCCACAGGGTGGGATCCAGACCAACGGCTTCAAGTTACAAGAAAGGAGATTCCGATTAAACGTCAAGGAGAATTTTCTGACGATAAGAGCCTTTGTCTGTGGAATGGAGAAGTTGGCAAGCTCTTCTTCATAGGGTTTCTTTAAGCAAAGGTCGGGTGGCCATCTCTCACGGAGTCTTTCGCGGTGGTTCCTGTGTTTCAGGGGGCTGGACTAGATGGTCCTTGGGGTTCCTTCCAGTTCTATTACCTTGACAGGCAAACCATGTTTGGATTTGATCCACCTGCTGGACAGGTGTGCTCCTCTGTGCGCATTGCATCTGACTCAGAGAAAGAACCAAGGGGTCATCACAGGAACAGCTAATTATCTGCAGCAACAGCCAGGAAAGCGCCCCCTTGTGAGCCGCTGCCAGCAGACCTGCTTTTGTAAGACATCGTTCTCTGCTTAGCGCTTAAGGTGCCCCCTCCCTTCCGGGGAAATTTGCCCTGGGAGCGTGTGCTTCACAAGCAGATGCAACCAACACATTTTTCACTGGCAAAGCGTTTCAGGAAGGTTGTCATCTCAGCTGGCGTAATTAGACTTCTGAGTTAATGGGCCATAAAGGCGGACAAGGAGACGTGTGCCACACGCAGGGCTTGCAAAACATCTGGCTGGCTGCCACTTCGGCCGAAGGACGTGTCCTCCTTCCCGCCCCAGGCAACCCCCGCCCCACCCAGGTATCCGCTCTGGGCACCAGCTGCCAGGAAGGTCTCCTGCACAAGGGAAGGGCAGGCAAAGAGTTGGGGGGATGGCGCTGAAGCATTTCCTCCTAGGAGAAGAATGCAGAGTGCAAAGATCAAGAATTTTGCAAGGAAGGAACCACAGCCTAGTGACAGAGCTTTGCATGCAGGAGGTCTCAAGTTCGTTCCCCAGCAATGTCTGCAGTTAAAAGGACTGGAAAACAGGTGATGGGAAAGAGAGGCAGAGAGACCACCGGCAAGAGCAGCTGCAGCTGGCCAGAGTAGACAAGACAGGAATGGATGGAGAAATAGTCTGACCTGCAACACGGCAGCTACCTATTTTCCTAAGCAGAGCTAAGAAGTGGCTGTTTCAGGATCTCAAGACCATTGACAAAAGAAGTTCCAAGTCTGCTTCTGCATTAGCCTTTCATGAGGCTGTGCCTTTAGACCTTAAGGCTGCTGCATAATTGGATGTTTGCAACCTCACATCTCTGCAAAGGGAGGCTATTTGGGGGAAAGAGACGCTTATGAGAGGTGATACTCACCTCCCTAGGCCCAGAAAACAATGGAGGTGAAGCTGAAGGAGCTACTCCGGGAACCGGACGACTCTTCCCGTCTATTCCTCTCCTGCCTTTTCTTAATGGAAGTGATTCTACATGGTCTTGTTCAGTCCTAGCTGAATTGGATCCTTTCAGCTGGAGGGGCCAGGAACTGCAACTAGCACTCTCCACACGTACACACAAACACCCAGTGGATTCTGCCCGCTGTGTTTTGTAGCCCATCTTCCAAGGACATGAAATTTCGAAGTTCAATATTCTGTACAAACCCACATGCAAATTCCAAAGCACTAACCTACACAGAAAAAACACCATGAACTGCCCCAAACAGACACATTTGCACACTCAAATTATGTATCGCCTTTCCACCTAAGCTCAACGTGGCGCACAGCGGTTCCCCTCTTTACTTAATCCCCACAACAATCCTACGAGGTAGGTTATGCTGATCGGCAGTGACTGGTCCAAGGCACCCCAGTGGGTGAATGGGGATTTGAACCTCAGTCTCCCAGATGCTGATTTTAATGTATGGATGTTAATATCATGCTTGTATAGCAACACAGAAATACACACACACACACACACACACACACACACACACACACACTGGCAACAAAACTCTACTCTAGGGTAGCAACACTCTGAACCAAGCTATAGGGAGACAGACAGAGTCTGATCTCCGTGCTGCACTTATTACCTCAGAAACAAACACAAACACTGCTAATAAGAAAGTAAAGCTGGTTCCAGACTTCAGTTCCCAGTGGCGCTATTTTTATGAAGTTTGCAGCAGCAAATATTACAGTTTCAAAGAGCCTAATGGAAATCACCATGCTTGATGATGACTTTGTGAAATCCCACCAGGGTATAGAATTGCAACTGCTCCCCCCCCCTCTCTCTTACACACACACACACACACACACACACACACACACACACACTGTTCTACATTAGTTCATCATTCTCTGCAAGTGTTCAACCCCAGAACTGCTGCTCTTCTTCCAACGACCTTGCACAATCCATTTCTTTCCACTACGGGCTCTTGGACTTGCTTCCAATCCAACTCATGCAGGCGACAGTTGGTGCACTGAAAAAGGCTGGAGCTGGTGGGCCATCTTCAATAATTGGCCGCTCCTTCCCTCCAGTGCTTGGGCTCAGCCGGACAGTGAACCTGAAGAAGACCCAAGGTGCATCGCTGCTATCCAAGGCAAGCTTGAGGAAATGCTCTTTGAGACACACGCACTGCTGCTACGGTCTAGCATTTCAGGTACTTCCCAAACTCCAAATCCCAGCCCTTGAGGAAGTGAGCCCCAAACCTGAGCAGGTGGTTAAAAAGGAGGGAAAGAACCGGAAGCCATCTCTGAAGCAAAGTCAGATGCAGAAAGCAGTAGAAAGGAGAGGCAAGAGTTTGGGAAAGGTTCAGAAAAGAGAAACCAAAATGATCAAGGGGGTGGAGAAAGGCTGCAACGTTTGTGACTTTTCAGTTTAGCGGAAAGGTGACATTATTGCATGGAGAAACGGGATAGGGAAGAGAGCTGCTCTTGTACTCTAATCCGGCTTGCTGGTTTCCCATTGAGGCATCTGGTCAGCCACTGTGAGAACAAGATGCTGGACTAGATGGGCGAATGGCTTGAGTCAGGAGGCACTTCTTACATTCTTGCTCCACGCTGAAATGTATTTGAAGGAAGTATGCATGGGCTAGTGGTTGATGGCTGAAGGTCTGGCCTTATTGTCTTCAGTCCACAATCTCAAGCATCTCCAGTAAGCAGGGATAGCCAAGCCCCCCGAGCCTGAGATCCTGGAGAGCTGCTGATGGTGAGAACAGACACTAATAGGCTTAGATGGACTAAAGGCCTGGCCTGGCCAATATCCCTTGCAGTGCTCAAATTATGCACCAAGAAAAGCCAGCTTTCTGTAACCTGCAGAAAGCACGTGCCTTGAAGCAAAAGCAGGTGTATATTTTTTGTTCGTTTGAAAGAATAGTTTCTGCTTCTTACTGGTCCAGGGGTAGGGGGAATAGCTCTGAACAGCATGGAAGAGACATCCCTCCCCCCGCTGATGCCAGATCTTGCTGCTCAGCTGACCCAGCTCATTTCTTCTCTTTTCCTTTCCTCACCTGCCCCCTCTTCTCCATCACGCTCTGATTTCTGCAAGGTATTCTCTGCCTGCACTTTGCCACAGCTCCTGGGAACAGGCTTTCAAAAACATCAAGCGGCTGTTCTGAAGCAGAGTTTTCTTTCGGGTGCCGATTTCTGGGTCCGCTTTCAAATGCTGCATTTTGCAGAATCACACCACGCAGGTCCCTAAGCGTGGATGATGGGGGCACAGGGGCTGGATGAACACGGGGCCTGTGGAGGGGTGGGGAGAGGTGCTTAGAGCTGGCAGGGATGCTGGAGGAATTTCGAAGCAAAGTAGATCCAAGCTCAGTGGTGAGATTTTGTAAACACCACCAAAAACCATCAAGACACACATTTTAATCCTTGTTTAACACAAAGTGCCTGTTAGTGAACAGCTTAATGCCATTCTTTAATTTAAATGGCATTGAGTGTTTAAGGCTTTATAGTCTGGCAGGAAAAAAAATCCTCTTTGGAGATTTCTGGCTCAGAAGGGTAGGTGGCATGTATACACACAAACACCATCCTAACACATGGAGGACTTTGCACCTCTCGGGGTCCAGCTAGGTGTTGCATGCAGGTACTATCCCAAAGGCTCTGATTAAGCAGGAAAAGCTGACTCCGAAGAGGAACAGCGATAAGGAGCGATGCCAGATCCAAGATGCCCATGTTGGGGTTTAAAGCCCTAAACATCTCAGGCTCCAAATACTTGAAAGACGAGAGCACCCTCCCCACATCATATAAATTCCCAGTGGATGCTGAGGATGACCTCTTTACAATGGCCTCTGACACCTGAGAATTTGTGCTTTTAGGAGCCGCCCTATTCTTGTGACTGTAATTAGTTTTGAATTGTTTTTAATACAGCGTTTTTTAAAAGTTGCTGCTATCTGCTCTAGGGCCTTAGGGTGAAGGGCAGGTGAGAAATCTTCATAATAATGGCCTTACAAGTGGGCGGTGTTGCTAGCTGATTTTATAGACACAAAATCCTATCGAGCTGCCATTCATTCATCAAGGACCAGCAACGCAGAGCAATTCCTTTCCAAGACTAAGGCTTCAACAATAAGAGCAAGTACTGACTCTGAGTGCCCTTTACCTATATCTGAACCATGTCTTTTCTCAGTAACCACCTGTTTACCAACTTTTCAGACAATGGTGGTGCCAAAAGCACAGTTTGAGTATGACTCAGGGTGACTTAAGATCTTAAATTCCGTACGAGAAGACGACATAGGAGGAAGGAGGCAATGAAGAGGCCGCTGCTAGAAGAGGAAAAAGGTGCTGCATTCTGTTCTTTAGCAACGTCCTCTGAATTTTAGGTGTTTCCTGACACCCATGAGGTCAGCAATGAACTAGGCACAATGCGACTGAGGTTCATTATAGCATGCAACCCAGCAGGAATCCCTGGGAAAACTAGAACACCTGCCTTTGCAAGCACCATCAAGAATGCAAAAGGAAGGTCCTGGTGGATCTTTGGGAGTGGAGAAGACAGTGACATGAGATCTTGCATGTAAGAATCCTGCAGCTAGTCTTTTGAAGATGCTGCTTGGGAGGGTAAGGGGGTCTGTAAGGGAGGGAGATTTTGTGGGCTGCGCCATACAGTAACTCTGACGAGGACAGATGAGAGCAGACCAAAGCGGTTAAGTTGATGGACACGCCAAGGGACAAACTGAGCCCAGAGGGCTCTCTGAGTGACATCTGTTGGAGGCAGAATAACATTGGGCTTGATGGCCAGCTGTTTTGAGCTTGTAAATATGCTTGCACTATAGCACAATTAGCCTTCCTTTTCATGCCCCCGCCCAGATTTCACTAGGGTCGTTCTATTCACTATTCCAGTGTACAAGGGGGTCACATCTGAGCACTGGAGAGAAAGCAACTCCCAAACCAGGTCAACTGGGATTAACAGCTCCAGAGAATTCAGAGTTTTGCCTTCCCAAAATGGGCATTGTTCTGATAGATTGCTCTTTCTCAACCACTAAGCTGGGCTGACGCCCAAACATCCAGCGTTAGTTCTATACAGTGGTACCTCCGGTTACGAACTCAATTCGTTCCAGAGGTCTGTTCTTAACCCGAAACTGTTCTTAACATGAGGTGTGCTTGCGCTAATGGGGCCTCCCGCTGCTGCCACCACGCGACTTCCACTCGCATCCCGGGGCAAGGTTCGCAACCAGGAGCATCTACTTCCGGGTTAGCGGAGCTCGTTACCCGAAGCGTTCATAAGGAGGATGGTACGTAACCCGAGGTTCCACTGTAAATTTTAAAGACTAAAATATTTTGTGGACACTACAGGATCGCATACAAAGCAGGGGGCAAGCTCTGCATCCATTGCTTACATCAACTGAGTTGAAGATGGTCCAGCTGTGAATATAGGGCCCAGGTGAAAACGATGGCCCAGCCGTGGCTCGTGTGGGGCACAGGATTCAGATTCAGAAACGGCTAGACCTAGAGACCCTCTCAAGCCATCTATGCCTATAGCCCTGCTGGGTTGTCTGAGCACAAGGAGAAATCTAGCATGGCTTGGGAAGGATGTGAAACTGCTGCACCACACACAAACACACATGTACACACACTCCTTCATCAGTATAATGGCCAGCCAAGCTTTAGGGAGGCCGGTTAAACATCTCTATTAACTGGAATTGCTACAATCTCAACAACTCACCTGCCCAGTGATGCAAAACAAAGAAAATTGAACCCACCAAAAAATAAATTTTAAAAAACCCACTATTTTAAGTCTATCAAGTCCACTCCTGGATTCTGTGAATCCTGCCCTCCTCCTCCTCCTTCTTCTTCTTCTTCTTCTTCTTCTTCTTCTTCTTCTTCTTCTTCTTCTTCTTCTTCTTCTTCCTGGGAACCTTAAGTGACAGGCAGGGCCTGGGAAACAAAACTAACCCATTCTCCCCTGTAACAACCTTCACTCATTGGATGCCCTCTTTCACCAACCAGGGTGGTGAGCTGCATGCTGGGTGCAAGGAAAGCTGTACCCCTGCCAAGTCTCCCATGGTTCTATCCCACCCCATCTCAGAAGGAAGTGAAAACTCCACTTTGCCATACAGAATTGGCTGCCTCTGTGTGGCAAGCAGGCCTCCCTCCTCTTCCCACCCCAAAAGCTACCATCCATGATGGCAGCTTTCCAAAGCCTCCTGGTGCTCTGCCTGGAGTCCTCTTTGCACCCGTTCCCAGCAGAGAATCCAAGGCGTAGAAACTCAACTGGGCAGCTATCACAGCCCTGTGAAAACGTGTCTTGCCAACCCATTGCCTTCATTAATATAATGTTATCGCGTTCCTAATGCTGGTGCTCTAAAGCAAATGTTCTGTTACCAGCTCACCCACTGGCACATTTTTCAGCAGGGAAACAGCTGCTCGCTGAACCAGTCACACGCACACCCGCCGCCCCTCGCCCCCAAGTGCAATCTTGTCAACAGCACAACACAGGCTTCTGCCCTCTCCTTTTCCAGCAGGCAGAAAAAACACACATCTCTCAGCTTATGTTCTGCTCTGGAGAAGTAAGGAGGGTGTGGGAAAGACACCCCATCTCTCCATTTGGAATGTGCATTCCGCTGCGATTTTTGCGGCACTTGTTTTTTCAGTGCATCAAACAATACTGTCTACCTGGTTTGTGTGTGTGTGTGTGTGTGTGTGTGTGTGTTTAATGGATAATCCTCACTAGTCAGTGGTGACTCATTTTCATTCACCACTGCCTGCCACAGGAGGGTCAGCCTTTCCTGCCAGCATCTCCACCCCTTGGCAGTAGCGGCAGTGCCGACGCCGAGACCAGCGGCAGATCACGTTGGTGGGGCTTCTGGATCTCCTCCAGGGAGCGGGCGGCTGGGTGGTGGAAGGAAACCGAGAAGGGGATGGAGGGGGAACACAGGAGAGTCACAAGCAGTTTGTGCCTGCGACGCCTGATGTTCACGTCACACTTCAGTGCGCGGAGCCAGGAAAAAACACGGCTTTGGAGGTGACATTTGCAGTTGGCTCATTACTCTTTTCAAAAGAGCCTGGCATCAAAGAGACAGCTTCAAACGGCAGGCTCACATGCACATATGCAGGAGCTAATTAACCGCCATGCTGGTAGCAGCCAGAGAGGAGGAGACGCTGGCAAGCGACTCAGAGTTACAAGCGCTTCCTGGCGGCGCAAGTCCATTGAGGCTGCACTGCAAACTATGAGGCTGGCGAAGGGTTCGTGGTCAGCAAGGTAGGCCGTGTGGGATTAAATCCTACCTTCGTGCTCCTTCTCAGAGGTCCCAACCTTCTTTATTTTCTTGGGGGACTTCATGAAGAGCGGAAAGATGGTCCGAAGGCCGAGGATGTCAACAAACTTGTGGCAGTTGTCTGCTCCCTCGGGCCCAATCATGGCGTGGTCCAAAACCTTCAGGGCACTGCTCCGGGAGATCTTCTTCTCTCTGTAGAAGCAGAAGGACTTTTGTCAGTGAACTGGGCAATGCACTTTGCCACAAGATACAGAAGGTTTTCCTCAGCCAGTAGGATGAGCCTGCACGCAATGATGAACAAGCAGCAAAGTTCAGTCTTAGTCCGCAGAAGAGAGAGGATCGGAGCACTCTCTATTTTGGTTTGGCCACTGAGACACAGTGAACTTCTCTGCCTCCTTTCCTCTTGTACCAACAGCTAAAATGTATTGTTTGATGTATTACAGTATTTTAATATTTTTTTGGAAGCCGCCCAGAGTGGCTGGGGAAGCCCAGCTAGATGGGCAGGGTATAAATAATAAATTATTATTATTATTATTATTATTATTATTATTATTATTATTATTATTATTATTATTATTATTATTAGGGCACACTTGCTCTTTTAGGTCCACCGCATAAGTAAGCACCAATGAATGAGAAATTTGCTTGCACATCAGTAGGCAAGAAACCAATCCTTTCACACAGTTAGAATCAGAAATCTGTAAGTCGGAAGGGACCCCCAAGAGCAATCAAGTTATCTTTTTTTTTTTTTTGGTAGATAATTTTATTGATTTTTTCACAGTTAATTTCCACAATTAACCACAAAAAACACCCCCCCATCCCCATTCACAAAAACATTTCAAAACCTTATCTTTGATGTTCTTTAGACCTCATGACTTCTCTCCATTCTCTCTTCTGGTTCTGTATATTAACAAAATTCTGCATTTTCATACACAAACTTCATCAGTTCTGATTCTGATTCTAACAAAATTCTTCTGCATTTCCTTACGCATACAGTGGTACCTCGGGTTAAGTACTTAATTCATTCCGGAGGTCCATCCTTAACCTGAAACTGTTCTTAACCTGAAGCACCACTTTAGCTAATGGGGCCGCGATTTCTGTTCTCATCCTGAAGCAAAGTTCTTAACCCGAGGTACTATTTCTGGGTTAGCGGAGTCTGTAACCTGAAGCGTATGTAACCCGCGGTACCAATGTACTTCGTCAGTTCTTCTTCTTCTAATTTTATCCAAATTTTGCTGATTGCAAGTGTGTAATCTGAGCCTGCCAATGTATCAATTTATTTACATTACTTTGCACATATACAATAAGTATTTCCCATTCTTTTCCCTAACCTTGGCATATTTAAATTTCACTGGAAGGCGACTATCAGTTAAGTCTGATTTAAAGTCCTGCTCACCTTCCTCACAGTCTCCTCTTAGTCTCATAGGCTGCAATTCCTGCCTCATTTAAGCCACCAAGGCATTCCCAAATGTTTTCTGCCCACCCCCCATGCCATCCATATCTGCCCTTAGTGTCTCCTGCTATTTCTTCATATCAATCACAATTTCCATTTTACTAAAAATTTCCTCTAGCCCTTGCATCAAGTCCTACACCACATCTGTTTCCTTTGTCACTGGTTCTACCTTAATAATCAGTTTTGTCACCATTTTGGTATTTTTGTCCAAGAGCAAGCAAGTTCAACCCCCTGCAATGCAGGAATCGCAGCTGAAGAATCCCTGACAGACGGCCACCCAACCTCTGTTTAAAAACACTACTGATCATCATTTGGCACTTTCAATTTGGAGGATGGATGGCGGCTAACTGATTGAGGTTGAATCCTGACAAGACAGAAGTACTGTTTTTGGGGAACAGGAGACGGGCGGGTGTGGAGGACTCCCTGGTCCTGAATGGGGTAACTGTGTCCCTGAAGGACCAGGTGTGCAGCCTGGGAGTCATTTTGGACTCACAGCTGTCCATGGAGGCACAGGTCAAATCCGTGTCCAGGGCAGCTGTGTACCAGCTCCATCTGGTACGCAGGCTGAGACCCTACCTGCCCGCAGACTGTATTGCCAGAGCGGTGCATGCTCTAGTTATCTCCTACATGGACTACTGCAATGCGCTCTATGTGGGGCTATCTTTGAACATGACCTGGAAACTACATCTAATCCAAAATGCGGCAGCTAGACTGGTGACTGGGAGCGGCCGCCGAGACCATATAACACCGGTCTTGAAGTACCTACACTGGCTCCCAGTACGTTTCCAAGGACAATTCAAAGTGTTGGTGCTGACCTTTCAAGCCCTAAACGGCCTCGGTCCAGTATACAGGAAGGAGCATCTCCACCCCCATTGTTCTGCCTGGACACTGAGGTCCAGCGCTGAGGGCCTTCTGGCGGTGAGAAGTGAAGCTACAGGGAACCAGGCAGAGGGCCTTCTCGGTAGTGGCACCCGCCCTGTGGAACACCCTTCCACCAGATGTCAAAGAGAAGAACAACTACCAGGCTTTTAGAAGACATCTGAAGGCAGCCCTGTTCAGGGAAGCTTTTAATGTTTAACAGACTACTGTATTTTAATTCTTTTTGGAAGCTGCCCAGAGTGGCTGGGGAAACCCAGCCAGATGGGCGGGGTATAAATAAATAAATTATTATTATTATTATTATTATTATTATTATTACTACTACTACTACTACTACCTTAGTGCTTTACAGTCTTCATTGTGCTTGTGACCATAGGGCGGATCAATGCTCTACCCATTTCACAGATGTGGAAACAGAAGCTGAGAGAGTGAATAGACCAAGACTGCACAACAACCACATGATGGAGATGGGACCCATGTCTCCCAGTTCCAAGTCCAACTGTCTATATGGAGAACCCCAACCATCTCAGTGCCTGAGTTGGAACCCTTTCAATTCCAAAGCTCGATTTTGTACTCTACTCCAGCTTTCTTCAACCTGCTACCCGATCCAGATGGCTTGGACTACAACTCCCATCAGCCCTAGTCGGAATCTGGAAGGCGCAAGGTCAGGGAAGGCTAGGCTAACCTTTCGAGAGAACCTGGACTGTCAGCTGCACACAACCTCCCTTTCTGAAGCCAAGAGAGATTCCTTTAAGCTGTATCCCCAGTACAGGGGAGGGTGGAAGTCAGCCACGATTACAGTCTAATTCTCAAACATGAAACAGAGTGCAAATTTATTTCACACAAGGTGTTCTTGTTGTTTTATTGACCTTTTGTACATGGGGACTGGGTCTCCCCTCTTACAGCTGTAACTAGCAAGAGGGATGAGGCGCAATGGATATGTCAAGCGAGGGGGAAGCACTCCCTACTCATAGCCATATTGATCCGCTAATAATGTTTCATATTTCTTGTATGGCAGCTACATGTGTGTGCAAGGAAGCAGAAACGGGGAATGGAGGAAAGGAAGAAGCCACATTCAGGCTCTTACACCTGCTCAATTCCGTTTCACATTTTCATTTCAAACGTACGCTTAAAGCATGCAATATGTGAAGTGGCCCTTTATAGGATGCCATCCTCTCACACCCCCAGAACCCAGCAACCCACAATGGTTTACCAGCAAGCAACTTAATTATTTTAGGTGGATGTGTGTTTTTCTTCCCTGTGTTCAAGAGCAAAGCTGGAACTCAGCCCTCACTTTGGCCTGTGAATGCAGAACACCAGTAAGCAAATCAGCCAGGATTTTCTGCCTTTTTCCATGGCTGTTGCCAGCAGCAGGGAATGAAACAGGCACTTCGCAAAATGCTGCTGCAAAATGCCACTGCGGACGTATGTTTGAAATTCATGCCAACAAAGAGAATGCAAGGAAGCGGGCGTTTGATTGCCGACACAGCTCCATTCAGCAAAGCACAACTCCCAATTTGTTCGGGGGCGGGCGTCCGATTTGGAGAAACAAAAATCCTGAAGCAAAACCAAAAGAGAAGAACAGCCACCAAGATGCTTGAATTGGAACATGAGCAGATGAGAGGAAGGGAAGAAAGAGGATGAACAAACCTTGGCAGCTTCTTGCAAGTCAAAGCCAACTCCTTCCAACACGACGCTAAAAAGGCCGGCACAGCCTCACGCTGGGCCCAGCCAAGGAGGGTCAATTCCTTGCCTCCTTGATCCCAGAACACAGGGCTGCGTTGCCAGAGGCAGACGTCAGGCATCCTGCTTGCCCTGTGCTGTGTAGGGAAGCCTCCAGGGAAGCCAAGAGGGCAGAAGGAGGAAGAGGAGCGGGATTAAAATTGCACACATGGTAGCGGCAAAGAGCAGCAGCTTCAGGATTAATTCCTCCACCACTGCCCTTCCATAAAGCGCCGTCCAACTTGCCCATGCCCAGAGTGCCTTTCTGCCTCGTGTTTCACAGCCAGTGACACAAATCATGCAAAAGAGGGGAAGGGAATTGCAAAATATGATGGCACATGGGGTATGCATTAGACTGCAGGTCTGCGGAATCATATGACTGTAGAGTTGGAAGCATAGCTGTCAAGGTTTTCCTTTTTTAAAGGGAAATTCCCTTATTCCAAATAGGATTCCTCACAAGAAAAGGGGAAAGTTGACAGCTATGATTGGAAGGGACCCAAGGGTCATCTAGTCCAACCTCCTGCAACGCAGAAATCACAGTTAAAGAATCCCTGGCAGACAGCCACCCATCCAAGCAACCAATCACAGCTGCACCCTAGAGAAGGCGCTCAAGACGGCACACGCACGTCACACTCCATGCCTCCATTTTATCCCAACAAAAATTCTTCAATGTAGGTGACGCCACTTCTGAGATCTTAACACCAAGAGGTAAACCGAGAGGTAAATTATTGCAACTTAAATGTGCAACCATATTGCCCAGCTGCTTTATTAGAAGCCTGCCCTGATTCATCTATTAAGAATACTTCTACACCCCTTTTCACAAGATGTCTCAAAGGAGTGCGCAATGTAAAGCAATACAGAAAGCTACCCAAGAAATCTGCACCTTGTACGGTGGAGCAGGCCAAGTGAGTTGATGCTTGGATAGAACGTCACTGTAAGACGAACCCATTTCACAGGCTACCCTTTTGAGTGCTCAGCAGGGCAGCACAGAGCGCTTACAGGAAGGAGCCTGCTGTGGAAAGTAATCCACTCACCTCCTCCTCCCTCTCCTGCCCTTGCCACTTCCAGCTCTCCTTCACCTTGCTAGCGGCAATAATAAAAGGCTAAAAAATAAAGTTCAGGTTTTGGCTGGAGAACTTCAGGACTCCTTTTTCGGGGGAAGTAATTGCATATTGATCAGCATTTAGGCAGGTTGCAGGGAGCTGATCTCTGGAATATTCATTGGGTTTAAGTTCAGGCTTGTAGAGATCAATAGCTGTTTGACTGGACTGTCTCAGGTTGATTTTATTTGAAATATTTATTCTACTAGAGGGCAAGCAGTTTATCTTAGTCTCATCTTGGGCTTATTGAAATCTCTCTTGGGTGAGAACTAATTCAGACACCACAGCCTGGGAGCCTCACCAAACGAGCGACTGACCTGGACCTTAAAAAGACCAGGAACAAACTCATTGCACTGACAACTTCCTGGCACTGGAAACCCACCAGGCCAAGCACAACTCATGCGAAGGCTCAAAAAACCTCCTGGCTTTGGTACATGTCCAAAACTGAAAGAAATGGGGGTGGTGATATAATAAGCACCCAGCAGGTCACCAAGCAAAGCTAGTGGACTGCCTTTGGCTTGGCGAGTCACAAGTTGTGCAAGCAGGAGAGTGAAGGTGGATCAGCCTCCAAGATGGAGAAGAGGACAGTCACAGGGGTGGCGATGGTGGCGGGGGGTTCCAGAAGGAGGCCGTCCAAAGAGCGCTTCAAAAGAAACCCAGAAACCACTCTTGGTGGACTATATGCTACATGCTCTGCAGCTGCTAGGAGTCAAGGGCAGGATTTGACCACAAGAGCAGCCCTCTCCCCTCCTGTGGCCTCCAGCAAGTGGTCTTCAGAAGCACTGCTGTCAAACCCTGCCCTTCCTTGTTCCTGTCAGGAAGGAAGACAAAAGACCCCAAGAAACTCCCCCAAGGCAGGGTACCAGAAGCCAAAGTCACTTCACCGAAGGACTGTTATCGCAGGATGTTTGCAGAAGGGTGCGCATTAGGAAACAGTGGCGCGAGGCTCTGATTCTGCTAGATAAACACAGCATGAGGCTGTGCTGAAAGGAAATTTCAGTAGATACACATTAATTTTCGGGTTTCCAAGGAGCTGATGTGACATGAAAACAAGAGACGTAATGAAATATTTTTGCAGGGGCTGCTGCAGTGCGTTCTGCATGCAAACGCACTCCTGACTTTCATGCGTTATTCCTGACTGGGCCCACAACCCTCTTGCAGCCAGCAAAGGTGGTCAAGGGAAGCCACCACAAATGGCTTTGCAAGAGATCCTCCCCACCCCACCCTGCCAAGAAAAGCTTTATGAACCTTCTCCCCCACACTCACTATGTGTCTCCATTTCCCCTATGTGTTTCCTGGCACTTAAAAGTCAAGACAAGCTCATTCCCTGCTTGCTATAAATACAGGGTGAGGCCTTCCCAGGTAGCTGCTTGAGAGAAGGAGGGTTTCTCCTCCACACAAGAAGGGGTGTAATAAGTCTCGTGCCAATGCTCCCAAGGCACTTGACAATGCGGTTCTCTCTTTCTCTCTCTCTCTGCAAGCCTCAGAAGGACACCTCACTTTCTCTCCTGGAAGCCTCAGGCAGCTCCCAATCTGGAGAAAGAAATTGAATTGTGCTTGGGGAGAGACCTTAATTGGATGTGACATTTCTAAACCTCCAGTTGGAGGCCACCAACCTGCAAACTGCATTTGCTCATTTGCAGCCAAGGCAAATACGCTCCCCACTGATGGAATGGAGTGCACACATGCAAGCAAGCAATCTCGCCTCCTCCCTGGCCTGGCCTTCTCTCCTCCTCCTCCTCCTCACGTGGGACACATCCAATTTACAGGAAGGTGGTCCGAGGGCAAAGGCCCTCCCCACGTCCCTTGCTGAATAAGCAAACAGGAATCCCACCCATGCAGACTCTTCACATTTGGACCAAAAATGATGCGGCTCCTTCCAGCGGCCTCCCCTTGCCCTTCACAGAGAGAACGTGCCCCATCTCCATACGGATGAGGCACTCTTAACTGCCCCGGCCCCCTTCAGTTCACAGGATCCACATTCACTACAGAAAACATTGCTTTCTTGCCACTGAAACAAGCGACCTCAGTGCACTCTAGGTGTAAGTAAAACCAGCGGAACTGGTATTCCAGCAATACCAGTTGTGGGAACCACTTTGAGGGGGGTGTCCTTGTGCTCGAATCCTGCCTGTGAATTAGCCACTGTGGGAACAGTTCGCCCCAGCCTGGTCCAGCAGGGCTCTTATGTTCTTGTGCAGAGTCAGACTCATCAAGCTGTCTTCTTCAAGTGGGAGGAGCTCTCCTAGGCCATCTAGAAATGGTTCCTGCCCATGACCAGCTGCCAAAGACACCAGCAATTTAACCTGAGCCGTTCTGTGTGCAAAGCATGCATTTCACCACTAACCTATGGACCATTCCTCCAGCATGAAGGGAAGGATATATGCCAGAGTTTAATTCCTTCCCCTCTAGAACATGGAAGATTTAGAGTCCAGATTCTCACAACTTGCTGCACCAGGTTCACCTCTACCCAGTGGCAAAACCTCTCATTGAAGCTAGTGGAGTTTGAGGAGGAGGCGAGGTTGGGTCAAGTTATACCATGATGATGATGATCTGCCCTTCATCACCGGGTCCAGGACAGGACACAACCATTTAAAATTCAGATTTAAAATGAAAGAGATTACAGGAAAAGGGTAGGTCCTGAAAACACGCATCTCAGGTGTCCAAGGTACAGGTAGAGGTGCATCTTCAGCAGTCACCAAAAGCTGTAGAGTGAAGAAGCCAGATGCACCTCTGTGGGAAGGGAATGGCACAACTTAAGGACTGCCGCAGAGAATGCCTCTCCAAGACTAACCCCTCCCCAAACTTCTGAGGGAGCTGGAACTAACAATGGTCTCAACACCCGAGAGGGTTTGCAGGGAAGGAGGCGGTCTCTAGGGTACCTGGGGCCTAGCCCTTTAGGGCTTTGAACACTAATGTGAGTTTCTTGAATTGAACGGGGCAACGAACTGGCAGCCAATGCCGCTGTCTTAGAACAGGAGCTGCAGGGGTTCTGAAGGCAACTCAGCCAGGAATCGGACCGCTGCATCTTGGACCAGCTGGAAGTTTCAAGAGTCGTCTTCAAGGGCAACCCCAAGTCGCCACACTGCAATAATTTGGTCCAGATTCTGTGGGCTACAACTGCAGTCAGTCCCAACCAACGGCCAAGTATGATGCAGCTGCAATCAACAGCATATGGAAGCATCATGTTGACTGTGCCCTGGCCTTTAGTATTTGGAGGCCGTGACTTTGTGCCATCTGAAGACTCACGAATACAGCAATGGGAAATGGCTGCGCATTTTGGGTTGTGCACACACAAACACCCCATGCCTAGCCATCCCTATCAGGGAAAGAGACGTCCCACTCCATTCTATGGTGGAGGCAGAGGTGCTACAGCAGCAGCAGCAACAGATGGGGCTGCTGGTTTATTTACGCTTTGCCCTTCAGAGCTCCTTTTAAATGCAGCTGCGTCCAGGGAGACATTTTCTCCTTGTTGTTATTTGCCAGCTAGTACCAGGGAAGAGAAGGGGGGTGAACAGCACAGTCCCCTCCCCACTCCACCCAAAAAAGGAAGGGAAGCCATTAAAAAAAATAAAAATTAAAATGCAAGGTCCCACCCATATGGCTCAAGGACTCCAGGTGATTAGTTCTGCAAGGCTAGCCGTGCAAGCTTAGCGTTCAGAGGAGAAAAGGACGGGAAATCCAGGAGGCGGGGGGGGGGGGGGAGAGAGAGAGAGAGAGAGAGAGAGAGAGAGAGGAGAAGCCTCCCTCTTGTTCAGGGTTTCAGAGCTTTGCAGCTTTGCTTTAATTAGCCTTAAGAAAACTCAGCACTCCGGTCTGAATAATAATCCACGTTCCTGGTTATTTATTCAGTTCCCTACTGCTGCTGCCGTTGCACATTACCAGCCTTAGTCTGCAGGAATAGATCATTTCTTGCCAGCTAGCACTTGCCAGCCGCCTCTCTGCGCCGCTCAGCCCACCCAGGGAAAGTGAGCGAGTGGGCGGGCAGGCAGGAAGCCCTGGGCAGGGCACGGTTTCGGGACGGGCAAGGAGAGATGGATGCCAGAGGGGGCAAGGAAGGCATCGAGGCTGGGACTTGGGCACGCAAGGGGGAACGAAAAAATGGGAGGAGGGTCCGGAAGCTTGTTTCATTTAAAAAGCTCACTCTTAGCAGGGTTAACAGAAGGGGGGAGAAAAAGGGAGGCAGAGCTTTTTAGCTACCTCCACAGAATGTCTCTCCGTAGCCACTTGTGGGACTCGCAAGAAACAATGATTGAGCGGCCAGCAAAAGCCTCCAGCACAAAGCCTGGTTGGCAGCACTTTGATTCCAGCTGTGAATTTTGGACATGCAAAAGACAAAGAAGTCTAACGTGAGAAGTGTGTGTCTTCTGTACGCCGAGAGGAAGTGGGCTGCCATTCAGACCCACCTCCCTCACAGACACCGTAAGGCTCCGAATACAGGCACGTGTGGGGTGCCTTCAGTCCAGTACACACACACCCCGCCCCAAAACACAAGCCGTTTGCACAGATGCCTTTGCTGCTGTATATGAAAACATCTCTGGGAGAGCAGGAGCTGGCGGCAGAGGGAGGTATCTCCAAATGGGCCTGCAGTGACCACCATCAACATCTCAGGGTGCCATACAGGCCTTCAGTCTAGTACTTAAGAAGAACATCTGCCGGATGAGGCCAATGGCCTCCCAGTGGACAACCAGACGCCCCAATGCGAAATGCACAAGTAGGATTGGAGCTCAAAAGCAACTCTCCCTTCCTGTGGCTTCTGGCAGCTGGTATTCAGAAGCATCCAGCGTCCCATCCTGGCTAGTCAGCCTCTCCATCGCCCTCTCCTCCATGCAGCTGTCTAATCCTCTTTTCAAGATATCCTCCTTGTCACAACAGCTCCACCAGCTATCGGTCAGTTTCCAGCACAATTCAAAGTGCTGGTTCTGACCTATAAAGCCCTATACGGCTTAGGTCCAGGCTTTCTGAAGAACCGTAATATTCCGTATGAACCTGCTCGGGTTTTGAGATCTTTGGGCACAGGCCCTTCTCTCAGCCCTGCCACCTTCACAGGCACACTTGGTGGAAGGGGGCCTTCTCGGTGGTGGCTGCTATCAGGAAACTTTGGAACTCCCTGCCTAGAGAAGATAGTCCTTTTGCTGGGAGCTGAAGGCTTTCTTGTTCCAACAGGCTTTGGGGAACTGACTGTTTTTAACAAAAGGCCTGGTCCTTTGCTGTTTTTATTGTAATGGTCTGTATATTCTAACAGGGCATACATACACAGGCACATACTGTTAATGTTTAATTGTTTTTAAATGATTGTTTTCGGCCCACTATGTTTTTATCTGTTTCTGTTTTAGCTGTGAGCAGCCTTGAGTCCCTGGTCAGGGAAAGAGAAGGGATCGAAATGAATATAATACTAGTACTAATACCCAACCCCTAGATATATTGGGGGGGGGGAGTTGTGGGGAGGAAGGTCTCGCTGCCACAAGGGGCCAGGCACCATGTCTCATGTCCGCCAGTTTTCACCTGAGCATGAGGTTCATCAGCTGCAGCCCCTCTCCCTTTAGGAAACGGTCCCGGTTGGAGCTCAGCATCAGCGAGGAGCAAAGGGAGTCAAAGAGGTTCTCCATCATTTCCTGCTCTTCTGCCGCACCAGGGTTGTGGCGCTTGAATACCTGCGTGGGGAGGAAGCCGGAAGGCTTTGTTGTCTGTCTCGTCCCTCCTCGAAAAGCAACACCCCCTAAAACAATCTCATAAATATCAGCCCCCTAATTACTGACATCCGAGTGCAGTGAGGAAAATAAACTAGGGCAGCAAAGGAAGACATAGGCAGGGGACCCACAAGGTCATATCCAGCTTTCACTGGGAGGCGGGGCTGGTCTGCTCATCGCCAGCACCACAAGGAGGTTCCTTAACAACCTGCATGCAGGAAGCTTTTTTAAAAAGGCATTCTGCGCTGACACGATGGCCGAAACAAGGGATCATGGAGGCTTCCGGGAGCAGCCGTGGGTGGGTGGGTGGCAGTGAGGGTGGTGTAATAGTATCAGACTAGGACCTGGGAGGCCAGGGTTCAAATCCCCACCACTCGGCCATAAAGCTCCCTAGATGTGACCTTGGGGGCTACTCACTGCCTCTCTCAGCCTAGCCTACCTCCCAGGGTCATTGTGGGGATTAAATGAAGAGGGGGAGGACCATGTGTGCCCCACCTTGAACTCCTCAGAGAAAAGGGGATTTGGGTGGCACTGTGGGTTAAACCACAGAGCCTAGGGCTTGCCGATCAGAAGGTGAGTGGTTCGAATCCCTGTGACGAGGTGAGCTCCCGTTGCTCGGTCCCTGCTCCTGCCAACCTAGCAGTTCGAAAGCACGTCAAAGTGCAAGTAGATAAATAGGTACCGCTCCGTCAGGAAGGTAAACGGCGTTTCCGTGCGCTGCTCTGGTTCGCCAGAAGCAGCTTAGTCATGCTGGCCACATGACCTGGAAGCTGTACGCCAGCTCCCTCGGCCAAGAAAGCGAGATGAGCGCCGCAACCCCAGAGTCGACCATGACTGGACCTAATGGTCAGGGGTCCCTTTACCTTTACCTTTATAAATGCAATGAAATAAATAAAGCAAGTAATGGCAAAGAGCCCCTGGTGACCAAATTCTCCATGAATGCCCCAGGAGGTTGGACTAGACCCCTTCCAACTCTACAATTCTATGGTTCTTTTAAAGTCATCCAAGCTGGCAGCAAGCAAATGGGGCTGTGCCCCCCTCAGGATGGCAGGCATGCGCCTGGAAGCGCATATATGCTGTGAAGCACCTGCCGTTGCCACTGCTGGGAGCTGCTCTCTGCTCCTGCCCTTCCTCCCCGGTTCTAAAAGCCTGGCTCTGGGGCTCCCAATGGCAGGGAAGATGGCAGCGAATTACTCACAGATAACTGCTGAAGCAGCACATCGATTCCATCCAGTTCCCCGAGCAATTCCCTGTTGTCTACAGGAAGAGAGAGGGGGGGGGCAGAATGAAGCCAACTGTCAGATTTTACAGCCATCTAACACCGATATATCAGCAAACAAAATCAATATGGCTTGACAGAGTACAGAAGCTGCGGAGAGAAAGAGGAGGGAAGGAGACAGAGAGTGAGCAGAAGGAAAGGGAAGCCAAAGGCAGGAGGGGCGAGGCACCGATGGGGAGGGAAACAGAGAGAGAGAGAGAGAGAGTGAGTGAGTGCAGAAGCTGTCATGATCTGAAACAAGCCAGAGGCACAGCCCAGCAGAATACCAATCCGCCCAGGTCAGCTCTCTCACCGTCCTTATTCTGGAGGAGGATGGCCAGGACCTCGCTGCAGTAGAGCTTGTTGGCGTCAAAGGGCATCTTTGCCTGTTGGAAGAGTCAGAGCAGAGAAGCCGGTCAGGTGAGAGCGTCAGGAGAGCACCTGCTAGGCCAGGAACAGCATCCTGCTCCCTCATGGAGGCCAACTGTGGGAAACCAGAGAGCAGGATCCGGGCACGAGAGCACTCAGCCTTCCTGTGGCTTCCAGGAATTTCCTCTGCGAATTTGTCTCATCCTCTTTTAAATCCTTCCAGGTTGGTGGCCATGGCTGCCTCCAGTGGGAGGGAGTTCCACCGCTTAGCTATGGGCTGTGTGAAGGAGGACTTTCTTTTGTCTGTCCTGAGCCTTCCAAAATTCAGCTTCGCTGGCTGTCCATGAGTTCTTGTGTCATGGGAGAGGGAGGGAAACCTTTCCCGAGCCACTTCCTCCATGCCATGCGGGATGTTATCAAATTCTATCATGGCGCCTCTTAACTCTCCCTTTCTCCAAACTGGGAGAAGAACCCTGGGAAGGTCACCAGATCACTGCCCCACGAACAGGCAAGCTGCCCATTAATGACCCTCCTCTATACCGGGATGTCTCTGCCACATGGTCACATTTCATCCAACCCAGCGGAACCCTCTGGTGTGGGAAGTAAGAGGGGAAAGGTGTGGATCCTGCACCGAGGACTGGGAATTTTAAAGGTGGCGAGGCGACAGTGGTGCTCGAAATGGAGGAGCTGCATTGCTATTTCTAGATGCCCCAGTTTCTAAGACATTGAGTTAGCAGGATAATTACAAAGCAGAGACCAGTTTTATGCTCAAGACAGACTTGCGTAGAATAAAATTAGAATAGTGGCTTGCGGGGGGGGGGGGGAGCAGAAAACGTAAGTTCTGTTATCACCTGCAACCAGCAAATTACAAATTGCTTCTGCTAACAAGTGCATAGGGTCACAGAGGAACATTTATGGGTTTCTGCAGCAGGCGGCATATTCCTTACAGGAGTGCGCAAGGGGACCTGTGGCAGCCAGAGAGCAGGAGAAGATGGAAGGACAATGGCTCTGCTCAAACGAAAAACTGGGCCCTTGGGCATTCCTGGTTCAGCCAGCTTATCTGAAAGGAAAGGCATGAAGGACAAGGATAGCACAGACTAGGGGCACACTGCCTTCATCTGCCTCCTCATCCCAAAAGAAAACACTTCTTCACACAGCGCAGAGTTAAACTATGGAACTCCTTGCCACTGGAGGCAGGGATGGCCACCAACTCGGGTGGCTTTCAAAGAGGATTGGACAAGTTCATGGAATCGGAGAGGGCTGCTGATGGCTCCTAGCCAAGATGGCTCTGCTTTGCTCTCCACAGTTGGAGGCAGCACTGCTTTAGAACACATCTAAGTTCTAGGACCTCTCCTGGTATCGATATGAAGTTGACCGGTAAGTCGGTAGTACCTAAGTCTTTCCCCCTTTTTAAAGACAGGGACAACATTTGCCTGCCTCCAGTCTGCAGGGACTCCGCCTGTTCTCCAAGAATTCTCAAATATTATTGACTCTGAGAATAAATCTGCAAGCTCCTTTAGTACCCTTGGGTGAAGCTCATCAGGCCCTGGAGATCCGAAGTCATTTAAAGGAGGTGGGAGAAGAGCTGACAAGGAAACACCTATCTTGGGTCGCAGCTCCCTCCTTGCACCACAGGCTGAGAGCTAGCCAGGGGAAGCAATAAAAAGGGAGGACAAGAGGTGCTAAAATCAGTGTCTGGCACATGAATCAGGAGAGGCCTGGGTGACTTGCCTTCAGCCTCTTGAGGAGCCACTGCATGAGGCCCTGCTGGGCAGCGTCTGAGCACATCTCTGGCCGGAACTCTGCCATGTTCTCAATGATAGCTTTGGAAGGAAGGGCAGGGAAGGAACAGGTAAGAAAAAGAAAGTTACGGCATGGTTTTATTTCTTTTACAGATATTAAGGCACATAGTGACTCTGTGCTGTCACAGTACATGCAAATTTCTGGCTCATTTAATACTATATAGAAACTTTATTCTCGATTAGGATAGAACTCACAGATGAAGAATACTTTCATATTTCATATTATTTGTAAAGGGAATCTTTGTATGACTTAATACTTTACCATCCCTCTTTGGAGTTGCTCTTTATATTTGAACTATTTGCCTCCGGAGCTGGGACACTTTATGATTTAAACTTTTGATTCTTGGTGTGGGGAGGGGTTTCATCTCGTTAAGATTGCACTTTGGGGGCAGTTAATAAATCAACAAAAATTAAAAAGGAAATAAATATCCAGGTTTAAACCAGAATTCATAATTATGAACGCACACACCCTACCCAAAAAACCACCAGCTGCTCTTCTTGAATTGGTAAAAAGCCTTACATAGCAGAGGGTCTATTGTTTCTGTGGCGTTTTTTCCTCTGTCGACAAACCAACCAGCTCTGACACAAGGGCCATTACTTTGGGGTCATTCTTTGCAATGTCGCCCAGGAAGCGCGATTCTGTGTCTGGAAAAGGCATTTATTGGCTGCTGCTTGCTCTGTTTATGGGGAGAAGCAACTTACTTTTCTAGCAACCAAATAAAGTGAAGAACTCTCCATACACACAGAGAGAGATAACCTCAAGTTCCTGCATCCCCTGCCACTCCACCAGCTGCAAAACTCCGTTTTCATCCATCCACTTCTACATCTCAATAGCTATTGCACCCAGAAGGAATTTCAGATTCCCAGACTCCAGCACCAAGTCTTCAGGCATTTTCCTTCCCTCTTATCTCCTCTACAGGTATATCTAGTCAGCAAAATATCAACCTTTTTTTTAAACTGAGTGGAAGATGACAGATTCAGAGAGGCTGCTGGCCATTATATTGTGGTGGAGCTGATTTAAGAGATTGCTCCAAGGAAACAGGGCGGTTAAGTGGGTGGTCATCTGATTCCAGCACCCGGCTGCAAGGGAAACATCCGTATGAAGGAAAGCAGGGCAGTCGCAGATACACCTCAACTCATTATTTCCACTCAATAATGGATGGCTGAAGGTATGTCCCTACATTCCTAAAGTTACGTGGAAGCCCTCGCTATGGAACAAGGTGAGTGATGGAGTTATTAGTCAGCTGATTGCCTTCAAATATACTGCTAAGAGATAGCACAGCTGACATTTTAAAGGGCTGGCTGCACTCTAAGACCTGCTCCCAGACCCCGACACCAGCAGGTACATCTGCTCTCAAATGTGATCCACCACGTGGAGCTCTATGAACATTATAAAACAGTGACACACATCTGTGTCCTTGCTGACTGGGTCCACGATGAGAGGTTGTCCTTCAAGCCCTCCTTACCCAGAGTGTTATGGACACCATCTGCCTCCTCCTTGACACTTTCATCCAAGCGCTCCAGATTCTGGACCAGCAAGGCAACCACCTGCCCATCAACCTGAGCCACAAAAGAGGGAGACATCAAGGTTAGGAGAGGGGTTCCTAAGGGAGTGGGGGTGGCAGAAATCAGTGCAAAGCAGAGGGGTTGCTGGAAAATCAGAAGTCAAAACATAATAATAATTATAACAACAACCAACACTGCAGGGAGATGCACTCTGATAAAGGAACAAGCTGGCTCTCAAAGCTCCCCCCCCCCCTTAAACTCCACTGCAGTGTTTTCCCCGTAATTAATTGGACAACTTTCCTACGTCAGACACAACTGAAAAACACCTGAAGAATGTGAACCTTGTCACAAGTCTGCTATTCCCTAAATCATGCCTTGATTGACTTATAATCTCTCTGAATTCCAAAGTGCCAAGCGGAACAACCCAACTGGGCATCAGCTGCCTGTCAGCCTTGAAAGCAATTGCCAGTTGCGGATGGAGCGGGATTCCAGTCCTGCTCGCCTGCTGAGGGGCTGGGGCAGAATCCAAGGGCCAGCAATTACACATAATGAAAGCCTTAGGGAAGAAATGCCGGGAGGGGGAACACACACCAAGCAATCACTCCCTGCCTTTTGTGATGTAGCCTATACAACGAATGCAGCTGAAGGCAACTTTATCTGATTAAAATTATCTTTGGACACGAACAACATTCACTCTGAGCACAATTTAGCAAGCCAAGACATCTGCTATTATGCTGCAACCGATTTCACTGAGCTGGTTCTCATTGTTTATTTTTATTATTTACTGAATTTAAGAATGTAAGAAGAGCCGGCTGGGGTAGACCAAAGGGGGCTCCATCTACCGAGCACCCTGCTCTCACAGGGGCCGACCAGATGCCCCAGTGGGAAGGCCACAAGCAGGATTCAAGCGCAAGAGCCAGTGTGGTGTAGTGGTTAAGAGCGGTAGTCTTGTAATCTGGGGAACTGGGTTCGAGTCTCCACTCCTCCACATGCAGCTGCTGGGTGACCTTGGGCCAGTCACTCTTCTTTGAAGTCTCTCAGCCCCACTCACCTCACAGAGTGTTTGTTGTGGGGGCGGAAGGGAAAGGGGAGTGAAAGGCGGGATATCAAATCCAAACTCTTCTTCTTCTTCTTCTCCCCTCCTGCAGTTCCAACAACTTGTACTGAGAAGCTCTGCTGCCTCCAACTGTGGAGGAATAGCAGAGCCACTGGGGCTAGGAGCCATTGACAGCCCTGCGGGTGAACATTAGGGTGGGAAAACCTAAACACAATGTGTTTAGACTCCGCAAGGACAATCCATAGGACCCTGAGTTCTTAGGTGGGTAGGAGTCCATGGGATGGACCTGAAGCAAGGAGAGTCAGTAATGGTGTGGGGGTTCGTGTCAGACTAAGACCTGGGAGACTGTCACGGTCCGGTCTACGGGCAATCAAAGTCCCGGCTGAGGACGTCGGGACCGGGGGCAAGATGGCGGGGTGGGAGCAGGAACAGGGGTCCAGGAGTCAGGAAGCCAAGAGTCCGAGGGTAAGAGAGCTGGGAGTCACAAAGTCAAGGGTCCAAGGATCGAGAAGCAAGGAGTCAAGAAGCCGAGGTCTGAGGATCAGGAAGCAAGAAGCCAAACATAGCAAGGGAGGAAACGTATTGCTGTGGCAAAGAGCCAAAGGGAAATGCTGACCTTATATCCCTTCCCAGCTCTTGCCACCAGGTGCAGTTAGTTACCAAGCAGCCTCCCCTGTGCGGCCGCGCCTTGCCTCCCCAGAACAAACTCAGGAAGGCCCCAGTCCTGCAAAGCCCTACTGGTCCCAGGGCCTGGCTCCTGCACGCACTCCTGACAGAGACCAGGGTTCAAATCCCCACTCAGCCATGAAGCTCCCTGGGTGTGACCTTGGCCCAGTCGCTGCCTCTCAGTCTAACCTACCTCACTGGGTTGTTGTGGGGATTAAATGAAGGGTGGGAGAACCATGTCCACCCCCTTGAGCTCCTCGCAGGAAAAGGTGGGGTATAAATTCAATAAATAAATGCAGTAAGTAATGAGTTTCCTTGATGCTCCATCCTGAAGATTTTCTGGCACAAGAATCCTTCAAGAAAGCATCCCCTGGAATCTAACCATGTGGACAGAGCTGAGCATGACCAACTCCTGCCCTTCCAGCAGATCTGACTAGATGGTCTGTTAAGATACCCTATCCAGTTCCATGGATCAGAGCACCCTCACAATTTGATGTCAGAACACCACAACACTCGTGGGGTGTGAAATCACGCTAGCGGGCAATCCAGTGACCTTGGCTCAAATGTCCAGAAAGTAATTATTCCCGTAAAATAAAGGGGAGTCATTCAGAAGTCATCCGTGACCCATTTCGCTCAAGGTAGACAATAAAGCACTCTCGAAACCTGGCTATTGTCAGCAGGCTTGGAAGAAAGGAGCAGGCACAAAAGGAGCTTTTGTCCAGGTTTATTGCTTCTCTGCGCAACAGATTCAGAACACAGCCTCAGCACCTACTTCTGGTCTCCCCCCCCCCCCCCCAGCCTCGCCATCTCATTCATTCGTCCGGCTCTTGTAACGAAGAGCCGGTAATTAAAAAAAGCTCAGAGGCCAGCCAGAAGAACTCATTTGGGGCAACGGTAATTAACCTCTGGAAGGTAACATCACAAACGGAGAGGCAGGAGAGATTGTCGGGGAGACGTTTGCAGCCACTGCTCTGCTCCTCCAAACTGACAGCTCCCTGCCCTCTCCACCCCCGCAGAGCAGCCAAAAGGCCGCAGAGCAGCCCAGGTGTTTCACGAGCGCAGCAACCGCTTCCCCTCAAAACGGAGGGTGGAAAGGCTCACATTGAGATGTTCGCACTAGTGCTGACAGCAGGCCTGGCGTCCCTTCCAGCACAGCCCCATAGAGCCCACTCAGCCCGGCAGTTCTGGCCAGCTAAAACTCAAGAATTCTCCCCAGGAAAAGGCGATTAGGGCATGGATGCATTTCCCGCAGTGAAGGAGGAGTGCCCTTCAACTATGTCAGCCGCTTTGCCTACCATCACTTGCTGCGAAACGAGAGGGGCTGGAAAAGAGAGGTGGAAGGGCAGCTCAGCAGGGAAGAAATGGAAGTTTAGGAGGAAGAAGGGAACGTCAGAACATCAGAAGAGCCTTCTGGATGAGGCCAATGGACCACCTAGCCCAGCATCCTGTTCTCACAGGGGCCAGCCAGATGCCCCAAAGGGAAACCCACAAGCAGGAATTGAGAACAAGAACAGCCCTCTCCCTTCCTGTGGTTTCCCGTAAGTGGCATTTAGAAGCATGGCTGTCTCTAACCAAGAATATTCTCTCCTCTCATTCATATTCCCATTTAGTCCTTTCTGTCCCTGGATTTCCCGTGGAGAAACCATTTTACAAAGAGGGTAAGCATATCCCTGGCTGCTAGACCCAATGGTTGAGCTTCTCCACCCGCTGTTCAGAGCGTATTCAGACGCTGTGCCCCCTTCCAGGTTGCTTGGGATCACGAGGGAGGAGAGGGGTGTTGCACTCAGGGCCCACCAGGTCCAGCTGTCGGCTGAGAGACCAGGATGCTGACTAAGTGGGTTCTTGGCCTCACCCTGCGAGGCTTTTGGCATGCTCCCACGAGAACATCAAATGGCAATGCACCCTGACCCTCTTCTTTCAAGCTGGGTGCTTGCCTTCGAAAGCACTGTTCATCTCTCAATAGTCGCAACCAAACAGATGGCTGTGTATGGCTGTGGTAAGAAAATCCCGGCTTGGCGTTACAAGGAAATGCAAGCCAAGAGCCAACCACAGGGGGCTCTCACCCAGGCAGGTGGTCTGGCCAGAAGGGGCTACTCACCAGCGCGTCTATGAGGACCTCAGCTCCTTCCTCACTTTCGTGAAGGGTGTCGATGTCTGTGAGCTCCTGCAGAAGATCCACCACAGCTATAGACACATGTACAGAACGTTAAGGAACGCCAGGTTTTCCAAGTAGGCAAAGCCGCTTGCAGCAGCAATGAAGACACCCCTTTTCCGCCGTGCACACACAGACACTGCAACCCCAACAACAGGATCCCTTGCAAAACGAGATTCCAGTAATTAAGCTAATCAGAATAGCTAATCAGGATCAGTGTATCTGAAGAAGTGTGCATGCACACGAAAGCTCATACCAAGAACTGACTTAGTTGGTCTTTAAGGTGCTACTGGAAGGAATTTTTTTTTGTTTTGGCAGTACCTCTACGTGGCAATTGCTTTATTTGGTATGTTTTGACATGCTTTTTATTCATTGCCTGTGACTGCTTTTGTTATATTTTTGTAATTAGGCAAATCTTTTCATGTTGTAAGCTGCCTCGATGGAAAAGCGGCATACAAATCAAAGGTTCTGGCGATGATGAAAGAAGTGGTGTCAAGGGTGACACCTGGCTAGGAAGTGGTGCTGGGGAGCCTGGGAGTGCCAGGTGCTGCCTGCAGTAATTGCATCTGAAAGTGATCGTTAGCCAATTTACATTTATCTTTTTAGCTGTGGCTTCGAAACAGAGGCTGGACATTTTGTTTGTGGCTAGAGTTTATCTGCAATCCTACCTGGCCCTCTAATTTCCTTGACTCCCCCTTTTCTCAGGAGACATGGGCAAGGCCCGTGACATCTATGGCTCTACCCAACACCGCTTGGCTGCTCCTGGGGCTACGACCTGCCCTAGACTTAATAGCCCTATTTATCTTCAACACCAGTCCATGGAGCAGCAGGGAACCGAGGTACCAGGACCCATGTTTGAATTAGCTGACAGCAAGCTAGACCATTTGGGTATGGCTGCAGGGCATGTCACACAGGCAGAGTAGAATCATAGAATTTGGTATGGACAGCAGCCCTCATTTTATTGACAAGGGATGTGATCTGACAGCCAAGGCATCGTGAAAAAATGCACAGCTTCTGGGGTCAGCCCATTCCTGTTTCCCTGTTTTTTGCTATCTTACTTGGGAATAATTTCAAAGACTTTCCACAGAAAACAGCGCACTGCAAAAATCCAATCTGTGGATGTCATGCTGCCATTGCGAACTTGAAAGCAAAGAGACTCCTAATGAGGCTGCCATGCTCAACTGGGCCAGGATGCTGCTGCCACCAAAAACTTCTGGTTTCCAAACTTCTGGTTTCTTGTTCCCAAACCTGTAACTCAGGGCTTATGTAACAGATAGATCCTTTAAACCGCAGTGCAGCTCCGTCAGACACATTCCCGCTCGTTAGGCCTACTTGACTATTCTCCGATACACGACGATCAATCCTGACCTATTCTCTGCACATCACAAAAGGCAAGCCACATTTTGAGGTGTCCTACATAGAGGCCTCCTGAAGTAACTTCCTAGGGCAGCAGAGAAAGCTCACTGCCTTCATCTCGTGCTCTCCTTTCCCTCCTTCTGGAATGCATAGTTGGACTCCAAGGCCAGGCTCCCCAACATAGCGCAGCATCAGAGTTGTCGCTTCTCCACAGAAGATTGAAGCTGCTTGCAGCAGAAAGAAAATGCCCTGCTGAATGTCGAGCCCACAAAGCCTACTTCATAAATGTTGAAAAGTTTCTCTGGCCCACCAGGAAAGAGGAGTTGTAGCTGTTATTCATTAGATATGTTGTTGTTGGCCCTCTACAATGGGGTCCCAGAGAGGGCTACAACTATTTAAAAGTACAGTGTAAATCAGTTAAATCAATTAGGTGTCAGAAGCAAATCTGTGAGGAGAGGGCTCCACAGTTTAGAGGCTGCCACAGAGAACACCCTGGCTGTGCTTTCTGGGGCAGAGGGAGGTAGAAACTCCAAGACAAAAGGTGTGATAGAAATGCAATAAACAAATAAAATATATTATATGCTGGAGTGATGGCTCCGCCAGCAGCCTCCCTGCCCACTCAAAGGTCCCAATGGGATCACCAGGAGGGTTCTATCGATGAAATCAACAGCATACCAAACAGGCAAGTCATGGGCTCGTGTGTGTATCCTGAAACTTGCTCCATCATGTAACGAACACTCTTCCACTCTTGCACACCTCCCTCACTTTTGTTAAGACAAGCATCTGAAAGCTGGCTTTCTAGTGAATGGGGGAAAGTACAATGGGAGAAGGGATATTTAGCTTGCAGTCCTTATCTGGGTGGATCAGAGAGTGCGGCTTAGTGTCAAGATTTATCAGGGTGGGGGCTTAACTTATCATTGTAAACTGCGGCCCTTGAGGGATGCAGCAGGATAAATATCTTTGTGCACAGCTCTGCAGGTAGGGAATCAAGAAGATGCTGAAGTCCCTGTGCCGTTAATTCATCTTGGAAAGGCCAAAGGGGGAGAAAAGGAGGGGATAAGGAAAGCAGGATTTGTCTCTGTCAGCCATGCCCTCAAGCCTCAGCTTGGCTACACACACAGAGAGAGAGAGCGCGCTCTCTCTTCTGCGTTCCAGTTGCCATCGCTGCAAAATAAAATTTCAAGCTCACACAAGGCCTGTTTCAAGTCTGCAATCCCTCTCCATTAAGAGGCAGCTTTTTCAGAATCAACTTGCTGCAGATGTTGCCAGCTGGGCTGAAGAGGTCTGGAGAAGGAAGCAGCTTCTCTTCCCAGGAGGCTCTCAGCCTTTGCTAATTTAAGCCACCACCTGAGCATTACTGCTTCCTTGCATCCTTGGCTCTGGTTCAGCAGAGGAGCTGCCTTGTCCACAAATTAATTTTATCACTGGGGATTTTATCCACCTCGCCTCTCCGTCCTCCTCCTGCCAAAGCACCAACCTTAAATCAAGTGTGAAGAGCCAGCTCAGTTTAGCACTCCTTTCAGGGAGGGGCGGGGGGAGCCTTCAAAACATCTCTCTGGTCTCACTTTACACAAAGCCGCATTTGCCCAGGTACTTCACTTCAAATGATCCTTGCATTCTCACTTCTGCTAAAACGCAGCCTTTCAAGTCTAAGGATTCGATTTGCTCTCTCCTGCTTTGCCTTCCAACATTTCAGAGGAGTTCCAGCAGCTCTTGGCAACTTCGCCTTCCCCAGCGGGGCTGCAGGTCACCAGCCGAGCCTCTGCCCCCAATCTAAATGACAGATACAGGATGACCCTGCTTTGCTCAATGCTGGGCTGAGCGATGGATATTCTGACAAGTCGTCAGCAGTGGCCGTCACTCCCAGGCATTAGCTTCTCAGGGCTGGAGAGACACAACACTCTGCATTCCTTCCTCTTAAAGGTCACGGCAAGCAAGACCACCAAGTCCCAGCCAAACCCCCCACTGTTCGTGTTTTTCCCCGAGAATGACAAATCCATGCTGACCTTTGGGTACAAAAGGCCACTCTCAAGCTGCCCGCAAACCTCGTCTCCGGCCAAAGCTTTGCACTGCCGCGAACTAAGGGGACAGAGATGGGCGGGCACAGCAGGCACTTCCTGCTTTGCTGCACTCACTGGGCTTTAATACTCGTTCCTTGTTCTGGCAACCTGCTCTTCCTGCAACTGGAGCACAGGGTGGCTAACGTAAATTGAATCAAGTGAAGCAGCAGAACAGTAAGACACAATTAAAACCACAAACCCACAAGTCTTAACAGAGTGCAGCTGACACAATTATCTCCAGCACCACCAAAAAAGCATTTTTCTCCAAACCGTATATCTGGACAAATAAAGATGTATTTAGCCTTTATCTACAGGTTTCTCCTGCAGGGTTATTTGATGTTATTGTTAAGCAACCGGGGGAGGGGGGGAGTTCTGTGAGCACAGGCACCACCACCAAAAATGCCCTGTCTCCTGTGACTGGCCTACTCTACACTCCAGCCAGCGGGACCAAAGACAATTGACTTTGCAATTTTTCCACTCCGACCAGGGAGATGATGAGCAGTGGGGTTTGATCTGCAGAACGTTGTTCTCTGCAGAGGCAAGCAAGCAACAAAAAGCCTAATACAGAATCCTGCTAAACCCAGGAGCAAAGAGTTTGTCTTGCTCTGAATGCCAGGTGAGAAAGTCACAGGTTGGAGAGCTGCAGCTCACGGGAAAAGCTCTCCACAAAACCACGTACATTTTCATGGAGGAATCTGGCCTGCACCTTTTGGCCACACACTGCCCAACTTGCGATTAAACATTCCTGCTGCAACAGGGCCATCCTTAAATGACTCAGAACTTTGGAAAATCCTTAAAAACAAGTTGTGTGTGTGTGTGTGTGTGTGTGTGTGTGTGTGTGTGTGTTTAGCCTGCCTGCTCATTTGCAGTCCTTTTGCCATGGCACTTCTGTGCCTAGCAGACCAAGCTCGTTTCATTTGGTGTGGGATGTGTGGGGAAAGGGCGTAGTACTTCTGATGAAGGACGTGCCGTGCTCCCTCTGGGGTCCTTTGTCCACCTTTGGTCCCCATCCTGCACTCAACTCTCACCTGTGGCTCCTAGCAGGTGTCAGCATGTGTCTGCACCTACAGAGAAACACTGCGCTCTCTGCAGCCTTGAATTACTAATCCCAGTCTCACCTGCTCCCAAGACGTGGTCTGCTTTTTCTTCTGCTGCTTTTCCCAGCCTGGGTTCCTCCCCTGCCAAGACTGACCTCTGCAACATCAATCCTATCAGCACAGCTCACGCCCCCTCTAGCCCAAGTTCCCCCCGCTGGCTTTGAGGCCGAGTGACAATGCCACAGCATGCTGCTCTGAGCATGCATGCCTGGCTTCAGACTCTCACGAGAATCCCAATTGTGCTGTGAGTGGTAATACACAGAGAGGGGCAGCGGCAGGAAACCAGAACTGCGGGGGGGGGGGGGCACTGACAGCAGAGCCTGGCTCATCCACTACAGAAAGGATATCGGTGTTGTCGTGGCCAAGCAGCCCGAGGAGGGAGTGCACAGCGTTGAGCTCCACCAGCAGGTGGTACAGGTCCGGCATGGTCGCGATGACGTGCATCTCCTGGATGATGTCGTTGAGATCCAGCTCGGACTCCATGAACCTGCAGGAGGAAGCAGGGCAAAGTTCAGCAGGGCCAGCAAAGGTCCATGCCCCACCGGCCAGCTAAGTGCCCCCTGGGGCAGATATGGCTGCTGCCATCTCACTGGCCATAGGAAACCCCAAAGCAAAGAAGAAAGCAGGAAGGGGCTGAGGGAAGGCCAGCCTGTTGTGCATATAGCACCATGTTCTCACAGGGGATGAGAGCTTCCTTCGATGCACCTCTTCCCCTAAGGCTTAATATATGCTTAATAAATAGGCAGCATTCTGCAGCCCTGGACTAGCCAACGTGGGGCGAATTCCCTTTGGGATGCGCACCAAGTTCCCAACTGCTCAGGCTTTCTTCAGGAATGCATTATGGGGCAGAATCCAAAGAGAGCTCTCCATGGCTAGTCTCCATTAGAATGCAAACTATATAGGCAAGATGTGTGTCCCCTTGGCTGTTTCATCTTCTCCTCAAACACCTTCTGCCAGGCCCATCGCTCGTCCAACCACAATCCTTAGAAACACTTACTCAACCCTTTTTTTCCCTTACTGTACATATCAGAACCTTCCTTGTACCTTATTTGGAATTGTTTTTTCACTCTAGCATTTAGCTGTTGGGTTACTCCTTAACTGGCTCTTACTGGTTTTGTGGTCAGACCATACTCTTGCACATTAGAACTGGGCCTCATTGATAACAGGTTTTGCTGGTGCTTTTCTCTTCCATGTTCCATCTTTCCCCTTCCGAGGCTTCTCTGCTTTCCTTCACCCATTTTCCTGACCCTTGCCTTCCCTCATTTCTCTAGACCTAACCCTGCTCAGACTTAACATTCCAGACTGTAAGCAGCTGGATCCTGCTCTCACTGAGGCAGTGACGTGGAGCCACCATCTCGCCTGCAGTAGTTGCCTTCCTATCAAGGCCAAAGACACTCCCCAAATCCCAAACCCAGCAGATCCTGTTTATGCAGACCCTGGAATCCTCCCCCCACTTCACCCCCATCCACCCACACAGCCACCAGACTACCTTGTGGGCTCTTCTGTGTTCCAGCAATCCCCAAAATTTAATTTATAACTCTGTCATTTAGAAGAGAAAGCATGCAAGAAGGATCCAGGCATTTTGTGAAATTGAAAGCTACAGGACTGTGGCAAAGACCTGATCAGCCAAAACTGCGCACATCAGCATAACTGCCCATATCAGGGCACCAAGTGCCAAGGCGCTGAATAGAGAACACTGCTGCTGCTGCTGCTGCTGCTGCTGCTGACGACTGATCAGTAAGTTACATGCAGTGCACGTTCTATTAACTTCAATTGGAAAGTAAAGGAGACAGGGCGCAGAACTTCTCAGAGGCCATTTCAATATTGCAAAAAGCAAAGCAGAGTTTGGAGGAAGATTTTGCTGGGTTTTCATTTTGCTGGGACCCAGAAAAAACGTTACGTTGTTCTTTCACAAGACTGCATACTTAGAGCTGTAAAAACACCCACCGAAAATGATGGCACATATTCAGCTCATCCTGGGCATTCCTAAGAGAGTGGCTTCAGGTGTAAATTAATTATACAAATTCCAAATGCATCCAGTTTATACCATGGGGTTGGGAACTGGAAATCCGAACAGCTCAGCCCAGCTCTTTTGTGTGGATGCCGGCAGGTCCAACGCTTTGGGCTATTATGATATTGATCTGCAGGAGATGTTTGTGCACAAACAAGGGAAAGGACCCTCCTCTCACTGCATGTCTTCAGAACTGCCTTCTACCAGACAGGACTGCGAAGTCCAAGCCTGCTATTTTGGGGACACTTGCATAGAGTCCAGTTAAAATGTGGTTATTTTTCCATGTAGTATTTTAACAAGATTTTTTTAAAAAACACCATCAATCTTCCCTGTGTGATTTGGTGCCATTATACTTGCCAAACAAAAAGTCCTGTTTGAAATTCAGCAAATAAGGCTTGCAAGCACACCGCTGGCAGAGACTAAATTTGAACCAGATACAATATTGTGATTCTGCACACGGAGCAAAGGGGGGTTTCATTTTGTTTTTCCACACTGCCTTTAACTCGCCCACTGGGACCCTATCAATTCCCTCCAAGGCGTTCAGCTAAGCAGCTTTTTCTCCACACTTGAAGGAAACTCTGCCCTCCAGAAAGGCTCAGGGTGCCCTGGGGGATCCGGCATGGATCGACTGCTTGCAATTCACCAGCTGGGAGGAACAGCCGAAGCAGGGAGCTGCAGCTCAGCCTCAGCATACCCGCCTGATGCTCTCAGGGGACACAAACACGGCCTGATGGGCCGCGAGAGATCTGGATTCTCACTGGGCTCTGGAACTGAGAAAGAGCAAGTGCCAGCAGAGGCTAAGCAGGGTAGCAGACAGCCAAGATAACCGGCAGGGCTGATGAACGGTGACAGCAGCTGCGGGAAGGGAGAGCTATCAATGCAAGAGCCCCGAAGAAGGGGAAACGGTTCGTGGTCCGTAAGAAACTGCCACTCAAAAAGGTCTGCAGCAGAGTGGCAAAACCCATTCCTGCCACAGAATGGAGAGCTCCTCCTCCCTTCACCCCAAAGCTCCCTGGGTGCAGCGTCCAATGGCTTTCATGAACCAACAGCCAGCTGCAGCTGGAAGTGCCATTCAGGCGACCTGGCAAGTCCTGAGTACATTCTTAAAAAATGATGGGAACCTGGTGCAGGTGAGCAGGCAGGCCTGCACCTGGCAGGCAACAAAAGTCATCCCAGGCTGAGCTTACGAGGAGTGTAGCAAGCTTGTCAGAGGCTAGAGTGGAGATGCGGGATGCAAAAAGACATGGACCCTGGATCACCGGAGATGCTGGGGCATCTAAGGGGTAAGAGACCGAGCTGCAAAGCAGGAAATCCGGGATTCAAATCTCACCTCTGCTATGTCACTAGGTAGGTGGCCTTGGGGAAACAGCTCTTGCAGCCTCGGTTTCCCCATCTGTAATATGGGGGTGATAATAACTGACCTGCCACTTAAGGTTGTTTTAGGATTACAAGAAGATATTGAGTAGGCAGAGATCTTTGAATGCTCAGAAACCCTACATGAATTCTTTAAAGGGGAAATAAAAGAATAATTGACTGAGAGGAGGTGGACAGAGAGAAAACTGAGCTGTAAGCAAGCATGAGCTCAAAAGCGTTCAAGGAGGAATAAGGAGCAAGCTTGTTTTTGGTACCCAATCCATACAGGAAAGGAGATTCCGACTAAACCTTAGGAAGAAATTCCTGATGGTAAGAGCTGTTCCAACAGTGGAACGGACTCCCTCAGAATGTGGTGGGTTCTCCTTCCTTGGAGGTTTTTAGGCAGAGGTTGTACAGCCATCTGTCTAACTACCAATGCTTCAAAATGAAGCCATAATGTTTTGCCCCGATGCTCAGCCGGTTTCTGTACTAGCTCATGCCACTTTCTGCCTTATATAACTTTCTTAAATGCTACTTGAGCTTCAGTGAAGCCCCTCCTGCTACTTTCAAACGCTGTTTCTGAGCTATATCTGGCATGATGAGAATGTAAAGCAAAGCACATCCCTCTGGTCAGGTCTGTTTTCTTGACACCAAGCGACAGCAGGGCAGAGCCTCGCTGTACAGATTTGCACTGAATAACAGCTTGCCAGATCATGTGCAAGAACAGAAGCTGACCTATCGAATTCACAAGCCACTGGATCTGCGAGAAATTGCTGAGAGCTTTGTTTCTGAACCAAGGAGCCGCCTGACTTTGAAGGCTTATTTCCAAAGTATAAAGAGGTCTCAGTTAAAAGCCTCTGAGTGCCCGGCTCTCATTCTGCAAAAGAGGTTTCTCTGCATTAAAAAGCAACAAAGATTTATCCACCAGCTGAAGTTTCTCTCGGCCGGACCTTTTATTAACAGGGAACTCGAGTTAGTAACCTGAGTATGTTGGACGAAGCAAAAAAAAAAGCGCCAAATCATTCCAAGACTTACTTCTCTGGGTTATCAGGGAACTTGATCCGAAGTTCCTGGTTCTTGTAAGACCTCTTCTCGAAAGTGAGGATCATCTTCTTCACGGAACTTTCATCCAGAGGTTCCTCCTGGCCAAACACACCAATTAACTCATTGTACGAGGCTGCATGATTTCCTCGGCTCTCACAACCCAGCAGCTGTGAACTGGTTCTAAGTTGTGCAGTCTCCCCACCTGCCCACCCCCACCTCCCTTTACGACCCTTACACAGAAGCAAGCTTGCTAAATGTCTCTCCTCAACCCCCAAGCCTCGTTCTGTCCCCGCCAAACCTTCCACAGAAAGGGCAGCCCTCCATGAGTGTTTAGATCCCCCAGGCTTGTTAACTGCTACACAAATAGAGTGGAATCAGCTCCCAAGCCCCATGGAATGTCTTGCTCCTGCTGTGGGGGGCGGGGGGAGAAGAGGAGAGGAAGAAGTACACTTGTGGATCCAGAAGGAAGGGGTGCAACTCAAATCTTATCTCCTTCACATAAGCACAAAACGCTGTTCTACCGTAGAGGAAATTCAGCATCCGCAAAAAAACTGGGTATTTACTAAGCCAAAAACTGAAGGGCACAAATTCCTGCATTGGGGTTCCTTCCAACTCTACAGTTCTGTAATTCTACAAAATAATCCTGTCCAGCTATCAGGGAAATTCTTCCCATGCTGCAGACCACAAACCATTGTACACTGAATTCACGTCCCTTTGCTTTCCAGAGAAAGAGGGGCAGAGGGGCAGCACAGCCTCCTCATGAGAAAAGTACCTCTTCCTCTTCTTCCTCGCCCTTCTCAATGATATGAAGGACCTTCTTCCTCTCGTCCTCCGTCTCCTCCGTCACAGCTGCCTCCTCTTCCCGGTGACGGCCACGCTCCCGCGCACCGCCCTGCTTGTGCCGCACTTTGAGATCATCTTCCTCATCTTCACGAGGCCGTTTTGTCCCTCTGTTTGGCTGCGGACAGGGGCAAAATATATATATATAATGATCCAAGAGAACCCACTTCCATCCCTTTCCCTCACACAGGCAAAAGTAATAAAAATAAGTGGTTATTTCTTTTAAGGGTTGCTCTCGACACATTGGCATGCTTTATAAACTCCAGATACATACAAGAGATCCTACCTCTAGTACGCAGGCACCCAGATTTCTTAATGTTTACTTAACGTTTAAATGTGTTTATACATTGCTGCAATGTCATCACAATCAATTTTATAAATGTATGTGAACATTTGTAGCAGTCATTTAAAAAGTAACCAACAAAAGCACCAGCTGCAGCTCCAATCCTACCATACAGGTAGAGGTGGGAATTGCTGGGACTGGAGAATCAAGTGGAACGGAGACACAAAGCTCCTCCCCCCCCCCACTTGTTCAGAATCCTCCATCGGGATGTAGGGCAAGTCGAGTTGTCTGGGCAATCCAGCTACAAAGTCGAAGGCTGCTGAACAGGCCAGAGACCATGTTTGGACCTCCTGGCTCACGTTGCCCAGAGACTCTTGGGGTGGGGTTTCATTCAGGGGTTTTTGGCTGGGGTCAAGATTTAATTTTGGAGGTGCTTACCTTTTGCTGCTATTGGTACTGATTTCTTGCATCTCTATTGTTAGGCCTTAACATGACATATGGAGATTGTGTCTTTTTACTGAGCGCTTATTGAGACCTTTTATTTACTGCTTATGATTACTTTCGTTATATTTTTGTAATTATGTATTTTTTTCAACGTTGAGTGTGGTTTAACTATGGAAAGGCAGTTACAGGTAGGTAGCCGTGTTGGTCTGCCGTAGTTGAAAGAAAATAAAAAAAATTCCTTCCAGTAGCACCTTGGAGAGCAACTAAGTTTGTTATCGGTATGAGCTTTCGCATGCATACACACAAATGTTCATGCCAATAACAAACTTAGTTGGTCTCTGAAGTGCTACTGGAAGGAATTTTTTTATTTTGTATGGAAAGGCAGGGCACAAACAAACAAGGATGATGATGATGATGATGATGATGATGATGATGAAATGCTAATCCCACTCTCTCCTCCACTCTCACATGAGCTGCCCTTGCACTAGACCATGGATCCGGCCCAATCCCCTTCTAAATCCGGCCCATGGATGGTCCGGGAATCAGCGTGTTTTTACATGAGTAGAATGTATGCTTTTATTTAAAATGCATCTCTGGGTTATTTGTGGGGCACAGGAATTTGTTAATATATTTTTTCTCTCCAAAATATAGTTGGCCCCCCACAAGGACTGAGGGACAGTGGACCAGCCCCCTGCTGAAAAGGTTTGCTGACCCCTGCACCAGACCCTTTCAGTGGCAGGGATTGGCATGAAGCAGACCCCACCCCCTGCAGATGCGGGGGGGACGGACGGGACACCCCACATTCAGTCCCAGAAACCACAGTGCTGTTTGGAAGTGCTGTGGGGAAGCACTGTTTGCAACCCAGCACTGCCTTTGTGATTAGAGATACTCTTGGCCTACAAGGAAAACTGACACGGTTCAGTTTACAGTGCCCCAAAAGAAGGTGTGCCAAGACTGGAGGTGCACATTGGTCTAGCGCAGGGGTCTGCAACCTTTAAGACAAAAAGAGCCACTTGGACCGAAGAAAAAAACAACTGGGAGCCGCAAAACCATTGCGACATTTAAAACAGTGGGGAGTGTCAGGGCACACAATGCGCCTCCTCCCCTCGCTAGTATCCGCCCCGGAGCCGTGGCAAAGGTGTAAAAGAGCCACATGCGGCTCCGGAGCCGCGGGTTGCTGACCCCTGGTCTAGCGTTACAAAGCAAACCTGGCATTTGCCTCGGAATGAGAAAAGAGGGGAAGGGTCCAGCTGGAGAGCCAAAGGTCTTGTGGGCGGGAGGGGGGGGCTTAGCAGCAAAAATAGGAAGGTGTAGGAAAGGTCAAGCAAGCATCTCCTGCTGCCCCTCTTTCCCTGCATGCACTTTACTTGGGCAAACAGAAGTCTGGAAATAAGCACTTAATGGAAGCAACATGTAATTCCGCCCTCACTCAGCTCCACTTAAGGGGTGAAAAAACATTCTGGCAGGAAAGATGCCCCGCTAAGCTCGGCTTCCTTGAGAAGGAACGGCTCTCGCACCCAGCTTGAAATTGCAAGTTGAAAGTTCTGAAATGGCTACAAGCGTTTGCTTTCGACTCTGCCTATCAAGGCAGCGTGCAATCTAAGGCTGCCGGTTCTTGTTTTTCTCCCTCCATTTTTTTTTTAATTAAAAAGCAATGAGACTGCAGCCGTAATGAGGGGCTAGGGGAGCACACCGTTTGGTTGGACGCAAAGTAATGTACCATAGAAGAGGGCTACATCACCAGAACAATTGCTAAATTAAAACTCCACTACAAAGCCAACTCCATTTCCTCCGAGCCTGCAATCGATGTCATTATCGGCAGTTACGATCTGCTTCGACCTCAATTGGGGAAGGCGGGGGGGAGAAATCTCCTCTAATATGCAGTAACGGAGTCATTAGGATAAATTATGAAAGTGCCTCGAGTGTAATTATTAATGCTGCCAACCCACTGGCACCCGAACACCACTGGATTCCTAGACAAAAACTATGATGCGCAGATCCCAAGGCACATGGGAGGAATCTCTCTACAACCTTCCCCAACTTGGTGCCCCCAGATGTTTTGACCTACAACTACCATCAGACTCAGCATCATACAGCCGTGCCGGTTGGGAGTGATGTGGGTGGATGGAAGTTGCAATCTGAAACTTCTGGATGGGACCAGGTCAAGGAAGTATCAAATGATCACCAACGGGAAGCCAAACCATGTCAAAGTAAAACAGCCATCAATACTGCAACAGGGAGATGAGTGATCAGGTCACCAAAACTGTCTCAAAGAACAAACCTTCCATATTCAAGGGCAATACACTTCTGAATGCCAGGGAATGTTGGGGAGAAACAAGAGGGGAAAGATGCTATTTCTCTGTCCTGCCCCCCCCCCCCGGCCTCCCAGAAGCACCTGGCTGGTTGCTATGAGAGATCATGGAGGGGGGCAGACTTTGGGGTCCTCCTTTTCATATCCTTGAAAAGAGACGGAAGAGCGTTTTCATCCTGACCATCAGGCTGAGGTTCTTCCGGAAACCCATTTCACAGATTGTTCCTCGCCCCCCCCCCCCCGATGTTCCATACATTTCTAATTAATAAACTTTCAAAGCACCCAGCATGCTATTAGAGACAGGCAATTTTGTGAGGGCCTGGGACATCCACCCAATTTTCCAGCTGGGGAGTGGTTGTCCAGGAAAGGGTTGTGCTCTCCTAGCCACAGCATCAACACAGAACACATCTATACGTATTGTGGCAGTTCAATGGCTTTTTGAAAAAGCAAGCTTTTTGGAAGCCTCGCAAATGCTTCTCTGGCTGATCTGCTGCAGCTGCAACTTGCCGCTGGTGACCAGACAAGGGCCTGTTGACAGCAGCACTGGCTCCCCGAATCAGTTCTTTTCGGAGAAGGCCGCCTTCCCTAGCTCCTTCCAGTAGAAGAGTGAATTGAGGAGCTTAGCTCTAGCGACTGGCAGGCCTTCATCAGCAACTTGGTGTGATTGGAAATGGAGAATAAGAAGCGGGGGGGGGGGGGAGAAGGGGAGGGGGAGAAGAATCTGGAAATGAATTAATAAAGTCTGCTTAATAAAAGCAAAGTGCCTGCTTTGCATGGTGCAAAGGCAAAATAACCTTGTTACCGTGGAGCTCAGAAATCATTTGTTAAAAGAAATGTGAAATGAATCTTTGGAAGTGAAAGGGCTCCCTTTGTGTGTGGATCTCCGCCGGTTGAATATAGCTGGAAAGAGCCATCAAGAAGAACTACCTATTAGCTGTCAATTTAGAGAGACTTCAGGAAGCGAGCCTCAAATCTCCAGCGATATCTTTCCAACCTCTTAATCTTTTTTCTAACACCTGTGTTAAGCCAGCCTGCCTTCAATCCTGCTTTTCTCTAGTGCATCTCAAAAGCAATAAGCAGTGTCAGGTAGAGCAAGAGCTAAACATTTCCCCCCTCCCCCCACCCTTTCGTTTTAGGAAATTAAGCTGCCTTGCAGAGGAAAATTCATGGGCATTTCTAAAGGGTACATTTCATACTAGCTAACAAGTGAGCACAGAGAAAAGAAATTGCATGCATATAGCTCTGCATGGAGAGATCAGGATCCTCACTGCCATAAACTCCAAAGGGACGAACCTGCTCATTCTCCATCATGGGGGCAGGCTGGCACAAAGAGAGTGGGCCAAAAGTCTGCAAGTGCCCCCCGGGGCCTGCAATGGCTCCCCACTGCCCCATAAGCACAATTCAAGATAATACAGTGGGGGGGGAGTATTTGATCCCCTGCTAAATTTGCCCATTTACCCTCTGACAAAGAAATGACCAGTCCATAATTTTAATGGTAGGTTTATTGAGACTGATGTGACCTTGCCTGCCCAAGTACTAGTTGTACAGTGGTGCCTCGCAAGACGAAATTAATCCGTTCCGTGATTCTCTTCGTCTAGCGGTTTTTTCGTCTTGCGAAGCAAGCCATTGACAGCTTAGCGGATTAGCGCTATTAGCGGTCTAGCGGCTTTTACCGATCAGCTGAGAAGCGGCTTATCAGCGGAACAGCTGATAAGCGGCTTAGCGCTTAGGGAAAGGGCAGAAAAAAAGCGAGAGAAAAACACGGGAACTCGCAAGATTTTTTCATCTTGCGAAGCAACCCCATAGAGAAATTTGTTTAGCGAAGCGCCTCCAAAAACGGAAAACCCTTTCGTCTAGTGGGTTTTTCGTCTTGCGAGGCGTTCGTCTTGCGGGGCACCACTGTACACTGGGTGAAGCATTACAATGCCCTTTATGTGGGGCAGATTGGAAATGGCAGCTGGTCCAGGATGCTGGCCAGGGTATTTCGCAATGAGGGTTCTCCACTTTGGCACACTGCGTTTACCGTGGAAACTATTCCACTGTCTTCCGACAAGCACAGCAAGCCCAAACTTTCTGACAAACCTTGGAGCTACAGAAGAAGGTGAGACAGTCACCTGAAAAAAGTGGTCCCTCATTACACCATCTTCCCATTTGTTCCGTTTTGGAAAGCAACGCAAGGAGGCATAACAAGGGAGCAAACTGCCCCCTCCCAAGCCACAGAGACGCAGGAGCAGCCCCCTTTGGTACACCCAGCACTGCTTCGAAGTTCTGCTTTGGCCATCTGGGCCATAATGGAGACAATAAGCAGACTGGCAGAGCTGGAGAGGAGCAGCACCAGAATTCCTACAGATCAGACACTCCACATCAAAGTCTGTCAAGACAGCTTTTCCTCTTGCCTCCGGAGACATGAGAAAGCAGACAAGCATCCACTTTGCGGAATGTGAAACAGATTAAAGAACCAGGCGACTCTCAAGATTTCCCTGCCTGGCATTTTGCTGAAGGGGTGTGTGAGAGTATGTGTGCGCCATTCTTGTTTTATTTGCCAAGACAGCAAAAAGAGAGCTTTTGACAGCAGCCCTCTCAAGAAATGCCTTCGGCTGCAAGAGCCACCGGATCCTTTTCCAGCACCGCTCATTTCCAGTAGGGAAAAACACACAGTTGCAAGTTGGCCCTTTTACAGGTTAGGAGGGTGAGACTCAACTAAGCTAAACGTTTCTCAGAGTCGCTATATAACCCACAGACTAGAACCGTTTATGAGAGCCCACAGCTGATGGAAATGGTAAAAAAAAATGTTGGTGTTTAGGAAACGACCTAGACCACTGATGCCAGGATGAACACAGACAATAGGAAATTAAAATACAGAGCAGATCTATGGATTCCTGACATACTAATGTAGGAACTGCAACAAAATATTGTGGCTAATAATCCTGCAGGACACTCCCGGCTGTAACTCTGTCAAGGTCTCGAGCTGGGTAGTTCACACCCGTCCCCAGTCGTCCATTTTCATCTTCTAGCCAGCACTCAATGCTCTGTGGTTTCTGGAGACTACTGAGCATGCTCAGCCCCCCATGGGATTTTTTATTTATGATTCCTATTAATTAAATGTATACAGTTACACACACACACACACCCTTCATCCAAAGATCGCAAGGTGGCAGGTTTACAGTACAAAACACAAAATGCATAACATAACAACAACCCGCCTCCCACGGATACATTTAAAAGGCTATAGATTGTTTCATTGGTCAAAGGTCTAGAAGAGGAATGTGTTTTTTTTCCTGGCACCTAACAATATGCAGTGAAGGCGCCAGGTAAGCCTCTCTGGGGAGAGCATCCCACCAGTGGGGGGCCACTACAGACAAGGCCTGGCCTCATGTCACCGTCGTCCAGACCTCTCATGGAGGAAGCGCACAAGGATGAGGATCAAAGGGATGGGGTAAGTGAGGGGGGGTAGTCCTTGAGGTACTGCAGTCCGTTAAGGCTTTATAGGTCAGCATTTTGTTCTTCGTGGGGGTGCCCTTTTTTATATCTCTGCACCCCCTGGGGTTCACCCTACCATTCTGAAATCTCCCAATTTTTCCCCTGTGGTTCCACTGGGCCTCCACGTCCATCAACACATGAACACAAAGCCTGTTATTCGAGGGAATGAAAACTGAATTTAAAAAATCAGTTCTGGCATGTTTTAGAACTTTGCAACTTCAGGCAAAGCAAGTGGCTGAACTTTCCACTACCCTGGCCCTTCTCCTCCTCTCCTGGGTGGCTCTTTGAGGAGGGAGCCAGGGCCGAACTCTCCCACGGAATCCCACTAGAAAATGGCCTCTCAACTGTGGGAAACACGGGAAGGCTGTGAGGGAAGGGGCTCGCAAGAAGGCTGCGTCTTGTCAAACTGGCAGCCCCTGGCATCTAGTGGGCTTGCTACAGGCAGATTTATAGCCTGTTGCCTACCAGAGCAATCTCAATCGCTTTTGCACCGCCAGCAGCAGGCAGAGCCCACGATCCATCCTCATCTTGCCTCTCTCAGCTGTCCTCAAGCATCACGCAGGCATTCTGTTCCGAGGCCCAAAAGTGGCAACTGGGAATTGACTGACTGCAGCAGCACAAATCAGCTTTTGGCAATCGTGACAATTGCTTTCCCCTCTGCTCTCCCGAGATGGATTGGAAGAGGAACCCTTGGAAATAGCTGGACTTGGCTGCGACCCCTTAATTACACGAAGTAATCAGAAACCAGACACATGGGGTATGGGCACAGCCTTTCTGGGCAAAACAGCAGCAATATTTAATCATCAGTTTAGGCCATCTGCAAGTGTTTTGCTGCGCTGTGTAAAAGTTTATGGGTTCCTGAGCTCTTTGCAAACTGACAGGTGCTGTACTCAGTGCAATTGTTGCAGGCGGGGCCCTCCTTCCCTCCCTCCCCTGACCAAATGTTTGGTGCCGAATTAAGAGGCACGGTGCCCAGCGTCGCCCAAGCCAAACCTGGCACGAAGGCAGAGCCACTATTTGATGGAGCACAGCATAGATTAAATGTTTAGAGAAGAGAAATCCAGGACAATCAAAATGGGAAAGCAATTAGTCGAGCTGGCTCAGAAAAGGGGGGAGCCGTGTTCCTAAGGACCTCGGCAACACAATCATGAAGGGCCAAGGGAGCCGTCCAAATGGCACTTCTGCACAACCACCAATCCATTTCCGTGTCGGGACCAAAAGCCTTGCTGGGGCAAGCACATTACACCTGGAAGCAAACTCTCCAAGCCTCTGCACCAGAATTAACTGGCCTCGGAATGGGAACACAATAATACAAAGCTGGCTTCCATTTAATCGGGCTGCTGGCAATGTCAGCAAAACCACGCATGGCTCCTCCCCTGACCCACACCTGCTGCCAAAAAACAGCTCACCGCCAGCTACTGACAGCGGTGCAGACGCAGCATTCTGTCCTCCGGTCCGGAGGGTGCAAACAAATCACCATCTTTTCCCTTGACTCCGTGGAATAAAGATCATAAGCACACTCAACGCAGCCCAGCATTGCCTCAAGCGCGGAAAAACAGAGGCAACAAGGGCATGCATGCCATTAACTGCCACTTTAAGATAATGTGTTCAACAATTGCCTCAACGCAGATAGCCCACAGTCTTTGTTTTCAAAGAACTCTTTCAATGGCATCGGAGGAGGAATGAATGCAAGGCCGAAGGAAGTCCATGGAGGCGGTGCTGAAGCTTCCCCACTTGGAGGCCTGGGCTCAAGCTGATCTATGGGACTCAGTCCTCCAGGAGGCCTTGCCATCCAAATGCAAGACAAGCGGCGGCGGCAGCATCCGAAGGGCATGCGCTCATAAAAACCCTGCTTTCTATTGCACACCACTTCAAAAACATTTGTTCCACTAAATAAGTAAATAATTGTGGATCTTACAAGAAGGGAAAGAATCCAAACCCTAGACCAGTCGTCCTCAAACTTTTTTCTCTGGGCCACACTTTCAGAACAAAAACTTGCTCGCGTCACACTGAATTTTTTATTGGTAGGAAATGCATTGGAAAACGCAACTAGGATTGTGCTTGGTATCACCTGATGCTCTTGCTCTCATTTTGAAAAGGTACCTATCTATATTCTGCAAAATAATGATGAAAATATTTTAATACTATACTGTACTATACTACACTGAGCTGTGTGAATGTTTATTTGATTGTCCTTGAATCTTCCTGCCACCCTTGCCATCCTCTGCTGCCACACCCTTTTGAGAACCTCTGCCTTCTTCCTTCAGGGGTGTTTTCACATCTCCCTGTAATCATCAAATATATTGCAAGTCTGGTAGGAAGAAGGTGGCCGCAAGCCTCCCTGCTCACAGACTCAGCCTCCGTAATCCCCACAGGTCATGCGTGGCACCAGCACCAAGTGGGAGTGAACAGGATGCATCCCCAGAAGCGATATCACCAGACAACAGGCAAGTAAACCAAGCCTCACACAACTCCCCGGGGGATGAATGAATGACAGCGTTCTGATGTGATGGGGCCATTTCATTGAAAGCGGCAGGCGGGTCACCCAAGCGCAGCGCAGGCCTGAGGGGGTCTGAGAAGCGGAAGGGAGAGGGAAAACAGGCAGAGGCTGACTCCTAAGTTATACCCAGACTACGCTTTGAAAACAGGCAAACAAATAAGGAAATGAATGTTTATTTTCCCCAGCCTTGCTTGCAGAAGCCTCATCTCACTGGGAAATGTGGAGCTTGGGTGGGGGGAAAGAAGAAGGGGGGGATGTTGCAAGGATTTGAAATATGCCTGAATAGATGCCGGCCCCCCTTTCCTTTCACTGCGGGAGCCTTTCATTTCTAAAACCGGGAAGAAAAAATATGAGCGAAATCAATCTTCTTTTCCAGACGAGCTGTTGAAACAAGCGGAGCTCGATGAAATACAGCGCAGCATTACATTTTCTAATGTCTTCTGTGCCACATGCAAATTGCATCAAAAATACTTAGAATTAAATAAGAGGGTAATAAATAATAACGAAACCCATGAAACCTGGAGAAACAACGACAGGAGAAAAATGAATGTTTTCACTTGGGATTAGAAGCAAGATGAAGAATTTGTACAATGTGTGGAATGTACAGGAGTCAGGTTGGGGGCGCGGAGACGGTGGGGAGAGGGAATTATATCAAGAACCTGTGAAGATCCAAACACTGCACAGAGGGAGAAGGGATTGTGGCAAAGATCAGCCAGAGAAAGGCAATTCAGAAATGTTTCCAGGAAATCCAAAGTATACTCAGAAGTGAAGCTGACAGGAATTGAGAAGTGTCCTTGCAGTTCCTCGAAGGGAACCCTAAGGCATGGGTAGGCAAACTAAGGCCCGGGGGCTGGATCCGGCCCAATCACCTTCTAAATCCAGCCCGTGGATGGTCTGGGAATCAGCGTGTTTCTACATGAGTGGAATGTGTGCTTTTATTTAAAATTCATCTCCGGGTTATTTGTGGGGCATAGAAATTCATTCATTTTTTGTTTCTCTTCAAAATATAGTCTGCCCCCCCCCACAAGGTCTGAGGGACAGTGGACCGGCCCCCTGCTGAAAAAGTTTGCTGACCCCTGGCCTAAAGCATCCTTCGCCTGCCTGGCACCACCCAGATATTTTGAACTAACACTCCCATCGGTCCCAGCCAGTGTGGCCACATGACGCTGGAGCTGGTGGGAGCTGCAGTCCAGAACATCAGGAAGGTGCAAGGGTTTTTCGGCTGAGGTAGTTGGGCATGTTTAGCCTGGAGAGGAGAAGACTGAGAGGTGGCATGATATATCCATCTTCAAATATCTCAAGGGCTTTTGCATGAAAGATAGAGCTAGTTTGTTTTCTCCTGCTTTGGAGGGTAGGGCTCAAACCATGGGATTCAAGCTGTATAAGAAAGGAAACTGCTATTTATTACAGTCCTAGAGGTCTTGAATAAGAAGCTAAGAGAATCATCAGAAGTCAGAGGCATTAAGGTGGGACGAAAAGAATTTAAGTTAAGAGCCTTCGCAGATGATCTAGTCGTAACGTTGGAAGAACCAAGACAAAGTGCGAAAGAGGCAATAAAAAGAATGGAAGAGTTTGGGAAGGTATCAGGGTTTAAACTTAACAAAAACAAGACGAAAATGCTAGTAAAAAAATTGAAGAAAGAAGAGATGGAAGAATTACAAGTAGACTCAGGAATCGCGATAGCTAAAAAAATAAAATATTTAGGAATATGGATGACAACAAAAAATATAAACCTGTACAAGGACAACTATGAGGTGGTATGGAAAGAAATTAAGAAAGATATGGATATATGGAGTAGACTAAAATTGTCATTATTAGGCAGAATTTCTGTGATAAAAATGAATATATTACCTAGACTGTTATTTTTATTTCAAGCAATATCAGTGGTAAAAGGGATAAGACAATTTAAGGATTGGCAAAAAAACTTAGCGAAGTTTGTCTGGCAGGGGAAAAGGCCAAGGATAAAAATGAAGATACTAGTAGATAAGAAAGAGAGAGGTGGTTTTGATTTACCAGACCTGACTTTATATTATGAAGCTTCGTGCTTGGTATGGTTAAAAGACTGGCTGACTTTAGAAAACACTGACCTATTAGATTTAGAGGGCCATGATAACAGATATGGTTGGCATTCGTACCTATCGTACAACAAAGTAAAGGTACATAAAGGTTTTCTAGACCATGTGATTAGGAAATCTTTATATGAAGTATGGGATCGGAATAAAAACCTCCTGGAAAGAAAGACACCGTGGTGGATATCACCAATTGAGGTGCTGACAACAAAAAAAGCAAACATGGAAGGGGAAAGAGTAACATATAAGGTTATTACTAGGAAAACAGCCCAAGGGATAAAGCTCAAACCATACGACCAAATTGAAAAGATGTTAACAGGGTGGCTGCAATACCATCAGATCAGTGATTTATTAAAGGAAGACAAAAAGAGAAATGGGTTCGAAGATAAAAAATCGAAATTCCAAATCGAGTTAATAGACTGTAAAGATAAAATTTTATCAAGAATGTATAGCTTATTGCTAGAATGGTATACAAAAGATGAAGAAGTAAAGGAATCAATGATAAAATGGGCAATTGATATTGGGCATAACATTGAATTGGATGCGTGGAAAAGATTATGGGAGGAGGGTTTGAGATTCACAGGATGCATGGCTTTAAAGGAAAACTTGCTAAAAATGATGTATAGATGGCATTTGACACCAGTAAAATTAGCTAAAATGTATAGGAAAAAAGAAAGAAAGTGTTGGAAATGTAAAAAGACAGATGGGGACTATTTTCATATGTGGTGGACCTGCGATAAGGTAAAAAAAATTTGGGAAGCAATTTTAGATATACTTTCCCCAAAAGACCAGAAGCGTGTCTATTAGGCTTAATAGGAACAGAAATTAAAATAGAAGATCAAAATTTGTTCATGTATGCTACAGCCGCCGCGAGGATCCTTCTGGCCCAAAGATGGAAAGTACAAGATATACCAACTATACAGGAGTGGCAGGCGAAGTTGACAGAATATGCAGAACTTGCCAAACTGTCAGGGAGGATCCGGGACCAGGGAGATCAAAGATATCAAAATAACTGGAGTAAATTTATTGAATACTTAAAGAAGAATTGTAAAGAGGTCAAGACACTAGCAGGATTAACATAATACCTCGAATGTATAATAGTACTAATTTGAGAATGATGTGTGTGATGGAAAGAGGATAAATATACCAGTTGTGGGGAGGGAGGGGGGTCGTGACTCGGCAGAGTCAAAGGGAATGTATGGTGTTATTACAATTTGTTGGAAAAGAATATGTAAGGAAAACAATAAAAATTCACTTGGGAAAAAAAATAAGAAAGGAAACTGGACTAAACATTAGGAAGAATTTTATGATAGTTAAGAGCTGTTAGACAAGCCTTTCTCAACCTGTGGGTCCCAGATGTTTTAGGCCTACAACTCCCATCATCCCTAGCTAGCAAGGGCAAAGCTCAGGGATGATGGGAGTCGTAGTCCAACATCTGGGGACCCAAGGTTGAGAAACACTGTGTTAGACAGTGGGATGGACTCCCTTGGGAGGTGGTGGACTCTTCTTCCTTGAAGGTTTTTAAAGAGGTGGCCATCTGCCAGGGAATCTTTAGCTGTGATTCATGCATTGCAGGGGTTGGACTAGACAATCCTTTGGGGTCTCCTCCAACTGTACAACTCTATGATTCTGACGCAAAGAAGGTGTCGCCCCAGCAAGCCTATGCAAAAGGAACCACACAGGGTGAGCGCTCCCCATTATACTCTAAAAGCAGCAGACTCGCACCCATCTATTCCCAGCCGCTGCCACTGCTGTGAAGAAGATAAAGCATCTTCACGAGTGTGATTGCAGCCGAAGCAACAGCAAGGTTACCAACAGAAGCTGCTCCCAAGACATCTCCAACTGCTAGACTCTGAGGAAATCAATCTAGCTGAACCTCCCTTAAATGAGAATGTCCCTCTGTAATGACTCCGGCTAATGCTTTAACTGCTTTTTGGCTTCCCACTGAATTGTCAGATGAAGAATAAGCTTGTTGGAGCATGAAACTCTGGGCCCTGCGCAAATAAATGGATCAGAACACTGTTATAAAAACATCAGTCAAATTTAGCGAGTCTGCATTCGGCTGCCCTTGCAGGGTTATTCTGGCAAAGGGAGGGAAAATCAACAGTTGGCCACAGCTTCCTAGAAAACTATCCCTGAGCACTCAAAGAGGTTGCTAAGGATGCCAGCCAGCAAAAAAAATCACACCATGGGGCAGTTGTTGGCCTGCTGCCCGTCAATGGAGCCATTTCCCCAAAAGGCTCTTAAAAATGCTTTTCACATTTTTGTGGGTGTCAGAATGATAAGCACTGCTTCTATCTGCACACTCTTAATGCCATCAGCTCCAGAGTTGAAAAGGCTACAGCAGAAGGCAGAGTACGGATTGCCAAAGAAGAAAGAGCGTCATTAAGACCCTATCGATTAACGGGAACAGAAAGCACCACCCTACTGCCACATTTCTAGAGTATATCACATGCACAGCCAACCTTTCTGATAACTGTTTTCACATTTCAAACACATTTCAAACAGGCAGCTTGGAAATAAATTCCATTTGCCACATGAAGAGAGCTCAGTGAAATGTGCTTAAGATACAGATTTGAGTTTCACAAATGCCTTGTCAAGGGTGGTAGTGAAGTGACGCACGGAGGATATCATTATAACGTCATGGCCATAATGCAAAGGGGTTCTGGATTCGTTCTGGAGGTCCGTTCTTAACCTGAAACTGTTCTTAACCCGAGGTACCACTTTAGCTTTTGAATTATGGTGCTGGAGGAGACTCTTAAGAGTCCCATTGACTGCAAGAAGATCAAACCTCTCCATTCTGAAGGAAATCAGCCCTGAGGGCTCCCTGGAAGGACAGATCCTGAAGCTGAAGCTCCAAGACTTTGGCCACCTCCTGAGAAGACTCCCTGGAAAAGACCCTGATGTTGGGAAAGGTGGAGGGCACAAGGAGAAGGGGACGACAGAGGACAAGATGGTTGGATAGTGTTCTCGAAGCTACCAGCATGAGTTTGACCAAACTGCGGGAGGCAGTGGAAGACAGGAGGGCCTGGCGTTCTCTGGTCCAGGGGGCCACGAAGAGTCGGACACGACTAAACAACTAAATAACAACAACTACAACAACACTTTAGCTAATGGGGCCTCCTGCTGCCGCCGCGCGATTTCTGTTCTCATCCTGAAGCAAAGTTCTTCACCTGAGGTACTTTTTCTGGGTTAGCAGAGTCTGTAACCTGAAGCGTCTGTAACCCGAGGTACCACTGTATAGCAGTGCGGTATTTTTAGAACTGGGAAAGGAAGGGAAGAATTATATGAACCTAACTTGTTTGACCTCATAAGTGCTATTCCCATTTCAGACTGGCCACTGAGATGATCAGATTGCTCGAGCTACACGATAGGGGGCAGCAACTTTTCAGCAAAACAGCATGTGCTCTAAGAGTCGCAAGACAGAGTCCCTTGCAACTACAGGCGCCCCAAGAGCTATTCCTCAGCATCCGCTGCAGAACTGCAAGGAATCCAAAGGTGCAACAATTGGGATCAAACATCACTTTCTGGGCACCTCCAAAAGATTCCTCAAGGGGCTGCTCGGGCCGGCAGAGCAGAAATGCTAGACCCCCTGGGCATTGTAGCAAAGAGATTTTTTAGAAGGGAGGCTGGAGGCAACTTAAGATTCAGTAACAAACTTTCCTATTTCCCAGCACAAGCAGCTGCTCCCCACAGCCTGAAAAGTGTTGGGCCCAGTACAATAAAGAGGGCAGACAGCTGCTCTGGATTTAATTGCTCTGTTAGAAGAGATTAGATGGATTTCATTCTTTTATATCAGTTGCCTTGGGACTCCTGAATCAACTCAGCTGCCTTGGTTGTGGGTGGGGGGGGGGACCCCTTTGTAGTGGTTCTAATTGCTTTTGGATGAAAGTGGTGCTTGTGGGGGGTGTTCCAATATGGAATTCTACAGCGGCTGATCATACCCCCCATGCCACTTAACATCTATACGAAACGGCTAAGTGGGGTCACCTGAATATTTGTTTTGCAATGTCATCAATATGCTGATGACATGCAGCACTATTTCTGCTTTGTACCTCCACAGGTCTGGCAAGAGCGGATAAACTGGAGCTCAATCCAAGCCAGACTGAGGCACTGTTGGTGGGTGGATAGGAGCCAACCTGTTCTGGATAGTGCTGCGCTCCTTGGATCCCAAGAAAGACAAAATGCTGCAGGCTCAGCTGTTCAGTTCCAATCTGTTTCCTCCGAGGATGTGGACAGGCTGCTTGGACGAGTGAAACCAACCACCTGTCTCCTTGATCCTTGCCCATCCTGGCTTATAAAAGCTAGCCGAGAAGGGCTGGGTAATGGGCTTCACAGGGTGGTGAATGCTTCTCTCTGTGAGGGAGCCTTCCCAGATCCACTGAAAGAGGCGGTCATTAAACCACTTCGTAAAAAAAAAAAACCCTCTAAACCCAGCCAATATGGCCAACTATTGCCCAGTCTCAAATCTTCCATTCTTGGGCAAGGTGATTGAGCAAGTGGTTGCTGAACAACTCCAGGCATGCCTGGAAGAAGCGGACCATTTGGATCCCTTCCAGTCGGGATTCAGGCCTCATCATGGGACTGAAACTGCCTTGGTTGTGCTGGTTGATGATCTCCGGTGGGCTAGGGACAAAGGTGAGAGCTGTTTCCTAGTTCTGCTGGATCTCTCAGCAGCGTTTGATACCATCGACCAGAACATCCTTCTGGACCGTCTGGAGGGGCTGGGAGCTGGGGGCACTGTCCTACAGTGGTTCCGCTCCTTCCTCCTGGGCTGGTTCAGAAAGTGGTGGTGGGGGGTGAGTGTTCAGACCCCTGGGCTCTCACTTGTGGGGTGCCTCAGGGTTCTGTCCTCTCCCCCATGCTTTTCAACATCTACATGCAGCCGCTGGGAGAGATCATCAGGGGGTTTGGGCTGGGTGTTCATCAGTATGCGGATGACACCCAGCTCTACCTCTCTTTTAAATCAGAACCAGTGAAAACGGTGAAGGTCCTGTGTGAGTGCCTGGAGGATGGATGGCGGCTAACAGATTGAGGTTGAATCCCAACAAGACAGAAGTACTGTTTTTGGAGGATAGGAGGCAGGCAAGTGTGGAGGACTCCCTGGTCCTGAATGGGGTGACTGTGCCCCTGAAGGACCAGGTGCGCAGCCTGGGAGTCATTTTGGACTCACAGCTGTCCATGGAGGTGTAGGTCAATTCGGTGTCCAGGGCAGCTGTCTACCAGCTCTATCTGGTACGCAGGCTGAGACCCTCCCTGCCCACAGACTGTCTTGTCAGAGTGGTGCATGCTCTGGTTATCTCTCGCTTGGATTACTGCAGTGCGCTCTATGTGGGGCTATGTGACCCGGAAACTGCAATTAATCCAGAATGCGGCAGCTGGACTGGTGACTGGGAGCGGCCGCCAGGACCACATAACACCAGTCCTGAAAGACCAACATTGGCTCCCAGTACATTTCCGAGCACAATTCAAAGTGTTGGTGCTGACCTTTAAAACCCTAAATGGCCTCGGTCCTGTATACCTGAAGGAGCATCTCCACCCCCCATCATTCTGCCTGGACACTGAAGTCCAGCGCCAAGGGCCTTCTGGCGGTTCCCTTGCTGTGAGATGCCAAGTTACAGGGAACCAGGTAGAGGAGGGCCTTCTTGGTGGTGGCACCCGCCCTGTGGAATGCCCTCCCACCACCCACGTCAAAGAGAAGAACAACTACCTGACATTTAGAAGACAGCTGAAGGCAGCCCTGTTCAGGGAAGTTTTTAATGTTTAACAGACCACTGTATTTTAATGTTTTGTTGGAAGCCGCCCAGAGTGGCTGGGGAAACCCAGCCAGATGGACGGGGTATAAATAATAAATCATTATTATTATTATTATTATTATTATTATTATTATTATTATTATTATTATGTTCCCAAATATTATGGCCTTGCAGCAGCACAAGGATAGGGAACCTCTGGCCCTCCAGGTGTACCTGCTTCACAGCAGGGGATCTGCAGGTGGTCCTTGTGAGAAGAGGAAGGGAGAGTCCCTAAAACTTGCCTAGTAGGGACCCAGGACTAGAAGCTTGGAAAGGAAGAGGCCAGGGGGGTGGGGGGAGTAGGTGAGGGAGGAAAAACTTTTTTTTTAATGAAAGGGGCGAGACGGAGCATCAAATTGGTTCTCCAAATCACCTATTTTTGTTACATGGAAACTGGAAAAGCAAATGAGGTGCAACTTTAATTTAACCCATTTCAAATACCTTCAGTCTTGAGAAATTATTCAACTGTTAAATAGAAGCACAGCTGCATCTCCTCTTAGCTTTCCATGGATAGAATTGCATCTCCAAGCATGACTAGAAACTGTCACGGAGCTATTTATTTCAAATGCACCTCCCAGGTCTGCCTCCTACAGTTTTCCTGCTATCGGTACAACCTTCTCTCTTTTGCATGTTCTGCTTCATTTGAGCACTGAGTTTCAACAGGGGAACCTGAGGCCTTCCAGATGGGTGCTGGACCCCCCCCCAACTCCCCCCAGCCCCAGCCAGCCTGGTGAGGAATGCTGGGAACCACACACCAGCACAGGTCTCCCATCACTGCTCCATGGCACCTTAAGTGATTGATATTTATGAGGTGGGCATTAGAATGAATGCAAAAAGCTACGTGTCTACCACCAGACAAAGGCCACACGTTCCACCACCCGCATTTCAAGAACACGAAAGTGACAAAGTATAAGAAAGAATCCAAAAATGTTAGCTAGAGCATCATCATTCTCATCTGCAGCAGCCCTAACGGCTTTCTTCCCCACCCCACCCCAGAAAAGATAAAAATATTAATACTGTAACTATTAAAAATCAAACAACAAACTCAAAAATAGAATTTTCAGAAAATAGAGAAATCAGTTCTGAAGGTAGCTTAGCTTGTTGCAAGAGATGAATTCAAGCGAAAACCTGTGTGATGGTGAAGCCACTCTCTGGAAAGGGGGCAGAGCCAAGCGCCTGCAATCAGCACATGTACAGTCCAGGTGCAAGAGAGAGACACCTGGCTGCTCCCCAAGAGAGACTTGGTTTCTCCCGCCCTCTCCAGCCACCCATGGATCCCTTTCTCCAGTTACTTGTCTGTCCCCGTTTCCTTCCCCAAAGCTGGAAGGGGAACCCAGAGAGGCCAGGCGAGGCTTCCTCACAGAACACGAGCCCTGAAGGTGGATCAGAGGAAGGCAGGCTATTTAGTGCAGCAGCATCCTGCTCCCCTGTGTGGCTAATCAGAAGCCACTTGAGAAACCCATAAGTATCACATGGAGGCAACAGCTTCTCAGCAAATGGTATTCAATGAATGGAGGGCATCATTGGTTCTAGTATTATGGCATCTACCCAAGGCCTTATGTGAGTCCTTCCTGATGACACCTGTGATCCTTTCAACGTGGAGATGCTGAGCCCTGAACCTAGGAACTTCTACACACAAAGGTGGTGCTTCTATCCACCAAGCCACAGGTTGTTCCTCTTTCTCCAATGTTTATTACTTCTTAAGAGACTTATACAGTCATACCTCGGGTTCAATATGCGCATGTGCGCAAGCAGCAAAACACGACACGCGCAGACGCGCCCTCGCGTCTTACGTTCCATTCAGGATGTGAACGGTGCTCTGGAATGGATCCCGTTCGGATCCCGAGGTACCACTGTATACTGCTATACACTGCAAAATTACCCAACTGGTACAAGAATAAAACAGCACAATAAAATTGCATCAAACTACATGCAGAGACAAGAAAACAGTGAGCAGAGGACAATTAAGTGAACATTTTAAAACCACTTTCGAGTTTGTTTTTTTACAATCAAGCGGTGTATAAATTTTATGAAATAAACACCAATGGCCAGTAAATGCTTATGGAAATAAAAAGGTTTTATATATTTAATAATGAAATATTATTATTCTATAGTAATCTAATGATTGCTGAATGTTACTTTATTTGATGCAAGTTGCTTATTTTAAAGTTATGCTTCATTATCACATTTTTGTATTACATTAGGTTGTTATGGTGGTGCTGTGGTCTAAACCACTGAGCCTAGGGCTTGCCGATCAGAAGGTTGGCGGTTCAAGGACGGGGTGAGTTCCCATTGCTTGGTTTCAGATCCTGCCAACCTAGCAGTTCGAAAGCACATCAAAGTGCAAGTAGATAAATAGGTACCACTGAGGTGGGAAGGTAAACGGCGTTTCTGTGTGCTGCTCTGGTTCGCCAGAAGCGGCTTAAGTCATGCTGGCCACATGACCCAGAAAAACTATCTGTGGACAAACGCCGGCTCCCTTGGCCAGTAAAGCGAGATGAGCGCAGCAACCCCAAAGTCGTCTGCGACTTGACTTAACGATCAGGGGTCCCTTTACCTAGGTTGTTATAAGGTGTGCATTCTTTGTTTCTTCGGCTTGTAAACCGCCTTGGGTATTGTAAGATAGAAAGACGGTATACAAATTACAGGTAGGTAGCTATGTTGGTCTGCCGTAGTTGAAACAAAATAAAAAAAAATTAATCGTGAAGCTGAGGCTCCAATACTTTGGCCACCTCATGAGAAGACTCCCTGGAAAAGACCCTGGTGTTGGGAAAGATGGAGGGCACAAAGAGAAGGGGACAACAGAGGATGAGATGGTTGGATAGTGTTCTCGAAGCTACCAGCATGAGTCTGACCAAACTGCGGGAGGCAGTGGAAGACAGGAGTGCCTGGCGTGCTCTGGTCCATGGGCTCATGAAGAGTCGGACACAACTAAACAACTAAACAACAACAAGCTATGTTGGTCTGCCGTAGTTGAAACAAAATATATAAAAAAAATTAAAATTCCTTCCAGTAGCACCTTAAAGGTAAAGGGACCCCTAAGTATTAGGTCCAGTCGCCGACAACTCTGGGGTTGCGGCGCTCATCTCGCTTTACTGGCCGAGGGAGCCGGCGTACAGCTTCCGGGTCAAGTGGCCAGCAGGACTAAGCCGCTTCTGGCGAACCAGAGCAGCACACGGAAATGCCATTTACCTTCTCGCCGGAGTGGTACCTATTTATCTACTTGCACTTTGTCATGCTTTCGAACTGCTAGGTTGGCAGGAGCAGGGACCGAGCAATGGGAGCTCACCCTGTCACGGGGATTCAAACCGCTGACCTTCTGATCGGCAAGTCCTAAGCTCTGTGGTTTAACCCACAGCACCACCCGCGTCCAGTAGCACCTTAGAGACCAACTAAGTTTGTTCTTGGTATGAGCATGCATACTTCTTCAAATACACTGAGACAAAAGTCACCAGACCTTTACACAGTGGTACCTCGGGTTAAGTTCTTAATTTGTTCCGGAGATCCGTTCTTAACCTGAAACTGTTCTCAACCTGAAGCAACACTTTAGCTAATGGGGCCTCCTGCTGCTGCTGTGCTGCCGGAGCACGATTTCTGTTCTCATCCTGAAGCAAAGTTCTTAACCTGAGGTACTATTTCTGGGTTAGCGGAGTCTGTAACCTGAAGTGTATTTAACCCGAGGTACCACTGTACATAGTGAGAGGGTGGGGAGGGGTGTTACTCAGAAGGGGGTGGGAATGGGTGATTGGCTGATAGGTGTGGTAAACCTGTTGATGACTGTTAACGACTGCAATAGGTCTTACAGGAAAAAGCAAGGGGTGAGATGGCTAAAAATAGCTTTATCATGTATAATGAGATAAGAATCCAATGTCTCTATTCAGACCAGGTCTCTCCAGGGTTGTAATTTTGGCAATGAGTTGCAATTCAGCAGCTTCTCTTTCCAGTCTATTTCTGAAGTATCTGAAGAAGTGTGCATGCATATAGAAGCTCACAAACTTCGCTGGTCTCTAAGGTGCTAATGGAAGATATAAAAATTAAAAGTGATGATGATGATGATGGGAATGTTGATTTCCATGTCGTGAGCCGCCCTGTGCGATCTTCGGGCGAAAGGCGGTCTTACCTGCACACATTTAACAAGTGAGAGCAACCATGGGGGGGGGGGGGCTTCCCCGGGCCCCTCCCCCACCCCGAAACAACAACACATGATGCAGCCCCCCTCCCCCCGCCGGTAACCATGGCGACACCTCAGGCGCCTCCTCGCCCCGGGGGGGGGGAGGTTGTGGGGAGCCCTCCCCTCCTCTCCGCCCCCGCTGACCTGGTAGCTGAGCAGCTCCCCGACGTCCATGCCGGCGGCGCCCCTTCCCCGCCGCGAACCGGCGCTTCTCTCGCCGCCTGCGCCGCCGCCTTCTTCCGGACTGTCGCAAAAGGCCGCGAAGCTGCCGCAAAGCGCCCGGAAGGGGAGGGGGAGGGAGAAGCGCCGCCGCCGCCGCCGTAAAGCGCGCGCGCCGCACGTGGAGGCGTCGCTCGGCCGAAGGAGGAGCTGCGGCGGCGGCGGCGGCGGCTATTGCGTCTAGCGCCCCTGGCGGCAGGGCTGGGAATCGGCGCGCTTGCTCGCGGCGTTCCTTTCCCCCGCCCTCCTTTCGAGGGAGGCAGTGTGGCGCAGCGGTTAGAGCGGCGGTTCCCAAGCTTTTTTCCCTTTCCCATCATTATGATTATGATTATTTTCTTGGCCTGCGTATTGTTTAGGTGGTTTTGTTGGGTGGCAGGAGGCTGCTGCTGCTGATTTTAATCTTTTCTATCATTTTAGATCTTCTTATGATGTGTATGGAAATCTGTTGTGTGTCTGAAGGTGTTTTATTTATTGTTTATGGCTACTTCTGTTATGTGCGTGATTATGCGTGTTTTTTCATGTTGTAAGCTGCCTACAGCGTGGTTTTTAACCATGTAGGGGCAGCATCCGAATAAAATGATGTGTGCATGCATTAAATTTGTTGGCTGCTTGTCACCCAAAGGGGAGAAACTAAACAGAAGGAGATGAAGGGGGAAGAGGGGGTTTCATATGATACATTGATATTTAATAACACCTATGAAAAAATAAAAACCACACACCCTCTTTATAAATAATAAAGCTACACATTAAAATTCAGCAAAGATAGGGTGGGGGCGATACCTCCCTTGATAGGTGGGGGAGCTTCTGTATATGCAGATGTTGTGTCTCAATTTGTATCAAAGCACACTTTGCATGTAGAAAATCTCAGGTGTGGAAGTTCCATCCAGAGAGGAATGGCTGATGAAGATAATGGACTATGCCAAAATGGCGAAACTGACTGGGAAAATCGGAAACCAGGAAGAGAAGAACTTTAAGAAGGAATGGGAGAGGGATCTATAATGTATTTAAAAGAAATACATTATATTTCTCCATCTTTCCTCCATCTTTCCCAACATCAGGGTCTTTTCCAGGGAGTCTTCTCAGGAGGTGGCCAAAGTCTTGGAGCCTCAGCTTCAGGATCCGTCCTTCCAGTGAGCACTCAGGGCTGATTTCCCTCAGAATGGAGAGGTTTGATCTTCTTGCAGTCCATGGGCCTCTCAAGTGTTTTCTCCAGCACCATAATTCAAAAGCATCCATTCTTCGGCAATCAGCCTTCTTTAGGGTCCAGCTCTCACTTCCATACATCACTACTGGGAAAACCATAGCTTGAAGTATACGGACCTTTGTTGGCAAGGTGATGTCTCTTCTTTTTAAGATGCTGTCTAGGTTTGTCATTGCTCCAACATGGCTACCTACCTGAATTTTCAAAGAGAAAGGTGTCGTTGGAGTGATTTCCACCGTTTTAACTAGATGCTGCGTGAAGAAGGTCGTTTTATCCAACCTGACTCTTCCCACATTCAGCTTCACTGAATGTCCACAAGTTCTAACGTTATGAAAGAGGGAGAAAAACTTTTTCTTATCAACCTTCTCCAGATTTGCAAATAAACCCCACTACTATTCTTGCAAAAGTGTGCTATGTGTTCTCTGCTGGAAAATGATTCTGCAGACCGCTAGCCTGAGAGCCCCCTCATTGCTCAAGGAAAGTGGAGAAAAACTCCTCGGTTAAACCAAAGATGTGATCCATGTGTTTCATTTGCAGGAGATCAGAAGTAGTGAAAAGCAAAAACTGCCAGCACAAATTGGAAAGGAAAGCTAATTGCACGGAATCCTGCAAAACATTGTGTAGTATGTCTTTTTCTCCCACCCCCTTTAGGAAAACAAAGCAAGCAAACAAACTCCTGTATCATTAACAGCAGAGTGCGCACAGTTATCTCTGTGGGAGTCTTCTTGAAAGATAGGCCTGAAATTAAAAACATATATAATTTTTTGACAGACGCCTTCAGCCAGCGCCCCAGTCGTTTCAGTGTAGCTGATGACGAACCAGTCAGGATGAAATTAACTCCACAAATCTCTGCTCTAAAGAAGAGATAAATGGCACATAATTATTGCATCATCCTTTTTATTGAGCATCCAGATAGAGCCAGCTGTGACCAAGGGACGCCAGTGCACTTACGCTGCGGAAATCAGTGTATCCTTGGGAATGTTGAAGAGTTACTGGGAAGCTTGATGACTAGCGCAGAGCAAGAAGGCGCAATAATTTGTGCATAAATAAATAGAAAATAAACACTTGACAACACAAGCCTACACATGATGTGCTCAGACCCATGTCCTGTTCAGTTAAGGTAAGTGGACCCTGCGATTGCTTCCAAGTCCCAGTTGCTGAAACCACGGGAAGGAAGAGGGCTCTTGTGCCCGGATCCTGCTGGCGGGTTTCCCACAATGGGCATCTATCTGGTTGTCCACTTCTGAGAACAGGATGCTGGACTTGATGGGCCATTGGCCCTGATCCAGCAGGCTCTTCTTCTCGTTTTCTTAGAATGGCTGCCTAGGAAATGTAAAAGAGGCATTGCACAAGAGTAAAAAGCAAAAGAGTTACAGTGCTACCTTGGTTCCCAAACTTAATCCGTTCCAGAAGTCCGTTCCAAAACCAAAGCGTTCCAAAACCAAGGCACGCTTTCCCATAGAAAGTAATGCAAAACGGATTAATCCGTTTCAGACTTTTAAAAACAACCCCTAAAACAGCATTTTAACATGATTTTTTTCCTATCTAACAAGACCCTTGCTCCATAAAATGAAAGCAATAAGCACTGTACTGCACTCACACAATCAATTACGGTAATCATTAGCTGAACTGAACTGGGTTCCACACAGTCACAAAAACAAAACAAAAAAGAGCCACGAAAACACAAAATAAATAGCAAAAAGAGACGGACCTCAGCATAACACTCGAAACATATGTGTGGCACTCAAAACGGAGCACGTTTGGCTTCTGAAAAAAGTTCACAAATCAGAACACTTTGTTCTGGGTTTGCACTGTTTGGGTTCCAAGTTGTTTGAGTACCAAGGTGTTTGAGAACCAAGGTCTGTACTGCAAAACAGAACTGAAAGCCCAGTAGATATAACACCACAAGCAAAAGAATCAATTGACCCATCTGAGTGGGTGTTTCTGTGACAGCTCCTCTAGTTCATAGAAACTTAGAGTTGGAAGGGACCCGGGGGTCATCTAGTCCAACCCCCTGCAATGCAGGAATCTCAGCAAAAGCATCCATGACAGACGGCCACCCAACCTCCACTTAAAAACCTCCAAGGAAGGAGACTGCACCACCTTCCGAGGGAGACCATCACTATGGATCCGTCAAGGCTGAAGTCCTTTATCGTTATTATCACTCTAGTATTATATTTGTTAAATTTGTAAGCAATCATTGGCAGTGCCAGATAGCAGCCTCCTGTGTCGTCCACAGAATCTAGCCTCAAATCTGCCGCCTGGACCAGGCAAGTGATGCCACCCAAATGCACAGCATTGGCCAGCAACTCATCACCAGGACCTCACATAGGCCCTTGCAGGTCTGCTGGCTGCCATTCCTCTTTGGAAGGACAGTCCAGGTTTCTTCTGCAGTTGCCGAGCTGAAATTTGTGCACAGCCTGGGAGTGGATTTGTAGTGGGACCAGCAAAACAAACCATTAACAGAAACTCCCCCCTCCATAACACTTCAATCAGGAAAGGCTGTACAAGCATTGGACACAGTCATGGGCTGGATAAGAGGCAACAAGCGGAGTCTGAATCCTGGCAAAATGGAGGCATGTTGGATTAGCTAGTGCTGTAGCTCTGGGGAAGGGGAGCTAGCTGGGTTTTTTTGCCCTGGGTGAAGCCTCCAGAGGGATGCCATTGAGGCTCCCAGCCTGTGTGTGTTTACGCAAATGCACATGGGGTTGTGTGCCAAACTGGGTCTATGATCCAGGTGAAATAAAGCCTAGTTTTGCCCCTGGATTAGCAGTTCCCATGTCCAGAAAACAGGCCAGTTACCTGCTCTTGACAGTGTTGCATTTACTCTGTAGTCTAGGGAAATCCCATGCCTTGATGATGGAGACTCAGATGTATTTAATAGATAGGAGTGCCTTTAACCAGCTTTGGCTAGTTAAACAGCTGAACCAGAGCAGTGCACGGAAATGCTGTTTACCTTCCCGCCAGAGTGGTACCTATTTATCTACTTGCACTTTGACATGCTTTCGAACTGCTAGGTGGGCAGGAGCAGGGACCGAGCAACGGGAGCTTACCCCATCGTGGGGATTCGAACCATCAACCTTCGATCGGCAAGTCCAAGGCTCTGTGGTTTAACCCACAGCGCCACACCTCCTGGATATACACTAATCACCACATTGTTCTGCTTTATTTATTGATATTTAAATGATTTTTTTATTGACAGCTTCTCCCTTTTTACTGATGCATTTCTTTGCCTTTTTGGTTTTAATTGTTGCATATGCATTTTTCTTTTAAAAAATCATCTTGCTGTGTTTTATGCAAACCACTTAGGGATTTTGCATTTTAAGCGGTATATAAATATTTTTGATGATGGCTACAATGAATAAATTGGGTGTGGGTTGGAATCCTCAAACAAGTTATCACTGCTGTTGGAGAAGGCTGTCTCCGATGGCTCTTTCCTGCTTTCTCAATTTGCTAACTTGAGAAAAACAGACAAGACCTTGCAGAGGTCTGGCTTTCCCAGAAGCCCCTGGGGCTCCTCTCTCACACACCTCCGAACCGTAGCACCGTTCCTGGCCTCCGAAGACTCCAATCCGGCTTTATTGCTGCCTGGGAAACTAAATTCTCTCCCCCACGATTGCGAGGGAGGATTCAATAACAGAGCAGTGTTATCCAATAAAGGGAGATGGAGCATGGGGACAAAATATTGAATTAAAGGCAAATACAGAAAGCAAACGAAGACGAGGAGAAGCTGGAGAAAACAGGAGGGGTGGCTGGGAGCAGGTTGCAGGCTGGCTGACTGCTAGGGTGGAACTGTAGCCTCAGGTAAAAAGGAGTCAATGGGAGGGAGGGGGCACCAAGCAACCACATGTCTTCTCTCATTAAATCATTTTTTAAACACATAGAGCCTGATACAGCACAGAGGGAAGTGTACATGTAAGAAGAAAACACAAATTAAATTATCTTGCACAAGTTTTCCAGGTGCTTGGGGTTTGGGAGGGGTCAGTCTGAATGGTGCCCTGAGCTCCTTCCAGTTCTTAGGGTTCCGTACCCAGTCGGGGTGGGAATCTAATGGAGGACTTTGTTGAACTGGTCAGACAAATCTCTTTCTAAGGCTGAAATATACTCAGAGTCGAGAGTGGATTTCATGCTCTTTATTCAGCTCATAGTAGTGAGGAATGGAAGTTCCCCCAGAATGTCTGCTTTATATACATTATTTACACAATGGGCCCCACGTGATTGGCTAATTCCGGGATCCACCTGTAGGCCAATCAGGTTGCGGATTCACTTCCACCTGGAGCTGGATTGGGTGGCTCCTGTGGACCAATCAGACTGCTGCATTCTGGATCCTATTGTTCTAGGACCAATCAGACTGCTGCATTCTGAATCCTATTGTTCTAGGACCAATCAGACTGCTGCATTCTGAATCCTATTGTTCTAGGACCAATCAGACTGCTGCATTCTGAATCCTATTGTTCTGGGACCAATCAGAGTGCTGCATTCTGAATCCTATTGTTCTGGACCAATCAGACTGCTGCATTCTGAATCCTATTGTTCTAGGACCAATCAGACTGCTGCATTCTGAATCCTATTGTTCTAGGACCAATCAGACTGCTGCCTTTTGAATCCTATTCAACTCAGTACATAACAAAGGCAGTGACCTTAGCTGGCCACTTTAGGGTCCTCATCAGCACCCCAAAATAATGAGCTAAGGTTGCAGGAGCTACAACTAAGAGATTGGGCCCTCCGAGCTAATGGGTGGGCCTTTCCTCCATTCCCCTCACCTAGCTGCTAGGTACAAGAGCCCAACAGGTGTGAGAGAGCTAGCCTGGAAGCAAATATAGAAGCTGGAGACACAGAGACCTGCTTGATCTGTGCTGGAACCAAAGCTGTGACTAATGGAGAAGCGAGATCTCCTGGGGTCTTAACGCTTTGGACTTTGCTTGGTTACAGTTGGATGTGAGGTGGTTTCGGTTTAGCCCAGAGGTTAAGTGATTGGTAACAACCGATGGGGGGCAGTTGGATGGCCGGGGGGGTGCGCTAAGAGGCAAGGGGGTGGCCGGGTGTGTGTGTGCTGAAGCTGTAAATGACCAATAGACTTTGAAAAGCTAGTATCGCTGGATCAAATCCATCAGTTTTGTTGAATTTTGATTGGATTTCGAATAAATGTGCAATTGTTGCCATTTTGAATTTTATTCCTCAGTGGGTTGTTAACTATTCTTTTTATAGGGTGGGGTGAGACTCACTAAAGGGGAGTCTATGAAACTGAGAGGGCATTGACCTGAAAAAGTTTGGTAACCACTGGTATAGATAGATGATAGATAGATGATAGATGAACGGGACGCAGGTGGCGCTGTGGGTTAAACCACAGAGCCTAGGGCTTGCCGATTGGAAGGTCGGTGGTTCAAATCCCCGTGACGGGGTGAGCTCCCGTTGCTCGGTCCCTGCTCCTGCCCACCTAGCAGTTCGAAAGCATGTCAAAGTGCAAGTAGATCAATAGGTACCGCTCCGGTGGGAAGGTAAAGGGCGTTTCCGTGCGCTGCTCTGGTTTGCCAGAAGCGGCTTAGTCCTGCTGGCCACATGACCCGGAAGCTGTACGCCGGCTCCCCCGGCCAATAAAGCGAGATGAGCGCCGCAACCCCAGAGTCGGCCATGACTGGACCTAATGGTCAGGGGTTCCTTTACCTTTACCTTAGATGATAGATAATAGATAGATGATAGATAGATAGATAGATAGATAGATAGATAGATGATAGATAGATAGATAGATAGATAGATAGATAGATAGATAGATGGATATAGATAGATGATATATAGATATAGATAGATGATATATAGATATAGATAGATGATAGATAGATAGATATAGATAGATGATATATAGATATAGATAGATGATATATAGATAGATAGATAGATAGATGATAGATAGATATAGATAGATAGATGATAGATAGATAGATGATAGATGATAGATGATAGATAGATAGATAGATGATAGATGATAGATAGAGATAGATAGATAGATAGATAGATAGATAGATAGATAGATGATAGATAGATAGATGATAGATAGATAGATAGATGATAGATTAGATAGATAGATAGATAGATAGATATAGATAGATAGATGATATATAGATAGATAGATAGATATAGATAGATAGATGATAGATAGATAGATGATAGATGATAGATAGATAGATGATAGATAGATAGATAGATAGATAGATGATAGATTAGATAGATAGATAGATAGATAGATGATAGATAGATAGATAGATAGATAGATAGATAGATAGATAGATAGATAGATAGATGATAGATATAGCCACATAGATAGATGATAGATATAGATAGGATCATGTTATCACAATTTAGATAAGTTGGATTTGCAATGCGCCATATCAACGCTGCTTTCCTTTGTGCAAACAAACCAGCAACTGCAATAGCAACTGCAGTCATTGTCTTCTCTTTCTCTCTCACCCCCAGCTCATTTTTCAGCTGCAAGGTTGCTCCGCTGTGACGATGATGAGCCACGCAGGGGATGCGCCTCACAGGCTGCTTCTGGCCCATCCATCAAACCCCCGACAAAGCGCTCGTCTCCCACAAATAAAGTTATGACAAGAGCCCCCAACCCCTGGCTCCTCTCCCTGCCGTTGCCTCCACAACTCCATCATTGGCGGCATTATGAAGCAGCCGCTGAGCTGTTTGTCAGGGCCTCTGACAATCCCCAGTGAGCAAGTGGAAGCAGTGCGGGGGCAGCCATGGTGCTGGAATTGGGGGGGGGGGCTCGGTACTGAGAGGCTCCCCCCATGTAATGCACGCCAGGAAAGAGAGGCCCAGACGAGGCTGCCTGGAAACAGCTTCCAATGAAGCCCAAAATTAGCTCGCCTGGAAGCAGAACATCATTCAAAAGCTGCTCTTGCAACTCAAAAGGCATTTTCCCTCCCAGGATCACCCTATAGTAGTCTCACTCCCCCACCCCAATTTTCTGGGGTGCTGATCCTGCTTCTATATTCTGGGATCACCCATATTCTGGAGCTTGAGAGGGAGCCAGTGTGGTGCAGTGGTTAGAGTGCTAGACTAGGGCCTGGGAGATTCAGAACAGATCAGAGGAAGTCCTCCTTCACACAGTTAAACTATGGAACTCCCTCCTACAAGAGGCAGTGATGATCACCAATTTGGATGGCTTTCAAAGAGGATTGGACGAATTCATGGAGGAGGAGAGGGCTGTGGGTGGCAACTGGCCAGGATAGCTCTGCTCTGCCCCCAGAGCCTGAAGGGCCTTGCCCTGCTTCTCTCCACCTGGCTTGGGGCGGGGCCTGACAAGCTCCATAAAGGAGTGCTGCTGCTGCTGCTGCTGCTGGGCAGAGAGGACTCAGTTTTTGTTTGTGTTTTCTCCTTGTTTTCAGATTGCTTTTATTTATTTTTTTATCTGATATTAATGCTGTACAGTCCATATCTCGGGTTACAGGCACTTCGAGTTGCGCGATTTCGGGTTGCGCACTGCGACGGACCTGGAAGTACCAGAATGGGTTGCTTCCGGGTTTTGATGCTTGTGCATGCGCAGAAGCATCGAATCACAACCCGCGCATGTGCAGATGTGGCGCTGCGGGTTGCGAATGCTGCGGGTTGTGAACGTGCTTCCCGCACGGATCATGTTCGCAACCCGAGCGTCCACTGTATTCTTAGTTTTAGATTTTATGATTTATGTGGAAATTGTTTCCATTTGATAGTGTACTTTTTGATGTGTTTTATTTATTGTTTATGACTTTTGCTATGTTGGTGATTGTGTAAATCTTGTCATGTTCTCAGCCGCCTTGAGCATTGTTTTAACTGTGGAAAGACAGCATACAAATTAAATTATGATGATGACTTGAACAGTTGGCCTCCATCTGAACTGGGAGACAATGGAGGAGTGCTCCTTCAAGGGAGAAGTCACATTGGTGAAAGGTTGCATTGCCTGCTGTGGCTGTAGAGACTGATATGGGAGAGACATGTTTAGTTGCAGCTGGGGCAGAAGAAGGCGTCCAGTTGTGCTGCTGTAGATGCACCAGGGCGATTCTTCTCTTTGTGCTCCTCCCAGCGATCATTCCTCCTCTGGTCACTGCAATGGAAGCAGGACCTGTCTCCAGGCACTGCAGTCCTCCGCAAGGCATTCCCACAGGGCAAAGTTGATGTTGCCATCCTTCATGTCATGTCTGCAGACATCTCCGGTTGCTGGAAACCACAGGGGGAGAGAGAGAGTTGCTCTTGTGCTTCCTGGTTTCCCACAGGCGTCAGGCTGGCCACTGTGAATACCCAAACAAACCCCTGTGTTGCAAAAGAGAACGTCGGCAATGTTTAGGCAACACGATGACCATATACACACGTAATAGACAATCTTATTACATGAGCCCTGCTCCACAGCATTTGATATTTTCATTCAGATATTTTCATTCGAAATAAGATGGGTTCATGAAACAATTCTATATTCTCCCACCACGCTGACGAAGATCTACGAAACAATGGTCAATATCCGGAATCTCTGTTCAGTGTTGGACATTATATTTGCTGAATACACAAAGCTCTACAGCTTATCTTTCATCATTCAAAGTTTGGTACCTCGCATCATTTAAAGATTTTCAGAGACTTTGAGACTAAGATTTCATTTTGAACTTGTTATGTTTGCAGTGAGAGATTTTACTTTCTTGGGCTCCATGATCACTGCAGATGGTGACTGCAGTCACGAAATTAAAAGACACCTGCTTCTTGGGAGAAAAGCAATGACAAACCTAGACAGCATCTTAAAAAGCAGAGACATCACCTTGCCAACAATGGTCCGTATAGTTAAAGCTATGGTTTTCCCAGTAGTGATGTATGGAAGTGAGAGCTGGACCATCAAGAAGGCTGAACGCCGAAGAATGGATGCTTTTGAATTCTGATGCTGGAGGAGACTCTTGAGAGTCCCATGGACTGCAAGAAGATCAAACTTCTCTATTATGAAGGAAATCAGCCCTGAGTGCTCACTGGAAGGACAGATCCTGAATCTGAGGCTCCAGTACTTTGGCCACCTCATGAGAAGAGAAGACTCCCTGGAAAAGACCCTGATGTTGGGGAAGATGGAGGGCACAAGGAGAAGGGGACGACAGAGGACGAGATGGTGGGACAATGTTCTCGAAGCTACCAGCATGAGTTTGACCAAACTGCAGGAGGCAGTGGAAGACAGGAGTGCCTGGCGTGCTCTGGTCCATGGGGTCACGAAGAGTCGGACACGACTAAACGACTAAACAACAACAACAACAATTGTTTGAAGGAATTCTATAAAGGTTGTCTATTACGTATGTATATGGTCATCGTGTTGCCTAAACATTGTTGGCCACTGTGAGAACAAGATGCTGGACTGGACGAGACATCGGCCTGACCCAGAAGGCTCTCCTTTTGTTTTCCTGTTCTCAACCTCAAGGGGAGGACTGTGCACATAAGCCACCTGGCCACCCCCTATAGCCAGCCGCTGGTTACCTGGACGTTTGCTTGCAGCTGCGCCTTGCGCCCAAAGGGCTGTAGGGACGGAGAGGACTCCCCACTTCTTACCACAAAACTGCCGGCAGGGAAACAGAGGCTTTTCTCTCCAGCCCTTCCTGGGGACCAGACGAGGTGCCTGCAGGGATAAGGCGGAGAATCTCCCTTTTTTCTGCATTGTATTCCTCGGGTCCTTTCGCAATGCCGATGCCTCCAGATCTCATTCCGAATAAATAATTGTACTGAGCCACCCAGGTCCCCCGGTGATTAACTAAACACACGGAGGCTCGGCGAAATTGAATTAGTGGTGTGCACTCAGCCGTCGTGGCCCTCCCCACGTCATGAATATTAATGAGGGGTTATTAAGAAATGTAAATGATGCCTCAGGGGGCTGGGAGTCGGAGGGGGGCGGAGGGGGGCGCGCTCTCTCTCTCTCTGGGAGCTGCAGCTTGATATGACAAACCATTAGGAAAACAGCCTGATCGAAGCCACTTTTTAATTATGTCAGATCTGCCGTTTTCCCGGGCACCGCGGCGTTTCCGGATGCTTTCGTTTTTATTAAAACGAGAAAAAGCGAGCCGCTTATAATTGAAGAGTGAAATTAGCATGAGCAAAGGCAGCAAATCTGCAACAGCAGCAGAAGCGATTTGTTGGAGAGGCCACGGGCGCGCCTTGTGTTTGGACATCGCCGGCCGGCCGGGCGCGCGCAAGCCGGGCGGGTTTTGCGCTTCGAGGGAAAAGTCTCTTGGCAGGGATTTCCTCCTGTGCGCAAAGACGCGCGGCGGAGCGGAGAGGCAGCAAATCGTGGCAGCGTTTTGCTCGCCGGCTGGAACAACCCCCACTCGATCGCTGTTTGCACAGATCCCTCCGTGTGCTGTCCTATTAAGTAATCGAAATGTTCTATAAAATGATAGAACTCCTATTTGGGGACTTCCCTGGCTTTTTTTCTGGCCCACGTAGGACCAGTCTGGATAGTTGGCCTTGGTGAAGATTTGACATTTTCATCCCCAAAAAGTTTTTGATTTGAGTTCCTACTGAAATGAGGCTGCATTTTAATGTTGTATTTCAATCTTGTTTTTAAGTTGTATTTTAATCCATTGTTTTTATACCTGGTGTTAGCCGCCCTTGAGCCCGGTCTTGGCTGGGGAGGGCGGGGTATAAATAATAATAATAATAATAATAATAATAATAATAATAATAATAATAATAATAATTACAAAGGAAACTGAAGAATCAGGCCACTCACTCTTCTGGATCCATAGTACACACGGGCTGATAGATGCACAGTACTTTCTGGTCGACGCCTCACCACAAAAAAGAATATTGTAGATTGGGGAAAGGTTTAGTAAAGGGCCACCAAAATGATCAAAGGGAGGGAGAGACTCCCCTGTGAGAAAAGGTTGCAGCGTTCGGGTCTTTTTCGTTTCAAGAAAAAGCGTGGCGTAGAGAAAGCGGGTTGCGGAAACATTTCCTCCCTCTCTCATAATGCCAGAACTCTTGGACATCCCGGGAAGATGAACGTCAGAAGATTCAGGACAGAGAAAAAAAAGTCCTTCTTCATGCAGAGTTAAACTGTGGAACTCCCTGCCACAGCAGTGATGGCCACCAAGCTGGATGGCTTTAAAAGAGGATGAGACAAATTTATGGAGGAAGGGAGGACTTTCAATGACTACCAGCCATAATAACGACTATGCTCTTCCTCCTATGGTTGGAGGCAACAAGGCTTCTGAATACCAAGGGAGAGTTCCTCTTGTGCTTGAATCCTGTCATGCTTGGATATGACATTGGAACATGAAGAGGTTTGATCCAAAATCAGAGAAGAAAATGGGAAACAAGAATACTAGTACTAATAGTGGATATTGGTATGCAGTCAGTGCCAAACAAAATCAAATGGCCAGCCAAGAGCTTGTTTTTTAATACATTGTCAAAAAACATAAACCATATGGCGGCCTACTCTGTTACAATTATTATGATTGTTGGAAGGGGCCTTGAGGGTCATCAAGTCCAACCCCTTACAAGGTTCTTCTGAATGATCCACCCCAGGCATTCTCCTAAGCAAGCTAAGCCAGGCAGGCTTGATTTGAACATGCTAAATCTAGTGTCTGGCACCCAGGCATTGGAATAGGAGTCCAGGTACCCCACAAACTCATAACATTATAATGGGAAAAGAGCACCCAGGCCAGATATTCTGAGTAAAGGAGTGTGGAGAATGCTAACTTTGGAAAAGAGCACTCTGAGCAACTATTTTGAGAAA